>NC_080542.1:86079561-87279561 GCF_028640845.1 Ahaetulla prasina
ACAAATGCAGGAGAAAGTGCCGGTGACCGATCTGAGGACTCATCAGGATTTCAACAAGATAGTGGCAGCTGTGGAATACACAGCGGATGCCACTATGTCCTCCGCGAAATATATGGCAAAGTTGATTGCATCCTCGGTCACGGCACGGAGGTTTCTTTGGTTAAAAAATTGGCAGGCAGACACAAAGCGCAGATGGCAATTGGCCTCTGTGCCATTTAAAGGTGCAAAGTTGTTTGGTGAGGCTTTGGAGCCCGTGTTGACGGAAACCAAGGGGAAGAAGAAGGTGTTGACTGCCTTGTCAAGGAGAGGGGATACAAGGTTTTCCCCCTCCTTTCGGAAGTCTTATTTTCGTCCCTATTGGGGGTCGGCCTTTGGCAGATATCAGAGAGGTTTTCAAACACAGGGAGGTCAGTGGGGCCACTATCATCACTCAGAAGAGGGGTCCTCTGACAAAGGCAGGTCCCGCGGTCAGTCACGTCCTTTTCGGGGGAGGGGCAACCGCTCCTTCCGCAGACACCGCTGACGGCAGGCATCAGGCTCCCATTGGTGGCCGTCTAGGGCTATTCGCCGACCAGTGGGAGAAAACCACCTCCGATCTATGGATAAGGGAGACCATTTCATCAGGTCTCTCACTAGAATTTCTTGCACCCCCTCCGACGGTCTTATTTCGATGTCCCAGGTCTCGAGATGTGACAAAAAGAGAGATCATGGACACTGCGGTTCAGCACTTGCTGAACATCGGAGCGGTGGAGTCCGTTCCGGTTCACGAACAATGGAGCGGTTATTACTCAATGTTGTTCGTCATCCAGAAGGCCTCGGGGGGGGGGCTGTGACCAATTCTCAACCTGAAAGGATTGAACAGGTATGTGAAGTATCGGAGGTTCAAGATGCACTCCCTGTGGTCAATCCTTACGAATGTCCGGAAGGGGGACTTCTTGACCTCCATAGACCTTACGGAGGCATACCTTCATGTTCCGATAAATCGGAAGCACAGGAGGTTCCTGAGGTTCTTTTACGACGGCAAGCATTTGCAGTACCGAGCGCTTCCATTTGGCCTTGCCTCGGCCCCCAGGGTTTTTACGAAGATCCTGGCGGCGTTAGGAGCGCTTCTCAGGGCTCGTCCAATACGGATTCAGGCCTACCTGGACGATATTTTGGTGCAGTCAGTCTCTCACAGACAGGCAATAGAAGATTTGAGGGAGACGATACTTTGTCTGCAGACTCATGGTTTCTCCATAAACATGGGAAAGAGTCACGTCATTCCCACGAACCGGCTGTTACATTTAGGGGCAGTAATAGATACGCTGAAGGGTCAAGTTTTCCTGTCCCCAGACAGACTTCAGAGCATCAAGGACCTGGTAGTGCAGATTGTGAGGCGATTCGGACAGCCGGTCATCGATCTCTTCGCATCTCCAGCGAACCATCAACTTCCTCGGTATTTCTCCAGGTCCCCAGCGCCAGGGGCGGAAGGGGTAAACGCCCTCCGTCTTCTTGGCCCAGGGGTCTACTATATGCCTTCCCGCCGATAGCTATCCTTCCTCGGGTAATTGGTCGGATTCTGCAGACCAGGGCACAGGTCATTCTGGTGGCACCATACTGGCCCAGAAGGCCATGGTTCGCGGATCTGGTATGTCTGTCGGTCACCGCACCATGGAGGATTCCACCCGACAGGGTGTCTCTCAGTCAGGGACCGGTTCATCACCCGGGTCCCCAGTGGTTGCACTTGACCACATGGCTGTTGAGCGGAGACTGCTAGAAAGACGGAAATTTCCCTCAGATGTGATAACAACAATGCAGGTGGCTAGACGACCGTCTACTACACGAATTTATGATTCCACTTGGAGAACCTTTGTGATTTGGTGCACTGGTAGGAGCATTCAGCCAACCAAGGTAAAGGTTCCACAGTTGTTGCAGTTTTTGCAGGCTGGGTTGAAGAAGGGGCTGGCACCAGGGACGTTACGCAGGCAGGTGGCAGCGATAGCGTCAGTGTTAGGTTCTGCGGGTAGGCGGTCGGTGACAAAGGACCCAGAGGTAAAGAGGTTTTTGAGGGGGGTGACCAACCTGAGACCGGCAGTGGTTCACCGTTATCCCACCTGGGACCTTCAGAAGGTTTTGCAGGCACTTTGCAAGGCTTCCTTTGAACCGATTAGGACAGTTCACATCAGTTTTTTGACTTACAAGACGCTGTTTTTGGTAGCCATCACATCGGCCCGCAGGATTTCGGAACTGGCCGCACTCTCGGTGCGAGAAGACTTGTGTGTGTTCCACTCCGATAGAGTGGTTTTGCGTTTGGACCCAACCTTTGTGCCGAAGGTCAACACCTGGTTCCACCGGGCCCAGGAGTTGGTTCTTCCGGATTTTTGTCCTAATCCATCACACGCGAAGGAACGTGTGTGGCACACTCTGAATGTAAGACGGGCTCTGAGGGTTTACATCAAAAGAACTAGGGCTTTCCGACGGACAGAGGCACTTTTTGTGTCATTCCAACCATCCACCATGGGACAGAAGCTTTCCGCTTCGGCGGTGGGCAGGTTACTCAGAGCCACCATAGCCAGAGCCTACGAGGCTCAGGCTTTACCAAGGCCTAAGGCTATTACAGCACATTCAACGAGGAGTGCGGCCACATCGGCCGCATGGGCCACACAAGCGTCGGTGGAGGAGATTTGCAGGGCAGCGACCTGGTCGACTCCGTCACCTTTTATACGTCATTATTGGATTGACGCATATGCATCGGCTGAGGCGGCCTTTGGTCGGAGAGTACTACAACGTGTGGTAGAGACGCCTGAAGGAGATGACCAGACGGCTTCCCACCCATGAGGACTGACAGCTTGGGTAAGTCCCATGCACTGGAGTCACAACTTCTCAAGCAGGAAAATGGATGTTGGTCTTACCTGATACACCCCTTTTCTGATGAGAAGGAGTGACTCCAGCTCCACCCTAATGAAAGGGTTTGGTCAGGGAGGTGTCCGTGGGGTGTTGTTACAGGTACATTATTCAGAACCCTCGTCGAACATCGTTGAAAGTGGGAGGTCTACAAAGGGGGCGTCTCTTAAGTTTGAACCCTGTCCATAGAGCCAGAAGACAGAGTGATACCCATGCACTGGAGTCACTCCTTCTCATCAGAAAAGGGGTGTATCAGGTAAGACCAACACCCATTTTATTAAATTGAGTTGTAGTTATTCTGTTACTGATTTTGAATAATAATAATAATTAATAAATAATAATAATAATAATAAACCACATTGGGTGCCATACCAGAAAATCTTGGACTACACATCTGCACATTGACAAAATTTACATCTGTCAACTGCAAAAGGCCACACTGCTTGGATCCACACATACACTACACTAATATGATATAGTGAATGCTTTTTATTTAAATAAATATGCAGTATGAAATATTTTTCATATCTAAGCTTCAGAAATAGTTGTGCTCTGAAAGAGAAAGGAGGCATATCCCAATATTTCCTGCATCTACATTCTACATCCACCAGATGGCACTATGATTGAGGTAAAACACCATTTTAAATCCATACAGCATCTAGATGGCATGTAACAAGTCTTTTTGAATGGAGATGATACTATAGTTGACATCTATAAACAAGTAACACCAGTTGTGGGATTCAGCCGGTTTGCACCAGTTTATTAGAACTGGTAGCTAACTTTTTGTTCAGTTCAGCAAACCAGCTGAAGCTTCACCCCTCCCCTCCCAGGCTGACCCACAGAAAGAAAGGGGGAGGTTCTCTCACATTTGGGATTGAGGGGCAGGAAATCTGAAGGAACTGGTTTGTCCAGATATTCCAAGCAAGAGAGATGTGTGTTTCAAGGAAGGAAATCACCTTTTTCTCCTGTGAAGTGAAGCGGCACCTTTCCAGAGAGAGCCGAATGGAGGAGTCCCCCATGGGGTGGGGGGCAGCAGGAGGATCCAACCAGGCTGAGAGGGATCCCTGCAGATCCTCTCTGCCTCTTCCTGGTTTAGCTGAAGGTTTTAGGAGCCTTCCCTTTAGATTGCGGCGGGAGTGTCCTCTGATTCAAAAGGCTGCGCCTTCCCTCTTGTCATCCAGTGCAGCAACTTTTCCTATGCCTGAAATCTTCATCTGTGAAATGAATGGGGGAAGGGGGCTGTCCCAGCCAGATGCTTCCAGCCCCAGAGGTGGAATCGGGTCTGACTTGGGGGGAAGAAACGTTTATCTTGGACTTTTGAGATGGGAAGGGCAAGAACAAGTGTGTTGTGGCCTGTCACCCACCGGCCCCTCCAGCAGCCAAATCAGATGATATGGAGGCATGGCAGTCAGGGTCAACATCAAGGCAACCTGAGAGCTCCGAGGGGAAAGGGAATGGAGCTGTCAGAGAGAGAGACAGAGATGGAGCTTAGGTAGTCTGTCAGCTCTTAGATGGAGAATCAACAGCCCCAAGGCCTGGAGGTGGTGATGAGGAAGAGGAGGAACAGCTGGGTCCAGTGCCTGACAGGCAGATGTGCAGAAGGCAGTGGAGAGGAGTGGAAATCAGTCTCCATTGGAATAATCTGTTTAGGCTGAGTCTACTTTTTGTGTAGTGTATTCTCTGACAGACAGTTGCCAAGCCACCAATTTGACACTCAGCAAAGATCAATGTTTTAATAATTGGTTCTTGAGCTTCTGTGCACTAAGCTCCTGATAGTCAGAAATTACTTTCATATTCCCCATTGTCTTTTTTCAAAACTAAACATATCCAGTTCCCTCAACCTCTCATAAGTTCCCAGTCCCAATCGTAAATCATTTTGCTGAAATAGGAAAACAGAACGTATATATTAGCATAGGAGAGATAGCAGAGGTCACATGATAGTGCTGTATATCACTTGTAAGAATGGTAAACTAGATTCAGTGCCTGGAATAATAGACATATATAGGCAAGCTACGAAATTTCATTTTTATGTATACAAATTAGTGTACATTCAAAGTGACAAAGTTATTTTAATCTAAATTTTGGAGCCCATCCCTGTCCTCCAGCTCTGCCACACACACCTGACAAGCCTCTTGTGATGGCCAACCTGACCCTGGGCGAGCCAGATTGCTTCAGCTGTGAGGAGCCTGGTTTAAGCTTTCCATCACCCAGGCTTCTGGAAGGTGATGGGAACTGCACCCCGCCACAGCTGAAGAGTTTAGCTGAGCCGCAAAGTTGAACGCACCAGTAAAGGAGTGGTGCATCCTGAGCAAGAAAGCGTTGAGCCTTGAGGGTGCGAGTATCTGTATTTCAGAGGCTCTTGCATAGAATTCATACTACGCCTTCCCATTGGCGTACAAAGAGGCTAGTTGTGATAAATACAAATCATTTGTTTGAAAAATAAAGGGATGGTTTACAATACTGATGATGAATGTAAATGAAAAGGTGGTTTTCAAAGCCTTTCTCCCCAATTCAGCGAAACCTGAGTCGCCTCCCAGAGTGGGATGCCCAGCTTTCTTTCCCACTCTTCGGCAGAGGAAGAGAAAGCCGTCAAACCCCAAGGGGCAGTGCAGGCCGCCTCAAGAGGCTACTTCGGCTTGAAGATAAAAGAGAGAGAAGCAGATGGTTGAGGCTCTGGCCAGCCGCCACCCCTGCCTGCCTGCCAGATTCCCCGATCCAGGGCAGGGATAGAAAAGAGGCAGCCTGTGCTTTCCTCCACCCCCAGTTCTCTTGCCATTCAAGCCACCTTGCAGCCCTAACATTCAAGCCCTAACCCTAACCCTTTCGGTATATCATTTTTTTATACTTAAAATGGTCATTAGGGCAGAGTTTTCCAGTTCTACCCAGAAATGTTGTAGTTCTTCTATACGAGGCCTGAAAACTTCTGCATGTAAAAAAATTAATAAATTAGGTGCTCTACCACTGACATGTCCTTTCCCAATTATGAGACTTTGAGAAGGTATTCCAAATGCCAGATTGTTTCTTTGCTTATTCCAACACTTCATAAGCTGTACAGTACACTATCACAGCACCCCAGAATGTTGCAGCAAACAAATAGGGACAGTGTGGCATATTTTACTACTTAATAAACGGAACTGTAGTTTGCTGGGGGAGGGGAAATGGCATGAATCAAGATAATTTAGGAACCTTTAGCTTATCTGTTCTAGCTGCTATTCCTGATAAATAGTCTTGTAAAAGTTGTTGCATAAATGGTTGGTATCTGCGGAACAGATATCAGAACTACATTCTCTCTGTGTGTCTTTCTTTCTTTCTTTCTTTTCTTTTTTTGTGATTAGACACCATAATGTTTCCAGATGGGGTCCAAAGTCTGGTTGCTGTTCTGATGAGGTGTCATCAAAAGTATTGAAATCTCAGCAGACTTTTGAAGAGTGTTGCAGAACATACTAACTGAAAATTGAAATATCAATGATACAAATAACTTCACTGCCTATTTCTTAATCTTCTCTGATGAACTAGCAATCGGCTATAATTAACTTCAGTGAAGTAATATCAAAAAATAAATTAGACCAATTGTTTTGCACAATTATTAAATAAAGTTTCTCAACCAAAACTTTTATCCTTTTCTCAAGGAGTAAAAGGGTTATAATGGAGACAATGAGAAAGCGGCACCAGAGGCATTATGCAAGTGAGTGCTCATTTCCAGATATGTGGGAACTTTTCATGGCAAAATTATGAAAGGAGAATAGAATTGAATTGAATTGATTATTTTATTGGCCAAGTCTGATTGGACACACAAGGAATTTGAATATGCTCTCAGTGTACATAATAGATTACTATCTGCTATAATTTTCTCATCTGATCAAAAGAATGAAAAAAATGGATGCTCCTGGATTCCATGCACCCTAATAGAAGCACTGTGTTTACACGAGAGACCAAAACATGTGCTAATTCTGCTGTGTTCTCAACAGTGCATGGGTGTACAAATGTAATAATGTTGAAATAAGTTAGAATGATTATTAAATATATGGGAGTCATATTATGAGAATCACTGAAGCTTTATAATTAGGTTGTTCAATCTCTTTTTCCTCATTATCAATATTTGATACATGTTATATCCTACAGAGCATAAATATATAGAGAAGCATTCAACTTACAGCATGAGGATATGGGTACACTGATGGCCAAGATAATCCATGCTATATCCACTTTGCTGAGACAAATAGTTGCTCTGTATTGGGGCTCGTCCCTTTCGGTGACATGAGAAACATTTCCTGAGACATCAGGCTTTCTGGTACCAGCAGGTACCAGTCTGTTTAGGAAATTCTCTGTGGCTGTTGAAGTGGAACTTGGAAGCCATGTCAAGGGTTCCACAGACAGTGTACTGCTTGGCAAGTTAGCATTATGTCCAGAGGGATGCAGTGTGGTAGCTGGTTCCTCAATAGAGCTTCCTGTTGCATATAAGGAGGAAAGACTGGCATCAACATCATTTTGACTAGATTGTCCAAAGTCTACTTCTGTTGCTGTTGTCCCAGGACCAGAAAAAAAGGCTACCTGATCTGTATTCCGGCTTGGATTTATCCATGAATTGTTTTTGCCCAATATATCCTCTATACCATGTGTGGCTTTAAAAGGCACTGTCACCATTTCAGGAACAGTTGATGGACCAATTGTTGGGATAATGAGATCCTGTGTAATCAGTTCTGATGATCTCCCCTTCTCTGTTTCATTAAGACCTTCCAAGGTATGAATAGAATCAATTGAGTCTGTTGTGATTCCCTGTAAAATATTTTGATGACTGGTGTGAACTGTAGGCTGGGTCTGAAATGGATATTTTGGAGGCCAGTTTTCTGTAGTAGCAGAAGAATACAATTCTGCTTTTAGATAAGGTTCTGTAAATGCTGTGAAATTGCCTTGGACACCCAGAAACATTTTTATTTTGTTAAGTGACTTCCTGGACAACAAAGCATTTTGGTTGTATAAATGATAAGATTCTGTGTTAGCAACAAAATGGCTGCTGTTTAATTCCTTCTGGCCAACAGAAGGAACAGAAGTCTCTGCTATACTGCTAGAATCAGCATTTGCAAGAGTTGTTGTGGGCAAAGATTTGGTTGTGTGATGGCGTCCAAGTCCTGGAGTTGTCTCCATAGCTAAAATACTAATATTGTCCATCAGGAGATTCTGAGAGGACACAAGCTTGGGAGTCAGTACCTGAACAGCAAATACTAATTCTTCTGTTAGCACCAAGATCAATAGAACACCTAAAAAAATAAACGAGAGAGATAAGAATTAATAACATGGAAAATCTGAATGTCACCGAATTCCAAACCTGAAGTGCATTATATACAGAATTATATTTATATTATATTATATTATATTAATTATATTATATTATATTATATTATATTATATTATATTATATATTATATTATATTATATTATATATTATATTATATTAATCAGCATAAAATGTATATACCAATTTTATTACATAAATGAGTCTGAATTTAAAAAGAAATACTATATTATAAAGAGAAACAAAATACCATGGTAGCAACATACCATAATAGGTCTGGAAGCCATGCTTTTGTCAAGATCATCTTTCTCAACTGGAGTTCTGGGGAACTTCAGATTTTGTAAAAGGTTGCTAGAAGTTCCATGAAACATTGTAACTGGATTTTTAAAAATTTTGCACAGTGCACAATGCAAGTGCTTGCTATGGTGAAAATTTTTATGTGCCATAACTCAGCTGCTAGCCGCTACTTTGTTATTATTATGGTATGTGTGGGTTAGAAGTGAATTGCATTGTAAAGTTTTCCTATTTTTGCCATTTTTAGTAGAGTTCCCTGTGACCTGTAAATTATTTCAAGGTTTCCTCCAGAATAAAGGACTAGAACTCACAATTTGTTCGTTTGTAGCCTAGTGCCTTAACCACTACATCAAATTGGCTCTCTAAAAAGAGAATATTTTTAAAGTAATGTATATATTGAAAGAGCTTGAAATGTCCATTGGTTCAAGAGCCTCTTTGGGTTCCATTATCTGAAAGTGCTGAAAGTCAGTCCCTAAAATAGAGTGGGCCCAGGACGTTGATTCTGAGAAGCTTTCAGGATCTTAAATCACTGCTATGCTGGTTTTTGACTGTAATAAAGGTTGAATTTTTTTTAACGTTCCAAATTACACTTATGGATGTAGCATTTTTGTGAGTTACATATGACAAGGCAGAAATGGGAAATGTAAAACCAAGGTAAAAGTCGTGTGATAGCGAGATAGGTGTCATATAAATTTAATAAGAAAGAATGATTCTTGTAACAGCTTACATTCTGCTATACCATTAACGCCAACATTGGCCTATCCCAAGTCCAAAGGATTCACTAACTGGATAAAAATACCAAGTCCAAGTTCTGGCTCATTATGTGATAAACCACAATCATTTTAGTAATTATTGCTTATCGAAAGATGCTATTGTTGTTGATATGAAAAACAGTATGGCATTGGATAAACTTATTAACATATATGCTATGATAAAAAAGAAAACCTCCATTCAAGTTGCAAGAAAATAAGCTTATTAAAATCGAAGAACTGGAAAGAGCCATTAAACTATTTTTAATGGCCCCTTTCATTTCTCTAATTCTAAGAAGCTCATTTCTGTTTCCTGATTAACATAATAAATAAAGTCATTAAGTTAAAAAATAAATGATTAAAATCATTTACTCTATATAAGAATCCAAATTAAAACATCCCTGACAGCCTCTGCCTTTCTAGCAAAAAGGAATGTATCACCTTCCTGATAACTGAGTTATCGATCTAGTTCTTAACATACAATTGTAATTTGTAATGTCAGTTTGTTTTCCCATGAGTGCACTCTGAATGAAAGAGAACAATCCCCTGACTTTCTTGCACCTTAACTTGAGGGTATCTCATTCAAGTCTCCTCATGCAATTTGTTCCAAAATGGATACTTCTATCAATGGAAGTGATATAATATTCTGCCATCAGCATTATTATAGTGTCTGTTTGATGGTAACTAGAAAACACTTCTGAGCACCAATCTGGTGTCTGTTGAACAAAGTATCTCCTAAAAATGCCGGTATCTCCTAAAAATGCCCAAGTGAGCTATAACTTTTCTTGGTTTGTATTATTTTACAGCATACAGCAAAAGGGAGAAAAGAACTCAAAAAGTAAACATAGGATATGGATTAGCTTTGATTAAAGCCCATCAAATGGCTCAAGCAAATGAAATGTGTCATGCATGCCGGGAAACAAAAAATGAAAGACCATATGGCTAAGAAGAAAAGAAAATTCTTTCACAGTGAGGGAATCAGTGATTGTCTGAGCATGAACACAAAGCAAATTGGCAGAACTTATAGCTGAAAGTTTTCTAAGCTCAAATGCACAACCATTTATGTTGTACTACAGTCGTGATTTTTGCTGAGATTTTGAAAGGAAAAAAATACTTCACCTTCAAATTTTTAGGTAAATAACTTAATTCTAGGCTTTAATGGGCTATTAATTTGTCATAATTTTTTTTAAACCAGATGTTTTCCCAAATTTGATGTTTCCTGGTTTACTGGTCCACATTACCTGAACTTCCAAGTCAGGAGAATATTGCTCTAGAGAGTTTCTGTAGAACCATTGGCATCACAGTGTAATGTTCTTTTAGGATGCCCTGGTTTAATACATTAATTCTTCCATGTTCTAGGCGTTAACAGTGCCTGGCCACACAAACATTAAGCTTTTCTGTAGGAAACGTTCATATCTTTTCTTCATCATTCGGAAGGAATTTAGATTGAAATTCTATGTATAACAGAAAAACCAAAAATCTAAACTCTCTTGTGAGCTACATTCCTGGTGACTATATAGTATGTATGTTTATATTGTTCACCTGGCAATAAGACACTACTGGTTTGGCATTACCTTCTGATGGATTTCTTTTTCTTTTTTTAATTCTAATTTAGGCTACCTCTAATACCTCTACTAGACATGCTGAGGGTTTGCAGACTGGTATTTGTGGCAGCATTATGCATTCATATTGACTGATACACAGAACAATCTTTTAACCAGGGCAGCAGCAATATTATTTTAACAAAGAATAGAATAGAATAGAATAGAATAGAATAGAATAGAATAGAATAGAATAGAATAGAATAGAATAGATTTTTTTATTGGCCAAGTGTGATTGGACACACAAGGAATTTGTCTTGGTGCATATGCTCTCAGTGTACATAAAAGAAAAGATACCTTCATCAAGGTACAAACATTTTTACAATGTAAAAAGGATGTTGAGACTCTAGAAAGAGTGCAGAGAAGAGCAACAAAGATGATTAGGGGACTGGAGGCTAAAACATATGAAGAACGGTTGCAGGAACTTGGTATGCCTAGTTTAAAAGAAGGACTAGGGGAGACATTTATTTATTTATTTATTTTGTCAGATATCATACCAAAAAAGATTATATAGTATATAAACACATATAGAGTAAATATAAGGAGGTATAAGCATATATATATATATAGGAAGAAGAAAAGAAAAAAACAATAGGACAGGAACGGCAGGCACGTTATGCACGCCCCTTATGGTCCTCTTAGGAATGGGGTGAGGTCAATAGTAGAAAATTTTTGGTTAAAGCTTTTAGGATTATGAGAAGAGACCACAGAGTCAGGTAAAGTATTCCAAGCACTGATGATTCTGTTACAGAAGTCATATTTTCTGCAATCTAGATTAAAGCGGTTGACATTAAGTTTAAATCTATTAGTTGCTCTAGTATTATTGCAATTAAAGCTGAAGTAGTCTTTAACAGGAAGGACATTACAATAGATGATTCTGTGAGTTAAAGACATGATAGCAGTGTTCCAGTATCTCAGAGGTTGCCACAAAGAAGAGGGAATCAAACTATTCTCCAATGCACCTGAGGATAGAACAAGAAGCAATGGGTGGAAACTAATCAAGGAGAGAAGCAACCTAGAACTGAGGAGAAATTTCCTGACAGTTAGAACAATTAATCAATGGAACAACTTGCCTGCAGAAGTTGTAAATGCTCCAACACTGGAAATTTTTAAGAAAATGTTGGAGCCATTTGTCTGAAATGGTGTAGGGTTTTCTGCCTGGGCAGGGGGTTGGACTAGAAGACCTCCAAGGTCCCTTCCAACTCTGATATTATTATGATTATGATTATGATTATGATTATGATTATTATATAAGGTACAACATTTACAACCCAAATGATGGTCAATATATCAATATACACCATAAGGATTACCAGCAACAAAGTTACAGTCATACAGTCATAAGTGGAAAGAGATTGGTGATGGGAACGATGAGAAGATTAATAGTAGTGCAGATTTAGTAAATAGTTTGACAGTGTTGAGGGAATTATTTGGTTAGCAGAGTGATGGCCTTCGGGAAAAAACTGTTCTTGTGTCTAGTTGTTCTGGTGTGCAGTGCTCTATAGCGTCGTTTTGAGAGTAGGAGTTGAAACAGTTTATGTCCAGGATGTGAGGGATCTGTAAATATTTTCACGGCCCTCTTCTTGATTTGTGCAGTATACAGGTCCTCAATGGAGTATACAGGTCCTCAATTCAAAGGTCCTTAAATTATCTCAAATAACTTAAGATAGCGAATGTCCACTTTTTTTCTCTGTATTTCCCCACAACAACCCTATGAGGTGGACTGAGCTGAGAGAAAATAACTGGCCCAAAGTCACCCGGCTGGCTTTCATGGCTAAAATGTATAGAGCTTAGTTTTGTAAGAGCTCTGGGATAAGTGTCTTGGAAGTGAGTAGTTAGGGCTATGCCTTATACAAGGATTTACAAATTGTGTCACTGAACTGTTCTCTTTGCTGAGCAAAGGTATTTTTCATTTGGATGGATATTGAAGGAGCCTCTTTAAATCACAGAAATAAAAGGAATGCTTCCTAGTAAGTCTTTGGATTAAGTTTTAAGCATTGCGTGAATTTCAGTAGAAAAAGCTACTGCCTATGGAGGCATTTTCCATCAAAGCAAAGTGCGCTGTCTTACATACATAAATACGACATTCTTCCCCTACTCAGCCCTTCCATTACCATCAGTCTTGGCCATAATTACAAGATAAATACAGCCTTTTTTTATCAGCTAATATATCTTGAGAACCAAAAGCAGAAGCAAATTTTTGTGCTCAGACCTGCTCAATCTTTATTTGGTTACTAGAAATAAGAAAGCAAAACTGATTAGCCCTCTTCAAATTGGAAAACCATATGCTAGTGGAAAGGAAGATTATGCATCAATCTCCCCAGAGGAGAAATGACCATGAAAATTATACCAGCTTGCTATTTTTACAGAAGGCAAACAAAACAAAGACATAGCTCAACAAACATTGCTTAATTTGCAGGAATGAAATATCTTTTAAGAAGACATATAAAACTTTTTGTTATGAAATCTGTGTTACATTATCTTTTAAATTTTAAATATTTTTTTTTTTAGAGTCTAGGACATGTATTTGTTTCTGAAGTGGGAAAGGTAAAGTACAGCTTTTACTGCCTAAATTTCATGAAAGGAACAATTTATCTGAAATGAATCAACTGTCAATATCATTGCATAGCATATTCCAGATATTTCAAAGTTAGTGGTGTGGGGTGTTTTTTTCTTTTATCTGCTAAATATTTTAGAGATTTCAATGGTGGACTAGAAGTTACCAAATATACCAGCCTCCCCTGTGCCAGACTGATTTGGCAAATAATCTTTATTTTTATTTAATTAATCAGAAATAAGACATCAATTAATGAAAAATTAGTATGTGTGAGTTTTCAAAACATCAAAGCTTCTCCCCTCTTGTGTTACTTCATTTTGTTTCGTTCTTTAGGAACCATTTTGCAAAAATAAAAATATATTTGGGAGCAAATGACCCATAAAACATTATTCAAATTATAGTATTTCTGTCAAAGCTTAGATATCTCCATAATTATATTGTCCTCACAATAACTTGCAATAAAGCTCGAGTGTATTGATTGATTTCATTTCTTGAAAAGGATACTTACCTTTTTCTTACACTTTTGGGATTAAGTATGGGGAGGCTGTTGGGATGTTTTAATTTAGGAACATTATTCAAAGAATGATCTCCTGGGAAGGACACTCTACTTTTTGAATACGGCGTGATGTTAATACCCACTTCATAAGGGTAAGTGCACTAAAGGAAAACATCTGATCCAACATTTGTGGCTTTAAAGCACAATTAGTATCCTAGCATCCCTGTCCACTGATCATCTGGTTGAGTCCTATCCAAAACACAATTAAGGAAGACTGCACTATAACAAGTGGGTGCATTCAGTAGAAGCCTTAAGAATCTATTTCTAAAATATATGGAGTATTAAGGAGTGGGTCGTGAGTAAAAAGCACTCAGGGAGTCAATGCTAACAGATTGACTTGTTCCTCAGCCATTTACAGTTTAATGAGAACCACCCACCCAACCCATTCGTCACCAAGATTTGTTTCCACAGAAGCCAATTAGGTCCAAAAATAAGAACTGGTTTACTGTCAGCTTATCAAGCATTCGGAACAATAGAACAGAATAGAATTTTATTGGCCAAGTGTGATTGGACACACAAGGAATTTGTCTTGGTGCATATGCTCTCAGTGTACATAAAAGAAAAGATACCTTCATCAAGGTACAACACTTACAACACTTAATGATAGTCATAGGGTACAAATTTAACACTGATACACCACTTAATGATAGTCATAGGGTACAAATAAGCAATCAGGAAACAATCAATATAAATATAAATATGATAAATTGTATTGATATACTATCCAGACAGTTTTCATTCCTGTGCAAGGCGTGCCAGGAGAAAGCGAGATTCCTTTATAATCATGCGTAGCTGCTACCGACAATCACTACCAGGTAGCCGCCGTTTTTGGAAACGATCACCTGGACCATTTAATAACCCCTTGAAAGAAGAAGGGCGACGGGAATAGAAATGGGGGTGCGGCCGCGGCGGCAGGCAGGGAAAGAAGACTGGTTTAGTTGAGCTGGGGAATGAGGACTCACCTGAAAATATCATTTGGACTCAACGTAAGCAGACATTCTCACCTGCCGGCCTCATGCGGATTTCCAAGCGGCTTCATAGCAAGGCGCCGAAAAGCCAGACCCAAAGATCGCACTCTAGTGCTGGCGTCTTTTGGAGAGTCGAGGGGACGGGAACCGACTACGTAGGCGTGTCTTGCGGAAATAGCGCCGGCTCTTTTGCAGAGGTTTGGTAAGGCTAGAACAGCACACTGCTTATTAGTTACGGAGTCCTGTTTTCCCCGCCCCCAGTAAAGCTGCTTTATATTCCAGTTTGAGGGATTCCTCCTGTCCCCCGTCCCCCGCGCAATCATCCACGCCCAATACGATATTGGTCTTCTACAATCCCAAGAGCATCTCGAAGTGCGCTTGTTTGCTAGCGGATAAGCCTGCTCCTCCTCGTGCCAAATTAAATGTTCTCTGGTTGAGGCTGCTGGCAGGCAAATTGGTTGCATCTTGCAAGACCCACTCTCCGGTCTCGTGGAAAACCGATTTGAAAAACCAAAACAAATGTAGGAAAAGGAAAGCAGTGCTGGCAATGATCTCTGGGGTGATCCTTTGTGGTCCTCAACAATTTTAATGAGCTGATTATTTAAAGAATGTAATAATCTTGAGCTCACTTAAGCCCATTGATCTCTACCTCAGGCAACCAGATCTTAAATGGCCAAAATAGCCAAGGGTAAGCTGTTCCATTATTCTTAATAGGCATGACTCAGATTGAGGAGAGTCAGAAAGCTCTTATTTAGTATTTAGCTTTGAATTCAGTAGCTGCATTCATCAAAACAATCAGGTTTAGCTATTGTTTACTTCTTAAAGGGTGATTTCACAATGCTACTAGATATTAACAAGTTGGATTTGGCCTTACTATAGTGCATGAGGCTAGCCATTATTTTAGAAAAAAGGTCAAATGGTCTATAAAAAGGTAAAGCTAAAAGCTGCCCTTGCTCATATGTGCTAGTAGTTCCTGTCTCTAGGGGGTGCTGCTCATCTCCATTTCAAAACTGAAGAGCCAGCGCTGTCCGAAGACATCTCTATGGTTATGTGTGGCCAGCATGACTAAATGCCAAAGGCACACAAAACATTGTTAACTTCCCACCAAAGGTGGTCCCTATTTTTCTACTTGCATTTTTTACGTGCTTTTGAACTGCTAGTTTGGCAGAAGCTGATACAAGTAATGGGAGCTCACCCCATTACACGGCACTAGGGATTCAAACCACTGAACTGCCGACCTTTCTATCGACAAGCTCAGGGTCTTAGCCACTGAGCCACTGTGTCCCATTAATGGCCTTTAGCTTTGCTTAATTCTCTTTGTTTGGATATGGCAAAACAGTTTTTTCCTTCTTCTTCTGTGTCTTTTTCCTACTCGGTATATCTTTCTTAGGGAAAAAAATGCCATGAGAATAAATTTTTTGCCAAAGCATCTTTGTGGTGTCATGCTTAGCTGCAAGTAGATGCACTGTGAGATCTAGAAAAGAACAATCAGCATATATGAAATCCAGTTCTGATACAACCACCAAAAATTAAACTTTCTCTCCTATTTGGTTAAAATCAGACAGGCAGCACATATATTCTCTTTTCCGAGCAAGGTGGTTGGGAGAATAAGAGAGAAAAAGAGAGGCAGCATTGCTTATAAGCCTTCTCCCCAATCTCAAATGAGCTGTTGGAAGAAAAATCCACTCCAGTTCCAAGCCAGGAGAAAGGCACTGGAAATAAAATGGAGGTCAAATGGAAAGAACTCTGTTTATTTGCATGCCAGGAACTTCAATGAGAGAAGTAAGTTTCTGGGGTAGCTGTCCCCTTGGCTTAGGAATGGGATTGATTTTTATAGGATTCTGAGATGCTCTAGGACAGTGATGGCTAACCTTTTTGGCACTGAGTACCAAAATTGGAGCATGTGCATGAGCACACATGTCGGAGCACCAGAACCTGGAAGAGAGCAGCTGGCTGATGCACATGCCCACCAACTGCTCTCTCTCTCTTCCCTGTCCTTCTTAATCCCATCAACTGGAGCTGAAAGTATTTTGTTCATGAATAGATTGGCCCAGTCTTTCTTAATGGGCACAAAATATTCATCTTTAAAGATTTGAGGCTTCTGCTGGAGGCTATTAAGAAAGACTGAGGTTGCTAGAATCTCTTTCTTCCATTTCTTCTCTTTCTTCTACTTCTTCATTGCTGACATATTGGTTATAAAATTCTTCCGCTTTATCCAAGGTGTCTAATCTATGTCTCTTGTCTTGCCACGAAACCATCTTTATGTATCAGCCACCTAAAATTAATATTGTATTTGATTAGTTTTGAAGTCAAAAATTGGTAAGGTCTTCGCAGTTCTCTGACCCTTCTTGGTACTTGTTTTAAAACTACTAATTGTTTCCCTCTATATTCTATGAGCTCATCCCTTGTCCTATTTAATATTTCATCCCGGGTTGATTTCTTCACCAATCTGACGTGTGTTTCTTTTGAAAAATTATGTCTTCTCATGTAGTTTGTCTCAACTCTGTATGTTTCATCTATTTCCGTTGACATCTCTTTATTTTCTATTCCAAGTGTTTTGCTAATATTTCTGCTGTGATTTCCAGTAGATCGTCTCCTTTTTCTTCTCTTACGTTCTGGAAGCATAAATAGTGGGCTGATATCTCAGATTCTAAAAATAAGACCATATTTTCTTTATTGAAAGAGTTTTAAAAAACAAAAACATTTTCCCCCTTTTTCCCCCCTCCCTCCCAAAAAAAAAAACACCCCTTCCCCCCTCCCTCCCCCCCCCCCGGCTTCCCGGGTCAATCACAAGTTATTGTTATACATAAACCAAACATAGAATAAAATTTTCCCTTCCAATCCAAATAACCACATCCAAAGCTTTTCATCTCCCAACCCCCTCCCCATTACATAAAATAACTTTCTAATTATTCAAAGGCAATCTGATATTTCTTAATCTGATATCTGTTTTGTAGATAATCAATCCATTTTTTCCATTCAATTAAATATCTTTCCTGCGTATTGTCTTTTAAAAACGCTGAGATTTTAGCCATCTCAGCCAAATTAATGACTTTCAGTATCCATTCTTCTATTGTAGGTACCTCTTCTTTCTTCCAGTATTGTCCAATCAACAGTCTTGCTGCTGTTATTAAATTCAAAATCAATTTAGTCTCAATCCCTGTACAATCCATATTTTCTTTTCTTTTCTTTTTTTATTGAAAAAGTTTTTACAAAAATTTTCACTCCCCTTTCCCCCCCTCCCCCCTCCATCCCCTCCCCCCTCCCTCCAAAACCACCCTCCTCCCTCACCCCCGACTTCCTAGAACAAACACAAACACAAGTTCAAAAGAAAAAACAATCATTCACTAAATTTTCCCTAACACAAATTATAATCCTCCCCTTCTAAAATCCTAACTTCCCCTATACAAATCAAAGATAAATACATCCTAATCATTCAAAAGCAATCTGATATCTCTTAATCTGATATCTATTTTGCGTATATTCAATCAATTTTTTCCATTCAGTTAGATATTTTTCTTCTGTAGTGTCTTTCAAAAAGGCTGAGATTTTAGCCATCTCAGACAAATTAGCAACTTTCAATATCCATTCTTCTATTGTAGGTAACTCTTTTTTCTTCCAGTATTGTCCTATCAGTAGTCTTGCTGCTGTTATTAAGTTTAAAATCAACTTAGTCTCAATTACTGTACAGTCCGTAATAATTCCCAATAAGAAAAACTGCGGTAGGAACTGTAATGTATCTTTAAGAGTTTGGAGGGAAAACTGAGCGGGAAAAAGCACATTGCTGATTGGACGAAGCCTCTGGCTAAACTGTATATAAAGAGAGGGTTTTCCCAGCCCGGGTTGCTGGGTTCACCATATAGTAAAGAGCTGTTGTCACTATCCTGGTCTCCTGCCTCGTTATTGCCCGAATTTAACACTGGCGACGAAGGTGGGATTTCGAGGCTAAGAGCGCCAGGAAAAAAGCTGAAGTCACCAGGAAGACGCGAACCCAGCAAACAAGGGGCGGAAAGCAGCGATGTGCAGCTACACACCGCCAGCGCCATTCGACCCAGCTAAGGAAAAATGGGGGTCATACATGGCTCGTTTCGAGTGCTTCCTCGAGGCGAACGAACTTCAAGGAGTCCCAGACAACAGGAAGCGAGCATACTTCCTGAGCCACTGTGGTCCAGAGGTTTTCGACACCGCAGAATCGTTAGCGGAGCCAACGCCGGTACAATCGGTGCCGTGGCAGACTCTACAGACCGTATTGAAAGCCCATTATGCACCAACGCCGTCCAAGTATGTGCAACGGTACGAATTCAGGGAGCGTAGGCAGCAAGAGGGCGAGTCCATCAGCGTATACATGGCAGCCCTGAGGAAAGCCACGAACCATTGCGAGTTCCGAGACTTGGAAGAGGCATTGCTGGAGCAACTCATTCGTGGGGTCAGGGACATCCGTTTGCGACGGTGGCTGCTGTCCAAAAGCAACCTGACGCTGGCAAACGCCTTGGATGAAGCCAGGGCTAATGAGATGTCCACCCAAGCGGCGGAAACCCTACAAAAGCAGGTCGCACCAACGGCTGGTGCGAAATCAACCCCGGTTCATAATGAAGAGGTCCAGGCCGAGTCGGACGGTGAGGAGGAGGAAGGAATCTTCCACACCGGGAGGCCGGAGAAAGAAGACCGGGGTGACTGCGCGAGTTGTGGAGGGCAACACCAACGACAACAATGCAAATTTAAGGATGCGACTTGTCGGCGGTGCGAAAGGAAGGGGCACATAGCACAGGTCTGTCGAGCACCCCAACCTTCCCGCCAAAAATTCAAACTGACCAACCAGAGCGCGGGAACGGCGAAGCGGCCCATGATTGGTCAATTCAAAAAAGGCGCGAAGTTGAATCAGACTGTCGTGAGAGTGGGTCACGCAGCAACACGCATTGAAAAGAAAATACTTACGAAAACAAAGATTGAGGGGGTGCCGTGCCGATTGGAGGTGGACACAGGCTCAGCGATCACGATCATGTCCTGGAACACTCTCGTGAAAGCCTTACCCGCCATCGCAAAGCGCAAGCTGAAACCACAGAACTTAAAGGTACAAGACTACCAAGGAAATCGCATCCCTGTTCGAGGGGTAATGTCCGTCCACGTCGAGTATGGACAATACAAGAAAACTCTGCCCATCACCATAGTCGATGGGAACCTGCCAAGCTTGTTGGGACTGGACTGGTTCCGAGCATTGGGCATGGGAGTGACTGGAATCTTCAGAAACGAAGTCAACCTCAAAGACGCACTCATGAAGGAATTTGGGGACGTTTTCAGAGACTGCCTGGGCAAGTACACGGGGACCCCTATTTCTTTTAACTTAGACCCACAAGTTGTCCCGATCCGTCTAAAGGCTAGGAGGGTTCCGTTCGCCCTAAAGCCCAGGATCGACCGGGAACTGAACAAGCTAGTAAACCAGGGAATTCTAGTGCCAGTTGACCATGCTAAGTGGGAGACCCCAATAGTCACCCCAGTCAAACCGGACGGGTCGGTCCGGATTTGCGCTGACTATAAGGCAACGCTTAACAAAGCGTTGCAAAAGAGTGCTTACCCCGTCCCGGTGGTACAGCACTTACTGCACTCAATGGGGAAAGGGCAGGTTTTTGCCAAACTAGACTTGACCCAAGCCTATCAACAGCTGCCTGTAGATAACAGCACAGCCGAAGCGCAGACAATTGTGACTCACAGAGGGGCTTTTAAGTGTACCCGGTTACAGTTTGGGGTTAGCGTGGCTCCAGGGTTATTTCAGAACCTAATGGAGCGGCTATTGCAGGGACTACCAGGGGTGGTACCATACTTTGACGATGTACTGGTATCCGCTGAGAATCTAGAGGAATTAGGGGTAAGGCTGCGAAAAGTTTTGGGCATTTTCCGGTCTGCCGGTCTAAAAGTTAAACTGAACAAATGCCAGATCGGGGTTGAATCTGTGGAATTCCTGGGCTACCGGATAGACAGGGAAGGGATTCACCCCACTGAAAGCAAGGTACGGGCCATCAGGAAGGCCCCGGTTCCAAAGAACAAAACGGAGTTACAGGCATTCTTAGGTCTGGTCAACTTCTACGCGGTATTCTTAAGGAATAAGGCAACAGTAGCCGAGCCGCTGCATAAATTACTAGCAAAGACGGCTGCATGGTCTTGGGGAAAGGCGGAAGCTAGGGCATTCCAAGGGGTAAAGAATCTCCTAGCGAGTGATAGCCTCCTTATCCAATACAATGGCACGCTGCCATTAGTGTTAAGCTGCGATGCATCTCCCTATGGGGTGGGGGCTGTGCTCAGCCACAGGTTGCCAAATGGCACAGAAGCCCCTATTGCATACTACTCCCGAACCATGTCACCAGCTGAAAGGAATTATAGCCAGCTTGATAAGGAAGCCTTGGCTATAGTCTCCGGAGTAAAGAAATTCCATGAATATGTATTTGGTCGTGATTTCGAAATCATCACAGACCATAGACCCTTGCTAGGCCTGTTGGCAGGTGACCGCCCAACGCCCGTGGCACTTTCGCCCAGACTGACCAGATGGACTATCTTTCTAGCGGCATATTCCTACAAACTACTACACCGGCCAGGGAAGGAATTAGGGCATGCAGACGCCCTGAGCAGATGCCCGTTACCAGAGACTATCGAAGACCCCACTCCGGGGACACCAGTTCTGCTAATTGACTCTTTGGACTCTGGCCCAGTCACATCCAAAGAGGTGGCTCGGGCTTCGTACAAGGACATTACAATAAGGACTGTAATTGGTTGGGTACAAAGAGGTTGGCCGCTGCGCGGCGTTTAAAGAATTTGTAAAAAAACGTGGGGAACTCTCAGCTCAAGGGGGGTGCCTGCTATGGGGGGATTGAGTGGTGATCCCGGAGAAATTGAGGGAAAAGGTATTGGAGCTCCTTCACGAAGGCCACCCAGGGATCGTGAGAATGAAGGGTCTAGCGAGAAGCTATGTGTGGTGGCCCTTAATGGACTCGGAAATTGCTGAAAGGGTAGGGAAATGCCAGGCCTGCCAGGAGTCCAGACCGCTACCCCCAACGGCCCCGATTCGGGAATGGGAGAGACCCCAGGGCCCTTGGTCTAGGATCCATATCGATTTTGCCGGCCCCTTCCACGGCCAAACTTTTCTGGTAGTAGTCGATGCCTACTCCAAATGGCTGGAAATCATTCTCATGAGATCCATGACAGCCGAGGCCGTGATTTCAGTCCTACGGCACCTATTTGTAACCCACGGGTTGCCCGACACGTTAGTCTCCGATAACGGCCCGCAATTCACGGCAACCCAGTTTGAGGGGTACTTGGCAGAGGAGGGCATCCGACATGTCCTCTCGGCGCCTTTCCAACCTGCGACGAACGGCCTTGCAGAACGTTTCATTCGGAGCGCAAAGGAAGCATTGTCCAGAATCAGGCCAGGCGATTGGCAAACAAAAATCGATACATTCCTAGCAGTCCAACACAGAACCCCCTGTGTAACAACTGGCCGCAGCCCGGCAGAGCTATTAATGGGTCGGAAGCTTAGGTGCCCACTAGACCGTTTAAACCCAAACTACACACCAGACGGGTACAAAGGGGCACACGGTAAAACACGAGGGATGGCAGTAGGCGACCTAGTGTGGGCACACAACTACAGCAAGGGCCCGACCTGGTTAGCAGGAAAAATCCTAGAGATAACAGGACCAAAATCATATCTAGTAGAGATAGAGGATGGCCGAGTATGGAAGCGCCACATAGAGCAAATAAGGAAACGCATAACCGGTAAATCAGAATCAGACGAAACAGGCCCTGACTATTCAACGTTTGAATCCACAGCTGACTCAAACCCGGGGCAAACGCGGGACTTATCTGAGTTCCAGGAGGTCCAGCGACGCCAACCGGTTCCTCCTGAAAACAGCAGGGACGACTCTGCCAATAATCCAGGGCCGGATGGCCTAGAGGAGGAGCTGAGAGGAACAAACAGTCCCTCCGGTCAGCTCGACTCACTCCCAGAAAATGAATTGCGCAGGTCCGAAAGAGTCAGGAGACGCCCAGTCTACTTGCGTGATTACGTAGAAAAATAAGATGTTAATTCTATGTAAATGTTGGTAAAGTGTTCTCTGGGAGGGAAGGAGTGTAATGTATCTTTAAGAGTTTGGAGGGAAAACTGAGCGGGAAAAAGCACATTGCTGATTGGACGAAGCCTCTGGCTAAACTTTATATAAAGAGAGGGTTTTCCCAGCCCGGGTTGCTGGGTTCACCCTATAGTAAAGAGCTGTTGTCACTATCCTGGTCTCCTGCCTCGTTATTGCCCGAATTTAACAGGAACTTTATCTTCTTTTTCAAAACATTTTGTATAATCCACCAGATCCTTATCCAAAAAGCCTTAATCTTCTTAGAAGTCCACCAAATATTAAAATATGTAGCATGATCACAATTACATCTCCAACATTTCGCTTGCATATCTGGATACATACATGATAATTTCTTAGGGTCTAAGTGCCACCTATAAAACATTTTATAAAAATTTTCCCTCAAGTTCTGTGCTTGCATAAATTTAACATTTCTAACCCAAATTTTTTCCCAAGTTTCCAAAAATATTGGTTCTTGAATATTTTGTGCCCATATAATCATACAATCCTTTATTAAATCCCTTTCAGAATCTATTTCTAGCAATACATTATACAATCTCTTTATATGCGCCTGAGTTTGATTTATAATGTGTTTTACCAAGTTTTTTCATTCTGCATGATACCAATTTTCTGATCTTCTTTCCACCTAGCTCGTAATTGCCCATATTGGAACCAAGTATAATTTTCCCTTCTTTTTTTAATTGTTGCAAGGATTTTAATTGTAAATTACCTCTCTCAAAATATAAAAGTTCTTTATAAGTAATCATTTCCTGTTTCTGTTCTATATTTATATTCTCTATTGCATGCCTGGGGTTTGCGCAAATAGGAATTTTATAATTCAACTTGTAATAGTATTTCTTCCAGACACGCAGAAGAGCAATTCTTAACACATGGTTCTTAAAGGCTCTATCCAGTTTTTTATCATACAATAAATATGCATGCCATCCATATAGTAAATCATAACCTTCTATATTCAAAATCCTTTCCTCCGTTAAGTTAAACCAATCACTTATTACCGAAAGAGCAGCTGCTTCATAATATAATTTAAAATTGGGCATTTTTAAACCTCCCCTTTCCCATATGTCTTGAATTATTTTCATTTTAACTCTCGCTTTTTTACTTTCCCATATAAATTTATTAATTCCAATCTGCCATTCTTCCAAATTTTTATCTTTCTTAATTATTGGTATCATCTGAAACAAAAAAAATCTAGGTAAAACATTCATTTTAATGGCTGCTATTCTTCCCAATAATAATTGTAATTTTTTCCAACTGAGCATTTCCTTCTGAACTTTTTGCCATAATATCTCAAGGTTATTCTTATACAATTTCACATTTGAAGAAGTAATATAAACCCCTAGGTATTTGACCTTTTTTACAATTTCAAATCCTGTTGTTTCCTCTAATTTTTCTTTCTGTTGTCTAGTCATATTTTTTGTTATCACTTTTGTTTTATTCTGATTTACTTTAAACCCTGAAATTTTTCCATATTGATCAATTATTTCCAACAAACATACACTTGAATTTATAGGGTTTGACAAAATAATCACCAAATCATCAGCAAACACTCTCACTTTATACTCATGTTGTCTAATTTTAATTCCCTCTATCTCCTTTACTTCTCTTATTTTATCCAATAATGGCTCCAGAGTTAAAATAAACAATAATGGTGATAAGCACCTGTCTTGTTCCTTCGCAATCTTAAAAACTTCAGTCAAACTACATTAACTATTATCTGGGCTGTTTGCTCCATAACTTTAATTATTCTCATAAAATCTCCAAATTGGGGCTCTGTTTCTTCTGCTGAGCTCTAATTGAGCTCATTGAACTTCATAAAAGCCAGGAAGGCTTTAATCTCTTCTCTGGATGAAAGAGAAAGATAAGAGCAAAGTGGTAGACCTCCCAGGGGCTTTGTTTTAATTACAGAGCCCTGTGGGTCGAGGGTCCCATAAATATTCCTGCCAAGCTACTTCAGTGCGTGCCTGCAAAAGCAGGAAAAGAAGAAAGTGTCCATCTCTGCTAATTGTCTTATCTTTATGGATTCTAAAGCAGACGGAATGAGTGCTGAACAATTACTGGATTGCAAGTATTTTTGATTTCCTGACTTCTACCCTTTTAAAAAAGAGAACTTTTTTCTTTGTTTCAACTGACTCTTAAGATGGCGCCTGAAAGGGAGTGAAAGTACGAATGGAATTCTAAACAGCCTGTGTAACTAAGAAGCTAAGAAATGTTATGTGTGGGTTTTAATGAAGTGAAGTGAGCTCTCCTATACTTAAAGGGGAAAAGAGAAGTTTCTAGACTTATATTTTGTGAATTTTAAAAACTGAAATGCCTACTAAACCACCTAAGACTGGGGTAGAAGGGTTCTGAACCAGCTTTAGAAGATTTGATTAAAGAACAAGGAAAGTCTTTGAAGAAAGGTTTAAGGAGATTATGGATAATAATGAGAAAATAAGAGAGAAATAAAAGAGAATAATAAAAAATAAGAGAAGATATTTTGATGGCTTTCAAGGTTTGGCAAAAGACTGGAGGTGGTGGAGGAGGAGGTGCAAGAAATTGCTCAGTCAAATCAGCAAATAGAAAATAGAATGAATGCAAATTAAACTGGACAAAATGAAGATCAAGTGGTGGTGATGCAGTATAGAATGATGGAAGGAGCTCTGAGAATTAGGGTTGAATGAGGAGAAAGAAGATTTAAAAAATTTTATCAGAAGCTCTGGCTGAATTTATTGAACTTGATCCACAAGAGGTTGCTTATCAAATTGACAAAATTTATAGAGTTAATTCCTGGATTGCTAGGCAGAAGAAACTTCCTAGAGACATTGTGGTTTATTTTTGAAAAGAACAGTGAGAATCAAATTTTGCAAGTTGTATTTCAGAAAAACTTGAAAATAGGAGAACAGGAGCTGAAGGTTTTGAAGAGATTCCTCCCAAGATGTTAAGGGATAGAAAGGACTTTACATTTTTACACAAGAACTTAAGAATACCAGATTCAATTTAGATGGGAGGTTCCAGTTGGTTTGACAGTGTATTATCAAGGAAGGAGATATCGATTGATACAGTGCTTAAGGCCAAAGATTTTCTTTCTACTTGAAACTTGAAAATAGAAATAATAGAAAAAGAATTCAAGAGACTCAAATGGGTGTGGAAGCTGAGGTGACCAGTGATGTTACCATCTGAGGAACAACCACAAGAACAAAGACTGACGAGGGAGCCCTTAAGCGAAAGAAAAGGAGCAACAAACTCAAAGTAAAGTTCAGGATTCTGCTACAGAAGTGTGGAGGAGCACGTCAAGATACGGAGGACGATCTTCAGCTGATCGCTCAAAAGCTTCAGCAGGCCAGTAATGGCAAATAAAATCTTGACCTGGAATGTCAATGGTTTGAATTCAGCTCAGAAGAGAAGAAAAATATTTCATTATTTGAAACAATTTAGAAATGATGTATTTGCTTACAAGAAAGCATATTAAACTATCAGATCAAAAGTACTTAATAAACTCAAAGTTAGGTAAACATTTTGTTGCTTCTGCTTTGGACAAAAACATGGCATAGTGGTTTATTTGAGAAAAGATATACCAGCCAAGTTAATAGAGGCAGATATTCACGGAAGATATATTGCTATTGAACTTACAATAGAAAAAAAAAAAGACTTTTGTTTGGTATATGCACCCAATCAGCAACAAGAAAAATTTATAGAATGTTGTATGATAAATTGATTCTATGGGATTATAAATGTATTATATTGGGAGATTGGAATGGAGTAATAGATACACGAAAGGACAAGAGAATTTTTCTAAGAAGATACCTGCACATGCAAAGCTGCCTAAATCCTTTTTGATATGATAGAAGATTTTGAGTTGAGAGATGTATGGAGACCGGAATTTGGAGGAAAGAGACTATACTTTTTCTCTGATAGGCATCAATCTTTTTCACATTGATTTTATTTTAATTTCTAATGATTTGCTTTTTAGGTGAAGAAAACTAAGATATTTCCAAGATGTTTGTCTGATCATAGTCCTGTTTCGATGGAATTGCAATATGGAAAAGAAGGTAGAAGAACTTGGAGATTAAATGAAAATTTGTTTAGATATCAGGATAATGTAAATCAATGTAAAAAGCAGATGAAAGAATTTTTGATTATAATTTGAATAATGAAACATCGATAGAAATGGTTTGGGACTAGTAAAGCTTTTATGAGAGGTGTATTAATATATATTAATAATAGACAGAGAAATAAGCAACAAAGACAGCGTAGGTATTTAGAAGAGGAAATTTATAAGAAGCAACAATTATTAATACATAACCCACATGATCAAAAACTTAAAGATGCAATAAAGTTACTACAGAATCAATTTAATATGATAATGGCTGATCAGGTGGCAACAAATATACAATATGCCAAACATAATACTTTTTGTAACGCAAATAGACCTGGTAGATGGTTAGCATATACTTTAAGGAAAAGACAAAACAACGTAGTATAGAAAAATAGAATATAAAGGTAAAGAGATATCAACAGGATAAAATTAAAAAGCTTTTTAGAATATTATACAAATTTATATCTTAAAGATAATATATTGAACAGGGATATTGATAATTATTTGAAGGAATATAAGGTTAAAAATTTAACTTTAGAACAATCGGATGAACTGAATCGGCCTATAACTTCTGAAGAAATTATTTTGGTAATTAAACAATTAAAAATGGGGAAAACTCCTGGTACGGATGGGCTTACAGTTAGTTATTATAGGAATTTACAGGATGAGATGTTAGGTCCACTTAAGGAATTATTTAATCAGATACAAATAGGAGGGGGAATTCCCCCCTCATGGAGAACCTCTTTTATTTCATTGATACCAAAAGAGGAACAGGATTGTTCTAAACCTGGGAATTATAGGCCAATCTCGCTTTTAAATAATGATTATAAGATTTTTGTTAAAATAATAGCTAATAGATTAATGTTGATTTCATAATGATCAATCTGGATTTATAAAAGGGAGACAGATGAGGAATAATGTTATGCAGATTGTTAATTTACTGGAGTATTTAGAAAAGAAAATTTTTATTCCAGCAGCATTTATTTTTCTTGATGCAGAGAAAGCTTTTGATCGATTGCATTGGGATTTTTTATTTAAATTAATAGAAAAGATGCAATTTGGAGATGGTTTTACAAGAATAATTAGGGCAATTTATGGAAAGCAAACAGCACAGATTATAATTAATGGTACTTTAACAGAACCTTTTAAGATTGCGAAAGGAACAAGACAGGGATGCCCTTTATCACCATTATTGTTTATTCTAACTCTAGAACCATTATTGGATAAAATACGAGAAGTAAAGGAGATAGAGGGAATTAAAGTTAGACAACATGAATATAAGCTGAGAGCTTTTGCAGATGACCTGGTGATTACTTTAACAAACCCTATAAACTCTAGTAAATCTTTGTTTCAAATAATTGATCAATATGGGAAGGTTTCAGGGTTTAAGGTAAACCAGAAAAAGACAAAAGTGATAATAAAAAATATGGCCAGACAACAGAAAGAAAAATTAGAGGAAATAACAGGATTTGAAATTGTAAAAAAGGTCAAATATTTAGGGGTCTATATTACATCGTCAAATGTGAAATTGTATAAGAATAACTATGAGGTTTTATGGCAAAAAGTTCAGAAGGAGTTGATTGTTTGGAAAAAATTGCAATTATCCTTGCTGGGGAGAATAGCTGCTATTAAAATGAATGTTTTACCTAGATTTTTATTCCTCTTTCAGATGATACCAATAATTAAGAGAGATAAGAATCTTGAGGAATGGCAGAAGGGAATTAATAAATTTATATGGGAAGGTAAAAAAGCTAGGGTTAAAATGAAAATAATTCAAGATTCCCGGGAAAGGGGAGGTTTAAAAATGCCTAATTTTAAATTATACTATGAAGCAGCTGCTCTCTCTGTAATAAGTGATTGGTTTAATTTAACGGAGGAAAGAATTTTGAATATAGAAGGTTATGATTTGCTATATGGATGGCATGCATATTTAATTTATGACAAAAAAGTGGATAAGGCCTTTAAAAATCATGTGTTAAGAACTGCTCTTTTGCGTGTTTGGAAAAATACTCTTACAAACTAAATTATAAGGTTCCTATATGGGCAAGTCCTAGACATACAATAGAGAATATAAATATAGAACAGAATCAGGAAATGATTACATATAAAGATCTTTTGTATACTGAAAGAGGTAATTTGCAATTAAAATCTCTGCACGTACTAAAAGAAGAAGGGAAAAATTATACTTGGTTTCAATATGAGCAACTACGTGCTAGATGGAAGGAAGATCAGAAAATTGGTATAGAGCAGAACGAGGGAAATTTGGTAAAGCAAATTAGAAATCAGTCTCAGGAGCATATAAAGAGATTGTATAATGTGTTACTTGAAATAGATTCTGAAAGGGACTTGGTAAAGGACTGTATGATAAAGTGGGCACAAAATTTTCAGGAGCCAATATTATTGGAAACTTGGGAAAAAATTTGGGTTAGAAATGTTAAATTCATGCAGGCACAGAATCTGAGGGAAATTTTTTATAAAATGTCTTATAGATGGCACTTAGATCCTAAGAAATTATCGTGTATGTACCCAGATATGCAAGCAAAATGTTGGAGATGTAATTGTGATGATGCTACATATTTTCATATTTGGTGGACTTGTAAGGATATAAAGGCCTTTTGGATAAAAATTTGGTGGATTTTACAAAATGTTTTGAAAAAGAAGATAAAGTTCCTGCCGCAATTTTTTTTTGTTGGGAATTATTACGGATTGTACAGTAATTGAGACTAAATTGATTTTAAATCTAATAACTGCAGCAAGATTACTAATAGGACAATATTGGAAGAAAAAAGAAGTACCTACAATAGAAGAATGGATATTGAAAGTTGCCAATTTGGCTGAGATGGCGAAGATATCAGCCTTTTTGAAAGACAATACGCAAGAAAGATACTTAAAGGAATGGGAAAAATGGATTGACTATATTCAATGTAGATATCAGACTAAGAGTTATCAGACTGTTTTTGAATGATTATGATGTATTATTTTTGATTGTTTTCGGGGGAAGTTAGGAATTGATGATTGTAGGGGTATAATTAAGTTGGGACAAAAATTTTTTAGCATATGTTTGTTTTATTTTTAACTATACCTTGTGCTCGTTCCGGGAAGTCGGGGGAGGGTTGTGAAGGAGGGGAGGTGGGGGGAAAGGGGGAAAAAATTTTCTGTAAAACTTTTTGAATAAAAAAAAAAAACAATCTCCAAATTGCATTTTATCTATTAATTTAAATAAGAATTTCCAATGCAGTCGATCAAAAGCTTTCTTTGCATCCAAAAAAATAAATGCTGCAGAAATCTGATTGTTCTTTTCTAAATATTCCAATAAATTTACAATTTGTCTAACATTATTCCTCATCTGCCTCCCCTTTATAAAACCAGATTGATCAGTATGAATTCTTTGTTGCAAAACTAACATTAATCTATTCACTATTATTTTAGAAAAAAATCTTATAATAGTTATTCAAAAGTGAAATCGGCCTATAAATCACAGGTTTAGAACAATCCTGTTGTTCTTTTGATATCAATGAGATAAAAGTAGTTCTCCATGACAGGGGTATTCCCCCTCCTAATTGTATCTGATTAAATAATTCCTTAAGTGGACCTACTATCTCATTCTGTAAATTTTTATAATAAATTGCTGTAAGTCCATCCGTACCAGGGGTTTTTCCCATTTTTAATTGTTTTATTGTCAAAATAATTTCTTCAGAAGTTATAGGCCGATTCAATTCTTCCCTTTGTTCTAAGGTTAAACCTTTAGCCTTGTACTCTTTCAAATATTTATCAATATCTATGTTCAAGATTGTATCTTTAGCATATAATTTGTATAATATTCTTAAAAAGCTTCTTTAATTTTATCCTGTTGATATCTCTCTTTACCTTTATTTTTTCTATAATACGTGCTTTTTGTTTTTTCCTTAACATATATGCTAACCACCTACCAGGTCTATTTGCATTACAAAAAATATTATGTTTAGCATACTGTATGTTTCTTGTCACCTGGTCTGCCATTATCATATTAAATTGACTCTGTAATATCTTTATTGCATCTTTAAGTTTTTGATCATGAGGGTTATGTATTAATAATTGTTGTTTCTTTTGAATTTCCTCTTCTAAATACCTACGCTGTTTTTGTTGTTTACTTTTCTGTTTATTGTTCATATATATTAAGATTCCTCTCATAAAAGCCTTACTTGCATCCCAAACCATTTCTATCAATGTTCCCCTATTCAAATTATCATCAAAAAATTCTTTCATTTGTTTTTTACATTGATTTACATTATCTTCATATCTAAACAAATTTTCATTTATTCTCCACGATTTTCTACCACCTTTTTCTTGTTGCAATTCCAATCTACTGGACTATGGTCAGATAAACACTTTGGAAATATCTTCGTTTTCTTCACCCTAAGAAACAAATCATTGGTGATTAATATAAAGTCAATACGTGAAAAAGATTGATGCCTATCAGAAAAAATAGTAAAATCTCTATCTTCAAGATTCCGCATTCTCCATACATCTCTCAACTCAAAATCTTCCATCATCTCAAAAAAGGATTTGGGCAGCTTTGCATGTGTAGGGATTTTCTTAGAGATAATTCTCTTATCCTTTTGGGTATCTATTATACCATTCCAATCCCCTAATATAATAAATGATTTATAATCCCAAAGAGTCATCTTATCATGCAACATCCTATAGAATTTTTCTTGTTGCTGATTAGGTGCATATATACCCATCAAGAGTGTCTTTTTTCCTTCTAATACAAGTTCAATAGTGATATATCTCCCTTGGATATCTGCTTCAATTAATTTAGCTGGTATATCTTTTCTCAAATAAACCACTATATCATTTTTCTTATCCAAAGCTGAAGCAACAAAGTGTTTACCTAATTTTGAGTTTATAGTTTAATATGTGTCTCTTGTAAACAAATCATATCATTTTAAATTGTTTCAAATAATGGAATATTTTTCTTCTTTTCTGCGCTGAATTCAAACCATTAACATTACAAGTCAGGAATTTATTTGCCATCTATGGCCTCATGAAGCTTTTGAGCAATCAACTGAAGATCCTCACTCCCCTTTGTCTTCGGCCTCACTCCTCCCATGCTTCTGCTTCTGTATTAGAATCCTGACTTTTACTTTGAAGTTGATCCTCTTTTTCTTTACGCTTAGTAGCTGCCCTTGTCATCCTTTGTTCTTGTGGCTGCTCTTGGGATAATAACATCAAAGAGGCCACGTCAGCTTCCATACTCATTTGCCTCTCTTGTGGGCTTTTATCTGTTGCTTCGGGATCAACTTTCAGCACATTAAAGTCTTTCGCTTTCAGCACAGTTTCAATACGATATCTCCTTCCTTGAAAAAACACTGTAAGACCAGCTGGAACCTCCCATCTAAATTGAATCTGGCGTTTCTTGAGTTCTTGTGTAAAAAATATAAACTCTTTCCTATCTTTTTTTTTCATAAAAAAGTTTTAATTTTACAATCACATTTCATATGCTGAGATATTAGCAGCTTGTCCAGCAGATGTGGCTTATCAAATTGATAAAATATATCGTGTGAATTCTTGGATAGCAAGGCAAAAAAAGTTGCCAAGGGATGTTGTTATTTATTTTACAAATAGAACAGTGAGAAATCAGATTCTGCAAGCCTCATATAAGGGGGAGAAGATTCAGGTTGCTGGTCAAGATATTTTAACACTAAAGGAAATTCCACCAAAAATGTTAAGGGCTAAGAAGGAATTTGCCTTCCTGGTGAATGAACTTAAAAAACGTCAGATTGAATATAGATGGGATATTCCAACTGGTATAATAGTATATTATGCAGGGAAAGTACATCGTCTCAATACAGTTGGAAAAGCAAGAGAATTTTATGTTGAGGTATTAAAAGTTGGAAGTCTTCCCCCATTGGAAGCTAGAAGAAGGGAAGCTGAAGTGAAGGAAAGAGAAGTGAAGCAGGTACAAGAACAGATTGTGATGGAAGAAGATTTATTACAAGTGTTGGGAATACCTATGACGGGTTCAGATTCAAAAGAACAAAGGCTGACAAGAGCTGCTGCTAAATGTAAGGAACAAGAGATGAAGGCACAACAACAACTGGCAACTACTACAACGGAAACAGTGGGAGGAGCAAAATGTAATCTGCGGCTAGTGTTCCAAAAGTTTCCTTTGGCCGATAATGGCAATTAAACTATTATCTTGGAATGTTAATGGTTTGAATTCACCGCAGAAGAGAAGGAAAGTATTTCATTATTTGAAACAATTTAAAAATGACATTACCTGTTTACAAGAAACACATATTAGATCTTTAGACCAGAAATATTTGATAAACTCAAACCTGGGAGTACATTTTGTTGCTTCCTCTTTGGAAAAAAAAAACGGTTTAGTTATATATATAAAGAAGGATATATCAGCAAAATTAATTGAGGTGGATAAGCAAGGAAGATACATTGCTATTGAACTTTTGTTGGAGGGAAAGAAGACATTATTAATAGGAGTTTATGCTCCGAATCAACAACAAGAAAATGTTTTCAAGTTTTTACATAAAAGAATAGTATTTTGGGATTATAAATCATATATATTAATGGGTGATTGGAATGGTGTGTTGGATACTCAAAAAGACAAAAAAAAGTTTAAGGAAGATGTCAAGCTGGGTGAAATTACCAAAGGCTTTTTTTGAAATGATGGAGGACTTGGAATTAAGAGATATTTGGAGAGGACATAATACAGAAGAGAGGGATTTTACCTTCTTTTCTGACAGGCATCAATCATTTTCGAGGATTGATTTTATTTTGATTTCTAATGATTTGTATTCTAGAGTGAAGAAGACTAAGATTTGTTCAAGAACTCTATCTGATCATAGTCCGGTTTGGATTGAATTTGATCAGGAAAAGGAGGCTAGGAGATCATGGAGGTTGAATGAGAATTTGTTTAAATATGAACAAAATGTAAATGAATGTAAAAAGCAAATGAAAGAATTTTTTATTATGAATATGAAAAAAGAGACATCTATAGAGATGATTTGGGACGCTAGCAAGGCTTATATGAGAGGAAATCTTACACAAATGAATATTAAATACAAAAATGAATTGCACAAAAAGAAAAAGGAATTGGAAGAGGAAATTAAAAAGAAAGAACAGTTATTGATAAATAGCCCAGGAAATAGTAAAATAAAAGAATCAATAAATATATTAAGAGGTCAGTTTAACATGTTGCTGGCAGATCAAGTAGCAATTAATTTACAATATGTAAAACATAATACGTTTAATAATGCCAATAAGCCAGGAGGATGGCTTGCCTATTTAATAAGGAAAAAACAGAAATCACGAACGATTGATAAAATAGAATATAGGGGTAAGGAAGTTTATCAAAAGAACTTGATTAAAAAAGCATTTTTAGAGTATTATAGTAAGTTATATACTAGGGATATGATTGATGATACAGAGAAAGAAAGATATTTACAACAACAAAATATTTGTGAGCTTACAGAAAATCAAAGAGAAAAACTGAATCAATTAATTACTTCAGAGGAAATTTTGTTAGCAATTAAGCAAATTAAAATCGGTAAAGCACCAGGTACAGATGGTTTAACAGCTGTTTATTATAAAAATTTACAAAATGAGATGGTTGAACCACTTAAAGAGTTATTTAATAAAATTCAAATGGGAGGGGATGTTCCCCCTTCATGGAGGACAGCCTTTATTTCGTTAATACCGAAGGAAGATCGAGATGGTATTAAAGCAGAGAATTATAGGCCTATATCACTTTTAAATACTGATTACAAGCTATTTGTCAAGATACTTGCTAATAGATTAATGCCAGTGATGAATCAAATAATTCATAATGATCAGTCAGGATTTATTAAGGGTAGGCAGATGAGATATAATGTGAGGCAAATTGTAAATTTACTTGAATATTTGGAACGAAACAACCAAGTCTCAGCGGCATTCTTTTTTTTTTTTTTTTGATGCTGAAAAAGCTTTTGATAGATTGGATTGGCAGTTTTTGTTTAAAGTAATAGAAAAAATGCAATTTGGGGATTATTTTATCCATGCAATTAAAGCAATATATCAGAAGCAAACAGCACAAATAATAGTAAATGGTGGATTAACAGAAACTTTTAAAATTGGGAAAGGGACGAGAAAGGGATGTCCCCTGTCCCCATTACTTTTTATTTTAACTTTAGAAATTCTTCTGAATAAAATACGTGGTTCCGATCGAATAAAGGGAATTAGAGTTAAACATCAAGATTACAGATTAAGAGCTTTTGCAGATGACTTGGTTGTTACTGTATATCAACCAATATACTCAGCTACTGGTTTAAAAGATATAATTGGTCAGTATGGCAAAGTATCTGGATTTAAGGTGAATCAGCAAAAGACAAAGATGATAACTAAAAATATGAATATACAACAAAAAAAAGAGTTAGAAAGAACTACAGGTTTTGAAATGGTTAAAAAGGTTAAATATTTAGGAATATATATTACAGCTTCAAATGTCAAATTATACAAAAATAATTATGAGGTATTGTGGCAGAAGGTATGGAAAGAAATGGAGAATTGGAAGAAGTTACAACTTTCTGGGAAGAATAGCGGCTATAAAAATGAATGTTTTGCCCAGGTTTCTATTTTTGTTTCAAATGATACCGGTACTTAAGAATGATATCAAATTACAGGAATGGCAAAAGGGGGTTAATAATTTGTATGGATGGGCAAAAAACCAAGAATAAAATTAAAAAAACTCTTTCCTATCTTTTAACATCTTAGGGGAATCTCTTTCAGAACCATCATCTCTTGTTCTCCTATTTGCAACTTTTTCTGATACGTGGCTTGCAGAATCTGATTTCTCATTGTTCTTGTTAAAAAATAAACCACAGTGTCTTTTGTCAATTTTTTTTGTCTAGCAATTCAAGAATTAACCCTATATACTTTGTCAATTTGAAAAACAACCTCTTGTGGGTCACATTCTAGCATTTCAGCCAAAGCTTCTGATAGGATTTTCTTAAGATCTTCATCCTTTACTTCCCGCAAGCCCCTGATTCTCAAAGCCCCCTCCATCACCCTGTACTGTAACACCACCACCTGATCTTCATTTTTATCCACTTTTATTTGCAGTTCTCCCATTTTATTTTCCAAATGCTGATTAGACTGATTAATTTCTTCCACTTTCTTTTCCAAAACGTCCAAGTTCTTTTCCAAGCCTTGAAAAGCCGTCAAAATTTCATCTCTTATTTTTTTTATTATTTTCTTTCATTTCCTCTCTGGTCAATTCATTCACCTCAGAAATATGGTTCATAACTTCTTTAAACCTTTCTTCAAACATTTTTGTCTGTTCTTTAAACATATCTTCCATACCCACTTCAGATCCCCTTCTTGTTGTAGGTTTAGGTGGTTTAGAAGCCATTTCAATTTTCAAGTTAAAATTCAGTTATAAAGTCAGAATCAAAGATATAAAGTAAAAAAAGAAAATCTTTTTCTATCTTCTTCCTTTCAATAAAGGAGAGCCTCCACTTTGTTAAAATCCACAAATACAGTCCCCACTTGATTACACAAACAGCTTCCAACTTTCACTTCCTCTCAGATGCCATTTTCAGCAATCTTAATTAAAACAATAGAAAGTTTCCTTTTTTTTGTTTTGTTCTTTTCTTTTTATTTTTTTTCTATTTTTTTAAAAAAAAATTTATAAAAAAGTTTTATTTTTACAATCATATCCAACAGCTCATCCAATGTACAGTTATATACAATTAGTCGGGCTTGCCCAGTCATCACCCCCCTTTTAACTCTCTTCCCTCTTCTACCTTCTTCTACTTTCCAGATCTTCCTCTCCTTCTCTTATCTACATCCTCTCCTCCCTCCACCCTACACCTTCCTTCTCCCTCTTCTACCCCTCTTCCTTCCTCTTCTCCTCTTTCCTACCTCCTACTCTCTCTTTTCTCCCTCCCCACCGTTCTAAAATGGTAACTGGGCAGAACCGACCCTACATTAATTATATTTATACATCTTCAATAATCCCTGTACATTAACCATTACTCCATCTCTACCCTCAACCCCCAGTTCCTCCCCTTACCCCCACCCCCACCCCAACTTCCCAGAACAAAATGCAGGGTATCAAAACTAACAATCATAATCCAAAATAAATCCTAAATTATAATCTCTAGTCACTCCACACATAATCACACTCTCAATTCCCCTCTCCTTCAGAAATATATCTAATACAAAATATTTCCTAAATTTACTCATATGCTATTCAATATTTTTTTATCTGATACTTATTTTGAATATAATCAATCCACATTTTCCATTCTAAAATATATTTTTCTTGTGTATAGTCTTTGAAGTAAGCAGAAATTTTTGCCATTTCTGCCAGATTTGATACTTTGAGTGTCCATTCTTCAATTGTAGGTAAGAAAGTTTCTTTTCTTAAAGGGTAGAAGTCAGGTTTAATACTTGCAATCCCAATGATCGATCACTTGTGTTTGTTCCGTCTGCATCCAGAGATCCAAAGAAAAATCACTTGAGCAGAGGTGGATGCTTTCTTCTTTTCCTGCTACTGCAGGAGCGTGCTGGATTCGGAGCTCAGCGGAGTTATGCAGGACTCGACCCTCTGAGGTTTCAGTTTCACAAAACAAAGCCTCTGGGGAGTTCTATCGTTTTTCCGCTGCTCTTTCCCTTCCCTTTCTCCCAGGGAGGGTACTTCAAGCTGGCTAGCAGCTGATTTTAGCTGTTTTTGCCGGCTTTTACAATATCTCAGCATGGGGCGCCTTTACAGGCGTCCAGCAAAGAAAATGGCGCCACCAGAAGTCCAAGATCATATTTTCCAATTCCCTATTCACCTGAATTAATTTCTCGCTAATTTCATCTACTCTTTTTTCTTCTTTTTCCATTCTTACTTCCATTTCTTGTAGTTTTTGTTCATTTTTCATGATCTGTTGCTGAAAGGCTTCAAATTCATCTTTAGTTCTCCTATATCATTTCTTATTTCTCCTATTTCTTTCTTCAATTCATCGTGATTCCGTGTCATTGCAAAAATTAACTAAAACTAAACAACTATGTCTCTTTTTAAAAGAAAAAAAAAGAAGATACATCCCTACAAAACTTATGGGATACGGCGAAGGCATACATGAGGGGAGTTGCTATATCTTATATGGCAAAGGAAAATAAAAAAGCAAAGATGGAATTTCCTGGAAGAATAATATAAAAGATTGGAGGAGAAATTACAAGATGAGCTGCAAAACAAAAATATAAAACAACAAATGGACTTAATTAAACATAAACTGAATCTACTTGAGAAAAAGGACTTGGCACAAAAGTTAAAAAGGTCTAACCAATTTTTTTTTAAGAATGCCAACAAACCAGGGAGATGGTTAGCATATAAACTGAAAAAACAGACAGAGAAGAGATGGATCAACAAACTACAAGATAAAGAGGGGAATACATGTTACCAAAATGAGAAGAAGAAAAATATAGTCCAGGAGTTTTACAAGAAATTATATAAAGAGTCTGACGCTATACAGAAGGGAAAATATTACAATGTTTTGAGAAAGTGGAACTACCAAAAATCCTGGAAGAAATAAAAAATATGTTAAATGAAGAAATAAGGATGTCGGAATTATTAGAGGTGATCCAAAAACAAAAAATAATAAGACACCAGGCCCTGATGGTCTACCAATAGAATTATATAAAGAAATGCAAGTTAACCTAGGGCAAGTGTTACCTGAAGTATATAACACAGTGTTAGAAGAGGCAAAAATACCATCATTGTGGGTGGAAGCAAACATTGCACTGATACCAAAGGAGAACTCTGATAGATGCTAATTAAAAATTATAGACCTATATCTCTTCTAAATACAGACTATAAGATATTCAAATCAATAATAGCCAATCATCTAAAAAAGTGTTTAAATGTGTTTATTCACATTGACCAGAATGATTTCTTACCAAAAAGACAAATGAATAATACTAGATGTTTTATTTTATTTTTTTTATTGAAAAAGTTTTAAAAAACCAAAACATTTTCCCCCTTTTCCCCCCTCCTCACCTCAAAACCCCCTTCCCCCCTCCTTTCATTCCCCTCCCCCCTGGCTTCCCGGGTCAATCACAAGGTATTGTTATACATAAACCAAAAAAGGTAAGATTTTCCCTTCTAATCCAATTAGCCTCATCCGAGTCTTTTCATTTCCTAACCTCCCCCCTTACATTCTAAAATAATACATCCTAATTATTCAAAGGCAATCTGATATCTCTTAATCTGATATCTATTTTGTAAATAATCAATCCATTTTTTCCATTCAATTAAATATCTTTCCTGCGTATTGTCTTTCAAAAAGGCTGAGATTTTTGCCATCTCAGCCAAGTTAGTAACTTTCAATAGCCATTCTTCTATTGTAGGTAATTCTTTTTTCTTCCAATATTGTCCAATCAGCAGCCTTGCTGCTGTTATTAAGTTGAAGATCAATTTAGTCTCAGTCACTGTACAATCCGTTATAATTCCCAAAACGAAAAATTGCGGCAGGAACTTTATCTTCTTCAAGACATTTTGAATAACCCACCAAATTCTTATCCAAAAGGCCTTAATTTTCTTGCAGGTCCACCAAATATGAAAATATGTAGCATCATCACACTCACATCTCCAACATTTCGCTTGGATATCAGGATACATACATGATAATTTTTTGGGATCTAAATGCCATCTATAAAACATCTTATAAAAAATCACCCTTAGATTCTGTGCTTGTGTAAACTTAACATTTCTAACCCAGATTTTCTCCCATGTTGCCAACATTATTGGTTCCTGAATATTCTGTGCCCATTTTATCATACAGTCCTTTACCAAATCTTTTTCCGAATCTATTTCAAGCAACACATTGTACAATCTCTTTATATGCTCTTGGGTCTGATTTCTAATTTGCTTTATTAAATTTTCCTCCCTTTGCATTATACCAATTTTTTGATCTTCTTTCCATCTAGCACTTAGTTGCCCATATTGAAACCAAGTATATGTCCTCCCTTCTTCATTTAATACCTGTAAAGATTTTACTTGCAAGCTACCTCTTTCAGCATACAAAAGTTCTTTATAAGTAACCATTTCCTGTTTCTGTTCTATATTTATATTCTCTACTGCATGTCTGGGGCTCGCCCATATAGGAATCTTATAGTCTAGTTTGTAGGAATATTTTTTCCAAACACGCAAAAGAGCACTTCTCAACACATGATTCTTAAAAGCCCTATCCACTTTTTTTTCATAAAATAAATACGCATGCCATACATATAATAAGTCATAACCTTCTATTTTCAAAATTCTTTCCTCCGTTAAATTAAACCAGTCACTCATTACTGAAACGGCTACTGCTTCATAATATAGTTTAAAATTAGGCATTTTTAGGCCTCCTCTTTCCCGTGAGTCCTGAATTATTTTCATTTTAACCCTCGCCTTTTTACCTTGCCATATAAATTTATTAATCCCAATCTGCCATTCCTCCAAATTTTTATCTTTCTTGATTATTATCTGGAACAGAAACAAAAATCTAGGTAACACATTCATTTTAATAGCCGCTATCCTCCCCAATAAAGATAGCTGCAGTTTTTTCCAAGCATTCATGTCTTTCTGAACTTTTTGCCATAGCAACTCATAATTATTCTTATACAGTTTCCTGTTCGATGAACTAATATAAACCCCTAAGTATTTAACCTTTTTTACCACCTCAAATCCTGTTATTTCACCTAATTTTTGTTTCTGTTGTTTGGACATGTTTTTAATTATCACTTTTGTTTTATTCTGATTTATTTTAAATCCTGATACCTTTCCATATTTATCAATTGTTTCCAACAGAGATATATTTGAATTTATAGGATTTGTTAAAGTAACCACTAAGTCATCTGCAAAAGCTCTAACTTTATACTCATATTGTCTAATTTTAATTCCCTCTATCTTCTTTAACTCTCGTATTTTATCCAATAATGGTTCCAGAGTTAAAACCAACAGTAGTGGTGATAAAGGACATCCCTGTCTCGTTCCTTTCGCAATCTTAATAACTTCTGTCAAACTACCATTTATTATAATCTGAGCTGTTTATTCTCCATAAATTGCTTTAATTATTCTAACAAAGCAGTCTCCAAATTGCATTTTCTCTATTAATTTAAATAAAAAATCCCAATGCAATCGATCAAAAGCCTTCTCCGCATCCAAAAAAATAAGTGCTGCTGAACTATTCTTCTTTTCCAAATATTCCAATATGTTAATAATCTGTCTAACATTATTCCTCATCTGCCTCCCTTTTATAAATCCAGATTGATCAGTATGAATTCTTTGTTGTAAAACTAACATTAATCTATTCGCTATTATTTTAACAAAAATCTTATAGTCATTATTTAAAAGTGAGATCAGCCTATAATTCCTGGGTTTAGAGCAATCTTGTTCCTCTTTTGGTATCAATGAAATAAAGGATCTTTTCCATGACGGGGGTATTCCCCCTCCTAATTGTATCTGATTAAATAATTCTTTAAGTGGACCTAGTATTTCATCCTGTAACTTTTTATAATAACTTGCTGTAAGTCCATCTGTACCGGGGTTTTTCCCCATTTTTAATTGTTTAATTGCCTCCACTATTTTTCCAGTAGCTATCGGCCGATTCAGCTCTTCCCTTTGTTCTAATGTTAGAGTATTAGCCTTGTAATTTTTCAAATAATCATAAATGTCCCTATTCAGTATTTTATCTTTCGCATATAAAGTAGTGTAAAATTCTGAGAAGGGCTTTTTAATTTTGTCCTGTTGATATATCTCTTTAACTTTATATTCTATTTTTCTATGATACGTGCTTTCTGTTTTTTCCTTAAGTTATATGCCAGTCACCTCCCAGGTTTATTTGCATTACAAAAGGTATTATGTTTAGCATATTGTATATTTGTTGCCACCTGGTCTGCCATTAACATATTAAATTGACTCTGTAATATCCTTATAGCCTCTTTAAGTTTCTGGTCTTGTGGGTTTTGTATTAATAATTGTTGTTCCTTTTGAATTTATTCTTCCAAGTACCTATGCTGCCTTTGTTTATTATTCCTCTGCCTATTGTCCAAATATATCAATATACCTCTAATAAAAGCTTTACTTGCATCCCACACAGTTCCTGTCGGTGTCCCCTTGTTCATATTAAAATCAAAAAATTCCTTCATCTGTTTCTTACATTAATAATAATAATAATAATAATAATAATAATAATAATAATAATAATAATAATAATAATAATAATAATAATAATAATAATAATAATAATAATAATATTTTTAGCAGTATACCTTCTCCCGAAGGACTCAGGGCGGTTTACAGCCAGAATAAAATACAACAACAACACATACAGTATTAAAAACAAACACTAAAAAACTTATTCAATTTGGCCAAATATTAAAATACGAACAACCCTTTAAAATTAATAAAAATTTCAAACCCATAAAATCATCTAAAAATTTTAAAAAATCAAGCCAGTACAGCAAGACGGAATAAATAAGTCTTAAGTTCGTGGCGAAAGGTCCGAAGGTCAGATAGTTGTCGAAGTCCAGGGGGAAGTTCGTTCCAAAGGGTGGGAGCCCCCACATAGAAGGCCCTTCCCCTGGGAGCCGCCAGCTGACATTGCTTGGCTGATGGCACCCTAAGGAGTCCCTCTCTGTGAGAACGCACAGGTTGCTGGGAGATAGAAGATGGCCGCAGACGGTCCTTTAAGTAACCCGGTCCTAAGCCATGGAGCGCTTTTAAAGGTGGTCACCAATACCTTGAAGCGCACATTGATTTACATTATCCTCACATCTAAACAAATTTGCATTTAGCCTCCATGTTCTACCACCTTTTTTCCCCTGTAGTAATTCCATCCAAACTGGGCTATGGTCAGTTAAACACCTCGGAAATATTTTTATTTTCTTCACCCTAGAAAGCAAGTCATTAGAAATTAAGATAAAATCAATACGTGAAAAAGATTGATGCCTATCGGGGGAAAAAGTAAAATCTCTCTCATCTGGATTCCGCAACCTCCATATATCTCTAAACTCAAAGTCTTTCATCATTTCAAAAAAGGATTTTGGTAGTTTTGCATGTATAGGTATCTTCTTAGAAGAGGTTCTTTTATCATTTCTTGTATCAATTACTCCATTCCAGTCTCCTAATAAAATAAATGAACTGTAATCCTAGAGGGTCAGCCTCTCGTGTAACATTTTATAAAACTTTTCTTGTTGCTGATGAGGTGTATAAATATCTATCAGTAATGTCTTTTTTGCATCTATCACCAGTTCAATAGCAATAAATCTTCCTTGAGTAGCTGCCTCAATTAACTTAGCTGGTATATTCTTCCTGGTATATACAACTATACCATTTTTCTTTTTATCCAAAGCTGATGCAACAAAATGTTTACCTAATTTTGAGTTTATTAAATATTTTTGGTCTGATAATTTGATATGTGTCTCTTGCAGGCAAATCACATCATTTTTAAATTGTTTCAAATAGTGAAATATTTTCCTTCTTTTCTGAGCTGAATTCAAGCCATTAACATTCCATGACAAAACTCTATTTGCCATTACTGGCCTCCTGAAGCTTTGAAGCAGACAACAGAAGATCCTCCTCCGGTATCTTCCATCTAACTCCTCCCACAGCTTCCATTCTGGGGTCCTGACTTTTACTTTGAAGCTATTGCTCTTCTTTACGCTTAAGAGCTCCTCTTGTCACCCTTTGCTCTTGTGGCTCCTCTGGTGCTGGCAGCAATGAGGCCTCTTGGGTCACCACGCCCTCTTGAATCTCTTGAAGTTTTTCTATCACTTCTATTTCAACTTTTAAGACTGTAGAAAGAAAATCCTTTGCCTTTAACACAGTGTCAATTCGGTATCTCTTTTCTTGATAAAATACTGTCAGACCAACTGGCACCTCCCATCTAAATTGAATCTGGTGTTTTTTAAGTTCTTGTGTAAAAAAGACAAAATCCTTCCTGTCTCTTAACATCTTGGAAGGAATCTCTTTCAGGACCTTCAACTCCTGTTCTCCAATTTTCAAAGTTTTCTGATATACAACTTGCAAAATCTGATTTCTCATATTTTATTTCACAAAATAAACCACAATGTCCCAAGGTAGCTTTCTCTGTCTTGCGATCCAAGAATTAACTCTATATATTTTATCAATTTGATAAGCTACCTCTTGGGGTTCCACTTCAATAAATTCAGCCAGTGCTTCTGATATGATTTTTCTTAGATCCTCTCCTCTCTCTTCCTGTAAACCGCAAATTCTAAGAGTTCCTTCCATAAGCTTGTACTGCAATATCACAACCTGATCTTTATTTTTATCCACTTTTGTCTGAATACCTTCCATTTTATCTTCTAAGTGCTTATTTGACTGAGAAATCTGTTGCATCTCTTCTTCCATTCCCTCAACTTTTTTAGACAAGCATTGAAAAGCCAACATAATATCTTCTCTTATTTTTTCATTATTCTCCTTCATTTCTTCCCTTATTTCTCTATTAAATTTTTCCATCATCTCCTTTTGCCTCTCTTCAGAGAGTTTTAATTGTTCTTTAAGTATATCCTTAAGATTTGCTTCAGATCCCCTTCTTCCAGAGGGTTTTGGTGGCTTAGCAGCCATTTCAATCTTCAATAAAGTCAAGAATTTAAACTTAAAAGCTTTTCTTTGCCCCCTTCAGTATAGGAGAGCTCCGTTTATAACAATCCACAAATAGCACTACTTTGTTAGACTGAGAACTTCAAACTTTCACTTTCAGATGCCATTTTAAAGAGTCAATTAAGCAGAGACAAAGAAGGGTTTCCAATTTCAAAAGGGGAAAAGTCAGGATATTTGCATGCTGTTTCTACTTCAAAGATTGAACACTTGTGATTTTCCCCATCTGCTTAAGAAGTCAGTCCATTTGATAAATTCTTTTGAGCAGAAGTGGTCCCTACTCCCTTTTCCTGACAAAGCAGGAGCGCGTTTGAAGTCGGAGGACAGCGGGGCTCGGTGGGACCTCAAACCCAGGAATTTCGCTCCTCAGAGCAAAGCCCCTGGGGAGATCTACCACTCCCCTGCAGCTCTGCAAACCCCTTTTCACCCAGGGGGTATGCTGAGGCCTGCGAACAGCTGATTTCTTCTATTTCACTGGCTTTTACGATCTTCTAATGCGGAGCGCCCTGTTCCAGCACCCAACAGGAGCGGTGATGTCATTGGAAGCCAAACCAATACTAGATGTTTTAGAATATTATGAGATACACAGTGCTACACAGATAGCACTGCTATTTTTAGATGCTCAAAAAGCATTCAATAACATTAACTGGGAATTTATGGCACCACAATTAAAATATATGGAATTTGGTGACAAATTTTTAAATATGTTTTTGGCAATATATTCTAAGCAAGAAGCAAAAGTAATGGAGAGATGACCAAAAAAAATTAAAATTCAGAAGGGTACTAGACAAGGGTGCCCACTATCCCCATTATTGTTCATATTGTCCCTGGAGTGTTAATGAAGATAGCATGGAAAGAAACACAAATCAAAGGTCTGGAAATTAGGAAAGAAATTTACAAATTGCATGCTTTTGCAGACGATCAGGTTTTTATCCTTCAGGAACCATTACAATCGAGGGTGAAGCTTATGGAAGTATTAGAAGAATATGGAGATGTAGCTGGACTAAAAGTTAACAAGTACAAACCTAAAATGATAGTTAAAAATACAAACAGAAGGAAGAGTTGACCAAGAGAACAAACTTACAGATAGTGAAGAAAATGAAATATTTAGGAATTTATATAACCACAAGATGCACGTCAATCAAAGAAGATAATTATGCCAAACTAATGAATCACATAAAAGAAGAGTTTGAGAGATAGAGAAATTTGAGGTTTTCTTAATGGGAAGAATAGCCATGAACATCCTATCATAATTACTGTTCTTGTTTCAGAATATCTCTATAAAATTAGATAAAAAGTATTTTGAAAAATTGAATAAAATGACATTTGGCAAGGGAAGAAACCAAGGATCAAATTTAAACTTTTACAAGAAACAAAGTAAAGAGGAGGGTTCGGCATACTGGATTGGGAAGTATATCATCAAGCAGCAACGCTCACCTGGGTAATTGAATGGATAAATTTAAAAAATAGAAGATGGTTAACATTAGAGGGCCATGACTTACATCTAGGATGGCACACTTTTTTGTGGTACGGGAAACAAGTAGCACATGAATATTTTCAAAGACATTTTATAAGACAGGCTTTATTGGTGATATGGAATAAATTTAAGCAAGAGAATTACATGAAGATTCCGATTTGGTTATCCACATTAGAAGTGTTAGTACACCCAAACTTAAATAAACAGGGAAAATATGTTACATATAAGGATATAATAAATGAAGATGGGGGACTGAAATTGAAGCAAGAATTAAAAGAACAAGGGGTAGATTTGGAGTGGTGGTCCTATTTACAGATCCAATCATGTTACTTGAAAGACATGAAAGAGTGGGGTGTTAACAGGGAATTAATGATAATAGATAAGATCTTTCTGGGGACAAATGATAAATTGGTAAAGCAAATTTATAAATTCTTATTGAATTATAAAATGGAAGAAGAGCAGGTCAAAGAAATGATGGCATGGACAATAAATTTTGGGTAAAATATACAACTGGAAAAATGGCAAGAATTATGGGGAAAGGATTGCTGCAGTGGCTCCCAAAAGGAGGGCTTTCAATCCATAAAGGTTGAAAGGAGGGCTTTCAACCCATAAAGCCATGGCAAAAGTTCTGTTAAGTAGAGAAGAAATTTATAGTATTTAATTTTCTATGTCAATTCTTTTTAGATGTTTGATGTCACTTTCTGTGAGCTTTCAGTCACATTTGAAGCAAGCACATCTCCCAAAATCCTTTGCAGCCATGTTGTGTTTTATGCAGGGGTGTCAAACTCAATTTCTTCACAGGCCAGATCAGCATTCTAATTGTCATTCATGGGCCAGTGGTAGGGAAGAGTCAGCGGGCTCATGCGTGCACAGGAGTCAGGCACATGCATGTAAATGAATCAGGTGCATGCACTTGCCAGCCCTGCCCCCTGCATCCAGTCGCCTCCTGTGTACATGCACACCTGCCAGGATGGCATGGACCGGGCCAGTGCATGCATACGGTCACTGATGCCGCGCACATACGCACCTGCCATGATAGAATGAGCCAGTCTGAAGCTTCCTGGAGGCCAGCTGTGGAGCCCCTGCTACTGAATACCACCCCACACACACACAAAGATCAGTAAGCACAATCGTCCTAGAAACGATAAGGGGCTGGCCTACATCACTTTGGCCTGGCCCACCCCATCCTGGCAGGCGCATGTGTGCCCACCTCCTGTGCGCATGCGTGCATGCCAGAATGCCATGGCCAGGCATGCTGCCTCCTATGCTCACGCACGCCCGTCAGGATTGGGTGGGTGTGGTTAAGTGATGCAAGCTGGCCTCTTCATTTCCAGGATGGATGCGTGGGCCGGGTCTGACCACATTGCAGGCCGGATGCAGGATGGGGGCCTTGATTTTGACACTCCTCGTTTAGTGCATCTAGTGTTTGTGAGCTCAAATTGAGGTTAGTCTGTGTGCAAACTCAGACTATTAATAATTCTGAAATTGTACACAGTGAGTCCTAGGACTCCTACTAATGAGACCACCAACATATTCTGCCTTACTGGGCAACTGGGCATCATCATTTGTGAGTTACAATAGGACTTGGGGTTTGAAAATCTCTTTTCTGCTACCTCTTTAGTGAGTGCATATGGATTGTTAATTTCCTGAGGGGGCATGCCCCCATGGAATTGGCAGGGTGGTAAGACTGCATGGGCCTTAGTGCCAACGAGCAAGAATCAGACTAGGGGAAGCTTTATGTGGAGGATAATCTCAGTGTGGTTCTTTATGGTGTGTGTGTGTGTGTGTGCAGTTACTCCTACAAGACAGGTACTACAAACATCCTTGACAATTTTCCCTTCCGCCCGACAGGATTTGTGCTAACCACCCCCAAATGCCATTCCTCCATGAATCCATTTAATTGATTACAATATAAATGAGGCAAGGAAAAAAAACCCTTACAATTATTTTCCACCCTCTCCCCTATCCCTAGTCTTTCCATTTGTCTTCTGAGGCTTTGAAGAGAGTCTGTAGTCTCCACTTATCCATCTCAGGGTCCTCTCTCTAAAGTCTGATGGATGGTGTTGGGCTTGACTTGGTGCTAAGGCCAGTCAGTCAGACTTGGGAAGGTCTGTTTCACTCTGACTGCAGTGCTGACTTTGTAGTAGATGATCGGATCCAAATCCAATCCCCTGGCTCAAATGAATGGAGGACCTCCGCTGGAGACAGCGTCTGGGTCAGTGAACTCTGCTTCCACAGGCTGGGAATTGCCTATGCAGCACTGAAGGATATGAGAACAAGACTACCTTCCCCCTTTGTGGGTGACCCTCCCAGAAAGGGTCTGGTGGCTCAGACTGCTAAGACAGTCTGTTATTAACAGCAGCTGCTTGCAATTATTGCAGGTTCAAGTCCCATCAGGCCCAAGGTTGACTCAGCCTTCCATCCTTTATAAGGTAGGTAAAATGAGGACCCAGATTGTTGGGGGCAATAAGTTGAATTTGTATATAATATACAAATGGATGAAGACTATTGCTTGACATAGTGTAAGCCGCCCTGAGTCTTTGGAGAAGGGCGGGATATAAATACAAATTTTAAAAAATGGTCTGACATGAGGAATGGAGAATAGAGGATAAGAAATAGAGAGGTGGAATGGGGTGGATAGCTTGCAGGCAGGGTTTGAAAATATATTAATACTGAAGTTGATAAAGAAACCAGTCAAACAAAATGGGAACACCACAATTGAGGGGAAAAACTGGATTCTGAACTGAATAAGGCAAAAGTTGTCTGGTGATGAAGGGCCCCATCTCTGAAACTGAACAAATGCAACATAACCTTCGTAAAGCACATATTAAAAAGGACTTAAGGCCTGGCAGCTTGAGAATGCTGAAAGTTCCAAATAATTTTGTAAGCCTAATATTTTAATGGGTACAATTTGTCAGGGGCATGAAGAGTCTACATTTAACATTTGTTTTACAATATCTAAACATCCCGACAGCATTTGGCCCAGTATTATCAATACACAGTTTAGATTTAGGACCGGGCTATTTACGAGACCGCCTTCTGCCACCAATAGCCTCCCAACAACCTGTGCACTCCCACAGGGTGGGCCTTCTCAGGGTGCCGTCGACCAAACAATGGCGGTTGGCGGCCCCCAGGGGGAGAGCCTTCTCTGTGGCGGCACCGGCCCTTTGGAATGAGCTGCCTCCGGGGTTGCGCCAACTCCCCTACCTCCGGACCTTCAAACGTGAACTTAAGACTTTATTATTTCATCATGCGGGACTAGCCTAAGGGTAATTTTTAAATCGAAATTTTTAAATGGGTTTTACATCGGTATATGACCGTTTTAGTTTAATTCGGCCTATTAAATATTTGGTTTTAATTCTGTTTTAAATTTGCTGTTTGTATTTTGTGTTTTTAAATATGGCTGTAAACCGCCCTGAGTCCTTTGGGAGAAGGGCGGTATAGAAATTAAATTATAAATAAATAAATAAAAAAAATTAAAAAAAAAGAAAATACCACATTATTTTTGAAAAATACTTAAATGCTCCAGGATTAGTTACACAGAACTGGTACTGACTACTGATAGGATAAGAAAAATACCTTGATAAGAAGGTTATTTCCCTACACAAACAAACTTCATGAGGCTCCTGTGGATGGACACACCTTATGTTTCAGGAAAAGGATAAATAGATAAAAACCCATTTACAATACATACAGAAAATGCACAAATAAAACAAACAAACAAAACTTTTCTTCTAAATGATCTTAAACATTCCCTCCTGACAAAATTGGGCTGTTCTTAAAAACACAGAGAGGGAAAGGGTGGGGAGGAAGGTGCACAGTTCTTTTCATCCAGTTTTGATGGCCAGGCAAACTAGGGTGAAGTTATTTTTCTTTTCATTGCTTATTTTAACATTATTTAACATTAAAATTCTTGTCTCTAGGGATTAGAGACATTTAACAGTTACATTTACCTTGAGGGCACACAAAGACTTCGACACACATACACACAAAGACAAGGGAAAGAGTAAAGTAAAGGGACAACATAAAGGAACACACCCTGTTCATTCTCACTGCAAATCACTGTTAACTTAAATTAGAAAGGCAAAAAATCTTAATAAACATATTAACTGCATAGGGGGTGGAATCAATATTACTATATTTTTTTTCTTTTAAGTACCTTTATTTAGCCAAATTGGTTTTCTAGCTTTATCCCTGAGCAAAGTCCATTCTTTGCACAAATTCCTTGCTCGTCTCTTGTCATATCAGCCAAGATGGACAGCAGTCTCTCATTCCAGGCATCGAGCAAGTCTCCTAGAAGGGATCCTAACCTGACCCTCGAGCTAGAGCTTCCCATGTCTCCCTATTTCCAATGTAGGGATTCAATTGACCCTGCCAGGTCCTTTGGTGATTAAGTCTGCTAATAAGCTTCCACCCCCCAGCCTAACAGTTTTTGGACCCCCCCAAAAAGAGGGGTCCAGGAGGACTCTGATTCCCTGTCAGAGTAAGGGCACTTCCTTCCTAAGGAATACCCGGCTCCAGTTTTCAAAATGGTGTCCAGTAGGACATCTGCTTACCTTGGCAGTGAGTATGGGCATTCCATGGCCCTTCCCTGCCTTACAGTTTTCAGATCCAGGAAATCTGAAGACCCCTGCTCTCCTTAGCAGTGGTAAGGACATCTCCTTGGACAAGGTTTTGCTCAGTGACTTCCCAGTTGGCTGCTGAGGTTCAACTCACTCATTTTTCTGTTCCATTTTCACACAGCTTCCCTTCTCCCTACAGAAGGTCCTGTGCTCTGGCCAAACCCCCTTGCTTTCTAGGCTCTGTCGATGGAACAGATCTGCTTGTAACTAGGAAAGGCACAGAGGGAGCAGGATCCAGCAGTGATTGGGATAAGGGTCCTCTGACTCTCTCACACAGGAATACATTTCCCTTGCTGTCTTGGATTTTAAAAGTTAAAATTTAGAGGTACTCATATTCTTTCCAAGCAGCCTGTTGAGTTCAAGACTCCCTTTACTACCCTTGCTCCAAATGGCCAAGGTCCAAGAGTCCACCTACAGACACAAGGGGTCTGCTCGCAAGGCGGATACTTAGCCAGGCCCGGTCCATTGGTCAGATTAGCTTGGAGACCTATCTGGCATACCAATTGTTAAAAGAAAAATCCGGTCCAGTTCCAAGCCAGGAGAAAGGTGCTGGAAATAAAATGGATGCCAATTGGAAAGAAGGCCTCTGTTTATTTGGGTGCCAGAAACTTCAGTGATAAAAGGATGTTTCTTAGGTGGCTGACTCCTTGGCTTAGAATTGGATTGACTTTTATAGGGTTCTGAAATGTACTAAGGGGTTATGCAATGTAGTGAGCTTCGTGTCTTTTGCTATTTCAATGGTGGTGAATTAATTCTATTATGTCCTAAAGGCAGGGGTAAAATGCTACTGGTTCGGGCAGAGAGACAATGTCTATTATGATTTTCTTTTGGGATTTGAGTTTAGGAAAGATGTTTAAAGGCATTTAGTTTTGGTTCTGTCTACTATAAATTAGAACTCAATGGATCTTATTGCTAACTACTGCTGGGAATGAATGGACCGCTTGTAGACATCCCAGTCAGAAAGAAGGAAATGTTTAAAAACTTGATTTGCATAGGCAAAGAACCTGGGTAGACAATTTGTTCAAATTTTGTCAGGTTTGAAATTTTCTAATCATTTCTTAGGGACAATATTTTCCTTCATTGCTGATAGTACCGTCCTCAAGATTTAAGTGAAATATAGAAAATATCAGTTAAAAATTCAACATTTTGAATTTCAATATTCAACATTTTCTTCACTTAAAATTCACTAGATGATCTCAAAGCAACTCCATGAGCTATAATGTGATTTCTTTGATTTTAGATTTGCTGTTCATGCATACAAAATGATAATCTTTGAATTGGACAACTATACTTCGACTTTAGATCCTTTTCCTTTGCTTTAGATCCTTTTCATTGGGAAAATGATAGATGATTTTTTTTTCATAAAAAAAGTTTTATTTTTACAATCATGTCAAACAACTCATTCAATGTACAGTTATATACATTTAGTCGGGCTTGCCCAGTCACCACCCCCCTTTTTAACACTCTTCCCTCTTCTACCTTCTTTTACTTTCCAAACCTTCCTCTCCTTCTCTTATCTACATCCTCTTCTCCCTCCACCCTACACCTTCCTTCTCCCTCTTCTACCCCTCTTCCTTCCTCTTCTCCTCTTTCCTACCTCCTACTCTCTCTTTTCTCCCTCCCCACCGTTCTAAAATGGTAACTGGGCAGAACCGACCCTACATTAATTATATTTATACATCTTCAATAATCCCTGTACATTAACCATCACTCCATCTCTACCCTCAACCCCCCAATTCCCCTCCCCCTTACCCCCCACCCCCAACCCCGACTTCCCAGAACAAAATGCAGGGTATCAAAACTAACAATCATAATCAAAATAATTCCTAAATTATAATCTCTAGTCAATCCACACTTAATCACACTCTCAATTCCCCTCTCCTTCAGAAATATATCTAATACAAAATATTTCCTAAATTTACTCATATGCTATTCGATATTTTTTTATCTGATACTTATTTTGAATATAATCAATCCACATTTTCCATTCTAAAATATATTTTTCTTGTGTATAGTCTTTCAAGTAAGCAGAGATTTTTGCCATTTCTGCCAGATTTGATACTTTGAGTGTCCATTCTTCAATTGTAGGTAATTCTTCTTTCTTCCAATATTGAGCAATCAAAAGTCTTGCGGCTGTTATTAAGTTCAAAATCAATTTAGTCTCTATAGCTGTACAATCCATAATTATTCCTAGTAGAAAGAACTGCGGAGTAAACTTAATCTTCTTTTTCAAAATATTCTGCATGATCCACCATACTTTAATCCAAAATGCTTTAACTTTTTCACAAGTCCACCATATATGGTAATAAGTGGCATCTTCACAATCGCATCTCCAACATTTAGCCTGTACATTAGGATACATACATGACAACTTTTTGGGGTCTAAATGCCATCTATAAAACATCTTATAAAAATTTTCTCTCATATTTTGCACTTGTGTAAATTTAACATTCCTCACCCAAATTCTTTTCCAAGTTTCCAACATTATTGGTTGCTGAAAATTTTGTGCCCACTTAATCATACAATCCTTAACCAGTTCAGTCTATTTCTACAAATACATTATACAACCTCTTAATATGCTGTTGGCCTTGATCTCTCATTTGTTTTAACAAATTATCCTCAGTTTGCTTAACACCTATTTTTTGATCTAGTTTCCATCTAGCTTGTAATTGTCCATATTGGAACCATGTATAATTTTTCCCTTCTTCCCCCATCTTTTCTCTAGATTTTAATTGTAATTCCCCCTTTTCCATACAAAGAAGTTCTTTATAGGTAACTACCTCTATCTTTTGATATATATTTATATTTTCTATCATGTTTCTCGGGATTGCCCATATTGGAATCTTTCCATCTAATTTATATTGATATTTCCTCCAGACCCTCAATAATGCATTTCTAATTATATTATTTTTAAATATTTTATCTACTTTCTTATCATATAATAAATAGGCATGCCACCCATATAACAAACCATAACCTTCTATATTCAAAGCTCTTTCCTCAGTTAAATTAATCCAATCAGTAATTAATGATAAGACAACTGCTTCATAATACAATTTTAAATTAGGCATTTTAAGACCCCCCCTTTCCCTTGTATCCTGCATTATTTTTAATTTTATTCTTGGTTTTTTGCCCATCCATACAAAGTTATTAACCCCCTTTTGCCATTCCTGTAATTTGATATCATTCTTAAGCACCGGTATCATTTGAAACAAAAATAGAAACCTGGGCAAAACATTCATTTTTATAGCCGCTATTCTTCCCAGCAAGTTGTAACTTCTTCCAATTCTCCATTTCTTTCCATACCTTCTGCCACAATACCTCATAATTATTTTTGTATAATTTGACATTTGAAGCTGTAATATATATTCCTAAATATTTAACCTTTTTAACCATTTCAAAACCTGTAGTTCTTTCTAACTCTTTTTTTTTGTTGTATATTCATATTTTTAGTTATCATCTTTGTCTTTTGCTGATTCACCTTAAATCCAGATACTTTGCCATACTGACCAATTATATCTTTTAAACCAGTAGCTGAGTATATTGGTTGAGATACAGTAACAACCAAGTCATCTGCAAAAGCTCTTAATCTGTAATCTTGATGTTTAACTCTAATTCCCTTTATTCAATCGGAACCACGTATTTTATTCAGAAGAATTTCTAAAGTTAAAATAAAAAGTAATGGGGACAGGGGACATCCCTTTCTCGTCCCTTTCCCAATTTTAAAAGTTTCTGTTAATCCACCATTTACTATTATTTGTGCTGTTTGCTTCTGATATATTGCTTTAATTGCATGGATAAAATAATCCCCAAATTGCATTTTTTCTATTACTTTAAACAAAAACTGCCAATCCAATCTATCAAAAGCTTTTTCAGCATCCAAAAAAAAGAATGCCACTGAGACTTGGTTGTTTCGTTCCAAATATTCAAGTAAATTTACAATTTGCCTCACATTATATCTCATCTGCCTACCCTTAATAAATCCTGACTGATCATTATGAATTATTTGATTCATCACTGGCATTAATCTATTAGCAAGTATCTTGGCAAATAGCTTGTAATCAGTATTAAAAAGTGATATAGGCCTATAATTCTCTGCTTTAATACCATCTCGATCTTCCTTCGGTATTAACGAAATAAAGGCTGTCCTCCATGAAGGGGGAACATCCCCTCCCATTTGAATTTTATTAAATAACTCTTTAAGTGGTTCAACCATCTCATTTTGTAAATTTTTATAATAAACAGCTGTTAAACCATCTGTACCTGGTGCTTTACTGATTTTAATTTGCTTAATTGCTAACAAAATTTCCTCTGAAGTAATTAATTGATTCAGTTCTTCTCTTTGATTTTCTGTAAGCTCACAAATATTTTGTTGTTGTAAATATCTTTCTTTCTCTGTATCATCAATCATATCCCTAGTATATAACTTACTATAATACTCTAAAAATGCTTTTTTAATCAAGTTCTTTTGATAAACTTCCTTACCCCTATATTCTATTTTATCAATCGTTCGTGATTTCTGTTTTTTCCTTATTAAATAGGCAAGCCATCCTCCTGGCTTATTGGCATTATTAAACGTATATGTTTTACATATTGTAAATTAATTGCTACTTGATCTGCCATCAACATGTTAAACTGACCTCTTAATATATTTATTGATTCTTTTATTTTACTATTTCCTGGGCTATTTATCAATAACTGTTCTTTCTTTTTAATTTCCTCTTCCAATTCCTTTTTCTTTTTGTGCAATTTATTTTTGTATTTAATATTCACTTGTGTAAGATTTCCTCTCATATAAGCCTTGCTAGCGTCCCAAATCATCTCTATAGATGTCTCTTTTTTCATATTCATAATAAAAAATTCTTTCATTTGCTTTTTACATTCATTTACATTTTGTTCATATTTAAACAAATTCTCATTCAACCTCCATGATCTCCTAGCCTCCTTTTCCCGATCAAATTCAATCCAAACCGGACTATGATCAGATAGAGTTCTTGAACAAATCTTAGTCTTCTTCACTCTAGAATACAAATCATTAGAAATCAAAATAAAATCAATCCTTGAAAATGATTGATGCCTGTCAGAAAAGAAGGTAAAATCCCTCTCTTCTGTATTATGTCCTCTCCAAATATCTCTTAATTCCAAGTCCTCCATCATTTCAAAAAAAGCCTTTGGTAATTTCACCCGGCTTGACATCTTCCTTAAACTTTTTTTGTCTTTTTGAGTATCCAACACACCATTCCAATCACCCATTAATATATATGATTTATAATCCCAAAATACTATTCTTTTATGTAAAAACTTGAAAAAATTTTCTTGTTGTTGATTCGGAGCATAAACTCCTATTAATAATGTCTTCTTTCCCTCCAACAAAAGTTCAATAGCAATGTATCTTCCTTGCTTATCCACCTCAATTAATTTTGCTGATATATCCTTCTTTATATATATAACTAAACCGTTTTTTTTTCCAAAGTGGAGGCAACAAAATGTACTCCCAGGTTTGAGTTTATCAAATATTTCTGGTCTAAAGATCTAATATGTGTTTCTTGTAAACAGGTAATGTCATTTTAAAATTGTTTCAAATAATGAAATACTTTCCTTCTCTTCTGCGGTGAATTCAAACCATTAACATTCCAAGATAATAGTTTAATTGCCATTATCGGCCAAAGGAAACTTTTGGAACACTAGCCGCAGATCACATTTTGCTTTAGGCCTTGCTCCTCCCACTGTTTCCATTGTAGTAGTTGCCAGTTGTTGTTGTGCCTTCATCCCTTGTTCCTTACGTTTAGCAGCAGCTCTTGTCAGCCTTTGTTCTTTTGAATCTGAACCCGTCGTAGGTATTTCCAACACTTGTAATAAATCTTCTTCCATCACAATCTGTTCTTGTACCTGCTTCACTTCTCTTTCCTTCACTTCAGCCTCCCTTCTTCTAGCTTCCAATGGGGGAAGACTTCCAACTTTTAATGCCTCAACATAAAATTCTCTTGCTTTTCCAACTGTATTGAGACGATGTACTTTCCCTGCATAATATACTATTATACCAGTTGGGATATCCCATCTATATTCAATCTGACGTTTTTTAAGTTCATTCACCAGGAAGGCAAATTCCTTCTTAGCCCTTAACATTTTTGGTGGAATTTCCTTTAGTGTTAAAATATCTTGACCAGCAACCTGAATCTTCTCCCCCTTATATGAGGCTTGCAGAATCTGATTTCTCACTGTTCTATTTGTAAAATAAATAACAACATCCCTTGGCAACTTTTTTTGCCTTGCTATCCAAGAATTCACACGATATATTTTATCAATTTGATAAGCCACATCTGCTGGACGAGCTGCTAATATCTCAGCAAATACTTCAGAAAAAATTTCCCTTAAATTCTCTTCTTTATTTTCTTTCAAGCCACGGATTCTTAGAGCAAATTCCATATTTCTATATTGTATCAAAACTATTTCATCATCTGTTTTTTCCATTTTACTTTGAAATTCATCCATTTTATTTTCTAATTTTGAGTTATGTTGCTTAATTTCTTCAACTTCCTCTTCTAATAAAATCACATTTGTTGCCAAACTTTGTACTGCAATTACAAATCCTTCTTTAACTTCTTTATTTCCCACTTGAATTTCTAATATCTGCTCTTTCATTTCAGACATCTCATCAGTTATTACTTTAAATTTTTCTTGTATAAAGTCTTTTAAGTTCTCTTGTAACGCCTCTAAATTCAATGTTCTAGTCTCTGCTGTATGAGCTGGAGAGGCACCAGCTGATGAAATTCCAGAGCCCTTTGTTACAGTAGACTTTAATTGTTTGGCTGCCATCTTCTATAAAATTATTTATTTATTTATTTATTTCCAACTTAATATTCACTTTAAATCTTCTTAACCTCTGAGAAACACAGTCTTTTAAAGCAATATTTAAAAATCTCCCCTAGATTCTATCACCAGGCAGCAAGGAGTTAAAGAGTTAAAGTAGCAAATAACATGCAATTTACCAGCAGCAGACGGCAGACTAAAAGTATCACTTTCGCTTTCCATCGTTAGCTTGTTAACAATTCGCCTCCATTTTCTTGCTATTTTCAAACTTGTTACAAAGTAACAGGGAATTGGCTTGGCTACTTGCATAAAGTTCTCCCACTTTCGTTCTGTCCGGTATAATCCTTTATTGTCCAAAATAAATCTCGGCGTTTGGTTGTGGTGATTGGTTCCGCCAAAGCAGAAAAATCCTTGGATCTGGAGCACTTCGGGTTACTGGAGGGAACTTAACCCTTCAAACCCCTTTTTTCTCAGGGGCTTTAGGGAAGCTCTATCTCTGCCCTCAGCTCACCACTTCTTCTTCTCCTGAAGAGGGGTTTTTTCGAACTGCTGGACAGCAGATTTAAGCTGTCCTAGCGATTCCACATAATCCAGAGGTTGGTGATCGTAAAGATCACCGCCATCACCTACGGTGCCAAACAGGAAGTCCAATGATAGATGATTTTGAAGTACTTTGAATGTTCCCAAAATATTCCCCTAATTCTAATTGTTATGTTATCAGAACAGATATTGATTACCGTAAGTTTCAAAGTTATAAATATAATAGTATTTGCTGAAAACATATGAAAAAGATACCCAGAGCATATGTCAATATATAATTTAGACTTGATTTGTCCTCATTCACATAGAATCTGCTGTTCTATATTCAATTCTGTGTTTTCCAGCCATTTTGGCTGGTCACCTGCTGTTGCAGGACATACAATAGATATGTAGCTAGGGGTAAGTCATGCCTTCTCTCCTTCCCTCCTCCTTGCTGTTGTATAATTACTATTTACCTGACTATATGATCTTTGGTTGGCAGTGGGTTTCACTGCTTTTAAGGTACTTATTACATTATTATTATTTTATTTACACAAAATGACAGTATACACAGCAAACAAGGTAACTATGCTGGATTTCGTATCACAGATCACTAGTTGAACACTTCCCAAGCATTTAGGACTGTGTGATGTATCGGCGAATTATGCAAGCAGATCCCAGTAAGGTGGCCTTCTGCAGCTGACCAATATGATCTTGTCAGCACCAATTGCTTTTAAGTGCTTGCCTAGGTCTTTAGGCACAGTGTGCCGAGTACCACTGGAACCACCTGCACTGGTTTATGCCAGAGTCTCTGCAATTCGATTCTCAAATCTTGATATCTGGTGACTTTTTCAAGTTGTTTCTCATCGATTCTGGTGTCACCAGGTATAGCAATGTCAACTATCCACACTTTTTTCTTTTCCACAATCGTGATATCTGGGGTATTGTGTTCCAAAACTTTACCAGTCTGTAGTCAGAAATCCCACAGTAGTTTTTAATGCTTATTTTCAATTACTTTTTCAGGCTAATGATCCAGTTCTTTGCTACAGACAGATGGTAGTTGTGACACAAGTTCCAGTGGACAATCTGAGCAACTGTGTTGTGACGTTGTTTGTAGTCGGTCTGAGCTATTGTCTTACAATAGCTCAGAATGTGATCAATGGTTTGATCCGCTTCTTTGCAGAATCTGCATTTGGGATCATCAGCAGATTTTTCTATTCTGGCTTTGATTACATTTGTTCTAATGGCTTGTTCTTGGGCCACAAGAATCAGGTCCTCTGTTTCTTTCTTCAATGTTCCGTTGGTCAGCCATAACCAGGTTTTTTCCTTATCTACTTTTCCTTGGATCTTTTCAAGGAACTGTCCATGCAATGCTTTATTACACCAGCTGTCAGCTTGAGCCTGCATCGCTGTTTTCCTATATTGATACTTGGTTTGCTGTACTTTTAGCAGCTTCCTCTTGTTGACCTCTATCAAAGCTGGTTCAACACTGTCTTTCACATAATCTGCCAGAGCATGTTTCTCTTCTTCAACTATCTGCTTCACTTGCAAAAGTCCTCTGCCGCCTACCTTTCTGGGCAAATATAGCCTTTCAAAGTCACTACGCGGGTGCAGCGCATAATGTATGGTCATCAGTTTTCTTGTTTTCCTATCCAGGTTGTCCAGCTCTGCCTGTGTCCAGTTTACAATTCCAGCAGTATATCTGATAATGGGTATGGCTCAATTGTTTATAGCCTTGATGGTGTTACCGCCATTCAGTTTACTTTTTAGAAGTTTCCTGACCCTTTGCATGTATTCTTTGCTGACCATATTTTCCACTTGCCCATGCTTGATATTATCCAGCTGCAGTATGCCCAGGTATTTGTAGGCTTCGGGTTGGTTGCACTTGATGGTTTGTCCATTGGGCGTTTCAATTCCATCACTTTCTATGATCTTCCCTTTCTTCAGTGCCACTCTGGCGCATTTGTCCAGGCTGAACTCTATGCTGATGTCAGTGCTGAAAACTCAAACTGTATTGGTCAATGACTGGATTTCAATTTCTGATTTTCCATATAGCTTCAGGTCATCTATGTACAGCAGGTGAGAGATTTTCTATGAATTTTTAGCTGTTTGATAACCCAGGTTAGTTTTCTGTAAAATTGTTGACAGGAGGATCATAGCAATGATGAACAGCAGAGGTGACAAAGAATCACCCTGGAAAATCCCTCTTTTGATGTTGACCAGTCCATAGTTTTCACTTCCAATAAACAGTTCCGTTTTCAGTGCTTCATCGCATTTGCAAGGAAATTACCAATGCACTTGCATATTCCGATGACGTCCAGGCACTTGATGATCCAACTGTGTGGTAGTGAATCAAATGCTTTCTTGTAGTCAATTCAAGTTGTATGCAGATTTGTTTTTCGGCTTTTGCAGTTCTCGAGAATCATTTTATCAATCAGGAGCTGATCTTTTGTTCCTCTGCTTCCTCATTTGTTTCCTTTCTGCTCCTTTCTGGCAAGATGTTATTTGTTTCTAGGTAATCCCGAATCCTATCAGTTATGATGCCGGTCAACAGCTTGAACATGGTTGGCAGACACGTTATTGGCCTGTAATTTGCAGGTGTTGGCCGTTTTGCCGGATCCTTCTGTATCAAATAAGTTTTCCTGGCTACTAACCATTCATTGATGTTTCCTGTCTGCAGCATCTCATTGAATTGTTCAGCCATTTTTCCGTGTAGGCTGGTCAGGTATTTGAGCCAAAAGCCATGCAACTGATCTTTGCCAGGCGATGTCCATTTCTTGATTTTCTTCATTCTGTTGCTTATCATTTCAGTAGTTATGTTCAGTTGGTCCATTTTGTTCTTAGAGAATTTCGTCTCAAAGTCTCTGATCCACCCATTATTTTTGTTATAACCTTTCTCAGTCTCCCATAGGTCTTTCCAAAACTGGGTAGTTGCCGTTTTCTCAGGTTTTTCATTTTTCATCTCCCCTATCTGGTTCAGACTCTGATAGAACCGACTTTGGTCTGATTGGAACAATTGATTTTGTTTGTACTGGATGACTCTGACTTCGTATCTTTCGATTTTTCTTGCTGTTGCTGTTATCTGCTGCTTCACAATTTCCAATGCTTTGTCAATTTTTCTTATGCTGAGCCCATATTTTTTTATCAGATGTTTCTTGATCGTACTATTCTTCAGCTTTTTCTCCTGCCAATTCTTCAAGTTGCTTGCATCTGCTTGCAGGCTCTTGATTTTCAACTCCAACCTGATTTTCCACTGTGGTTTCGCAGTCAATTTTCTAGGGGGCTGCGGCTGTTGAATCCTCAGTTCTTCCGTTACTATAGCTGCTGCACTGTAGGAAAGCTGATTTGTTTGTTCAATTGATGTTATCTGGACTGCTGCAAGTGCATAGTTCGCATCTGTCACCAATGGCACCCAATGTTTTCTAGGCACAGTCTTCCATGTTGGAAGCCTTCTTCTTTCTGCATTTGTTGCACCATGTGCCAAGATTTTAACTTTCAATTCGTGCTGCCTGCATTGAGTACTCCTGGTGTTTCAACAAAGTAATAACCAAAAGCCAACATGGATTTGTCAAAAACAGATCATGCTAGACTAATCTTATCACATTCTTTGACAAAATGACAAAATTAGTAGACCAGAGGAATGCTGTCGATATAATTTACTTGGACTTCAGTAAAGCATTTGATAAAGTAGACCATAACCTACTACTAGATAAGGTAGAAAAATGTGGGTTAGACAGCACCACCACCAGATGGATTCGTAACTGGCTGACCAACCGCACTCAACGTGTAGTCCTCAACGGAACTACATTCACATGGAGGGAAGTATGCAGTGGAGTACCCCAAGGCTCTGTTTTAGGCCCAGTACTCTTCAACATCTTCATCAATGACTTGGACAAGGGGATAGATGGAGAACTCATCAAATTTGCAGATGATACCAAGCTGGCAGGAATAGCCAACACTCCAGAAGATAGGCTCAAATTACAGAAAGATCTTGACAAACTTGAACATTGGGCGCTATCTAACAAATTCAACAGTGAAAAAAGTAAGGTTCTACATTTAGGCAAAAAAAAACAAAATGCACCGGTACCGTATATGTGGTACCTTGCTCAATAGTAGTACCTGTGAGAGGGATCTTGGAGTCCTAGTGGATAACCATTTAGATATGAGCCAGCAATGTGCAGCAGCTGCTAAAAAAGCCAACACAGTTCTGGGCTGCATAAACAGAGGGATAAAATCAAGATCACGTGAAGTGTTAGTGCCACTTTATAATGCCTTGGTAAGGCCACACTTGGAATATTGCATCCAGTTTTGGTTGCCACGATGTAAAAAAGATGTTGAGACTCTAGAAAGAGTGCAGAGAAGAGCAACAAAGATGATTAGAGGACTGGAGGCTAAAACATATGAAGAACGGTTGCAGGAACTGGGTATGTCTAGTTTAATAAAAAGAAGGACTAGGGGAGACATGATAGCTGTGTTCCAATATCTCAGGGGTTTCCACAAAGAAGAGGGAGTCGGGCTGTTCTCCAAAGCACCTGAGGGTAGAACAAGAAGCAATGGGTGGAAACTGATCAAAGAAAGAAGCAACTTAGAACTAAGGAGAAATTTCCTGACAGTTAGAACAATTAATAAGTGGAACGACTTGCCTGCAGAAGTTGTGAAAACTCCAACACTGGAAATTTTTAAGAAAATGTTGGATAACCATCTGACTGAGATGGTGTAGGGTTTCCTGCCTGGGCAGGGGGTTGGACTAGAAGGCCTCCAAGGTCCCTTCCAACTCTGTTGTTATGTTATGTTATGTTAATGATGGCTTCAGGCCCTTGCTCATCCTGTTCTTGCAAAATATCTGCATTTCTTCGAATTCAGGCTGTTCAGTTGCTCCAGATGTTATTGGAGTATTTTCTGCTGCTACTTCAACCGTCTGCTGTTCAGTCTGTGTTCCCGTTTCACAATTTTTCCGTATTTCTTCCAGTTCGACTTCACTGAGCACTTTGTTCCGGGTGATGAATCTTCGCTGATCGGCTAATCGTAATTCAGTTATCCTTGAATCTGGGTATTCTTGTTTCCATAATTTGTACATCCTTTTTTGATAGCCTCATTTTTCTGGTTCTGCTTTATAGTAGCATTTCATTACATTGCGGTTCTCTGACATGGTGTATCTCTGCCACTTCTGAGGTTTTTCTGCTTCCAGTAGCTCTACAGGCCCATTCCCTGGTTGCTCAGCTATGGGACCCATGGCCTGTAGCCCACTTGTCAATGGATGCCCAGGTACCCCAACACTCAACGCAGTCCTTGTTAACCTGGGTGATGACCAAGCCGGTATAGGCTTCGTTCAGTTGTGTTTCACCATGAATCATTGCATGGGTTGTTGGGTGCACTCAGTTCTGCTCCTCGGCCTAGACTACTCTGGCATGGTTGGACCTGCTGGTACAGCACAGCTCTCAGCTTCATTGGAGCAGTTAAGCCCCCTGCCACATCAAGGCAGCACCCAGTGGGGGGATGATGATTTATTTATTTATTATTTATTTATTATTTAGATTTTTATACCGCCCTTCTCCCAAAGGACTCAGGGTGGTGTACAGCCAGATTTAAAACAATGCAATATACAAATTAAAACAACAGTTAAAATAACATATTCTATAAGTGGCCGAAAATTTAAAACCGTCAAATTTGACCCATAAATAAAATACCTCAATTAAAATTATTAAAATTCAGAAAATTTAAAAAATTAAGCCAGTCCCGCTTGGATAAACAAATGCGTTTTCAATTCACGGCAAAAGGTCCGAAGGTCAGGTAATTGACGCAAACCAGGGGGAAATTAGTTCCAGAGGGTAGGTGCTCCAACAGAGAAGGCCCTTCCCCTGGGGGCCGCCAGCTGACATTGCTTGGCGGACGGCACCCTGAGAAGACCCTCTCTGTGTGAGCGTACGGGTCAGTGGGAGGCATAAGGTAACAGCAGGCGGTCCCGTAAGTACCCGGGCCCTAAGCCATGGAGCGCTTTAAAGGTGGTAACCAACACCTTGAAGCGCACCCGAAAGACCACAGGTAGCCAGTGCAGACTGCGCAGGAGCGGTGTTACACGGGAGCAACGTGATTAATGATTAATCTTTATTCATTAAACATGAAACTCAGTCAACTGAACATTCAAAAAGGCATCACAAATACCATTGACTGGTGCTGATGGTTGATATGGGTTGCTGCCAGCATCCTAGGTATCAACCAAGTATGTTGATAAGATATATGATGTTCCAAGTAGCGCAGTTTTTTGCAGTTCTGCTGTTGTTATTTCAGGAAGCTGCAATTTGTTGATGTATCTTATAAAATTCTTGGACATGGAACCAAGTACTCCGATGACAATGGGTATCACTGTCACCAGTTTCATCCATAGCCATGTAGTTTCAATGGCCAGATTGCAATATTTCATGATTTTTTCCAGTTCTTTTTCTTCAACTCTGGCATCTCCTGGTACCGCAATGTCAATAAATTGTATGTTTCGGTTTTCCACAACTGTGATATCTGGTGTGTTGTGTTCCAAATGACGATCCATCTGTATTCAAAAGTCCCACAAGATCTTTACCTTCTCATTTTCTATAACTTTTTCTACTTTATGTTCCCATGACTTTTTGGACACAGGCAAGTCATATTTTTTACATAATGACCAGTAGATTAATTTAGCAACTCGGTCGCGTCTAGCTTTGTAATCAGTTTGTGTGATTTTGCTGCATTCACATATTAAATGTGAAACAGTTTTGACTTTGATGTTGCAAAGTCGGCAGTTTGGATTGTCGGTGGATTTTTGTATCTTTGCTTTCATGGCATTAGTTTGTAGTGCTTATTCTTGAGCAGCGACTATTAAACCTTCTGTTTCTTTCTTGATGGTTCCCATCTTAAGCCATGCCCATGTCAAGTTGTCATCACATTTTCCTTCAATGTTTTTCAAGTGTTGTCCATGCAAAGTTTTGTTTTCCATCTAAAATGGAAATTTAAATCCAGCTGTTTTTCCTTATATTCTGCCTTTGTTTCTGTTGTTTTTATAATGTTCTCTGTTTTTACACCCTGCAGCAATTTGTCTGTACTTTGGTTCACATAATCATTCAAACTTTGTTTTTATTATATTATTATTATTATTATTATTATTATTATTATTATTATTATTATTATTATTATTATTATTATTATTATTATTATTATTATTCAAATTTGCAGATGATACTAAGATGGCAGGAATAGCCAATACCCTAGATCAGGGGTGTCAAACTCAAAAACCTGAGGGCCGCCTCAGATTTGTGTTTGACCTTAGGGAGCTGTGGTGGGTATGACCAGAGTGGGCATGGCCAGCTCAACTTCACTCGTGTTAGGGGCACCTGTGGAAGCCCAAGCACTCTGCCAGCAAAAATGGGATCCCAAGCTCTGTTTTTGCTGTGATGGTCTCCTGCAACCCTCTGCCAGCAAAAATGGAGTTCCATTTTCACTGGCAGAGGCACTGTGGGCTGGTCCTTCATTGTTTATAGGGTGGCCCCATGGGCCAGATCTAAGCACCCCGTGGGCTGGATCTGGCTCCCCCGGGCCTTGAGTTTGACAACCCTGTCCTAGATGATAGGCTCAAGATCCAGATGGATCTTGACAGGCTTGAACACTGGGCCCTAACTAACAAAATGAAATTCAATGTAGAGAAAAGCCTTACACTTAATCAAGAAAAACCAAAAGTACACATATAGATTGGGAGAAACCAGGCTTAATAGCAGTAACTGTGGGAGGGATCTTGGGGTCTTAGTAGACAACCAATTAAATATGAGCCAAAAGTGTGCAGCGGCAGCCAAAAAAGCCAATGCAATCCTAAATTGCATTAACAGGGGGATTCAATCAAGATCACGTGAGGTAATACCAGTCTATAGAGCTTTAGTAAGATCATACCTAGAATACTGCATCCAGTTTCGGTCACCACACTATAAAAAAGATGTTGAGACTCTAGAAAAAGTGCAGAGAAGAGCAACCAAGTGTCAGGGTTCCATGTAACACCCCCAACATAAGAAGACTCCGTGGCTTGAAGTTCCTCAAAGTTCCATTTTATTAGAGATGTCATTTTGGCATATCTGGGAAAACCCGAATCTGTAAACTTCCAGATTTTCCCCACCCAACAGAAAGTCCAAGTCCCTGCCTAGCATTTATAAGTCCATCACATGGCCCAATCAAAGCACTGTTCCAACTGGAGAGGCCTCCCAGTTCCATTCAGGGATGGGTTCTAATTTTTTTTACTACTGGTTCTGTGGGCATGGCTTATTTTATGGGTGTGGCTTGATGGTAATGTGACAGTGGGTGTGGCTTGATGGTCATGTGACTGGGTAGGCGTGGCCAACTCAATGTCTCTCATGTCAAGGGGTACCTCACCTGGCCCCTCCCCTCCCAGCCATTCCTTGTCACACCCAGCCTCAACGTATCTATAGTTCTGCAAAAATGTTGTTCACCTTTTTTCAACTTTATTATCTAGATCAGGGGTCTCCAAACTTGGCCACTTTAAGACTTATGGACTTCAGCTCCCAGAATTCCACAGCCAGCTTTGCTGTCTTAAAGTCTTAAAGTGGCCAAGGTTAGAGACCTCTGTTATAGATGCATTTTCATGGACCACTGAAAGGAGGAAATGGCTCACATGCTTTGCCCAAGAGTGTGATAGGCAATGGGTTTTAAGGGGCTGCTAGAAAGAAGGGGAGGGAAGTATTTTCCAAAGCACCAGAAGGCAAAACAAGAAGCAATGGATAGAAACTCAAAAAGAGAGAAGCAACCTAAAACTAAGGACAAACTTCCTGACAGTGTGAACCTATATAGGTTTCAGTCATAATTTCACATATAAAATAGCCATTCATGTAATACAACCTGAATATTGTTCAAAACAATCATTAGTATTATGGCTGATGTTTGACAGCAAGCCTAAAATCCCCATTCCCTCCCCACTCCAGGGGAAGGTTACTTCAAAATCCCCATTTCCTCCCCACCCCACTAATCTGTTCTGGGAAGGAATCAAATTCCCCCCTCTTCATTTCCCAAATAAAATATCCCAGATAATTAAGGAATAATCAAGCTGCTAGCAAGGAACCTGCCTGGAATTCCACATTCCTGCCAGCTGCATAAAGGAAACTTTGTAAGCAGAAAACAGCTACCGGTGCTTACAGATAATATAAAGTGGAAGCTGGAAGTTCGGCTCCATTTACAAGCAGGTAGAAAATTCATTCAAGACTGGATACTTCACAATGGAAATCGCCCAAACCTTTTTAGAAACGCAAAGCCCATGTTGCATAAACCCCAAAACTTCAAAAACATTGAACCATATAAGAATTCCTCCTCTTATCCAATTTGTTGTTCAGCTGACCCAGAAAGGAGCTTCTAGCCGTTCTGTCAATTTAAAACGACAGCGTTTTTGTCCCCACCCTTCTTCTTTGCCAAGCGATCTCCTGACTGAGAAGCGAGCTGATCAGTGAGGAGGCTTCTTGGCTTCTCAATTTAAAGGGACGGTGTCGAGTTTTTTTTCCCTCTTCTTCGACAAGTGAGTCTTGATTTTTTCCTTCTAGCCAATCAGTTGGGAGTTGGGAGGCAGCAATAGATTGGGGGCGGGGCCAGGCAGAATTTTTCCTACTGGTTCTCTGAACTACTCAAAATGTTTACTACCAGTTCATGCGAACTGGGGAGAACTGGTAGCAACCCACTATTGGGGTCATCTGTAAGGTAATGTCCATCAAGCTTATACTTAGTGTTTGGGTTTTTTTCCCCAATATGTAAGACTGAGCATTTGCTGGTAGAGATTTGGAGCTGCCAAGTTTTAGACCATTCAGATACAAAGTCAAGGTCTTTTTGAAGGGTAGCTTTATTGTTGGTGGTGTTAAATAGTTCGACATCGTCAGCAAAGAGAACACAATTACTTTTAATTTGGTCACAGAGATCATTAATGTATAATATGAAGAGTGTTGGTCCAAGAATGCTGCCTTGGGGAACGCCAGTTTTGACAGGAACAGTATTTGATATAGCATTGCCAATTTTGACCACTTGTCTGTTTGACAGGAAAGTTGTTATCCAATTGTGGAGGGGTCCTGAGATGCCGTAGGATTTTAATTTTTGGAGAAGACTTTGTAAGTCGTGTCCCTCAATTGTTGGTATTCTTCCATTTTTAAATTTATCCACTCTTTGAGCCATGATATTATTGCCGGCTAATTGTAGAGTTCCCAATCCTGGAGGCCAAAGCCACTTTTAATTCTAGAATCTTGAAGTAGTTTTAGTTTAATTCTTGGCTTTTGTCCCAACCATATAAATTTAAGAATTATTTTATTCAATTTTTCAAATAAGTTTTTCCCTAATTCAATGGGTACCATTTGAAATAAATACAGAATTTTTGGTAGGATATTCATCTTTATGGTAGCAATTTTTCCAATCAATGATATTTGTAATTCTGCCCATCTCTCTAAGTCTTTTTGAATTTGTTGCAATAATTTTAAGTAGTTGTCTTCCTTTATTGAAGACATTCTTGCTGTTAGCCAAATGTCCAAATACTTTGCTTTTTTTACTACTTGAATTCCTAATTTCTCCTCTAATTTCTTATTTTGACCTTGCGTAAGATTTTTTTTTTTTTTAGATTTTTGATTTTTTGTTGCGTAAGATTTTTGGGGCTAGATGAATCAAAAATTGGAATTAAGATTGCCGTAAGAAATATCAACAACCTCAGATATGCAGATGATACCACTCTAATGGCAGAAAGCAAAGAGGAACTAAAGAGCCTCTTGATGCGGGTGAAGGAGGAGAGTGCAAAAGTTGGCTTGAAACTCAAGCCAACTTTTTAGAAAACTAAAATCATGGCATCCGTCCCTTTCAATTCCTGGCAGATAGATGGTGAAGAAATGGAGGGAGGAAAATTTAATAAAGCAAATTAGAAATCAGACCCAGGAGCATATAAAGAGATTGTATAATGTGTTGCTTGAAATAGATTTGGAAAAGGATTTGGTAAAGGATTGTATGATAAAATGGGCACAGAATATTCAGGAACCAATAATGTTGGAGACATGGGAGAAAATTTGGGTTAGAAATGTTAAGTTTACACAAGCACAGAATTTAAGGGAAAATTTTTATAAGATGTTTTATAGATGGCACTTAGATCCCAAAAAATTATCATGTATGTATCCTAATATCCAAGCGAAATGTTGGAGGTGTGATTGTGATGACGCTACATATTTTCATATTTGGTGGACTTGCAAGAAAATTAAGGTTTTTTGGATAAGAATTTGGTGGATTATTCAAAATGTACTGAAGAAGAAGATAAAGTTCCTGCCACAATTTTTCCTTTTGGGAATTATAACGGATTGTACAGGGATTGAGACTAAATTGATTCTGAACTTAATAACAGCAGCAAGACTGTTGATTGGACAATACTGGAAGAAAGAAGAGATACCTACAATAGAAGAATGGATATTGAAAGTTATTAATTTGGCTGAGATGGCTAAAATCTCAGCGTTTTTAAAAGACAATACGCAGGAAAGATATTTAATTGAATGGAAAAAATGGATTGATTATCTACAAAACAGATATCAGATTAAGAAATATCAGATTGCCTTTGAATAATTAGAAAGTTATTTTATGTAATGGGGAGGGGGTTGGGAGACGAAAAGCTTTGGATGTGGTTATTTGGATTGGAAGGGAAAATTTTATTCTATGTTTGGTTTATGTATAACTTTACCTTGTGATTGACCCGGGAAGCCGGGGGGTGGGGGAGGGAGGGGGGTGTTTTGTTTTGTTTTTGGGAGGGAGGGGGAAAAAAGGGGGGAAAATGTTTTTGTTTTTTTTAAAACTCTTTCAATTAAAAAAAAAGAAAAGAAAAGAAACTCAACATTAAGAAAACTAAAATCATGGCATCTGGCTCTCTCAATTCCTGGCAGATAGATGGTGAAGAAATGGAGGTAGTGACAGATTTTATTTTCCTGGGCTCCAAGATTACCGCAGATGGGGACTGCAGCCAAGAAATTAAAAGACGCTTGCTTCTGGGGAGGAAAACTATGGCAAATCTAGACAGCGTACTAAAAAGCAGAGACATCACCCTGCCAACAAAAGTGCGTATAGTCAAGGCTATGGTTTCCCCAGTTGCAATGTATGGCTGTGGACCATAAGAAAGGCTGAGCGCCAAAGAATTGAGGCCTTTGAACTCTGGTGCTGGAAAAGACTCCTGCGAGTCCCTTGGACTGCAAGGCGAACAAACAAGTCAGTTCTAGAGGAGATCAACCTGACTGCTCTTTAGAAGGCCAGATCCTGAAGATGAAACTGAAATACTTTGGCCACCTAATGAGAAAGAAGGACTCACTGGAGAAGAGTCTAATGCTGGGAAAGATTGAGGGCAAAAGAAGAAGGGGACGACAGAGAATGAGGTGGCTGGATGGAGTCACTGAAGCAGTAGGCATGAGTTTAAATGGACTCCAGAGGATGGTAGAGGACAGGAAGGCCTGGAGGAATGTTGTCCATGGGATCACGATAGGTCGGATACGACTTCGCAACTAACAACAACAACAAAGATTTTTGGTAATTATCTTAGTTTTGTTTTTATTTATTTTTAAACCAGCAATTATACCAAATTTCTCTATTTCCTTCAATAGCAATTCTCCTGTTTCCAGAGGTTCCTCTTTTATAAAGGCATATCATCTGCAAAGGCCTGTGTTTTATACTCCTCTTTTCTAATTTTTAACCCTTTAACCCTCCCAGGTAAGAGCCTTAACTGAGTCAATAAAACTTCTAATGAAAAAATAAATAGGAGTGGAGATAATGGACATCCTTGCCTGACCCCTTCATTTATATTAACTTTTTCTGTTAGATCTCCATTTATCATAATTTTTGCTGTTTAATTTGAGTAAATTGTCTTAATAATTTCTATAAATTTTCTGCCAAATTTCATCATAGTTAGTTGAGTAATTAGAAACTGCCAATTTAGGTTGTCGAACACCTTCGTGCATCCACTAGTATTAGTCCTAGTTGTTTTTCAGGATGGGCCTCATAATACTCTTAATATATTCGTTATAATTCTTGTATTCTTTTTTATTTGTTGTTTGGGTAAAAACCCATTTTGGTCCAAATGAATAACTTTGTGTAATATTTTTTTGTGTCTTTCTGCCATTATTGTCACCAGGATTTTATAATCAGCATTTAGCAGCGAGATTGGCCTATAGTTTGGGATATGTTGATTTTCTGGATTTTCTTTTGGGATTAATGTTATAAGTGCCTCCATCCACGAATTTGGTATTTTGGCTCTTTCTAATACCTCATTATAAATTTACCTTGAAGACAGCAGGCTGTATTTGTACAGAAGCCATCTTACTTTGATTTTATAATTTGAAACAAAGTCAAATATTTTCGTAAACACAGTATTTAAGTTGAATAAATCAGTTGTATAATCCTTCCAGCTTTCACTTTATAGTTTCTTCATATAAATGTAAAATCCAGCAAATTTAAGCAAAGTTATAAATGGTAACAATGTTAATAAACACCTCCTTGACTTTCAATTTCATGTCCTTTATACTCAGATGCCATTTCCTTTCTTCTAAAACGAAATCCACACACGGGTTGAAGTCTGGTACTTACATCTACCTTGCCTCCTGACATTGCTCTGTCTGGTTAAATGAAAAAATCCATTTAAACTCAATATTGATTGCAGATGTGGTCGCAGCGTTTTGCTCTGCCAAAAAAGACAGAGGTGTCCAGGATCCGGAGCCCTTCGGGTTATCAAGGGAGCTCTTCCCTTCAAGCCTCCAGGATTATTTCTGGTGCTTTTGGAGGAGCTCTACCTCCACCCAATCGTTCACCTTTCCCTCTTCACCTGGGGAAAGGTTTCCAAGCCGCTAGACAGCTGATTTTCACTGTCTTAGTGGCTCTACGCGATCGAGGGCTGGCAGTCTAAAAAGACCATCCTCAACGACTAGTGGAACCACCTGAAGTCCAAAGACAGCCACTTTTCAAAGCTTTCATAGATCTTACAAAGGCTTTCAACTTGGTTAGCAGGGATGGCCTTTATAAAATTCTCCCCAAGATTGGATGCCCATCTCAGATCCTCAACATCATCAGGTCCTTTCATGAGGAAATGAAGGGCACTGTAGTTTTTGATGGCTTAACATCAGATTCCTTTGATATTTGAAGTGGAGTGAAGCAAGGCTGTGTCCTTGCACCAACTTTATTCACCAACTTTATATCTTTTTTGCCATCATGCTGAAACATTCTTTTGGAACTGCAGCAGAGGGTATTTACCTCTGGACCAGATCAGACGGAAAACTCTTTAATCTCTCTAGATTGAGAGCAAAGTCTAAAGTCCAGCTGAAATGCTTACAGGATTTCCTCTTCACTGACAATCACTGCTCACTCTGCTGAAGACCTTCAACAACTTATGGGCAGTTTTAGCAAGGCCTGCCAAGATTTTGGACTAACAATCAGCCTGAAAAAAACACAAGTCATGGGTCAGGACGTGGATTCACTGTCCCGTATCACAATCTCTGCACAAGAACTGGAGGTCCATGACTTTGTATACCTTGGCTCAACTATCTCTGACACTCTGTCTTTAGATACTGAGCTGAATAAATGTATTGGTAAAGCGGCCACCACATTTTCGAGACTTACAAAGAGAGTATGGCTTAAGAAGAAGCTGACGGAACATACAAAAATCCAGGTCTATAGAGCCTGCGTCCTGAGCACATTCTTGTACTGCAGTGAGTCTTGGACCCTTTACGCATGGCAGGAGAGAAAGTTGAACACCTTTCATATGCGCTATCTCTGACGTATTTTTGGCATCACCTGGCAGGACAAAGTTCCAAATAGTGCAGTCTTGGAACATGTTGGAATTTCTAGCATGTATACACTATTGAAACAGCAATGCCTATGCTGGCTTGGGCATGTTGTGAGAATGGCTGATGGTCGGATTCTAAAAAATCTCCTGTATGGAGAATTAGTGCAGGGAAAGCGCCTCAGAGGGAGACCACAGCTGTGATATAAGAATATCTGCAAGAGGGACCTAAGGCCCTGGGAACGGTCATTAACAACTGGGAAACCTTGACCTCCAATCATTCAGTTTGGAGGCTAAAGACGCAGCATGGCCTTCTACAATTCGAAGAGACATTTGTTCAGCAGGCTGAGGCAAAGAGGCAGTCCTGTAACCAGCAAAATTTGGGGGCTGGACAGGGGAAAGAATGTATCTGCCCTCAGTGTGGAAGGGATTGTCACTCTCGAATTGGACTTTTTAGCCACACTAGATGCTGTTTCCAGAGCACGATACCATAGTCTTTTGAGACTGAATAGAATAGTTGTATATTCTTTCCTATTCTCCTCAAAAAAGATATTTAATTCCCTTTCCATTGTTTGTATATAAGCTTTTTCATTTATAATTCTTTGGTTTAGAGTCCATCTCCTTTTTCCCTCCCTACCTTTCCATTTTAATGTTAAGGGACTATGGTCCGCCCAGGTGTTTGGCAATATCTCCATCTTTGCTAAATTATTGATCAATCCTGGGTTCATATAAGCCATGTCTACGTATGATCACGAGTTGTGTGGGTGGGAGAAGAAGGTTTATTGCTTTTTCTCTGAGTTCAATTGCCTCCACGCATATCTTAAATTTAACTCTTGCTCCATCTCGAAAAACGTATTTGGTAGTTTTCGTCTTTTATATTTGTTTTTCTTTGTAGTCCTATAATCAATTTTATTATCTGCCACTGTGTTGAAATCCCCTGTTATACAAATATTTTTACAGTCTAATTCTGTTATTTTTCTATATAATTTGTTGTAGAATTTTTCTTGTTTTGTGTTTGGTGCATATCTTGTCACTAGAAGGGTTTTCTTATAATTTGTAGTTATTTCTGTTATTAAGATTTCTGGCGGTGATGTCATGGACAGTGGGGCAAGCAAGCATGGCTCCACTAGTTTGTACCTGATTTTTCATGTTTTTGAAGCTTCTGTTGGCAGGTCGGATCTTGGAGGGATCGGCGAGGGATCTTCGGAGCCTGAATATGGAGCAGTGCAAGCGCCCGTTTGGCAAGAACAGCCCTCCAGATACACACAGAAGAAATCTGCCCAAGAACGGCAGATCCAGAGGCGTGATTTCCCGATGATTTATACAGGGAGTGAATAGGGGAAAGCAGCTTGAAGAACCAGAGAGAGAAGAATAAAAGTGCCAGAAAGAGGAAACTCTCAGAGATTGTTAAAAGATTTGAAAGAGAAGTGGCAAAGTGAGACACCAAAGAGGAGGCTGAACAGCATGACGGCGGTGGGAGCAGAGATCGAGAGCTGTCAAACAGGAAAGAACTTATCATGGTGAGTGGAGTAAATGAGTGGATTGGAACATGTTCGCTACATTTTGCTAGAAGAAACTTTATAACTCTGGATGTGGTTGTTGGGGATATGAAGAGAAAGTGTCAGGTTTGAAGGATACGCTGGAAGCAATAGATTAAAAGCTGAGCTACTGACAATGAAGGTGACTGCAGTTCTGAATAAAGAAGACATCTTGAAGTAAGGGGTGAAAAAAATTTTCTTTAAAAAAAAACCTCTAATGTCTATTAACAACTAACTGAAGAACATTTAGAACTCCATACACACACACACAGAGAGAGAGAGAGAGAGAGAGAGAGACACCAATTAAAGTATCTAGAATTAAATATAATTAATATCTATATTTGTACTCATTATATACTTAGATACTTATCTTTATTTATATATACATATATTGAAATATTTATAACTTGTATTAACCCATATTAATCTTTGTGTAGCTACATATTTATACATTTAGTTTGGTTTATCAATAGACCCTCACTTAATTGTAAGTGAATAGAGTAGTGTACTTAGAAATATAGAAATATTCCTAAGGTTGCTAATTGTAATGGTAACAGAAGCTTAGGAAGGAAAGAATACATTGATGAATTATTGATTATTATTGATTTATATATTTAAATATTAATAATTATTAATCAAATATTAACAGTCTATTTATCAACTGATTGTTAGAAATCAGAATTTACTTAATTAAGGATTATACTCTAGTATAACAAGAGATTATTGGGGAATATTATAACACTTAAAGAGAAAGAATGTAAGGAAAATACAAAAGGATAAAGATTGGAAGAGAGGAATAAAAAATAAATAAATAAAATTGATAAAATGGGGAAAATATATGGTACTATGGAAAAACTTCTTTGGGAATATCAAAATGACAAGCACAACTATCACAGTCACCAAAACAGGGGGAAAAATAACTTCAATGACATCTTCCCCCTCAGGATCAAAGTCAGTGGAAGCCATGCTGGGAGGTGAAAAAGCTGGCTCTACTGTCAATTTACAAAAATGCAGGAGGTTATGACAACCAATCATGAAGACATTAAGAATGACATGGAGAAGTAAAGGGGGAGATAAAGGAGGAGATACGAAAGCTTGATGATAAAATTGGTACAATGCAGGAGATGATAATTAAAAACGAACAAAAAATAAAGTCGGTAGAGGCTAAAATGGAACATATGGGAGGGAAATGGACACAATAATGAATAAAATGACATCAAGTGAGAGAAGGAGCCAGAACCAGAGCACAGAGCTAAGAAAGGACTGAGATTAACAGAGAAGTAAGAAGATGGAAAATGAAATAAAGACGCTGTTACTAAATATAAATGGCATCAACTCAGCCACCAAACGTAAATAAATACTATCAAGACTACAAAGAGAAAAAATGAATATCATCTGTCCCCAGGAGGTACATATTAAAGAAAAACATAGCGATCTAAAAAAAAAAATCTAATAAAATATCCTAAATTAGGGGAAGTATTCTCGGCACTGGTACAAAATAAAAAAAAGAGGGATTGCTGTATATATAAAGCATTGGTTAAATCCTAGGAAAATATTTAGTGATAAGGATGGAAGAATTCTAATAATGGAAATAAGTACAAGTTATAGAAAAATACTGTTAATAACAATCTACGCACCAAGCATAAAACAAGAAAAATTCTATATCAAATTACATAGGAAAATAACAAAATTAGACTGTGAAAATATTTGTATAATAGTGGACTTCAATGGAGTGGTAGACAATAAATTGGACTATAAGACAGTGAAAAAAAACAAAAACAAAAGACAAAAATTACCAAAGGCATTTTTTGAAATGGCAAAAGAGTTTAATTTAAATGATGCATGGAGACAATTAAATATACAGGAAAAAAATACAACTTCTTCTCTCATCCACATGACTCATGATCTCGCATAGACATGGCCTGGATGAACCCAAAATTGATCAATAATCTAGAAGAGATGGATATCATGCCGAATATCTGGGTGGACCATAGTCCCTTAGTATTAAAATGGAAGGGTAGGGAAAAAAAGAAGAGATGGACATTAGGTCAAAGAATTGTTAAAGAAAAACATTATTCAAAAATAATAGAAAGGGAATTAAAGATGTTTCTTAAAGAGAATAGGAATGAAGATATTACACTACAAAACTTATGGAACACTGCCAAAGCTTACATGAGGGGGATAACTATTGCGTACATGGCGAGGAGAAACAAAGAGAAGAAGAAACAACAAACATCAACAATGGAGAAGCTGACAAAATTAGAACTATCACTTCAGAAAGATCCCCAAAACAAGGAAATCAGAAAGGAAATAGAATTAATGAAACATAAAATTAATATACTACAACAGGAAGAAATGATAAGGAATATAAAATTGGCAAAACGAAACTATTTTGAATTGGCAAATAAACCAGGGAGATGGCTCGCCCATAAATTGAAAAAAGAAAAAGCTAAAAAATTGATACAATATTTACAAGACAAACAAGGGAACTTGCACCATAGAACTGAAGGGAAAAATATTATTCAGAATTATACTATATACTAAACACTATATAGTCACGAAAACATTAAAGAAGAAAATATCATCCTCTTCCTATAGGAGAGGAACTTGCCAAATATAACAGAAGAAGATAGGGAAATGTTGAATGGGAAAATTACTTTAACAGAGTTAAGAGACGCAATTAAAAAATAGAAAAATAAGAAAACACCAGGTACAGATGGAATCCCAACAGAAGTACATAAAAAATTTCAGGATGTTTTGGAAGAAATTGTGTTGGATATATATAATGAGGTATTGGAGAAAGCCAAAATGCCAAATTCGTGAAGGGAGGCATTAATTCCAAAAGAAAGTATGGACAACCAATATATTCAAAACTATAGGCCAATCTCGCTGTTAAAAGCCGACTATAAAATTTTGGCAACAATAATAGCAGAAAGATTAAATAAGATATTAAACAAAATTATTCATTTGGATTTTTATTCAGTTGCTTTTTACTCAAATGACAAATTAAAAACAATACAAGGATTATAATGAATATTTTAGAATACTATGAGGCCCACCCAGAACAATGTTGTTGTTAGTTGCGAAGTCGTGTCCGACCCATCGCGACCCCATGGACAACATTCCTCCAGGCCTTCCTGTCCTCTACCATCCTCTGGAATCCATTTAAACTCATGCCTACTGCTTCAGTGACTCCATCCAGCCACCTCATTCTCTGTCGTCCCCTTCTTCTTTTGCCCTCAATCTTTCCCAGCATTAGATTCTTCTCCAGTGAGTCCTTCTTTCTCATTAGGTGGCCAAAGTATTTCAGTTTCATCTTCAGGATCTGGCCTTCTAAAGAGCAGTCAGGGTTGATCTCCTCTAGAACTGACTTGTTTGTTCGCCTTGCAGTCCAAGGGACTCACAGGAGTCTTCTCCAGCACCAGAGCTCAAAGGCCTCAATTCTTTGGCGCTCAGCCTTTCTTATGGTCCAACCTTCACAGCCATACATTGCAACTGGGAAAACTTTGACTATACACACTTTTGTTGGCAGGGTGATGTCTCTGCTTTTTAGTACACTGTCTAGATTTGCCATAGCTTTCCTTCCCAGGAGCAAGCGTCTTTTAATTTCTTGGCTGCAGTCCCCATCTGCAGTAATCTTGGAGCCCAGGAAAATAAAATCTGTCACTACCTCCATTTCTTCACCATCTATCTGCCAGGAATTGAGAGGGCCGACGCCATGATTTTAGTTTTCTTAATGTTGAGTTTCAAGCCAACTTTTGCACTCTCCTCCTTCACCCGCATCAAGAGGCTCTTTAGTTCCTCTTCGCTTTCTGCCATTAGAGTGGTATCATCTGCATATCTGAGGTTGTTGATATTTCTTCCGGCAATCTTAATTCCAATTTTTGATTCATCTAGGCCCGCCTTTCTCATGATGTGTTCTGCATATAAGTTAAATAGGCATAGTATACAGCCTTGCCGGACTCCTTTCCCAATTTTGAACCAATCAGTGGTTCCGTGTCAATTAATTGGGATGAAATTTGGCAAAAAAATTATAGAAATGATTAAGACAATTTATTTATTTATTTATTTATTATTTACATTTCTATACCGCCCTTCTCCGAAGGCGGTTTACAGCCAAGTTAAAAAGACATATACAAAAATTAAAACACAATATTTGAAATTTAAAAATCTGAAACCATAAGGCCGAATATTAAAATAACAAGTAATAAAACCACTCAATTAAAAATTACTCTTAGGCCAACCCTGCTCGTTGAAACAAAAAAGTCTTGAGCTCGCGCTTAAAGGCCCAGCGGTCGGGAAGAAGGCGTAGCCCCAGAGGCAGTTCGTTCCATAGGGTAGGTGCCCCTACCCTATGGAATTTACTCTAAGCAAACAGCAAAAATTATGGTAAATGGAGATGTTACAAAAAAAGTCAATATAAATAAAGGGGTTAGACAAGGCTGTCCATTGTCCCCCCTTTTATTCATCCTTGCATTGGAGATATTATTATTATTATTATTACATCAGTCTTCTTTTGCAGAAGCAGAATCCAGACAAAGAAATGGAAAAATGTGGGGGGGAATGGGGAGGAGAAGGTGTAAAAAGAAGAATCCAGTCACAGAAATGGAAAAATGAGGGGGAAATGAGGAGGAGAAGGTGTAAGAAGCAGAATCCAGGCAAAGAAATAGAAAAATGGGGGGGGGTATGGGGAGGAGAAGGTGTAAGAAGATGTTTTCTTAGACTGCTGATGTTTGGCGATCTAAGGAAACATCTTCCAGCTCTTCAAGATCAACTTTAAGAAGCCAACAGTAAAAGTAGTGGCAGCAAGGGTGACAGGGGAGTGTGTGTGTGTGTGTCCCTCTGCAAGGACTTGGAGGCAGACACCGCCCCCTCATCCCACCCTTTTTTTTCTCTAAATAGTACTGGGGCTGCCTCTCTGGATTTTGTGGGTTGAATGAAGCCCTGCACTAAGTTGGCATTGATGAATTTTCCCAGTTCTTCCATCTCTTTGGGAGTCATAGAGTAGCTATCCATCCCACCACTAAAAAATTCTAACGGTAAAGAATGTAATGATGAAACAGTTAAAGCAAACCTCTTTAACACATTCTTTGGCTCAGTCTTTGTTAACAGTAATGGCTCTTACCCGACTTTCCCCAATTGTACCAACAATGAGTACAACAATGAGTGCAACAAACTAACACATATAGACTTCACAGAAGATAATGTTGAAAAAGCTCTTCACAAACTGAAACCATCTCTATTTATTGGGCCTGATGGACTATGTGCATACTTCTTAAAAAAACTTTCCACTAATATAGCAGAATTCCTAAGCATAATCTTTGAAAAAGCTTTCACGACCAGTTCCCTTCCCAAACTTTGGTCACTAGCCACAGTCATCCCTGTCTTCAAAAAGGAGACCCCAGCCTAGTTGAAAATTACAGACCAATCTCTCTATGCTGCGTCACCTGCAAAGTAATGGAATCAATCATCAACCAATCCATTATCCTCCACCTAAAAACAAACAACCTACTCTCTAATAAACAATTTGGTTTCAGAAAAAAATTATCATGTAACTTACAACTTCTTCACTGCAAAAACATATGGACTACAAATCTTGATCAAGGCAAAGCAATTGATGCAATCTACATAGACCTCTGTAAAGCTTTTGACTCAATAGTACATGATAAACTTCTCCTAAAACTAAAATCCTATAGTATTTCAGGACCCCTCCATAATTAGATATCTGCTTTCCTATCAAAAAGACAAGAAGTGGTCAAAATTGGCAATGCTCTATCAAATCCTGTTCCTGTCAAAAGTGGCATTCCCCAAGGCAGCGGTCTTGGACCAACGCTCTTCATATTATACATCAACAATCTCTGCGACCATATCACAAGTAATTGTGTTCTCTTTGCTGATGATGTCAAGCTATTTAACACCAACAACAACACAACTACCCTTCAAAAAGACCTTGACTTTGTATCCGAATGGTCTAAAACTTGGCAACTCCAAATCTCAACCAGTAAATGCTCAGTCCTACATATTGGAAAAAAAGAACCAAAACACTAAGTACAAGCTTGATGGACATTACCTTAAAGATGACTCCCTCCCTGTTAAAGACCTTGGAGTTTTCATATCAAATGATCTAAGTGCCAAAGCCCACTGCAACTACATCACAAAGAAGGCTCTAAGAGTTGTAAACCTAATTTTACGTAGCTTCTTTTCCAAAAACATTACACTACTAACCAGAGCATATAAAATATTTGCTAGACCAATTCTTGAATTCAGCTTGCCTGTTTGGAACCTATACCACATTTCTGATATCAACACAATTGAACGTGTCCAGAAATATTTTACAAGAAGAATTCTCCACTCCTCTGGATACAACAAAATACCTTATGCCACCAGACTTGAAATCCTGGGTTTAGAAAATTTAGAACTCAACCGCCTTCAACAGGATCTGTGTTTAACTCATAGAATCATCTATTGCAATGTTCTTCCTGTTGAAAACTTCTTCAGCTTCAATCACAACAATACAAGAGCAAACAATAGATTTAAACTTAATGTTAACCGCTTCAATCTTGATTGCAGAAAATATGACTTCTGTTAACAGAGTTATTAATGCTTGGAACACATTACCTGACTCTGTGGTCTCTTCTCAAAATCCCCAAAGCTTTAACCAAAAACTCTCTACTATTGACCTCACCCCATTCCTAAGAGGTCTATAAGGGGCGTGCATATGTGCCTACCATTCCCTGTCCTATTGTTCCTCTTCATTATATCCAATTAATATAGTTTTTACATACTTATGCTCATATATATGCTTATATATTATATAGTTATTTCATGTTAATGCTTATATATACTGTTATGACAAAATAAATAAAATAAAATAATAAAAAAAGCTTGGCTCCTGGCACGAATTCAATCACACAATCTGTTGCACGGTGGAGGGGGAAGAAGTTGCAGTCTTCCTCACTAAAGACTCCTTTTTTTAAAAAAGTTTTTTATTTTTTATTTTCTTATACATATGTTGTAAATGTACATTCTCTTGTCCATAAATATACATATTTTTTCTGAAGAAAGCACAAAGATAAAACATTTTAATTACATTCGGGGTTGCTCTTCTACCCTTTCTTTCCCTTCATTTCACAACAAACCTTCTTCTCCTCTTTCCCCTCCCTCCCTCCTCGCTTCTCCTACTTTCTTCCTCCTCCTCTCCTTCCTCCTTCCTCCTTCTCCTTCCTCTCCCCTACTCCTCTCCTCTTTCCCTCCTTTCTCACCTTCTCCCCTATCCTATCTTCCTCTCCTTCCCTTTTCTTTCATTCCTCTCTCTTCTTCTCTTCCTTTATCTTATCCTCTATTCATCTCTTCTTTCTTTCTTCTTTGTTGCATAGTATTTTCCTTATTTGGTATCTGAGCAATTCCGATTCTCTAATAATACATACTTTCTTTTCAATTTCTTTTCCATTTTACTCAATCTATCATTTCATAATTGTACATTTATATTTATAATCTTTCTTCCCCCCTCCCCCTTTTCCATTTACTCTGGCGTTATCTGGGTTTCTATTTCTTTTCCCCTCATTTAGCTTTCAATTATTAAAATTATTTATCTGTCATCTTTTATTCATATCTCTTTTCTAACCATACACAGAATCTTTCCCATGTCTTGAAATACATCGATTCCTCTTTATCTTTATCTATATTTATTCTTAATCTATTAATTTCTGCACAGTCTAGAATCTTTTTTACTACCTCACCTTCTGATGGGATTCTCTCTGTCTTCCAATTTTGCACAAATACAATTCTTGCTGCTGTTATTACATGTATAATTAAATATATATCTTCTTTGCTATATCTCTTTGGCAAAATACCCAATAAAAAAATTTCTGGCTTTAATTCTATAGGTTTATGCAACATTTCCTCAAACCATGTCTGTAGTCTAAACCAGGGCTCACCAAACTTTGGGACCTCAGGGACCACTAAATTCATAATTTTAAATCCCATGGACCATTAATATGCCTAATGACCGGCTGGGTGGGCATGGCTAGGTGATCATGTGATTGGGTGGGCATGGCCAACTTAATGTTAGTCATGTCGAGGAGCACTTCGCTGGCCTCTTCTCACCCCTCCCAGCCCCTCCTCCCCTTCCTGCCTTAGGGCTCCTTAGGGCCCTAACAGGAAGCAGTTGTTGAAGCTAAGGAGCCACCACGAGAAAGAGTTGGCAAAACAACTGGCTCAGTTCAAATTGGATCTGGCCAAGAAAGAGGCTCAACAGAAGCATCTCACTGAAGACTATGAGCATAGGCTTTCCGAGCAGAGGGAAGACCTGCGGGAGTGCAAGACCAGGTGCAAGCGCCTGGAGGCTCAGTGGGCTGAGATGGTCAGTCAGTTCCAGGCCATGATGCAGTCCCACTGGAACAAGGCCCTCTGGCTCTTCGCCACCAGCGGCACTTCCCTCCAACTTTTCCCAAAGCCTCACACCAGGAGGCTGAAGCAGACCCTGAGTCTCAATTTCTGCCCCCCTCCGACCCACACAAAAAGACCCCGAAGGGGGAGACTCTCTGAAGCAACACAAGCGTTCATTACATATTTCAGCCCAGGGGCCGTAGTTTGGGGATCCCTGATTTAGTGCAAGATAAAAAAATGCAAATAATTTTTCTGCGGACCACCAAAATTTTCTCGCAGACCACCAGTTGGTGACCGCTGTTTTAAATCAATAGTTTTTTGCTTTTGTACATGACCATCACATATGATAATATGATCCCGGCAAATGCGAACATTTCCAACATTTAGCTGATTTATCTTTAAACATTTTTGCTAGCCTTTCTTGTGGTATGTACCATCTATAAAACGTTTTATATAAATTTTCTTTATATGCAGTTGCTGTTGTCAATTTATAATTCCTTTCCCATAGTTGTTGCCATTCTCTAGTTCTATTGCATAACCAAAATTTTTCGCCCATGTTATCATTGTCTTTTTTACTTTTTCATCTTCTAATCTAACTTGCAGTAAGTAATTATACAATCTTTTAATCATTTTTTCATCCTTTCCAGTCATTATCTGATCCAATTCTGATTCCCCCAAATTAAAACCATATTGTTGTGACCCAGGTTCCCGGACTCAGACTCCTGGAGGAGGATGATTCAGAGAGTGAGGAGGAGGAGCTGGCAAGGCCTGCTTCCCCTGGGCCCTCTCCCTCCCTGGCACCAACCCAGGAGGAAGAGGAGGGGCTGGCAAGGCCTGATTCCCCCGGGCCTTCTTCTGATTTGGCAACGCCCCAAGAACAATCTTGGCTCGATGTGAGACTGCGCAGACGTGACTGGCACGCGCAGCAGAGGAGGCTTTGGGACCGGCTCAGGGAATGATGAATCACGGAGTGACACCCACAGGAGATATAAAGCAGGAGGTGGAGCTTCCTGGCTTTTTGTGTTGGACAAAGCAATGAATTTGTGTAGGCAAACTGTTTCCTGGATGTAAGAATCTGTTCGTGAGTGACTCGTGCTCTATCTTTAATTTTCTGGTTATCTCCAGGGATTTTGGCAGGCGTGTGGGGAGACGTGGCCAGAACTTCTCTGTGCCAGAAGGAATCCAGCCAAGTATAAATAAACTTTAAGGAGGCCTTTGACTGACTTTTTGTTAGAAGTGTTGGGAGGGGGAAACAGAATACATATTGTTTCAAATCTTTATCCTATCTTGATTGTATTTGCAATCTTGTATACCAATCAGTCTCAATCCTATGTTTTTCTAGGTCTTGTTTCTGTTTTAGTTCTCCCTTCTCTGTTAAGATGTCCTTATACCTTACAATATTATTCATGTTAATCATATTCGGATGTGTCAACGCTTCTATTTTTGAAAGCCACGTATCTTTTCTTTTATGTACACTGAGAGCATATGCACCAAGACAAATTCCTTGTGTGTCCAATCACACTTGGCCAATAAAAAATTCTATTCTATTCTATTCTATTCTATTCTATTCTATTCTATTCTATTCTATTCTATTCTATTCTATTCTATTCTATTCTAATGTTTTTCTTTCACTCTCTCCCATACTGTTAACAAGCAGTTTCTTACACAATGTCTCTGGAAGTATTCATGTGTCCTATTTTTTCCATACCATCAGAAAACGTGCCAGTCTAGTTGCAAATCATATCCTTCCAAAGTCAATATCCTTGTACTTCTCAGTAAAATCCATTCCTAAACCCATTAACATCGCCACTTGGTGATAAACTTCTCAGTTTGGTAGACCAAATCCTCCTCTAATCTTAGAATCTTGAAGCAATTTGATATTAATTCTTTCTTTCTTCCCTTGCCATATGTATTTCCACATCATTTTATTCAAACTCTCAAAATATTTCTTCTCCAATTTTATCGGAATTGTTTGAAAGAAAAACAAAATTCTCAGCGGTACATTCATTTTGATTAACGCTATTCTTCCCATTAATGATATTTGCAGGTTTTTCCATTTTTTCCAAATGTATTTCAATTTGATTTCTCAGTTTATAGTAGTTATCTTCCTTCACTGTAATACATCTTGAAGTTAATTGGATGCCCAGATATTTCACTTTCTTCACTATTTGAATATCTAGCTTCAACATTAATTGCTTCTTTTGTTTTTCTCTCATATTTTTAACTATAATTTTTGTCTTGTCTTTATTTATTTTCAATCCAGCTACTTCTCCATATTCCTCTATTTGTTCTATTAACTTTGGGTCCATTTCCATTGGTTCTTCCATAATAAATACTAAATCATCAGCAAGTTCTTGTAGCTTGTATTCTTCTCTTTTAATTTTCATTCCTTTTATTTCTTTATTTTCTCTTATTTTTTTGTTTAAAATTTCTAGCGCCAAGATGAATAACAATGGAGATAAGGGACATCCTTGTCTAGTTCCTTTTCTGATATCTACTTTCTCTGTCGTTTCACCATTTATTCACCATTCACCTTTGCCGATTGGTCTTTATATATAGTCTTAAACATATTTATAAATCTATCCCAAGTCCATCTTTTGTAATTGTGTGGTCATAAATTGCCAATTAACGTTATCAAATGCCTTCTGCACATCTAAAAATAACAATGCCATTTGTTTCTCTGAATGTGCTTCATAATATTCCAATGTATCCAATATAATTCGTATATTGTCTCTAATTTGTCTTTTAGGCAAAAAACCATTTTGATCTGAATGTATAAATTCATTTTGCAACCTCTTCAATCTTTCCGCCATAACTGACGCAAATATTTTGTAACCTGTGTTTAATAGTGAAATTGGTGTATAATTCTTTATTTGTTGTAAATCTGTTTCTTCTTTTGGTATAAGAGTTATATATGCCTCCATCCATGAGTTTAGAACCTTGGCTTCTATTAATAAATCATTAAATACTTGTAACATTTTATCGCTTAATACATCTTGCAATTTTTTATATAGTTCTACTGGTAGTTCATCTGGTCCCGGGGTTTTTCCATTCTTCTGCCTTTTAATCCCCTCCATCAATTCCATCATTGATATTCTTTCTTCTAGTGCTTTTTAAAATTCTTCTGGTATTTTAGGAATCATTGCTTTTTCCAGATATTGTTCTATTTTCCCTTCTGATATCTGCTCTTGCTCATATAATTTCTTGTAATATTCCTCAATTATTTTTTTCTTTTCCTCATTTTGATAATATATCTTTCCATCTTAATCTAGTAGTTGAGTTATCAATTTCCTTTCTTTTTCCTTTTTCCTTTTATATGCCAGCCACCTTCCTGGTTTATTTGCATTTTCAAAAAAAATTTGCTTTGTTGATTTTATTTTCCTTGCCAGGTCTTCATTCTCAATTAAGTTCAATTTATGTTTTTTCAAGTTCATTAGGTTTTTAATTTTTTTATCTTGTGGATTTTTTGGGAAATCTTTCTCTAATTTCTTATATTTCTCCTCCAATTTCTTTCTTCTTTCTTGTCCCTGCATAAGTGATTGCCAAACCTCTTATATATGCTTTACTAGTGTCCCATACATTTTGCAATGATGTATCTTCTTTTCTATTCTCTTTGAAGAAAAATGTCAATTCATTTTCCATATATTGTATAAAGTCTTTCTCTTTTAATAAGATTTGATTTAATGTCCATCTCATTCTTTTTCTTTATCCTTTCTATACCATCATTATCGGATTGTGGTCTGCCCATATATTTGCTTCTATATCAATCTTGTCTATCTTAGATATTAAATCTATAGACATCAACATCATATCTATTCTTGATCATGACATATGCCTATTTGAATAAAATGTACACTGCTTTTCTTTTAGGTTTCTTTTTCTCTAAGCATCTTGTAGACTTAATTCATCTACTATTGTATAAAATGTTTGTGAAAGTGTCTTCCTTGGTTTTTTATTCACTTTTGTAGATTTATAGTCTAATTCGTTATCAAATATTGCGTTAAAGTCTCCTATTATGCAAATATCTTCATATTATAGTATTTTCTGTGTAGTTTTGCATAAAATTCTTCTTGATTTTCATTTGGAGCATATATTCCCACAAATAACAACAACAACAACAACAACAACAACAACAACAACAACAACAACAACAACAGAGTTGGAAGGGAACTTGGAGGTCTTCTAGTCCAACCCCCTGCCCAGGCAGGAAACCCTACACCATTTCAGACAAATGGTTATCCAACATTTTCTTAAAAATTTCCAGTGTTGGAGCATTCACAACTTCTTCAGGCAAGTTGTTCCACTTATTAATTGTTCTAACTGTCAGGAAATTTCTCTTTAGTTCTAGGTTGCTTCTCTCCTTGATTAGTTTCCATCCATTACTTCTTGTTCTACCCTCAGGTGCTTTGGAGAATAGTTTGATTCCCTCTTCTTTGTGGCAACCCCTGAGATATTGGAACACTGCTATCATGTCTCCCCTAATCCTTCTTTTCATTAAACTAGACATATCGAGTTCCTGCAACTATTCTTCATATGTTTTAGCCTCCCATCCCCTAATCATCTTTGTTGCTCTTGTCTGCACTCTTTCTAGAGTCTCAACATCTTTTTTAGATCGTGGCAACCAAAACTGAATGCAATATTCCAAGTGTGGCCTTACCAAGGCATTATAAAGTGGTATTAACATGTCATGTGTTCTTGATTCTATCCCTCTGTTTATGCAGCCCAGAACTGTGTTGGCTTTTTTGGCAGCTGCTGCACACTGCTGGCTCATATCTAAATGGTTGCCACTAGGACTCCAAGATCCCTCTCACAGTTACTACTATTGAGCAAGGTACCACATATACGGTACCTGTGCATTTTGTGTATTTTGCCTAAATGTAGAACCTTACTTTTTTCACTGTTGAATTTCATTTTATTAGATAGTGCCCAATGTTCAAGTCTGTCAAGATCCTTCTGTATCCTGAGCCTATCTCCTGGGGTGTTGGCTATTCCTGCCAGCTTGGTGTCATCTGCAAATTTGATGAGTTCCCCATCTATCCCCTCGTCCTAGTCATTGATGAAGATGTTGAAGAAGTACTGGACCTAAAACAGAGCCTTGGGGTACTCCACTGCATACTTCCCTCCATGTGGATGTAGTTCCATTGAGGACTACACGTTGAGTATAGTTGGTCAGCTATTTACGAATCCATCAGGTGGTGGTGCTGTTTAACCCACATTTTTCTACTTTATCTAGTTGTAGGTTATGGTCTACTTTATCAAATGCTTTATTGAAGTCCAAGTAAACTATATCGACAGCATTCCTCTGGTCCACTAATTTTGTCATTTTGTCAAAGAATGCAATGAGATTAGTCTGGCATGATCTATTTTTGACAAATCCATGTTGGCTTTTGCTTATTACTTTGTTTGCTTCTAGGTGTTCGGTGATCCGTTGCTTGATTATCTTTTTCAGAATCTTCCCTGGTATTGAGGTCAGGCTGATAGATTTATAGTTTCCTGGATCTGTTTTTTTTTCCTTTTTTGAAGATGGGAACTACATCAGCTCATTTATTTATTTATTTATTTATTTATTTATTTATTTATTTATTTGTCACAACATCATACAAAAAGATTATATAGTATATAACCATATAAACATATATAGGAAGAAGAAAAGAAAAACAATAGGACAGGAACGGTAGGCACGTTTGTGCGCTTATGCACGCCCCTTATGGTCCTCTTAGGAATGGGGTGAGGTCAATAGTAGAAAGTTTTTGGTTAAAGCTTTTAGGATTATGGGAAGAGACCACAGAGTCAGGTAAAGTATTCCAAGCACTGATGATTCTGTTGCAGAAGTCATATTTTCTGCAATCTAGATTAAAGCGGTTAACATTAAGTTTAAATCTATTGGTTGCCCTTGTATTATTGCAATTAAAACTGAAGTAGTCTTTGACAGGAAGGACATTACAATAGATGATTCTGTGAGTTAAACTTAGGTCTTGTCGAAGGCGACGGAGTTCCAAGTTTTCTAAGCCTAGGATTTCAAGTCTGGTGGGATAAGGTATTTTGTTGTTTTCAGAGAAATGGAGAACTCTTCTTGTAAAATATTTCTGGACACGTTCAATTGTATTGATGTCAGAGATGTGGTGAGGGTTCCAAACCGGTGAGCTGTATTCTAGAATTGGTCTAGCAAATGTTTTATATGCTGGTTAATAGTGTGGTGTTTTTGGAAAAGAAGCTACGCAAAATTAGGTTTACAACTCTTAGAGCTTTTTTTGCTATGTAGTTACAGTGGGCTTTGGCACTTAGATCATTTGACATGAAAACTCCAAGGTCTTTAACGGGATGGGGGTCGTCTGTAAGGTAATGTCCATCTAGTATGTACTTAGTTTTTGGGTTCTTTTTTCCTATATGTAAGACTGAGCATTTGCTGGTTGAAATTTGGAGCTGCCAATTTTTAGACCAAGCGGTTAGATGGTCAAGGTCGTTTTGAATGATAGAAGTGTTGTCTGTGGTGTTAAATAGTTTGACATCGTCAGCAAAGAGAACACAATTACTTGAGATATGGTCACAAAGATCATTAATGTATAGTATAAAGAGTGTTGGTCCAAGGACGCTGCCTTGAGGAACGCCACTCTTGACAGGAACAGGATTTGATAAAGCATTGCCAATTTTGACCACTTGTTGTCTGTTAGACAGAAAAGCAGATATCCATTTGTGGAGGGGTCCTGAGATGCCATAGGATGTTAGTTTAAGGAGAAGTTTATCATGTACTACTGAGTCAAAAGCTTTGCAGAAGTCTATTAGATTGCATCTATTGATTTGCCTTGATCTAGATTTGAAGTCCATATGTTTTTGCAGTGGAGAAGTTGTAAGTTGCATGATAGCTTTTTCCTGAAACCAAATTGTTTGTTGGAGAGTAGGTTGTTAGTTTCTAAGTGTGAGGTAATGGATTGGTTGATGGTTGATTCCATGATTTTGCAGGTGACGCAGCAAAGGGAGATCGGTCTGTAGTTTTCGACTAAGCTGGGGTCTCCTTTTTTGAAGATGGGGATGACTGTGGCTAGTGACCAAAGTTTGGGAAGAGAACTGGTAGTGAAAGCTTTATCAAAGATAATACTTAGGGGTTCGGCTATATTAATGGAAAGTTTTTTTAAGAAATATGCACAAAGTCCATCAGGTCCAATAGAAAGCGATGGTTTTAAGTTGTGTAGAGCTTTACCAACGTTGTCTTCTGTGAAATCTATATGAGTTAAATCATCATAGTCATTGCTGGTTCGTTTGTGGAATGTTGGATATGTGTTATCGGAGTTAACAAAAACTTTTCCAGTCCTCTGGCAGTTCCCCTGTGCTCCAGGGTCTTTGAAAGATATAGTTCAGTGGTTCTGAGATCTCGTCTGCCAGTTCCTTCAGAAACTTGGGGTATAATCCATCCGGTCCTGGTAATTTGAACTCATCTAGGGTAGACAGGTGTTCACTTACCATTTTTCCCCCTATTTTAACTTGTGTTCCTAATCTGTTTTTTGTGGTGCTGTTTTTGATAGGTTGGATTGTTTTTCCTTTTGTGTAAAGACAGAGGCAAAAAATGAGTTAAGTAGATCTGCTTTCTCCCTGTTGCTTGTCACCTTCTTGCCACTTTCTCCCAGCAATGGGCCAATTGTTTCCCTGACTTTTTTCTTGTATTTAACATCTTGGAAGAAGCTTTTTTCCTTTCCTTTTTTACTTTTGTCGCTAGCCTTTGTTCATTGTGAGCCTTAGCTTTCCTCACTTCATCTTTACAGGCTTGGGCTATTTGCTGATATTCTGCCTTAGTTATTTGTCCCTCTTTCCACTTTTTATACTTGTCCTTTTTGTCTTTCAATTTGTCAGATAGTTCTTTATGCATCCATGCTGGTTTCTTTTGAGCTCTATTATTTTTCTTCTTCATTGATATTGTGCTAGACTGCGCTTTTATAATCTCACTTTTCAAAATTTCCCAAGCTTCTTGAATCCCTTGAGGATTCTCATCCATGGAATCCTTTTCAAGCTCTCTCTAACTTTATTGAAATTAGCTCTCTTAAAGTCCAAGACTCTAGTTTGACTTTCTTCTACTACTTGTGTTTGCATAATGTTGAATTCCAATATTGCGTGATCACTTGCCCCCGAGGTTCCTGTAGCTTCAATATCTTCTATCATTTCATCTGTGTTAGTGAGAATTAAGTCCAATATGGCTGATCCCCTTGTTCCCTTCTCTACTTTTTGGGAAACAAAGTTGGGTGGAGCTTGGCTGTGCTCTGATTGGCTGGGGTTTTTTTGTGCTCTGATTGGCTGGGGGTGTGTCCTGTTTGGGTGGGGGCTTCGTTGTGCTCAGATTAGTCTGAGTTGCAGGATTTGAGCTGGTGAGCTGCAAACAGCAGCAGTGCAGCTCACCAGCTCAAATCCTGCAACTCAGACTAATCTGAGCACAACCAAGCCCCCACCCAAACAGGACACACCCCCAGCCAATCAGAGCACAAAAAAAACCCCAGCCAATCAGAGCACACACAAAAACCCCAGCCAATCAGTTCAAACCCCCACTAGCAGTTAAAAAGGAAGAAACAGCTGCAATCACACATTGCTCCCAGAAGCACGAAGCTGAAGCCTGAAGATGACGAATGAGACTTTGTCAAAACGTCGCCACGACACTTCCAATTTTACGCGGGAGAAAACCCGAATAACCAAAGACCTACATATATACATACATACATATACATATATATATATATATATATATATGTAGATCTTTGGTTATTCGGGTTTTCTCCCGCGTAAAATTGGAAGTGTCTTGGCGACGTTTCGACGAAGTCTCATTCGTCATCTTCAGGCTTCAGCTTCGTGCTTCTGGGAGCAATGTGTGACTGCAGCTGTTTCTTCCTTTTTAACTGTTAGTGGGGGTTTGAACTGATTGGGTGGGAGCACACACACATACATACTTAGTATTGATTTAGAAAAAGAACCGGTAAAAGAAACAACGATAACTTGGGCAAAATTTTTTGGATAATAGAATAGAATAGAATAGAATTTTTATTGGCCAAGTGTGATTGGACACACAAGGAATTTGTCTTGGTGCATATGCTCTCAGTGTACATAAAAGAAAAGATACGTTCATCAAGGTACAACATTTACAACACAATTGATGGTCAATATATCAATATAAATCATAAGGATTGCCAGCAATAAGTTATAGTCATACAGTCATAAATGGAAAGAGATTGGTGATGGGAACTATGAGAAGATTAATAGTAGTGCAGATTCAGTAAATAGTTTGACAGTGTTGATGGAATTATTTGTTTAGCAGAGTGATGGCCTTCGGGAAAAAACTGTTCTTGTGTCTAGTTGTTCTTGTGTCTAGTTGTGTCTAGTTGAGTTATATAAATGGCAACAGTTATGGGAAAGGAATTACAAATTAACAATGTCCACAGCATATAAAGAGAATCGATATAAATGTTTTACAGTTGGCACATGCCACCTGAAAAACTAATAAAATGTTTAAATATAAATCAGCAAAATGTTGGAAATGCCATCAGATACCAGGATCATATTATCATATGTGGTGGACATGTCCAGAAGCAAAAAACTATTGGATTAAAATTAAAACATGGTTAGAAGAAATGATACAATAACATATAGATTTAAAACCTGAATTGTTCCTATTGGGTATCCTACCAGAGAAATTTAATAAAGAATATATATATTTGATTATATATGTAATAACTGCAGCGAGGATAGTATTTGCACAAAGATGGAAAATCCCTACAGAGGGAGAAATAATTAAGAAAATATTGGATTGTGCAGAACATAGTCCAGTTTCGGCATTTGGTGCCAAAAAGATTAACCATCACTGGTGTAGAGTCTCCTGTTGGGCAGGGAGTTGGCCTAGATGACCAAAAGATACCTTCCATCTCAGTTTTTCTATTACTTGTGTGAAATTCCAAGAGTGAAGAAATGGATTTCTACCATGGATAAAAAAAACTTTCAAAAATCAAAGATTTTCTTGTACCAGACTGTCAGAAATGCAAGCTCAATTAGTGTAGATCACAAAGATGAAAAAGAAAATACAAAAATGGGCTTTACTATAGGTTAATTGCTGTTTTTTAAAGTTAAGCTTTTTGGTTTATATCAGTCTTTCTTAATCTGCTCTCCAGATTTACAAGAACCAGTTTTCAGAATCTGTGCATCACAACTATAAAACAATTTGAGGATACTTTATTGAAGAAACATGGGATTAGATAAATCTGAATTGTGTGAATGCAAGCAAAGAACTATGTGTTAACAGCAATATGGATCTTAATCCTCCTTTGTAAAATTAAAGACAATTCATAGAATTCCCCTAGTATCAACTTCCCTAATTCAGTCTTCTGTCCAGCCTTCCCAAATGTAGTCCTAAGAATCAGTATTTGATATGGTTAGGGAGTTAGCAGAAATTTCTGTCTTCTTTCTGTGACTAAAGAAACAGCTTAAGAAGAAAGGCATTATGGACTTATCAAAATAAAGTTACAAAAGACCAACAAAATAAGAATCAACAACAGTGAAATATTCTAGTAAAATAGCCCGATCCTTTATCTTGTTTAGCTTTACCTTATTTCTATATTTTCTGTTAAGTTCTCAGAAATAATTGAAAATAAAGACCCTAAAAGTTTCATATTGGTCAGTTGGCTATAATCCTACTTCCCACAGATATCAGTTTTATATACACAGTATATTTCAGAAGTGAGTACACCCCCTCTCATTTTGTAAATATTTAAGTATATCTTTTCATGTGACAACACTGAAGAAATGACACTTGGCTACAATGTAAAGTAGTGAGTATACAGCTTGTATAACAGTGTAAATGTGCTGTCCCCTCAAAATAACACAACACACAGCCATTAATGTCTAGACTGGGGATATACAAAATGCACTTTGTTTTACACATTACATACAGCATTGTGTATTACACAAACACAGCAAACTTGTATTTCTCTCTCAAACTTGTTTATTAGTTTAACAATAAAGGAAAAGCCACAACTATAACAAGAAAGGAGTCTATCAAATCTTTCCATTGTGGAAGGCTTTCAGAGCAAAATATCAGTGTGATTCTTTGTACTGCTTTTTTGATACTTTTTGTCCTTTCTTTTTAGTGCCTTATTATGCATTATTGATTTTCCATTGAAATCATGGAAATATTAGCCATGTACTTGGAATACTCCACTGCTATTACTTTTGAAGGATTCCCTCAAATGGACTAGAAATAAAATAATGTAGCTCTTCCAAATAGACATTAGATGACAGCCATTTGTTGCATTTGTATCTTGGAAAAAGCTTTGTTGAACACATGGAAGTTACTTTTCAATAAATATAAAATTCCTTTGGATTGTACATCTAGATCTAAATTGCAGATCCAAAGGAATTATATCCCCTGATCCTTCTAAATATCTAGTTTGGCTTTCAGATACATTTCTTTTAATTAAATTTCTCCAAAAGAATTATAGATTTACGGACTTCCGGGTGGCTCCACCTCTTCGCTGAGCCCTAATTAAAGGGGCTCCGCACTGAACATCGTAAAAGCCAGGAAAAGCCGGCTTTAATCTTTTTCTCTGGATGAAAGAGGAAAGATAAGAGCGCAGGAATGTTGGTAGACCTCCCCAGAGGCTTTGTTTTAATTAAGCAGAGCTTCGAAGGGTCGATGGGTCCCATAAATATTTCTGCCATCTCCGACTTCAGTGCGTGTCTGCAAAAGCAGGAAAAGAAGAAGGTGTCCATCTCTGCTAATTGTCTTATCTTTATGGATCTCTTTAAGCAGACGGAATGAGTGCAAGCGGACGATTATTGGATTGCAAGTATTTTTGATTTCCTGACTTCTACTTTCTAAAAAAGAGAATTTTTCTTTTCCTTTGTTCTAATTGACTCTAAGATGGCGCCTGAACGGGAGTGAAAATGACGAATGGAATTTTAAACAGTCTGTGCAACTAAGAAGATAAGAAATGTTATGTGTGGATTTTAATGAAGTGAACTGAGCTCTCCTATACTTAAAGGGAGAAGAGAAGTTTCTAGACTTATATTTTGTGAATTTTAAAACGGAAATGGCTACTAAACCACCTAAGACTGGGGGCAGAAGGGGTTCTGAACCAGCTTTAGAAGATCTGATTAAAGAGCAAGGGAAAGTGTCTGAAGAAAGGTTTAAGGAGATTATGGATAATAATGAGAAAATAAGAGAAGAAATAAAGAGAATAATAAAAAATAAGAGAAGATATCTTAATGGCTTTTCAAGGTTTGGCAAAAAGACTGGAGGTGGTGGAGGAGGAGGTGCAAGAAATTGTTCAGTCAAATCAACAAATAGAAAATAGAATGGGGGGAATGCAAATCAAATTGGATAAAAATGAAGATCAAGTGGTGGTGATGCAGTATAGAATGATGGAAGGAGCTCTGAGAATTAGAGGTTTGAATGAAGACAAAGGGGAAGATTTAAAAAAATTTTTATCAGAAGCTCTGGCTGAATTTATTGAACTTGATCCACAAGAGGTTGCTTATCAAATTGACAAAATTTATAGAGTTAATTCTTGGATTGCTAGGCAAAAGAAACTTCCTAGAGACATTGTGGTTTATTTTTTGAAAAGAACAGTGAGGAATCAAATTTTGCAAGTTGCTTTTCAGAAAAACTTGAAAATAGGGAACAGGAGTTGAAGGTTTTGAAAGAGATCCTCCCAAGATGTTAAGGGATAGAAAAGACTTTACATTTTTTACACAAGAACTTAAGAAATACCAGATTCAATTTAGATGGGAGGTTCCAGTTGGCTTGACAGTGTATTATCAGGGAAGAAGATATCGTATTGACACAGTGCTTAAGGCCAAAGATTTTCTTTCTACAGTGCTGAAATTTGAAATAGAAATAATAGAAAAAAGAATTCAAGAGACTCAAATGGGTGTGGAAGCTGAGGTGATTCCAGTGATGTTACCATCAGAGGAACAACCACAAGAACAAAGACTGACAAGGGGAGCCCTTAAGCGTAAAGAAAAGGAGCAACAAACTCAAAGTAAAGTTCAGGACTCTGCTACAGAAGCGGTGGGAGGAGCACCGCCGAAGATACGGGAGGGCGATCTTCAGTTGATTGCCCAAAGGCTTCAGCAGCCCAGTAATGGCAAATAAAATCTTGACTTGGAATGTCAATGGTTTGAACTCAGCTCAGAAGAGAAGAAAAATATTTCATTATTTGAAACAATTTAAAATGATGTTATTTGCTTACAAAAGCATATTAAATTATCAGATCAAAAGTACCTAATAAACTCAAAGTTAGGTAAACATTTTGTTGCTTCAGCTTTGGAGAAAAAACATGGCATAGTGGTTTATTTGAGAAAAGATATACCAGCCAAGTTAATAGAGGCAGATATTTATGGAAGATATATTGCTATTGAACTTACAATAGAAACAAAAAGGACTCTCTTGCTTGGTATATATGCACCCAACCAGCAACAAGAAAAAATTTATAGAATGTTATATGATAAGTTGATCCTATGGGATTATAAATCGTGTATTATATTGGGCGATTGGAATGGAGTAATAGATACACGAAAGGACAAGAGAACTTCTTCCAAGAAGATACCTGCACATGCAAAGCTGCCTAAATCCTTTTTTGATATGATAGAAGATTTTGAGTTAAGAGATGTATGGAGACTGCGGAATCTGGAGGAAAGAGACTATACTTTTTTCTCTGATAGGCATCAATCCTTCTCACGTATTGATTTTATTTTAATTTCTAATGATTTGCTTTTTAGGGTGAAGAAAACTAAGATATTTCCAAGATGTTTGTCTGATCATAGTCCTGTTTGGATGGAATTGCAATATGGAAAAGAGGGTAGAAGAACTTGGAGATTAAATGAAAATTTGTTTAGATATCAGGATAATGTAAATCAATGTAAAAAGCAGATGAAAGAATTTTTTGATTATAATTTGAATAATGAAACATCGATAGAAATGGTTTGGGATTGCAGTAAAGCTTTTATGAGAGGTGTATTAATATATCTTAATAATAGACAGAGAAATAAGCAACAAAGACAGCGTAGGTATTTAGAAGAGGAAATCTATAAGAAACAACAATTATTAATACATAACCCACATGATCAAAAACTTAAAGATGCAATAAAGTTACTACAGAATCAATTTAATATGATAATGGCTGATCAGGTGGCAACAAATATACAATATGCCAAACATAATACTTTTTGTAACGCAAATAGACCTGGTAGGTGGTTAGCATACACTTTAAGGAAAAGACAAAAACAACGTACTATAGAAAAAATAGAATACAAAGGTAAAGAGAGATATCAACAGGATAAAATTAAAAAAGCTTTTTTAGAATATTATACAAATTTATATCTTAAAGATAATATATCGAATAGGGATATTGATAAGTATTTGAAGGAATATAAGGTTAAAAATTTAACTTTAGAACAAACGGATGAATTGAATCGGCCTATAACCTCGGAAGAAATTATTTTGGTAATTAAACAATTAAAATGGGGAAAACTCCTGGTACGGATGGGCTTACAGTTAGTTATTATAGGAATTTACAGGATGAGATGTTAGGTCCACTTAAGGAATTATTTAATCAGATACAACTAGGAGGGGAATTTCATGGAGAACCTCTTTTATTTCATTGATACCAAAAGAGGAACAGGATTGTTCTAAACCTGGGAATTATAGGCCAATCTCACTTTTAAATAATGATTATAAGATTTTGTTAAAATAATAGCTAATAGATTAATGTTGATTCTGCAGCAAGAATTCATAATGATCAATCTGGATTTATAAAAGGGAGACAGATGAGGAATAATGTTAGGCAGATTGTTAATTTACTGGAGTACTTAGAAAAGAAAATTTTATTCCAGCAGCATTTATTTTTCTCGATGCAGAGAAAGCTTTTGATCGATTGCATTGGGATTTTTTATTTAAATTAATAGAAAAGATGCAATTTGGAGATGGTTTTTTAAGAATAATTAGGGCAATTTATGGAGAGCAAACAGCACAGATTATAATCAATGGTAGCTTAACAGAACCTTTTAAGATTGCGAAAGGAACAAGACAGGGATGTCCTTTATCACCATTATTGTTTATTTTAACTCTAGAACCATTATTGGATAAAATACGAGAAGTAAAGGAGATAGAGGAATTAGAGTTAGACAGTATGAATATAAGTTAAGAGCTTTTGCAGATGATTTGGTGATTACTTTAACAAACCCTATAAATTCTAGTAAATCTTTGTTGGAAATAATTGATCAATATGGGAATGTCTCAGGGTTTAAGGTAAATCAGAAAAGACAAAAGTGATAATAAAAATATGGCCAGACAACAGAAAGAAAAACTAGAGGAAGTAACAGGATTTGAAATTGTAAAGAAGGTTAAGTATTTAGGGTTTATATTACGTCATCAAATGTGAAATTGTATAAGAATAACTATGAGGTTTTATGGCAAAAGTTCAGAAGGAGTTGATTGTTTGGAAAAATTGCAATTATCTTTGCTGGGAGAATTGCTGCTATTAAAATGAATGTTTTACCTAGATTTTTATTCCTCTTTCAGATGATACCAATAATTAAGAAAGATAAGAATCTTGAGGAATGGCAGAAGGAATTAACAAATTTATATGGGAAGGTAAAAAGCTAGGGTTAAAATGAAAATAATTCAAGATTCTCGGAAAGGGAGGTTTAAAATGCCTAATTTTAAATTATATTATGAAGCAGCTGCTCTCTCTGCAATAAGTGATTGGTTTAATTTAACAGAGGACAGAATTTTGAATATAGAAGGTTATGATTTGTTATATGGATGGCATGCATATTTAATTTATGACAAAAAGTGGATAAGGCCTTTAAAAATCATGTGCTAAGAAATGCCCTTCTGTGTTTGGAAAAATACTCTTATAAACTAAATTATAAGGTTCCTATATGGGCATGTCCTAGACATACAGTAGAAAATATAAACATAGAACAGAATCAGGAAATGATTACATATAAAGATCTTTTGTATACTGAAAGAGGTAATTTGCAGTTAAAATCTCTGCAAGTATTAAGAGAGGAAGGGAAAAATTATACTTGGTTTCAATATGAGCAATTACATGCTAGATGGAAGGGAGATCAGAAAATTGGTATAGAGCAGAACGAGGGAAATTTGGTAAAGCAAATTAGAAATCAGTCTCAGGAGCATATAAAGAGATTGTATAATGTGTTACTTGAAATAGATTCTGAAAGGGACTTGGTAAAGGACTGTATGATAAAGTGGGCACAAAATTTTCAGGAGCCAATATTATTGGAAACGTGGGAAAAAATTTGGGTTAGAAATGTTAAATTCACGCAGGCACAGAATCTGAGGGAAAACTTTTATAAAATGTTTTATAGATGGCATCTAGATCCTAAAAAATTATCGTGTATGTATCCAGAAATGCAAGCAAAATGTTGGAGATGTAATTGTGATGACGCTACATATTTTCACATTTGGTGGACTTGTAAGGACATAAAGGCCTTTTGGATAAAAATTTGGTGGATTTTACAAAATGTTCTGAAAAAGAAGATAAAGTTCCTGCAATTTTTCTTGTTGGGAATTATTACGGATTGTACAGTAATTGAGACTAAATTGATTTTAAATCTAATAACTGCAGCAAGATTACTAATAGGACAATATTGGAAGAAAAAAGAAGTACCAACAATAGAAGAATGGATATTGAAAGTTGCCAATTTGGCTGAGATGGCGAAGATATCAGCCTTTTTGAAAGACAATACGCAAGAAAGATACTTAAAGGAATGGAAAAAATGGATTGACTATATTCAACGTAGATATCAGACTAAGAGTTATCAGACTGTTTTTGAATGATTATGATGTATTATTTTTGATTGCTTTTGGGGGAAGTTAGGAATTGATGATTGTAGGGGTATAATTAAGTTGGGACGAAAACTTTTTAGCATATGTTTGTTTTACTTTTAACTATACCTTGTGCTCGTTCCGGGAAGTCGGGGGGGGGAGGGGGGTTGCGAAGGGAAGGGGGAGGAGGGGGGGAAAGGGGGAAAAAAAATTTTGTAAAACTTTTTGAATTAAAAAAAAAAAAAAAAAAAAAGAATTATAGATTTACCAGCACAGAAAAGATGTAGTACATTAGTAAAGGAGATTTCATTCAAAAATGAATTAATCAAAAATGTTTTATTCCTCATATATCTGTTGCAGCTAATCAGCGATTTCCTCCTAAAATACCAGTATCTAAAGAGGAGCTATGAAATCAGAATGGCACTAAGTTAATAACATATCACAAACGCTCTACTTTAACCATTCTGAATCAATTGCTATTAGACAATAGTTATGCCTGCATCCTTACCAAACAGAATTGTGATTGCAAATACATAATGTGAATTCTTATGTCCTAGTTTTCCTTCATCATCTGTAGCAGTGTTTCTCAAAGCTTTAACTTTAAGACATGTAGACTTCAACTCTTGAATTGAAGTCCATATGTCTTAAAATTGCCAACTTTGAGAAACACTGATCTTTAGGGAAGAAAACAATGAGGGTACAACAGGGAGAACTAAAATTATTGGGTTGAGACAAAAAAATATTTTAGGGAGATGAGGGCAACATAAACTTATACAAATGACAAGTGTTTTTTATCAGGGCAACCTGGTCTACCCAAATAGCTTGAAATAGATCTATACTAAGGTAAAGGTAAAGGCTCCCCCTGCACATATGTGCTAGTTGTTTCTGACTCTAGGAGGCGGTGCTCATCTCCATTTCAAAGCCGAAGAGCCAGTGCTATCCAAAGACATCTCAGTGGTCATGTGGCCAGCATGACTAAATGCCAAAGGCTCATGGAACGCTGTTACCTTCCCACCAAAGGTGGTTCCTATTTTTCTACTTGCATATTTAGGTGCTTTTGAACTTCTAGGTTGGCAGAAGCTGGGACAAATAACCAGAGCTCACCCCATTATGCGGCACTAGGGATTCGAACTGCTGAACTGCCGACCTTTCAATCGAAAAGCTCAGCATCTTAGCCACTGATCCACCACATCCCTGGTAGATCTATACTAGTCTCCCTTTATTTCTTTTTTTTTTTGAAAGTTTTTTTATTCTTTAGACAAACAAACATAAAAACATCTTCAATAAAAATACAGTGTGTCGGTTGGTTGATTACAAATCTTTTGTGCAATTTCAGCATATACATAACATATGATTTATCTAGTTTTACGTTTTATCAATCTGATATATATCCAAATATTTTGGTCAGTTAATCATTTAATTAACTATAAGTATTTCTTCCCTCATTTCATATAAGATATTCTAAGTTTTATGTTAATCATATTACATCATTCATTTCATCATCTTAAATCAGTATGTATTTCAACAATTCTTCCATTATAAAAACCTCTCTCAAACTTTATTAACATATTTTTTTTCTAACCATTGATAAAATGAATCCCGTATCTTATAATATTGTTTATCTTCCTGCTCTCTAATTTCAAATGTCAATTTACTCATTTCTGCACATTCCATTATTTTCTTAATAATTTCATCTTGTGTTGGTATTTTCTCATTTTTCCAGATTTTAGCAAACGCAATTCTGGCCACTGTTACAACATTCACAATCAAATATCTCAATTCTCTATTGTAGGTTTCAGGTATGATCCCCAATAAAAAAACCTCTGGTTTAAAGTCTATGTGTTTTTTTATCATTTTTTCCAACTACTGGACTAGAATCCAGGTGTGGATTCTAGTCCAGTATCTTTTAGCTTCTGCACACGTCTGCCACATATGGTAATATGAACCGGGTATCTGATGACATTTCCAACATTTTTCGGATTTCTGGCTATTCTTGTCGGGGGTAGGTGCCACCTGTAAAACATCTTATACAGATTCTCTTTATACATAGTTGACATTGTCATTTTATAATTTTGCAACCACAGTTTTTGCCATACCTCTAAATCAATCCCATGTCCAAAGTTTTCCCCCAAGCAATCATTGTTTCTTTAGTCTCCCTTTATTTCTTCATTGGTTAAAAACTAAATTTAGCATGCCAATGACTGCAACTGCAGGTAATATAGATAGTCCTTGACTTACAATTGAGCCTAAATTTTATGTTGCTAAGCAAGGTAGTTGTTAAGTGAATTTTGCCCCATTTTGCTATCTTTTTGCCAGAGTTGTTAAGCAAATCACTGCAGTTGTTAAGTGAATTGTGTGAGTCATTAAGCGAATCTGGATATCCCCCTTTGATGTTGCTTGTTGGAGGCTAGCTGGGAAAGTTCCAAATGGCAATCACATGAACTGCTGCTAGAGACAATACAACTGTCATAAATACCTGCCAGTTGCCAACCATCTGAATTCTGATCATGTCAACATGGGGATGCTGCAAGAGTCATAACTGTGAAAACCAGTTGTAAGTCACTTCAGTGGCATTGTAACCAGTGGTGGGATTCAGCCAGTTCGCACCACTTCGGGAGAACCGGTTGTTAACTTTCTGAGCAGTTTGGCAAACTGGTTGTTGGAAGAAATCATTAGGGCAGAGAACCAACCGGTTGTTAAATTACTTGAATCCCACCACTGATTGTAACCTTGAATGGTCACTAAGCTAATGGTTGTCAAGAACGGCCTGTACTAAGTTCACAGACAAATGATCATTATTTAAATAAATAATACTCCATAGCCTATTCAATACTAGGCTTTCAGGGGTTGCATCTTACTTCCCTGGTTCACAAAGCTGATTTTGTGTAATAATATGTAATAAAGGTGGTAATAAAAACAACAAATATTTCACAAAATTCTTTGTTATTTTTCTTGTTGCATATTGAAATTGTCACTCGAATATGTGAAACAACTCTTTCAGCTGAGCTGTAACTGCAGGAGCTGTCTGATTTAAATTAGCTGAATTGTCCAGCTGTTAAAGCCTGAAAGTCAGAGTTGACATGCTACAAATTATATTCCAAAGAACTCTGCAAGGGGATGCCAAAAATAAAACTGATATAATTTACAGTTCAATATTGGTAAATATAAATACTATTGTTATAATTATTTTCTAAATATTTAATAATATTTGCTTCAATATTTGCTTCATTCAAACTATATAAGAACAATTTTTGAAAACGGTCCAGGAACCGTTTTTAAGTCTTTGAGAGCTAAATAATATGCATGCCTATTCTTAAAAAGTGCAGGTTTTCCTTTTTGTTGCAAGGCATGAAGTGTGGCAAAAATGTGAAGTAAGCTCAATGCATATTTGAAAACAGTCCAAACTGTTTCTTTTACAAATTGCACCCTGCTGGGAGCTATCCATGCACATTTGTTCACTACCAATTATGCTGCCAGAGGCAGCTTGATGTACTACAAGGTGACTTTGACCACAAGATATTTATCTGCCTAGTTATAAAATATAAAATGAAGAAAAGGGGGAGATAAATAAATAGCCTGCTGCAAGTCAGTTTACTGTCATTTGGTATTGTACATTATCCCTTAATATTAGGTACTGCGTAATAGCATTGGCATGTTTCAAAAATGGACCTCTTTTATAAGTATATAAAATAGTTTGTAGGAATTTTGAAAGCAGCATATGTAGCCCTTCAACTAGAGCTGGGGTGTCAAACAGGGGTGAAATGCTCCTGGTTCGGACTGGATTGCCTGATTTGGTAGCTCGGAGAACGGAGTGGGTGGTTTGGAGAACCGGTAGCAAAACTCCCTGCCCCATGCCCAGCTGAGCCACATGATGATCAGAGGGTTGTTGTTTTTTTTTACTTTTAAAAGCATTTTTTCTTCGGCCGAAAAAATGCTTTTAAAATTAAAAAAAAAACTCTGATGATTGCGCAGCTCAGCTGGGCATTGTGAAGGGGCAGGGATTTTTGCTACCAGTTCTCTAAACCACCTGCTGCCATCGCTACCAGATTGAGCTATCCGGTCCAAACCGGGAGCATTTCACCCCTGGCCAGAAACCTTTAAAAGCATTTTTTCTACAACCTCTTCAGCCTAAGAGGCTGTAAAAAATGCTTTTAAAAGGTTTGGTGATCAGGCAACTCAACTGGGATTATCAGAATCCTTTAAAAGCATTTCTTCTACAACCTCTTTGGCAAAGAGGTTGTAGAAAAAATGCTTTTAAAAGACCAAAGAGATTGTAGAAAAATGCTTTTAAAAGTAAAAAAAAAGTTGCCCACGCTGCCCCCGGTCACATTATCTCCCCCCACCAAGCCATGCCCACAGAACAGGTAGTAACAAATTTTACATTTCACCCCTGTGTCAAACTCAATTTCATTGAGGGCCACCTAAAGGTTATGTTTGACCTCGGTTTGGCAGGGGGCATGGCCAGCATGGGTGTGGCCAGCTTGATGTCATTCTTGTTGAGGGCACCTGTGGTGGCCCAGGCGGGGCTGGGGGAATCCATTGTCTCCAGCTTCATTGTTGGCTGGGATGGCCTCCTGCAGCCCTCTGCAGTCTTCACTGACAGAGGCACCGCAGGGTGGTCCTTTACTGTTCTAGGGCAGCCCTGCAGGCCAGATCTAAGCACCCTGTGGGTTGGCTTCGATCTATGGGCCTTGAGTTTGACATCCCTGAACTTGTTGTTGTTGTTAGTTGCGAAGTCGTGTCCGACCCATCGCGACCCCATGGACAACATTCCTCCAGGCCTTCTTGTCCTCTACCATCCTCTGGAGTCCATTTGAACTCATGCCTACTGCTTCAGTGACTCCATCCAGCCACCTCGTTCTCTGTCGTCCCGTTCTTCTTTTGTCCTCAATCTTTCCCAGCATTAGGCTCTTCTCCAGTGAGTCCTTCCTTCTCATTAGGTGTCCAAAGTATTTCAGTTTCATTTTCAGGATCTGGCCTTCTAAAGAGCAGTCAGGGTTGATCTCCTCTAGAACTGACTTGTTTGTTCGCCTTGCAGTCCAAGGGACTCGCAGGAGTCTTCTCCAGCACCAGAATTCAAAGCCCTCAATTCTTTGGCGCTCAACCTTTCTTATGGTCCAACCTTCACAGCCATACATTGCAACTGGGAAAACCATAGCTTTGACTATACGTGTTAAGTTCGGGAAGTAACGAGGCTGGAGACCAGGGTAGTGACAACAGCTCTTTAATATATGGTGAACCCAGCAACCAGGCTGGGGAAAAACCTCTCCTTATATACAGTCTAACCGGCGGCTTCAACCAATCAGCAACGTGCTTGTTTCCCGCCAAAATATTTAAAGATACATTACACTCCTTCCCTCCCAGAAAACACTTTACCCCTATTTACATGGTATTTACATATTATTTTTCAACGTAATCACGCAAATAGGCTGGGCGTCTCCTGACTCTTTCGGACCTGCGCAGTTCATTCCCTGGGAGTGGGTCGAGCTGACCGGAGGGGCTGTTTGCTCCTCTCAGCTCCTCCTCTAGGCCATCCGGCCCTGGATTATTTGCAGAGTCGTCCCTGCTGTTTTCTAATGGAACCTGTTGGCGTCGCTGGACCTCCCGGAACTCAGCTAAGTCCTGCGACTTTTCCGGGTTTGAGTCAGCTGTGGATTCAAACATTGTATAGTCAGGGCCTGTTTTGTCTAGATCGGATTGTTCGGCTATGCGTTTTCGTATTTGGTCTATGTGGCGCCTCCATACTCGGCCGTCCCTTAACTCCACCAAGTATGATTTTGGACCTGTTATGTTTAAGATTTGTCCTGCTACCCAGATTGGGCCTTCACCATAGTTGTGTGCCCACACTTGGTCGCCTATTTCCATCCCTCTAGTTTTTTCAATTCCCCTCTTGTAATCCTCCGGTGTATAGTTTGGATTTAACCGGTCTAGTGGGCACCTGAGTTTTCGGCCCATTAATAATTCTGCTGGGCTTCTGCTGGTTGTGACACAGGGGGTTCTGTGTTGGACGGCCAGGAAAACATCGATTTTTGTTTGCCAGTCGCCTGGCTTGATTCTGGACAATGCCTCTTTTGCGCTCCGGACGAAACGCTCTGCAAGGCCATTCGTCGCAGGGTGGAAAGGCGCCGAGAGGGCATGTCGGATGCCCTCTTCTGCCAAGTATTCCTCAAACTGGGTTGCCGTGAATTGCGGGCCATTATCGGAAACTAGTGTGTCGGGCAACCCATGGGTTACAAATAGGTGCCTGAGAACTGAGATCACGGCCTCGGCTGTCATGGATCTCATGAGAATGATTTCCAGCCATTTGGAGTAGGCATCGACTACTACCAGGAAGGTTTGGCCGTGGAAGGGGCCGGCAAAATCAATGTGGATTCTCGACCAGGGCCCTTGGGGTCTCTCCCATTCCCGAACTGGGGCCGTTGGGGGTAGCGGTCTGGACTCTTGGCAGGCCTGGCATTTCCCTACCCTTTCAGCAATTTCCGAGTCCATTAAGGGCCACCACACATAGCTTCTCGCTAGACCCTTCATCCTTACGATCCCTGGATGACCCTCGTGGAGGAGATCCAACACCCTTTTCCTCAATTTCTCTGGGATCACCACTCGATCCCCCCATAGCAGGCACCCCCCTTGAGCCGAAAGTTCCCCACGTTTCTTTACGAACTCTTTAAAACGCTCGCCCGGCGCAGCGGGCCACCCTCTTTGTACCCAACCAAGTACAGTTCTCAAAATAATGTCCCGGTATGTCGCCCTAGCCACCTCCTTAGACGTGACTGGGCCAGAGTCCAGGGAGTCTATTAATAGTACGGGCGTCCCCGGAGTGGGGTCCTCGATCGCCCCTGGTAGTGGGCATCTGCTTAATGCGTCCGCATGTCCCAATTCTTTTCCTGGGCGATGCCGCAGGTTGTAGGAGTAAAAGATAGTCCATCGGGTCAATCGGGTGAAAGTGCCACGGCGTTGGACGCCAGCCAGTAACCCTAACAATGGTCTATGGTCTGTGACAATTTCAAAGTTTCTACCAAAAACATATTCGTGAAACTTTTTTACCCCTGACACTATAGCTAGAGCTTCCTTATCTAACTGACTATAGTTCCTCTCTGTCGAGGACATCGTTCTGGAGTAGAAGGCTATTGGGGCTTCTGTGCCATTGGAAGCCTGTGGCTGAGCACAGCCCCCACTCCGTAAGGGGAAGCATCGCAAACTAATACCAATGGCATTGTGCTATGATACTGAATTAGTAAGCTATCGCTCGAGTAGGTTTTTACTGCTTGAAAGCCCTAGCTTCCGTCTTTCCCCAAGACCAAGCAGTATTCTTTCCCAGTAACTTATGTAGCGGCTCGGCGACGGTTGCCTTATTTTTCAAAAAGACCGCGTAAAAGTTCACTAGACCCAGGAATGCCTGTAGCTCTGTTTTGTTTTTGGGCGCTGGAGCCTTTCTTATTGCCTTGACCTTGCTCTCAGTGGGGTGGATTCCTTCCTTGTCTATTCTGTAACCCAAGAACTCTACGGATTCTACCCCTATTTGGCATTTGTTTACTTTAACCTTTAGACCGGCTGACCGGAAAATGCCCAAAACTTTTCTCAATCGTTCCCCCAATTCTTCTAAATTTTCGGCTGATACCAATACATCATCGAAATAGGGGACTACCCCCGGGAGCCCTTGCAGAAGTCGCTCCATTAAATTTTGAAATAGACCAGGAGCCACACTCACCCCAAACTGTAACCGGGTACACTTGAAAGCACCTCTGTGAGTCACAATTGTCTGGGCTTCGGCTGTGTTGGCGTCTACGGGCAGTTGTTGATAGGCTTGGGCCAAATCTAATTTGGCAAAAACGTGCCCTTGCCCTAGCGAGTGCAGCAAGTGTTGCACCACGGGGACCGGGTAGGCGCTTTTTTGCAAGGCTTTGTTTAACGTTGCCTTGTAATCAGCGCAGATTCTAACTGACCCATCTGGTTTCACTGGGGTGACGATTGGCGTCTCCCACTTTGCATGATCGACTGGCACCAGTATCCCTGACTGATGAGCTTGTCTATCTCCTGTCAATCTTGGGTTTAAGGGCAAAAGGACCCTCCTTGCTTTTAACCGTATGGGGCTACCTGGGGTCTAAATTAAAGGAAATAGGGGTCCCCTTGTACTTGCCCAGGCAGTCCTTGAACACATCTTCGAATTCGTCCATGAGTGTGTCTTTTAGGTTAAAGTCACTTCTGTAGATGCCAGTCACTCCCATGCCCAATGCACGGAACCAGTCCAGTCCCAACAAACTTGGCAGGGTCCCCTCGACTATCGTGATGGGCAGGGTCTTCTTGTGTGGTCCGTACTCGACGCGGACAGAGGTGGTCCCTCGAACAGGGATGCGATTCCCTTGGTAGTCGTGAACTCGTAGCCGCTGTGTTTGCAGTTTGCGTTTGGCGATTCTCGGCAAAGCTTTCGCGAAAGTGTCCCAGGACATGATTGTGATCGCTGACCCGGTGTCCACTTCTAGTCGGCACGGCACTCCTTCGATTTTCAGTTTAGTGAAGATTTTCTTCTCGACGCGGGTTGCTGCACGGCCTATTATCACGGTCGTTCGATTTGAATTCGCGCCCTTTTTGTTTTGACCAATCGCGGGTCGCCTTGCCGATCCCGCGCTCTGATTGGTTGGTTTGAATTTTCGGCGGGAAGGTTGGGGTGCTCGACAGACTTGAGCCAGGTGCCCCTTCTTCTCGCACCGCCGACATGTAGCGTCCTTGAACTTGCATCGTTGACGCTGGTGTTGCCCTCCGCAACTTCCGCATTCATCCCGGTCTTCTTTGCCCCTTCTCTCGGTGAGGCAAACTCCTTCCTCATCCTCGCCGTCTGATTCGGTCTGGATTTCTTCGTTGTGGACCGGGGTTGATTTCGCTCGCCGTTGGCGTGAGTGGCTTTGTAGGGTTTCCGCCGCTTGGGTGGACATCTCATGAGCTCTGGCTTCGCCCAGAGCGTTTGCCAGCGTTAGATTGCTTTTTGATAGCAGCCGCCTCCGCAAACGAATGTCTCTGACCCCACGGATGAGTTGCTCTAACAGCTCCTCATCCAAGTCTCGGTACCCACAGTCCTTGGAGGCTTTTCGCAAGGCGGCCATGTAATCGCTGATGGATTCGCCCTCTTGCTGTCTGCGCTCTCCAAATTCAAAACGCCGTACGTATTTAGACGGTGTTGGCGCGAAATGGTTCTTCAATAGATTTTGCAGAGTTTGCCACGATACCGATTGTACCGGCGTTGGCTCTGCCAGGGCTTCCGCGATGTCGATGACCTCGGGACCGCAGTGGCTCAGGAAATATGCCCTTTTGCGGTTGTCTGGAACTCCTTGCAGTTCGTTTGCCTCGAGGAAGCTCTCGAAACGGGTCATGTACGTTCCCCATTTCTCCCTGGATGGGTCAAACGGCGCGGGCGGAGTGTAGCTGGCCATCTCCGCGTTTCTGCCCTGAGTTTGCTGGGTTCGGTTCTTCCGTGCGTTCAGCTCGTTCCTGGTGCTCTTTAGCCTCGAGATCCCACCTTCGTCGCCAGTGTTAAGTTCGGGAAGTAACGAGGCTGGAGACCAGGGTAGTGACAACAGCTCTTTAATATATGGTGAACCCAGCAATGTAAACGGACCTTTTCCAATCCTGTTTCCAAGCCATTGTTGAGTTTTCCAAATTTGCTTGCAAATTGGGTGTAGCACTTTTACTGCATCGTCTTTTAAGATTTTGAATAGCTCAGCTGGAATACTGTCTCCTCCACTAGCTTTGTTATTGCTCAGATTTCCTAAGGCCCATTTGACTTCGCATTCTAGGATGTCCGGCTCAAGGTTAGTGACCACCCCATCGTGGTTATCAGGGATGTTAAGCTCATTCTTGTATAGTTCTTCTGTGTAATTTTGCCACCTCTTCTTAATCTCTTCTGTCTCTGTTAGGTCCCTGCCATTTTGGTCCTTTATCATGCCCATCTTTGCATGAAACGTTCCCTTCATATCTCCAATTTTCTTGAATAGATCTCTGGTCCTCCCTATTCTATTGTTTCCTTCTATTTCTTTGCACTGTTCATTTAAGAATGCATTCTTATCTCTTCTAGCTATTCTCTGGAATTCTGCATTCAACTGGGTGTATCTTTCTCTTTCTCCCTTGCCTTTCACTTCCCTTCTTTCCTCAGCTATTTGCAGAGCTTTCTCAGACAGCCATTTTGCTTTCTTGCATTTCTTTTTCTTTGGAATGGTTTTAGTTGCTACCTCTTGTACAATGTTGCGAACCTCCGTCCATAGTTCATCAGGCACTCTGTCTAGCAGATCTAATTCTTTAATCTATTTGTCACCTCTACTGTATATTCATCAGGGATATGATTTAGTTCATACCTTAGTGGCCTAGTGCTTTTCCCTAATTTCTTTAGTTTAAGACTAAATTTTGCAAGAAGAAGCTCATGATCTGAGCCACAGTCAGCTCCTGGTCTTGTTTTTACTGACTGTATAGAGCTTCTCCATCTTTGGCTGCAGAGCACATAGTCAATCTGATTTCTGTGTTGACCATCTGGTGATGTCCATGTGTAGAGTCGTCTCTTAGGTTGTTGGAAAAGAGTGTTTGCTATGACCATCATATTGTCTTGACAGAATTCTATCAGCCTGTGCCTGAACTAGAGGGCTATTAATTTTGAAACCAACGTTCATTCATCAGTCAAGTTACTGATGCTGGATGATTCCCTTCCACCCATAACAGGACCAATGTTCCACAATCATTTGGGTGAGTTAATACAGATAACTGCAAACATGGAATTCTATTTCCAAGGCTTAAAGAAAGTTTATTGAAACATTGTCCAATCATTCTTCCTTCCTGCATTCATTGGCAATGATCTCAATAGACAATAAACTGTTATGTGTATGGAAACCCAAAATACTACTGTACATGCTTGGATTTATAGTTTAACTAACCAAAATCTCTACTGCCTTGAGCAACTAATCTAATCTTTTCTGATACTGATCCATAGTATCCATCCAAGGATCCTTTTCCATACAGCACAGGTCTCTGGACAATAATTCCCTCCCCCAGTCATATCAAATGTTTAAAATCCATTAATGCAATCAAGAAGCTGCATGTACAGCCCCCACATGAACACATTATATTCTCCTCGATTCAGTCAAACATCCGGGAGAACTTCTTTCCCCCAACAAATCTGACACAAAATTTCAGTGGACATGATTTCCAAGCCTTGAAGAAGAAGCAAATTTTTACAAGTCTGAGCACCACTGGGAAAGTCATATCCATGTCTGATATTGTAAACTATAGAATTCTGTCACTGCTTTTTTCAGAATCAAGATTACATTTATTGTTCAGAACCCAGTTTTTAGCTCTTGTTTAATTGTATGAATTTAAGAAGCATCACTATGGGACAGCAAGAAAACAACAAATGTGTTGAAATGTATTAATAATTTTAGGGAATTATCTGATTATATTCATATCAAGGATTCTTAAGAAGACTCTGTATCTCTCCATTCTGTTCTTTCCCCATTCATTCATCTGAAGGATGGCTGGATCATGATTTTACAAGATCTACTTTATTATTTTATTTGTGTTCAAGGATCTAACAACTGAAATCACTGATATGAAAGACATTATCTTCACATTATGTCAAGGCTTCGACTAATGAACTTAAGCAGATCAGACTCCTGAGACTTGGTTCTTTCTGTCAGAATATTCATGACTGGGAAGACATGGTAACAAAGTCAGCCAATGAATAGGCATAGCAACTAAATCAGCCAATTGGGAACTGAGACAGACTGGAGCCAGGGGCAGCTTCTGTCCCCTGTCTCCAGTCTGCAGCTTCTGAGTCTGTGCAAAAAGAAGTGAAACTGAAAGCAGTGTGTGTAAACTTGTCTGCTGATCTGATCTGAAATAAAACTTACTGTTCTTTCCTGTCTTGTGTTTTGCTTGTAATTGCTACATTGGAAGAATCTTCTGTATTGGTATTGTGCATTTATTTTCATGTATTATTATGTATATAAAGAAGTTAATGAATCCAGCTGAATCAGTCATCTGTGTGTGCTTCAGGATTTGATTTTTGCAAAAAACTCTGACAGGTTATGGGCCCAGAGCAACAGAAGACTGAATTGTAATAAAGCTGAGAGACTGCCTGTGTTAAAAGAGAAACTGCAGGATGTCTGCTGTTGAATTTAAGGAGAGCTCTCTGCCTCATTTGGGATAGAAGAATTATATTATTTGGCTGCAAAGATGGAATGTTTCCTGAAGGCTAAGGAGCTCTGGTATATGGTTATTAATCCACCCCAGGTTTTTGCTGCTGCAGAGCAGATAAAGCAATGGCCTTTATCATCTTGAGTTTGGAAGATGATCAGTTTATCAATATAGCTGATTTAAAGACTTCAAATGAAGTCTGGCTGAAATTAAGAAGTATGCATGTGAGTGTGTCAGCACGCAATATTGTACCATTATCAAGAAAGTTATAAAGAGCTTATTTGCAACTAGGAGATTCTGTGGAACAGCATTTTGTAAAAATGCAAACTTTATTTGTGGAGTTAGAGCAGTGTGGAATGAATATTCCTGACTCTCAGAAGGTGCTGCTAGTGTAAAACAGTCTTGATGAAACTTGGGACATTGTTTCTGCAGTGTCGTGAGTCCAAATCAGAGCAGGAGTGCCATTTGGAGGTTTTAAAAGCTTGTTTAATTGCTGAGGTGCAGAAATGCTGTTATAGGGCTGGGAAGTGGCTCAGGCTGCTAATGAAGCCTGTTATTAACACACAGCTTCCTGCAATTACAATTACTGCAGGCTCGAGTCCCACCAGGCCCAAGGTTGACTCAGCCTTCCATCCTTTATAAGGTAGGTAAAATGAGGACCCAGATTGTTGGGGGGGCAATAAGTTGACTTTGTATATGATATACAAATAGAATGAGACTATTGCCTTACACAATGTAAGCCGCCCTGAGTCTTTGGAGAAGGGCGGGATATAAATTCAAATTAAAAAAAAATAGAAAGAGCTTCAAGCAGAAATCCCTGAGGTGGGGGCCCAAGGAGCAGAGAGAGAATGGAAAATTCCATAGACTGGTTGTCTCCAGGGAGCTTAGCAACAGACAAGGTATCTGCAAAGACATAAGTAGCAGCAGAAGATATCAGATTACAGCCAGCAAAGACTTTGCAAAGAGAAAGAACAGCAACAATGGATATGCTTCCTTTATGGTGAAAAAACTCATTTAAAGAGATTGTTTGCAAATAAGAAGTTATTTGCAAAGAAGGAATTGTTTGCGAGGAATATTGCAAGATGGACAAGTTGCTGTTGCAAAAGTTAGCTGTTGCAATAGCAGAGACAAATGGTTGCTTGACTGTGGGGCAAGTTAGGTATAAAACATAGACGCACAAATCTACACACAGCTGCTGAGAATGGTGTAGTTGAGAGGCGGAATGGTGTCTTACAAACAATGAAGGACTCACTGCTGGAGGATTCTGGTCTGAGCAGGTCATATTGGGGGTGAAGTCACATTGACTGCTAACTAATTAATAGGTTGTGGAGTTCATCAATTAATGATACTCCATATGCAGTACTATATGGGAGAAAACCACCTCTGGCGTATTTAAGAGTTTTTGGAAGTAATGCATGGCTGTATATTCCAAAAGCAATAAGAAAAGGACAACCAAAGGCTAGAAAGCTCAGGTTTATGGGATATGAACCTGGTTCAAAAATCTATCACTTTAGCAATGGGAGCAAAAGAATAGTGATTTCCAGGTCAGCTAGTTTTGCAGAGCAAAACTGAAAGAGAATTGATGCAAATATTTGAAATGATTCACTTAGTGAAGGTAACTCACTTAGTGATGGTAACTTACTTAGTGATGGTATCAGCATTCAGGGAGGAGAAGCTGAAAAAAGAGTTGAAACACAGGCACAATCAATACCATGCAGGTCAGAGCGATGGAATAAGGGGAGTCCACCTGACAAGTATTCTGCTAGTAAAGTTAAAGTATGGTTTGAGCCAAGAAACTATAAGAAAGTATTGGCATTACCTAAAATTGAACAAGTAAAATGGAAAGAAGCCATGGACAAGGAAATGAAATCCATGGATGAACATAAAGTGTTCACATCTATGACTTTGCCACAGGGTAGCAAAGCTGTAGGATGCAAGTGGGTATACAAGAAGAAAGTACTGCCCAATAATGAAGTACAATATAAAGCCAAGATAGTGGCACAAGGTTTTTCACAGTTGCAAAATATGCACTATGTTGAGGTATTCGTGCCAACAGTAAAGAGTGAAAGCATAAGGCTTGCACTAGCATTGGCAGCAGCACATGGCCATAAAATTTGGCATTTTGACATAACCACTGCATTCCTCAATGCAGAATTAGAGGAAGACATTTACATGGTTCAAGCACCAGGGTATGAAAGGCCTAACACAGTGTATAAATTGAACAAGGCCATTTATGGGCTGAAGCAGTCAGCCAGGAATTGGAATATCTGTTTATATAATGCATTGAAGGGTCTTGGGTTCAAGAGTTGCAAGGCTGATGGTTGCATATACACTGGAAAGTTGTAAGGTGGGGATTGACAACTATTGGCATTTATGGATCAGGGGTGGGTTCTAAATTTTTTACTACTGGTTCTGTGGGTGTGACTTATTTTGTGGGCATGGCTTGATGGTCATGTGACATTGGGCATGGCTTGGCAGTCATGTGACTGGGTGGGCATGGCCAATAACAATAAATAATAAAAATAATAAAGTATACAAAACAATAAGAGGTACCAAAAATCAACTTTCACACTTTACACACACACAACACAACTAACTCACACACAATGTAAAAGCAGCTCCACTTCACCCAAAATGGCTCCTGCAACAAGCAGGAACCTCACACAGCCACAAAAAGCTCAAAAACCAATTTTCACACTTTACACTTACACACAACACAACACAACACAACACAACACAACTGACATACACAATGTAAATGCAGCTGTACTTCACCCAAAAGGGCCCCTGCAACAAGTAGGAACTTCACATAGCCACAAAAAGCTCAAAAATCAACTTTCACACTTTACACATACATACAACACTACACAACACAACACAACACAACACAACACAACTGACATACACAATGTAAATGCAGCTGTACTTCACCCAAAAGGGCCCCTGCAACAAGTAGGAACTTCACATAGCCACAAAAAGCTCAAAAATCAACTTTCACACTTTACACACATACATACAACACTACACAACACAACATAACTGACTCTCTCTCACACACACATAAAATGCTACATACAGCTTTGTGAGATTTTGTGTGTTTGTGTAGTTAGAGTGAAACACTACAGAAACACACCAAATCTCAGAAAGCTGCACAAATATTTTATTTTATTATTTTATTTTATTTATATTTTTTAGATCAGGGGTCTCCAACCTTAGTAACTTTAAAGTTTGTGGACTTCAACTCCCAGAGTTCCTCAGCCAGGAAAGCAGGCTGAGGAACTCTGGGAGTTTAAGTCCACAAGCCTTAAAGTTACTATGGTTGGAAACCCCTGTTTTAGATAAAAGCAGCTAAATTTAAAACTTCCTTAACTTTAAATTGCTGTCTGAAAAAACCCAACTCCTTAAAAAAAAGCCCAATTAACTATTTTTTAATAGTTTACTTAAGCAGGCAGATTGAGTTGCTCACCAAGGAGATGGATTGCAGGCAGGCAGATTCAGTTGCTAGCTGATGCAACTGATTGCATCAGCCGAAGCCTGAAAGGAGCAGCAATTATAGGTAAATGGGGATGGGGCACTGGGTGGGCATGGGCAGGGGCTGTTGTAAGAGGTTGTGAAAAAGTGATTTTAAAAGCCTGTGATGATCAGGAAACTCATCTGGGATCGCCAGAGGAAAAAAAGATTTTAAAAGACTCCTCTGACGATCCCAGCTGAAGTTGCCTCATCGCCAGAACCTCTTAAAAGGATTGTTTTAATAATCTCTTCTGCCGAAGAGCTTGTAGAAAACATGTTTTTTATAGGTTTTGGTGATCAGGCAACTCAGCTGGAATCACCAGAGGAGCCTTTTAAACCCTTTTTTTTACAACCTCTTCGGCCAAGGGAACCAATTTGGGGGTGTGGCCAGCTGGGCATCGTTACCGGTTCTGCGAACTTGGCCAGATTTTTGCCAACGGTTCTTGGGAACCAATCTGAACCGGTAGCAAGCCACCACTGTTGTGGATGATCTTTGTGTTTCATTGCAAAGGATGTATCACAGGTAAAAGAATTTGCTAATAAGTTGGAGAAGAAATTTGAACTAAAAAATTTGGGAGAAATACAAAATTATCTTGCTGTGGAGATACAAAAAAACTGAGAAAGGTGGTTATGTTCTCAGTTAAAGAAGAAAAATTGAACAGTTGTTGGAGAGATATAACATGAAAGATTTTAATGCTGCTCCAACATCTATGAGGACAGATTTTCATAACCATTTGGGTGAGGACGAAAGTGAAGCCTGAGATATATCAGTCAGCCATAGGGAGCCTCTCTGTATCTGTCACAGTGATCCAGACCAGACATAGCTTGTGTAGTAAGCATTTTGAGTTGCTTTACTACTGCACCAATGCAATTGCATTGGATGGGTGTAAAAAGGATTCTCAGGTATTTGAAGGGAACTGTGAGTTTGGGTCTTCAAATACAGAGCTCTGAAGAATTGAAATGCTATGTTGATTGTGATTATGCAAATGATGTAAAAACCAGAAAGTCCAATTCTGGGATTGTGGTATTGTTTAGAAATCCAGGAAGCAAACAACTGTCACCATTTCAAGTGCGGAGGCAGAATTTATTGCTTTATCTGAACTCTGTTCAGAGGTAACCTGGTATGTATAGCTTTACAGGATTTAAATTAAAGGTAAATGAAGCTGTAACGGTGTATGAAGATAATGCTGCCTGCATTAAAATGGCAACAGGTGACAGAGTAAAGAATAGAAGCAAGCATGTGGACATTAAATATTGTAATGTCAGGGAAGCCATAAAATGTAAATTGATTAGCTTTCTTCACTGTTCTTCAGAGGACAATTTGGCAGACATAATGACCAAGCCATTGGGTGGAGTGCACCATGGGAAGAATATTAAGTTAATTGGTTTTATGTGTCTTTCAATCATGAAGGGAGGAGTGTCAGAATATTCATGACTGGGAAGGCATGATAACAAGGTCAGCCAATGAATAGGCATAGCAACTAAGTCAGCCAATTGGGAGCTGAGACAGACTGGAGCCAGGGCATTTCTGAGTCTGTGCAAAAAGAAGCGAAATTGAAAGCAGTATGTGTGAACTTTTCTGCTGATCTGAGCTGAAATGAATCTTACTGTTCTCTCCTGCCCTGTGTTTTGCTTGTAACTGCTACACTGGAAGAATCTTCTATATTGATATTGTGAATTTATCTTCATGTATTATTATGTATATAAAAAAGTTAATGAATCCAGCTGAATTAGTTATCTCTGTGTGCTTCTGGATCTGATTTTTGCAAGAAACTCTCTTTCTCAAAGATCTTCTTTAATGAGTACATCATATCAGCACAGCTTCAATGGAAAACCAATTCTAAATTTTTCCTGTGGTTTCAGGAAATTAAACTAGGAAATAACGCCATCCCCAAGTGTCACAGGTCACATTGGCCAGTTTTTTTTTGTTTTTTTTTATATTTATATCCCGCCCTTCTCCGAAGACTCAGGGCGGCTTACACTATGTCAAGCAATAGTCTTCATCCATTTGTATACTATATACAAAGTCAATTTATTGCCCCCCAACAATCTGGGTCCTCATTTTACCTACCTTATAAAGGATGGAAGGCTGAGTCAACCTTGGGCCTGGTGGGACTTGAACCTGCAATATTGCAAGCAGTTGCTGTTAATAATAGGCTGCATTAGCCAATTGGCGGGCTCTTCAGGCTGTCCTTTTCCAATCTTATCTGTTGCCAGTGGAGATGAACTTGGTTCTCAGGAGAAAATTCTTTGTTGTGTCTAATAATGCATTCCAACCTCCTTTCCCACCTCACCCTCTGTGTGGCACCTGAGGAACAGAAAGATGCATTCCAACCTCCTTCCCCACTTGACCTCGGTGTGGCAACTGAGGAACAGAAAGATGGCGTGGCCAGGTTCAGTTCAAAGTTGAAACATTATACACTGAACTACAGGAGCCACCCTCACAGTGACCTAGCATGTTGTGCAAATTGTGTGTTGGGTTTAGGATTTATATGTTGTACCAATCTAAAAAATGGGGTTAAGTAAACCAGGATTAAGCTAGCCATGGATAAAACAATTATGGAAACAAAAACATACACGGGGAACTAAAGCATTCCAAAGCTGGCAAACCATCTGCTGTCAACTCTCGAAACAACTTTATTTATTATTTTATTTATTTATTTATTTAATTCGATTTTTATACCGCCCTTCTCCCGAAGGACTCAGGGCGGTGTACAGCCAAAAAGTAAAAAACAAACAATGCAATATACAATTTAAAATACAAATTAAAAAACTTATTTTATAATTGGCCTAAAAAACTTTAAAATATATAAAACTAAACCCCATTAAAATTTGTAATAGAAAATTTAAAATCGATAAAATTTAAGCCAGCCCCACGCGAATGAAAAGATGTGTCTTCAGTTCGTGGCGGAAGGTCCGAAGGTCAGGTATTTGGCGTAAACCCGGGGGAAGCTCGTTCCAGAGTGTGGGAGCCCCCACAGAGAAGGACCTTCTCCTGGGGGCTGCCAGCCGACATTGCTTGGCGGACGGCACCCTGAGAAGTCCCTCTCTGTGAGAGCGTACGGGTCGGTGGGAGGCATGCGGTAACAGCAGGTGGTCCCGTAAGTACCCAGGCCCTAAGCCATGGAGCGCTTTAAAGATCGTAACCAAAACCTTAAAGTGCACCCGAAAGGCCACAGGTAGCCAGTGCAGTCTGCGCAGGAGTGGTGTTATGCGGGAGCTACGCGGAGCTCCCTCTATCACCCGCGCAGCTGCATTCTGGACTAACTGAAGCCTCCGAGTGCACCTCAAGGGGAGCCCCATGTAGAGAGCATTACAATAATCCAAGCGAGAGGTAACGAGCGCATGAGTGACTGTGCACAAGGCATCCCGATCAAGGAAGGGGTGCAACTGCCGAACCAGGCGAACCTGGTGGAAGGCCCTCCTGGAGACGGCCGTCAAATGATCTTCAAACGACAGCCGTTCATCCAGGAGGACACCTAAGTTGCGCACCCTATCCTTTGGGGTCAATAACTCGCCTCTGACAGTCAGCTGCGGCTGCAGTTGACTGAATCGGGGTGCCGGCATCCACAGCCACTCCGTCTTGGAGGGATTGAGCTTGAGCCTGTTTCTCCCCATCCAGACCCGTACGGCCTCCAAACACTTTAGCTGAAGCCATATTCTCTTTTCTTTGCTTCTTAGTTGCCATACATATTGGGAGGGAGACCAATGGAATGTGGAATGTTTTCTTCTAATGTGCCAGACATAATATTGATAGGGCTTGTGGGAACCAAGATCATCTCAACGAGTGTTCGGGATAGCCCGAGGAAGCAGCTGAGAAGCTTGCCACTTACCTGGTTGGTTAACGTGACTTGTGACACTGGGGAGTGGGGAACATCTTTTAATTATACCAAACCGCGGGAAATATTTAGAGTTGGATTCACACTTGAATGTGCCGATATGATGTATCCAATAAAAAAGATCTTTGAGAAAAGCTACAGCCTCCTGAATTGATTGGGATATATCTGGGTTTCAACAGATGCCCTAATTAAATCATGAGCCTTGAGCCAAGCTTCAAAAGAAATCCAGTTATTTATTATAAGCTTCATGTCAGCATGTTCCCTAGTGAAGCCAGCTCTGACCCTATGTAATTTATGCCTCAATCATGACCCTGTTTCCCCCTCCCCACAGGGATCATACTCGCCAATGGAGCAATTTTGTGGGTTGTAGAGACCACTCTTCTCTAGCCACTGTGGGTAAACCTGAGATACCGCCTTGAGAGAGATAAGCTGGAATGTGCATCTGTCTTTGGCTGTAGTGCCATTTCATCAGTTTCCCATCCCCCCTTGCTTATGGCAACTCAAGAGCAGGCCAGGGATGCTTTGCAAGTTGACAGGATAATTACTTAGAATCATGACATCAATCCAGGCAGCCAGTGAAGGAATACATTCAAGAATTCTGGAGGGTCACAGGGAAGCTATGACACTGGCCAGAATGACTGCTTATTTACATTTCAAAGAGAGCCTTGACAGAAAACTGTGCCAGGCATATGCCACCAGAGCTTCCCTGACCAACTGCAGAAATGGCTACAATGGCTACAATGCTAGATGTGGAGCTGAGGACTTATAAACCAAAGGGCAACACTGAAGTGAGAATGAGGAAGAGCCAAGAGAGCCAACTAGCCAGGAGCCTCAGCCATGCCCACCAGTACACCAGCGAGACCAAGGTGGGCCCCATCCAATGCTTTCAATACAGCCAGTCAGGGCACCAAGTGGCCAAGTGCCTGGTGCCTGCATCCAAACTGAGGCAGGATCACCAACACCGATCAAGCCGAAGAACCCACCACAGAAGGTGCTGAAAAGTCCAGCGTGGCCCACCAGGCCATCAAGGTCCTCTCTCACCCATCCAAGAGAGTGGAAACTCCAGCAAAAGCGAATAAGTCTACCAGTCTCATACAACAGTGAAGATGAGGGAGAAGGAGACCTAATGGGGAGTAGAGCCATCTGCCATTTTGCTATCCCCATGAGAATTGTGTCACCCAAGTTGGGAATTCAGGGGGAGTTTGAAGCTTTAATAGGCTCAGGCTGCATCCTATGTTTGATAAGCCTGCCTACCATGTTAAAGCTGGAGATCCAAGCAAGGAAGTTGCCTAAAGTCATGAGGTTCGAGCAGGTTGATGGCTCACTAATTGGGGGGAGGGTCCTGTTACACACTTAACCAAGCCTGTGAAGCTGAAGATGGGTCAGCACTGGGAGATGATCAGATTCATGCTTATCCCAAAAATGACAGAAGATGTAATCCTGGGGTTAGCCTGGTTGGACAAATGAGACCCGACAATATGATGGGAAGGGAAGAATAGGAAGTTGAAAATAGGGAGAGGCCCTCTTCCTCCCCCACATGACTGAACTCATAAGCTATATCATTGGAGACAGATGGCAGGGGCTGAGAATTCTTGAGGGCCAGGTCGAATTGGCCCCCAGGGACCCAAATCATTCCCAGAGTACCAGGACCTGGTGGAGGTGTTTAGTGAAAAGGAATGTGATGTACTCCCCATCATTACCCCAAAGACTGCGTAATCAAAATCTTGCTAGGGGTGAAATTGCCTAAAGCCATAATGTACTCTATGACTCTCAAAGAAATGAGGGAATTAAGAGAGTACATCAACAAAAATCTAGCCAGAGATTTCATCCAACCGGCTAAATCCTGCATAGTGGCTCTGGTCCTGTTTAAGGAAAAGAAAGATGCAACTATGTGTGGATTTTAGAGGGATCAATAGGGTGTGGAAAACATATATCCCTCCCCTTCATGAAAAACATGTGAGCACACCTGGCTAAGGGAAAGCTATTCATCTAGTTAGACTTGAGGGAATCATATTACCATGTCAGAATCAGAGAGGGGGATGAAAGGAAGAGGGCATTCAATTGCCCGTGGGAAATTTTCAGTTCGAGATAGTGCCATTTGGATTTGCAAAGGCCCCCTGCGATGTTCATGCAGCTGATAAACGAGGTGCTACATGAGCATCTGTATAAGGGGGTCATAGTTTACTTGAATGACATCCTTATCTTTACAAAAATGATGGAAGAGCATATCCAGTTAGTCCGCCAAGTCCTCAAGAAGCTTCTGGCAGCGAATTTATATACTAAGTTCTCAAGTGCGAGTTCCACCAGACCCACCTGGATTACCTGGGCTACCTAGTGTCAAGCGAGAGTGTGGAGATGGACCTGGTGAAAGTGAAAGCTATCCTAGAATGGTAGCCCCTTCAGATCCTTAAGCAGTTACAAAGCTTCCTGGGTTTCACTAACTTCTACAGGCAATTCACAAAGCTAGCCCTGCCAATCACAGAACTACTATAAACTGGAATAATGGGTCAAATCCTGACTGAGTCAGCTGCTCCAGTGGACTATGGAATGCCAGAAGGCATTTGAGGGCCTAAAGAGGTTATTTGCAAAAGAACCAATCTTAAAGCATCCCGATCCCAAAAAGCCTTTCATAATCCAGGTCAAAGCCAGTGATGTGGCTGTGTGGACTGTCCTACTCCAAAAGAATGGGGAGAGAAACCTACAGCTGTGTGCATACACTTCCTGAAAGCTCACTGACATAGACAGACACTGGGCTGTATGGGAAATGGAGGCCTTCGCTGTCCAGTGGCATTGTTGACCTGGCGTCACTTCCTGGAAGGGAGCAGTATGCCTTTTGAAGTGCGGACTGACCACAAAAACTTATAGGCCCTCAGAACCCCTCGTAAACTCTCACCAAAACAGGTTTGGTAGGTGCAATATTTCCACCAATTTAACTTCGCTTTTAAGTATCTCTGGGTGGGTGGGGGGGACTTCCTGGCGGATACCCTATCATGAGTACAAGAGCAGCCGGGAAGAAATAGTTGGTGCACTTATTCCTCTTCCCCAGAGGGCAGCTCAGGTGACCATGCAACAGCAAACCACATGACCTACCAAACTGAGAGGGAGGAGCTGACCCAGAAACTCAAAACTGAACTACAAACCGACCCCTGTTTCAAAGACCAGCAGCAGCTCTTGACCTAGGGATGGGATGGTTTGGAAAGGGACTAAACTGTATATCCCTAATAGCTTAGAGGTCCAGGTCCTACAGAGGAACCATGATGTCAGGCAAGCTGGACACTTTTGGTTCCTGAAAACCCTACACCTGGTTAGGAGACAATTTTGGTGGGCAGAGATGAAAAAGGACGTTGAGGGCTCTGTAAAGCATAGCTGTAAAGAGCTATGCAAACTGCACAACAATGAAGAAGTTGGGGAAACCCCGGTGTGGTGTCTGCATCCCCTGAGGTGGGACAGAACACCCGGCTTACTACAACAAGTAGCCAAGCCAACCCGACCCTGGGAGGAGATCACAATGGACTTTATAGTGGAGCTACTGTAATCTGTTCTCCAAGCAGACTTATTTTACAGACTGTCCCAGACTACCTTCCACCAAAAAACTAGTGAAGCTGTTCCTGAAGCACATCTATCAACTGCACAGGGTGTCAAAGAGAATTATTTCAGATTGAAGGGTCCAATTCATGGCTAAGTTCTGGAGAGAGTTTGTAAAATCAATAGGGTCATCCCAGGGACTTAGCTCGGCCTTTCATCTGTATACCATTGTTGTGGCAGAAAAAAGCTAACACAATGGTGGAGAGATATCAAAGGTGTTATATCAACTATCAGCAAACCAACTGGGCAGACCTATTCCTTTTTGCTGAGGTGGCGTATAACAATGCCGTGCACAGTAGCATGGGGCTTAGTCCAATGGTGGGTTTCAAAAAATTTTACTACTTGCGTGGCACTTGCGTGGTTTTGTAGGTGGGGCATGGCTTGGTGGGCATGGCTTGGCTTGGCGGGCATGGCAGGGGAAGGATACTGTAAAATCTCCATTCCCTCCCCCAATCCAGGGGAAGGTTACTGCAAAATATCGATTTCCTCCTGATCATCTGGGACTTGGGAGGCAGAGAATAGATGGGGGCGGGGCCAGTCAGAATTTTTACTACTGGTTCTCTGAACTACTCACAATTTCTGCTACCAGTTCTCCAGAACTGGTCAGAACCTGCTGAAACCCACCTCTGGGTTAGTCTCTTCAAGGTTATCAATGGGGTAGAATTTGTTCCCATGCTGGAGTATACCCAAAAAAACCTCAACCTTTATTACTCTAGCAGAATGGGTGGACTCACTCCAGAATGCCTGGGGAAATGTAAAACAGGCACTGGCGAAGGGGACACAAATTCATAAAGAGCAGGCCAATAGGAAAGAGGCCCCTCAGAAACCATTCCATGTTGGGGAGAAGGTCTATCTCTCTACCAAATACTTAAAACTAAAACTGCCGTACAAGAAACTAGGTCCTTGCTTTTAGATTTTTAGGACTATGCCCTATTGTGAGAATCATAAATCCAGTCACAGTGGAATTGAAGCTTCCCTGTCTTCTGGGAAAAGTGCATCCGGTTTTCCAGAGTAGCCTGTTGAAATTGGTAATAGGTTCTGAGCTGAGACCGGTAGTTCAAACGGCCTTAGCCCCATAGTGGTGTAAAGGGAAACCCACTACGAAGTAAAGTGGATTTTAGATTCCAGACGCTACAAGGAAAATTACAATATTTAGTTCAATGGAAAGGATACCCTCTGTCAGAAGTTATCTAGGTAAAGAGAAGCGATGGAAGAACAGATCTATTATTAAATAAATTCCATGACAGAATCCACAAAAGCCCAAATAACTGGGGAAAGGGAGGGGGATTAATAGGCACCTATCCTCTATTTGTGCTTAAAGCTTTCAGGTGATCTTTACTTTCTATGGGAAGCCATAAACTCTTGAACGACTTAGCTGAAGCCATATTCTCTTTTCTTCGTTTCTTAGTTGCCATACATATGGGGTGAGGGGGGACCAATGGAATGTGGAATGCTTTCTTCTAATATGCCAGACATAACATGTGATAGGGCTCAAGGGAACCAAGGTCATCTCAACAAGTACTCGTGACAGCCAGAGGGAGCAGCTGAGAAGCCTGCCACTTAACTGGTTGGTTATTGTGATCTGTGACACTGCGGGGTGGGGAACATCTATTCTTTTAATTATACCAAACCGTGGGAAATATTTAGAGTTGGAGTCACACTTGAATGTGCTGATATGATGTATCAATAAAAGAGATCTTTGAGAAAAGCTATAACCTCAGAGCTCTGAATTGATTGGGATCATTACTCAAAACTGTGACACCTGCTATGTTCATGCTGAATAATCTTTCCGTGCAAAATATCCACTCCCAGTTATCCTGATTTTTCTTTATTTAACATATACATTTGGAGAACTGCAAGTGTGGGTAAAAACTCATAATACTAGACCTTTAATTAAATAATTTTAAGTTACAAATACTTGTCATTCAGCAGTAGATCTCCCTTCTATTAAGCATGTTTTTGCAAAGAATGGGTTAATCAAGTTCTATCTATCTCTTGCTAGATTTTATTCCCATATCTGTTTTCTTTTTCTTGGCTTTGTGAGACTTTTCTGCTATTTACCAGGGCTGTACTTCTGGCTACAGATTTTGTGAGATAAATGTCAAGCAAGAAACCCCTATTGCCAACTCTGCAGTCAGTCTTGCAGGCCAGATTGTAATTGAGACGATGAAAGGAAAACTCTTAGCCTAACAGAGCAATATACTTACTTTATTATTGTAATAAATGCAGCCAAGCTTAAAATCAGGAGCCATGTATTTGCAGATGCAGCAACAACAATAAGCAGGAAAAGGTGAATGCATTGTTCTTGGACCAGGCTTTGGAGATGTACTTTTCTTGTTCTCCTTTTGTATATGTCTCCATCTACTGTGTTTTCCCAAAAATAAGACCTTCCCTTATATTTTTTTGAATCCTGAAATAAGTGCTTGGCCTTATTGCTATGTGCACAAAAGCCCGGTTGGGCTTATTATCAGGGGATGTCTTATTTTGGGGGAAACGGTAGTATCTGTCTTCTTTTGCTTAAGGACTTAGCAGGCACATAATAGCTTCTTATGATTGCTAGTTAAATGCATTTATAACATCCTGCTAAACAAAGTAAGTGAAAATAATTTGTTGCAATGTGGATTGATCTTGTTCAGATTTTAATTAGCCAGGTCTATTGTCTTTTGAGATGCTTTTAATAGTGCCACCAAAGAAAGATACCAAAGCACATGTTCAAAATCTTACCTCATGCAGTAGGGTACACTGTCAAATCTAGACTCCAACATACTCTAACAGCAATTTTTTCCATTCTATTCCCATAGCCCAGGGGTCCTCAAACTACGGCCCGTGGGCCAGATTCAGCCTGCTCAAGCCATTAATCCAGCCTTTGGGAGGCCCAGAGGCTGCCCTGCCCTGCCCACCTCACCCCACCCACCCACCCCACCCACCAGTCCCATTCCTTTAGCCAAGCACAGGACTTATTTTAGTGAGCCCTGTGGGCTTGAACTGGAAGGTAAGGCCAGCAGAGTGCTTCTGGGGATGGGGAGGGAAAAATGGGCTGCATGGAGGTCCCAGGAGGCCTTTGCACACCTTGTTTTTGGCCAATAGAGTGCTTCTGGGGACGAGGGAAGGGAAAATAGCCTGAGCTATTATGGGAGGGGCTGTAATAGCTTAGGCTGTAAGGAGCCTGTTATTAGAACACAGCAGCCTGCAATTACTGCAGGCTTGAATCCCACCAGGCCCAGGTTGACTCAGTCTTCCATCCTTTATAAGGTAGGTAAAATGAGAACCCAGATTGTTGGGGGGGCAATAAGTTGACTTTGTAAATATACAAATAGAATGAGACTATTGCCTTATACACTGTAAGCTGCCCTGAGTCTTCGGAGAAGGGCGGGATATAAATGTAAATTTAAAAAAAAGGGCCATGTAGAGGTCCCGGGAGGTCTTCACACACCTCATTTTTGGCAGGCATAATGCTTCTGGGGATGGGAAAAACTGGCCCAGGAGGTGTCCGAGGGGCCTGTTTTTGCCCTCCCCCACCTCCAGAAGCACTCTGCTGGCCAAAAAAAAGAGAGTGTGCCTTTCACTGAGGAAAGAGCTCAAAGATTTACCAGGGACTTCAGTCCACCGTCGCTCCACTGAGGTGGAGGGAAAGCCGAAAGGTCCCAATGAAAAAGGCTGCACCTGCCACGTAATTATGCATTGCTTCCAAGAGTCACGCTTAGTGCCAGGTACCTGTGTGCTTTTCATTCACCCTGGGTGAAGCAGAGCAGGAGCAGAAAGGGGTGGGAGGCCTGAGAGCATGCAGAGCCCTAGCTTGGCTCTCTCCCTTGCCAGCTGGACTAATATGGGAGTGGCACATCCCTCAGTCCTGGACTGGATGCGTGGCCCAAGGTAGAGGGGAGGATAAGTGGGAGGCCCTCGGGAGAGTGCCACAATGGCACTAAGTGTGACTCTTGGAATAGATGCATAATTTTGCGGCAGGTGCAACCTCTCTGTTGGGACCCTTTGGCTTTTTCCCCCTTGGCGGAGTGACGGTGGCAAATCTTTGAGCTCTTTTCTTGGCTACTGGCTCTCCTGCCCTACAAGGCAGCCACCTTTCACTCCCAGGACCAATGGCATCGGCTGCTCCAAATGAGTCTCCTTCCAAACTTTTCCTTCCTTCCCTTCCCTCTGACAGCTGCATGGTGGGAGGGCTGCACAAGTGATGCAATGTTGGGAGCTGAACACGGTTCAGCCTCCCAGAAGAAGCACTTCCCAGCCCCACCTTTTGCCGGTCCAATGGTAGCCACACAGGGACTCATGCACTGGGTGGCTGTGGTGTCCCTCTGCCTCTGCTTCTTAGTTCAGGCTTCCTCCAGTGGGGATCAACCAGCATGCTCCAAGCAGGCAAGCAGCTTGCCTGAAAGAGGCTCCTGCCTCTTTCTCTGGGCACCTGTTGGCAAAGCAGGGCTAGCAAGATGCAAGCAAGATAGGGAATGGGCACCGCAACAGCCACCCCGCTATTTCTTCCCCTCCCACCACCACCACTTGGCTGCCCGCCCTTTTCTCACTCGGCGCTCGGCAGTTATGGGGCGACAGCCAGCGAGGCCACCTGCCCCCCCCAAGGAGGATGGTCCTCTCCACCTCTGGAGAGGGAGGCAGGAAGGGCTGGCTGGCCTGTGGATCAGCACCTCTGAGCCCCCACCTTGGGGCTTCCTCGCCAGATCTGCTCTGAGTGATGCTACCCGGTCCGAACCTGCCTGCCAGATGCACTAAGTCCTTGCCCAAACCTGTTGCACGTATTTGGCACATATAGAGGAAGTCTGGGGCAGATTACAGGACAAATTTTTCCTGAAACCAAACCACTTGTTAGAAAGCAGGTTGTTTGTCTCTAAGTGGAGGGTGATGGATTGGTTAATAATTGATACCATGACATAACAGGTGATGCAAGACAGTGAATTTGGTCTGTAATTTTCTACTAAGCTAGGGTCTCCCTTTTTGAAGATAGGTATGACTGTGGCTAATGACCATAGGTCGTTATAGATTGTGCTTAGAGGTTCAGCTATGGCAGTGGAAAGCTTTTTCAAGAAGTAGGTACATAATCCATCAGGGCCAATAGATAGTGTAGTGCCATTTTGACATTATTTACTGTAAAATCAATATGTAGCAGATCATTGCAGGAAATGTGGATCTGAAGCCATTGCTGTTGACAAAAACTGAACTGAAGAATGTGTTGAAGAAGTTGGCCTTAACGGCTTCATCATTACAGTCTTCCCTGTTATGTCCTTTTAGGGGTGAGATGGTTTTAGAGTCTTTAAGTTTGGCATTTACGAAATTATAGGCGGCTTGGGTGGATTTAGAATGTAACAGCTCTTCCTCTTGTTTGCAGTGGTAATTGGTGGATTCTGCCTTTATCTGATAGCTTAAGGTGTTGTAGAGGTTTTTAAAGTTTGCTACATAGCCAGTTTTGTTTTTTAGCCAAAGAGATTTTTTTTATTGAAGCTTTATGGATAATTTTTTCATTGAAGCTTTATGGGTAATTTGTAATATTTGGAGGGCTTTGGGTGTTATTAATGGTACGTGTCGTTTAATGACTCTATAAAATGTTTTATTTTATTTTATTTTTTTAAATTTATTTTATTTGTCAAACACAACAGTATATATAAGTATAAGCATGAAATAACCATACAAATTGGATACAATCAAAGGGAACATTAGGACAGGAATGGTAGCACGCTGGTGCTCTTATGCACGCCCCTTACAGACTTCTTAGGAATGGGGTGAGGTCAACAGTAGATAGTCTTTGGGGATTTTGGGAAGAGACCACAGAGTCAGATAGTGCATTCCAGGCATTAACAACTCTGTTACTGAAGTCATATTTCTACAATCAAGATTGGAGCAGTTCACTTTAAGTTTAAATCTATTGTGTGCTCGTATATTGTTGTGATTGAAGCTGAAGTAGTCTTTGACAGGAAGGACATTGTAGCAGATGATTTTATGAGTTATACTCAGGTCATGCAGAAGGTGGCGGAGTTCTAAATTTTCTAAACCCAGGAGTTCAAGTCTGGTGGCATACGGTATTTTGTTGCGATCAGAGGAGTGGAGAACTCTTTTTTGTAAAATATTTCTGGACACACTCAATTGTATTAATGTCCGAAATGAGGTGTGGGTTCCAGACATGCGAGCTGTATTCGAGAATTGGTCTAGCAAATGTTTTGTATGCTCTGGTTAGTGTAATCTTTCTGGAGAAGAAGCTATGCAAGATTAAGTTTACAACTCTTAAAGCCTTTTTGGCGATGTAGTTGCAGTGGGCTTTGGCACTAAGATCGTTTGATATGTAAACTCCAAGGTCTTTGATGGGGTGAGGGTCATCTACAAGGTCATGTCCATCAAGCTTTTATTTAGCGTTTTGATTCTTTTTTCCAATGTGTAAGACAGAGCATTTGCTGGTTGAGATTTGGAGCTGCCAAATTTTTGACCATTCCGACACAAAGTCAAGGTCTTGTAGCCACATTGTTGGTAGTGTTAAATAGTTTAACATCATCGGTGAAGAGAACACAATTACTTATAATATGGTCACAGAGGTCATTAATGTATAATATGAAGAGTGTTGGTCCTAGAATGCTGCCTTTGGGGACACCGCTATTGACAGGAGCGGGATTTGATAGGGCACTGCCTATTTTGACCACTTGTTATCTGTTTGATAGGAATGCTGTTATCCAATTATGGAGGGGTCCGGAGATGCCGTAGGATTTTAGTTTTAGAAGAAGTTTGTCATGTACCACTGAGTCAAAATCTTTACAGAAGTCTATGTAAATTGCATCTATTGCTTTGCCCTGATCAAGATTTGTAGTCCATATGTTTTTGCAGTGAAGAAATTGTAAATTACAGGATAATTTTTTTCTGAAACCAAATTGTTTATTAGAGAGTAGGTTGTTTGTTTCTAGGTGGAGGATGATGGATTGGTTGATGATTGATTCCATTACTTTGCAGGTGACGCAGCATAAAGAAATTGGTCTGTAATTTTCAACTAGGCTGGGGTCTCTTTTTTTGAAGACAGGGATGACCATGGCTAGTGACCATAGTTTGGGAAGGGAGTTGGTCCTGAAAGATTTTTCAAAGATTATGCTTAGGGGTTTTGCTATAACAGTGGAAAGCTTTTTTAAGAAGTATGCACAAAGACCATCAGGTTCAATAGATTTATATAGAGTTATATAGTGTTATAATGGTTTTCTGCAGTATTACAATCAGTGAACAAAAGGTGTCAATCAAGAGATGTGAGGTCGGCAGCTATGAGATCATAGTTGGCTTTTTAAAAGTTATAATTTGGTGTTCCATCATTTTGACCCTCTTTGCAAGGATGTAAATTGAGATGAAAATCAATCATGTTGTGGTCACTGTTAGAAAAAGGTTCTTTAACTTGTAGACCATAAGTTGAGTTTAAACTATTTCAGAAGATGAGATCTAGGCAGTTGTTGAGCCTAGTGTTGTTCGTTACCAATTGATCCAGTCCCAGAGTTGTAACTGTATTGTACAGGGTTGCATGTATAGTTTCAGTTGTGCATTTGTTCAGAGTCCAATTGATAAAGAGGTAAATTGAGGTCACCAAGAAAAATAAGGGAGCATGGGAAGGAAGCTGCCCACATTAGCAATGCAGTTAACTTGTTTGTATGATCACGATCTTAATCAGGGGCTCTGTAACATAGTAAGAAGCGAACTGTGGTATTTAGAGACAGTTCACAGACAATAGTCTTGTCGTGTCCCACTCCTCCTCTGACGGCTGGGTCGGGGAAGTCTGTATCAAGCGTGGCTACAAAGCCTCTGCAGCTTTGCCAAAGTTCTGTCAGAGTTCTCAGGGCAGGCAGGAGTCCAAGATGTGACTTCAGCAATCCAAATTAGACTTTGCCTGACTCAAAGAATGCCAGAAAGCAGATCCTTTATATAGGCCATGGGGTGTGGCTCCATGACTCAGCACTTATCCAGGCCTGCCCCTCCCTTCCTTTTGCTGACGTTGCCTCTCCATTCTCCGGAAGCGTGGATCCCTCCACCCTCCGGCTGCCGGCAATCCCAGCTCGTGACTGGCCTCATATTCCTCATGTTCACATGCTGTGGGGGAGGGGTTTATCTGCTCGGTTTGTCCAGGCATGGTGCCAGGACTGGGGGCTGAAGGCATGCCAGGCCATTCATCTTGCTTGGTCTGTCCAGGCATGGTGCCAGGACTGGGGGCTGGAGGCATGTCAGGCTGTTCGTCTTCATTATCCATTTCTGGCTGAGGTAACAGGAGATGAGAGGGGCTCGGCTGCGGAGAGGGGGGCGAGCGAGGCACAACAGGTCTCTGGAAGAGCAAGCTCTTGTGTAACATTTATCTTTTTGAGATCTAGGGACATTTTATAGAAAATAGCAATACCATCCCCTCTATAGTTTTCAGGTAATATGTGTATTATCAGACATTTTTGCATTCAGTCATTCAAGCCCAGGTTATCTTACATCTGGACTACTGCAATGCACTTAGCATAATGCTACATGTTGAAAGCTACACTGGTGCAGAATATCACTATTCCAGAACTGCACTGGCTGTCAGTTTGCTTCCAGGTGCAGTTGAAAATGTTGGTTATCACTCTTAGAGCCCTAGATGGCATGGATCCAGGCTACTTGAGGACCCGTCTCACTCCATTGGGACTTACTGCATACTGGCAGACGAGGCATGCTGTAGACCATGTCAGTCAGGGAGTTCTGGCTGGGTGTGTGTGTCAAGGAGAAGACCCTTCTCTGCTGTGGCCCTGGCCATTTGAAACATCTTTCCACCTCCCCCCCAGGTGAGATTGGCTCAAACCTTCCTGACCTTCTGTAAAGCATCTAGAGTTGCCTTGCAAGATGGGTGGCTAAATAAATACATAATCACCCTGAGTATTTAAGTCAACCCAATGTATCATGTCCTAGAACTGCAGCTCTCTGAACACAGTGGTGTTAGAATCCAACTTTCATGTTTTAAATGACCTATTTTGGCATGCGAAAAATAGGAGGCTTAGGGGTTTTTTAATTAGTTGTTTTAATAGATTTTTTAAGGGGAGTTTTAAAGGGGATTTTAAGGGTTGGGAGGGGGGGAGGGATTTGACGGGTAGGGGAGAGAACCCGTCGTGGAGGGATCCAGCCCCTGTGCTTGTTCGCGACATTATTACATCTGGTCTGAAGGCAGGGGGGGAGGGTTCTGTTCCAGGACTAGAGGGTTGTTCAATCTGTACGGTGAGTGGGAGAGGCAGATATGGCGGAGGTGGGGGGCGTATTGAGTGTTGGGAGCACGTGCTCGATGTTTGATGGCGATCACGTGCTCCGGCCCCTCAGTCCCTACCCGTTCCTCAGGAGGCCATGATCCTCAGAGCCTGGATCTTCGGTTGATGTTATGTAATGCCCGGTCCGTGGCTAATAAAGCCCCCCTGATTTGCGATCTTATTCAGGGGGAGTCCGCGGACCTTATGGGCATTATGGAGACCTGGTTGGGTCCGGAGGGGGGGGTTCCCCTCGTTGAGCTGTGCCCTCCAGGTTTCCGAGCATTTCATCAGCCGAGGGCCCAAGGTAGGGGGGGGGTGGCGGTTGTCATTAAGGAAGATCTAGAACCGAGGGAGGCCACTGTTCCTCAGATTGCCGGTTGTGAATCCCTCTATGTGAGGTGGGGCCATAGGAATCAGTTGGGCTTGTTGATCGCGTACCTGGCTCCTTGCTGCGTGACCACAGCCCTGCCCGAGCTGTTGGAGGTACTTGCCTCTGTGGCGGTTGAGACCCCCAGACTCATAGTCATGGGGGATTTCAACTTGCCATCGGCTGGCTTGCTATCGACTGCAGCTCGGGAGTTCCAGGCTTCCATGACGGCCTTGGACCTGATTCGGGTAAATGATGGCCCCACGCACATGGGGGGAGGCACACTGGACCTGATTTATATCTCTGGTCAGTGGTTAAATGATCTGGAATTAGATGATTTAGTAACAGAACTGATGTCATGGTCCGATCATTTTCTCCTTTGACTAGACTTCCGAACCGCCATCCACCATCGCAGGGAGACGGAACCTATACGGTGGTTCCGTCCCAGGCGCCTGATGGACCCTGAGAGGTTCCTGACGGAGCTTGGGCCATTCCCTGAGGATCTGGCCCACGGCATGACTGAGGAACTAGTTGTGGCCTGGGAGCGGGCCGCGGCTGGGGCCTTGGACCATGTCGTGCCTTTGCGACCTCTGACCCGGCGCAGATTTCGTTTGGCCCCTTGGTTCTCCGAGGGGCTGAGGGAGATGAAACGCCGGAGAAGACGTCTAGAGAGCACCTGGAGGTCCAGTCGTTCCGAAGCTGATCGGACACTAGTTAGGTCCTATTCTAGAACCTACCTAGTGGCAATGAGGGAGGCGAGGCGATCATATGCCTCCACCCTCATTGCGTCGGCAGATAACCGCCCGGCCGCCCTGTTTCGGGTGACCCGCTCCCTCCTTCATCAGGAGGTGCGGGATGACCCGTTGCAGGGACGTGCTGAGGAGTTTAGTGGTTATCTATACGATAAAATCGCTCAGCTCCGGAATGGTCTGGACCGAAATTGGGATGATCCAAGCGAGGGAGAGGAGACACGTCTTGTTGAGTCCATTTGGGATGAGTTTGACCCTGTGGCTCCCGAGGACGTGGACAGGTTGTTGGGGAGACTTCACGCCACTACATGTTTACTGGACCTGTGTCCTTCCTGGTTGGTACTGGCCACTCAGGAGGTGACACGAGGCTGGCTCCAGGAGATTATCAACGCTTCTTTGTTGGAAGGGGTTTTCCCTGCCGCCTTGAAAGAGGCGGTGGTGAGACCCCTCCTCAAGAAGCCCTCCCTGGACCCAGCTATTTTGGGTAATTATCGTCCAGTCTCCAACCTTCGCTTTGTTGCGAAGGTTGTAGAGAGTGCTGTGGCACGACAGCTACCCCAATACCTGGATGAAGCCGTCTATCTAGACCCGTTCCAGTCCGGCTTCCGACCCGGGTACAGCACGGAGACAGCTTTGGTCGCATTGGTGGATGATCTCTGGAGGGCCAGGGACAGGGGTTATTCCTCTGCCCTGGTCCTATTAGATCTCTCAGCGGCTTTTGATACCATCGACCATGGTATCCTGCTGCGCCGGTTGGGGGGATTGGGAGTGGGAGGCACCGTGTATCGGTGGTTCTCCTCCTATCTCTCTGACCGGTCGCAGACGGTGTTGACAGGGGGGCAGAGGTCGACCGCGAGGGATCTCACTTGTGGGGTGCCGCAGGGGTCGATTCTCTCGCCCCTTCTGTTCAACATCTATATGAAGCCGTTGGGGGAGATCATCAGTGGTTTTGGGGTGAGATACCAGCTGTACGCTGACGACACCCAGCTGTACTTCTCCACCTCAGGCCACCCCAATGAAGCTGTTGAAGTGCTGTCCTGGTGTGTGGAAGCCGTACGGGTCTGGATGGGGAGAAACAGGCTCAAGCTTAATCCCTCCAAGACGGAGTGGCTGTGGATGCCGGCACCCCGATTCAGTCAGCTGCAGCCGCGGCTGACTGTTGGAGGCGAGTTATTGGCCCCAAAGGATAGGGTGCGCAACTTAGGTGTCCTCCTGGATGAACGGCTGTCGTTTGAAGATCATTTGACGGCCGTCTCCAGGGGGGCCTTCCACCAGGTTCGCCTGGTTTGGCAGTTGCGCCCCTTCCTTGACCGGGATGCCTTGTGCACGGTCACTCATGCGCTCGTTACCTCTCGCTTGGATTATTGTAATGCTCTCTACATGGGGCTCCCCTTGAAGTGCATTCGGAGGCTTCAGTTAGTCCAGAATGCAGCTGCGCGGGTGATAGAAGGAGCTCCGCGTAGCTCCCATATAACACCGCTCCTGCGCAGACTGCACTGGCTGCCTGTGGCCTTTCGAGTGCACTTTAAGGTGTTGGTTACTACCTTTAAAGCGCTCCATGGCTTAGGGCCTGGGTACTTACGGGACCGCCTGCTGTTACCACATGCCTCCCACCGACCCGTACGCTCTCACAGAGAGGGACTTCTCAGGGTGCCGTCCGCCAAGCAATGTCGGCTGGCGGCCCCCAGGAGAAGGTCCTTCTCTGTGGGGGCTCTCACACTCTGGAACGAACTTCCCCTGGGTTTACGCCAAATACCTGACCTTCGGACATTCCGTCGCAAACTGAAGACACATCTTTTTATTCGCGCGGGGCTGGCTTAAATTGATTTTAACAAATTTTTAAATTCTTAGTAATTAATTTTAAATGGGGTTTTTTAGCTTATTATATATTTTACTTCTCAGGCCAATTTTAAAATAAGTTTTTTAACTGCATTTTAAATTTGTATATTGTACCGTCTGTTTTATTCTTGCCTGTACACCGCCATGAGTCCTTCGGGAGAAGGGCGGTATAGAAATCAAATAAATAAATAAATAAATAAATAATATTTATAGTCAATGAGGAAGACAGTTGTAGTGGAGGGTGTTTACCCTACCACAGAGGAGCAATCATGCCACCAAAAAATAGGGACTGAATATTCAATCCTTTTTGCTATTGTTGCTGTAATTTTGGATGCTATATTTGATATTGACAGATGTGATAAACTCTAACATAATACTTTATTTCTCTGCTAAATTTTTGTAATGTGGATTTGGGAGATTTAAAGGAAATAGAAATTCATGCGCTTCTGACAGTTTTGGTTCACTAATTGCTAATCCATATACTATATTCATTCAGTCATTTAGCTATCATGTGAGGTATCCCTGATAATCTGTAATAATAATAATAATTGGTGACTATTGTTTATTTGATGGTGGCTCTTTGTTTTAGAAAACCTTTCCAAAGTCACTTTGTGTCTATTCTATTTATTTAAAAAAAACCTTGCCACCATATTACACAGATTTTATATTCCATAAATTCTTATCTTATATATTATACTTTTTAGTACCATACATCATTCTGGAGGCACTGTGGAATTGAAACTGTTCAACATCAAGGCATGAAATTATTAAGAACGCAATCTAAGAAAATAATCAAACTACATTCTGAAGGATTAAAATCCAAAAAGAGTTGTTCCATATTAACTTTGTAGATTATTCTTACTTTTTGTGATTGGCCTGTTTTGAGATTGAAAGGCTATTCCCATGAAAAAATGCTGCATACTTGAAACATTTTGTAAACTTCTGTTCTGTCTTCAAGAAGCACTGCAGCAGATATGGAAAAAAAATGTCAGGATCCAATACAGAATAAAGATGAACATTTCCCCATTAATACCAAGGGAAAAGATAAAGAAAATCCTGCTGTATAAAATCAAAGGGCAGGTTTAGCATTTTGTAATACAGCAGCCCCCAACCTTTTGGGTAGAGAGAGTTTTTTTCACAGACCGGAGGAGGTGGTTTCACATGCTGCCTACATCCTATGGTTGAGGATTCGCTTGTTTGTGTGGCCCAGTGTCTGGCATGCTATGACCCAGTGGCAGTCCACAGATCAAGAGTTTTTTTGTTTTTTTTTTACATTTATATCCCGCCCTTCTCCGAAGACTCAGGGCGGCTTACAGTGTGTAAGGCAATAGTCTCATTCTATTTGTATATTTACAAAGTAAATATACAAATGCACCCGGAGGTGAGGTGCATCCGGAGGCTGCAGTTAGTCCAGAATGCAGCTGTGCGAGTGGTAATGGGAGCCGCTGGTGGCTCCCACGTAACACCACTGCTCCGTAGTCTGCACTGGCTTCCTGTAGTCTTTCGGGTGCGCTTCAAGATCCTGGTTACCACCTTTAAAGCGCTCCATGGCTTAGGACTCGGGTACTTATGAGACCGCCTGCTGTTACCTTATGCCTCCCATCGACCCGTATGCTCTCACAGAGAGGGCCTTCTCAGGGTGCCGTCCGCCAAACAATGTCGGCTGGCGGCCCCCAGGAGTAGGGCCTTCTCTGTGGGAGCACCAACGCTCTGGAACGAACTCCCCCCTGGCTTACGTCAAGTGCCTGATCTTCGGACCTTCTGTCGTGAGCTAAAAACATATTTATTCATTCAAGCAGGACTGGCATAAATAGTTGATTTTAAATTGGGGTTTTAGTAATATTTTAAATTTTTAAATCTTTTAAATTACCGGCCGTTTAGTAATAGTTTATTTTAATTTCTTTTAATTGTATATATTCTGTATTTTATTCTGGCTGTACACCGCCCTGAGTCCTTCGGGAGAAGGGCGGTATAAAAATTTAATAAAAAAAATTAAAAAAATAAAGTCAACTTATTGCCCCCCCCCAACAATCTGGGTCCTCATTTTACCTACCTTATAAAGGATGGAAGGCTGAGTCAACCTTGGGCCTGGTGGGATTCGAGCCTGCAGTAATTGCAGGCTGCTGTGTTTTAATAACAGGCTATCTTACAGCCTGAGCCAAGTTGGGGACCCAAGCTGTAATATCATGTATTACCATGTAATACCATGGCCTCAAGTCTGATGCTGTAGAAAAGGACAATTTTTAGAGTAAAAACTTAACAAGCAAAACTCAGAAAAATAGCTCTCTGCTCAGTACTGAAATCTTCTCAACACCAGTATGACATGTGAAGCACTTATTAGTAATTGGAAAAGTTCTGGCTTCAGTTATAATCTTTTCCTTTAGATGTCCCTGCCTTTAGTAACAGATTTTTCTTGCAAATATTCATTGTAGCTACAAGATGGTGCTGCTGACGGCTGCCTTGGTGAAATGCTCTCTAATGGTTTCTTTATTTTTTATTGTTCTCTGTGATTCTCTATGAATTTTATACTCATGGGACCATCTGCTAAGAATTAAGCAATGTTTCTTTAAGGAGCAGCTTTCTGTAACCTCACCCCCTTCATCTTTACAAACACACGGAGGAGATTCTAACACAGGAAGAAGCAAATTCCCTAGAGCTAGGGATCACCAAAAGCAAAAGCAGACGGCGGAAACAGAGATGGAGAAGTAAAAGAGTGGGAATTTTGAATAGACTAAGGAATAGGGGGAATTAAAAAAACCCACTCCCTTCAATCTTTCTGACTAATTTGCTAATAAGATGGATGAAATACTTTTTTTAAACAGATGCAATTCTGATTTTTACAATGCAGCAGCTCTATGCTTCATTGAAACCTGGCTAAATGAGGAAATTGATGACAACAGCATGCATATACCAGGGTTTCAGATACTAACAACAGACAGAATTACAGAATCATCAGGTAAAAAGAAGGGAGGAGGCTTATGTATATATATCAACAACAGCTGGTCTCAGGATATAACTATAATATAAAAATTCTGTGATGAAAATTGAGAGTCTTTACTTATCAACTGTAAACCATTTTATTCTCCACAGAGTTTTCCTCATTTCTCCTAATTGATGGCATTTTGAACGCTAGGTGACCAGATTATGGAAGCTGAAGCCAAATACCCAGATTCATTGGCCAGTATTCTGGGAGACTTAAACAAAGCAGACTTAAGGAAAGAGCTTCCAAAATATTTTTAGCATGTCAATTGTCCCACTAGAGGCAAGAATACTTTAGACTATTGGTACACAACACTAAAAGATGCTTATCTGTCTTTACCATGAGCAGCTGTGGGACACTCTGATCATTGCACGATTCACATTGTACTTGCTTACAGACAAAGGCTTAAAATCATGAAACCAACAATTAAATTAGTGAGAACTTGGACTGAGGAGACAAAGCTAAAGCTACAGGCCTGCCTTGATTGCACTGATTGGAATGTTTTCGAAAATATCTCTGCAGACTTAGATGAACTCACAGATACTGTAACATCATATGTCAGTTTCTGTGAAGACAGAAGCCAACAAGAAACTTGCAAATATACAATTCCATAACCACAGAATATAAATGTTTGGGTGCCCTCCACCTTCATTAAGATCATTTTGTAATGCTCTTCCAGTTGACAATGCAGCAAGAACAGCTTGGAAAATAGCAGGTTCCACCGAGCCCCACAAAATCCAGCTGGCAACTGCTGTCAGGAAACTCTATGGGGTCAAAGGCTCCTTGTAGGGATGGCGAAGAAAGGAGAGACACTTCATGGACCAAAAGGAACTCACAATTTTCTTGTTAGGTCCGAAGCAAGCTCTCCTGAGCAGCAAGGGACAACAGCCACTTTTGGCAAGTCACAAGTGGAACAACCAGGACCATAAGATTTGTGCTGGAGCGGTCTGTGGACAGAGCATTGAAACTGGGTGAGATAATTTCCAATTCGTACTCTAAAGTCTTAACTTAAGTACAAAAATTTAAAAAAATAATCAAGCGTTAAGGAAGCGGCGATTAGACGCAAGGAGAAGATTAAAGACTGAAATTAAGAGGCAAAAAAAAGGAAGCTTTAAAATATAACATAACATAACATCAGAGTTGGAAGGGACCTTGGAGGCCTTCTAGTCCAACCCCCTGCCCAGGCAGGAAACCCTACCCATCTCAGTCAGATGGTTATCCAACATTTTCTTAAAAATTTCCAGTGTTGGAGCATTCACAACTTCTGAAGGCAAGTCGTTCCACTTATTAATTGTTCTAACTGTCAGGAAATTTCTCCTTAGTTCTAAGTTGCTTCTTTCCTTGATCAGTTTCCACCCATTGCTTCTTGTTCTACCCTCAGGTGCTCTGGAGAACAGCCCAACTCCCACTTCTCTGTGGCAGCCCCTGAGATATTGGAACACTGCTATCATGTCTCCCCTAGTCCTTCTTTTTGTTAAACTAGACATACCCAGTTCCTGCAACCGTTCTTCATATGTTTTATCCTCCAGTCCCCTAATCATCTTTGTTGCTCTTCTCTGCACTCTTTCTAGAGTCTCAACATCTTTTTACATCGTATGACCAAAACTGGATGCAATATTCCAAGTGTGGCCTTACCAAGGCATTATAAAGTGGTACTAGCACTTCACGTGATCTTGATTCTATCCTCTGTTTATGCAGCCCAGAACTGTGTTGGCTTTTTAACAGCTGCTGCACACTGCTGGCTCATATCTAGATGGTTATCCACTAGGACTCCAAGATCCCTCTCACAGGTACTACTATTGAGCAAGGTACCACATATACGGTACTGGTGCATTTTGTTTTTTTGGCCTAAATGTAGAACCTTACTTTTTTCACTGTTGAATTTCATTTTGTTAGATAGCGCCCAATGTTCAAGTCTGTCAAGATCTTTCTGTAACTTGAGCCCATCTTCTGGAGTGTTGGCTATTCCTGCCAGCTTGGTGTCATCTGCAAATTTGATGAGTTCCCCATCTATCCCCTCGTCCAAGTCATTGATGAAGATGTTGAAGAGTACTGGGCCTAAAACAGAGCCTTGGGGTACTCCACTGCATACTTCCCTCCATGTGGATGTAGTTCCGTTGAGGACTACACGTTGAGTGCGGTTGGTCAGCCAGTTACGAATCCATCTGGTGGTGGTGCTGTCTAACCCACATTTTTCTACTTTATCTAGTAGTAGGTTATGGTCTACTTTATCAAATGCTTTACTGAAGTCCAAGTAAATTATATCAACAGCATTCCTCTGGTCTACTCATTTTGTCATTTTGTCAAAGAATGCGATAAGATTAGTCTGGCATGATCTGTTTTTGACAAACCCATGTTGGCTTTTGGTTATTACTTTGTTTGCTTCTAGGTGTTCGGTGATTCGTTGCTTGATTATCTTTTCCAGAATCTTCCCCGGTATTGAGGTCAGACTGATAGGTCTGTAGTTTCCTGGATCTGTTTTGTTTCCTTTTTTGAAGATGGGAACTACATCAGCTCTTTTCCAGTCCTCTGGCAGCTCCCCTGTGCTCCAGGATCTTTGAAAGATATAGTTCAATGGTTCTGAGATCACGTCTGCCAGTTCCTTCAGAACCTTGGGGTGTAATCCATCCGGTCCTGGTGATTTGAACTCGTCTAGGGTAGACAGGTGTTCACTTACCATTTTCTTCCCTATTTTAACTTGTGTTTCTAATCTGTTTTTTGTAGTGCTGTTTTTGATAGGTTGGATTGTTTTTTCCTTTTGTGTAAAGACAGATGCAAAATATGAGTTAAGTAGATCTGCTTTCTCCTGTTGCTTGTCATCTTCTTGCCACTTTCTCCCAGCAATGGGCCAATTGTTTCCTTGACTTTTTCTTGTTTTTAACATGTTGGAAGAAGCTTTTTATTATTTTTACTTTTGTCGCTAGCCTTTGTTCATTGTGAGCCTTAGCTTTCCTCACTTCATCTTTACAGGCTCGGCTATTTGCTGATATTCTGCCTTAGTTATTTGCCCCTCTTTCCACTTTTTATATTTGTCCTTTTGTCTTTCAATTTGTCAGATAGTTCTTTATGCATCCATGCTGGTTTCTTTTGTGATCTACTATTTTTCTTCTTCATTGGTATTGTGTTAGACTGTGCTTTTATAATCTCACTTTTCAAAATTTCCCAAGCTTCTTGAGTTGTTTTCCCCCTGAGGATTCTCATCCATTGAATCCTTCTCAAGATCTCTCTAAGTTTATTGAAATTAGCTCTCTTAAAGTCCAAGACTCTAGTTTGACTTTGTTCTACTACTTGTATTTGCTTAATGTTGAATTCCAATATTGCGTGGTCACTTGCCCCAAGGTTCCTGTAGCTTCAACACCTTCTATCATTTCATCTCTGTTAGTGAGAATTAAGTCCAATATGGCTGATCCTTGTCGCCTTCTCTATTTTTGGGAAACAAAGTTGTCTGCTAGGTTTGTTAGGAACCTGTTGGATCTTCCACTTGGTGCAGAGTTTGTTTCCCAGTTGATGTCAGGGTAGTTAAAATCCCCATTACTACTGTGATGTGCTTCCTACATACCTTAGTTAGCTGACTAGCAAAAGTTCATCTACTTCCTCTGTTTGGTTGGGTGGCCTATAGTATAGACCTATGGCAATATCGTTTTCACCCTTTTATATTGACCCAAATACATTCAAGATGATTTTCATCATTGTTGTGCTCTATTTCTGTAGAGATGTAGTTATTTCTTATATATAGTGCAACTCCACCTCCTCTTTTATTTGGTCTATTTCTTTTAAATAATTTATATCCTCTAGCTGTATGTTCCATTTGTCAGTTTCATCCCACCAAGTTTCCGTAATGGCAACAATATCATATCTACCCTCATTTACTTGGATTTCTAATTCACCCTGTTTATTCCTCATACTCTGTGCATTGGTGTATAGACATTTGAGTCCATTTGGATTGATCTTGTGTTTACTGTCTACATAACCTGTGTTGACTGCCCCTACTTTCATGCCACCTGTTGGTTTAGTGCACATGGTATGGCACTCACTGTTAAATGCTTGGTTTTGCTTGATAGCATGGTTGATAGTCTTACCCATACAGACATCTATGTTACATGCACTGATAACCCTTTTAGTTTTCGATTGCTGGGGACAGAAATTTTCTATATCAGTTAATTCTCTGTCCCCACTGTTCAGTTTAAATGTTTATCCAGAAAATCTGTGAATGTATTGCTAAGTAACTCAGTCCTTTCTTTGATGGATGCAATCCATCTCTTTGTACAATTTTTCATTGGACCAGTTGCAGACATCATGACTAATAAAACCAAAGCCTTCCTTTTACACCACTCCTTTAGCCACACATTAAACTCCACTACACGCTGGCCTTTACCTTTTGTTCCTTATGTACTGGTAAAACCTCTGAAAAGTTAAGCCTACAACCTATGCTATTAAGTTCATACCCTAAGCTCTGGAAATCATTCTGCACAGAAAGCACATCCTTTTGGGACAGATCATTTGTGCCAAGGTGTATAATAGCATCAACATCAGAATCCTTACTGGCATTCTTGACTATCTTAAGAATACGCCTCTTGTCTCTGCTGGCAGTAGCACCAGGTAGACACCTGACGTCTTTCAAAACCTCCATATCCTTTCCTAAATTTACATCCCTTACAATTGAATCACCAATCAGAAGGTGGCTTCTCTTTTTGGATACCTTGCTCTTCTTGTGTGACCGATCTGTAATACTTGATACACACTTTTCCAAAGTAGGTTCACACTTTTCCAAAGTAAGTTCTTCATCTTGAACCATAATCCCTTGATTGTTTGAGTTATCAGTATCACAACTACCTTGATCTGTCACTTTAGTGTTCCTATTTAGGTCAGCAAGGGCACTATATCTGTTATACTGGGACACTGTAAAAGCTTTGTGTTTATGGTTCACAGCTCTCACCCTGCCGGATCCCACGGTTGTCCATACTGCCCTTTTCCTGCAGGATCTTTGTGGTAGATATAGATAGCCTGGAAAAAAGCTTAAACAACCAGAAAGGTGATTTTTGAGAGAAACTTGTCTTTCTTATTGTTATTTTTAAACCCTCTGGATTTATCGGATAATTAGCTGTTTTTGATATACTGTTTAATGTTGGAGTTTGGAGAAGGAAAACTATCTACTGGAAGAAAAGAAGCACTATAGCATGAGAACTTGTAATGAAAGTGAGGAATGTCTAATATACATAACAGAAGAAAGTAAACAACACCTCGAAGGTGGCCTGACCTTGATTCTATTTTAGAAGACATTTGGATATTGTGAAATACTTAATGAGTTTCTTTTCTTTTTTAAAGGTTTTTAAGATGAACTAAATTGCAAATAACTAAACTCTGTTGAAACTGATTATTGGATTCTGGATTTGAAAGATTGGAGAAAACCTAGTGAATTAATTTGGATTTGGATTATTAATGCTATTTGATGGAACATTCTACACGGCAAAAGAAGAAAGGTGATAGAAGAAAAGAAAAATGAAGAAAAGTTAAATAAGACTTTAAAATTTGGACAATTGGAAAGACAAATAATTGGAAAACCAAAAGGCTGTAAATTACTAAAGAACCTTAAATATTATAAATTTAGGGGATTTGGAGATATAATTATGGGATTGACTAAATTCTATTAAAAGTTGACTCTATTAAGTTTTTAAATATTGAGACGTTAAAACCATAGAGGTATATTGAGAAATTTTTATCAAACTGTTACAAAATGGATTATCAGGGGATAATAGAGGCATATGAAGAAATAATTTTGATGCTCAAAAGCATGTTTGAAAAGAACAATAAGGAGACAAGGGAATTGTCTAAAGATAAAGAAATGAGTGTAGAACTCTCTCAACAACTGGTGGAGGGGGAAGATGAACCTGGTATACAGAAAATAGATGCGAAATTAGAAGAAGCAGTGGAAGAGAAAAATTGAAATGAGATGGAAGAAGATAAAGATAAGGAAAGAAAAGAAAGGATTGTTAAGTAGGAATCAAATAGATAATTCCTTAAAAATTTATAATAGAACAAAGAAAAAAAAGAAAAATCTCTTTAAAAAAAGAAAGACTGATGGATGGGTGCTCAGATTATACAGCAGAAAGAGACAAAGGGCAACCCAGAATACTCAGTGAATATAAAATATCAAAAAAAGTTATAAGAGTCTAAGAGAGAAAATATAAACGTGATTAAAAAGTCAATAAATGATGAAACTCCAAAAAGGTTAAGAGATGATGGATAGTGATAAAATATATTAATATAATGAAAAAGCAGAAAATACAAATAGGGAAAATAATAGCATATATACTAACAGATAATAGAATTTATTATAATGAAAAATAAGCTAAATTTAGAAAGTGGAAGTTTAGGATTAGGTAATCTAATTGTATTATGAATAGAATAGAATAGAATAGAATAGAATAGAATAGAATAGAATAGAATAGAATAGAATAGAATAGAACAGTGGTCACCAACTGGTGGTCTGTGGACCATTGGTGGTCCATGAGAAAATTTTGGTGGCCCGCAGAAAAATTATTTGCATTTTTTATATTGCACTAAATCAGGGGTCCTCAAACTACGGCCCCTCGGGTAGATACGTGTAATGAACGTTTGTGTTGCTGCAGAGAGTCTCCCCCTTCAGGGTCTTCTTGTGTGGGTCAGAGAGGGGCAGAAATTCCGACTTGGGGTCTGCTTCAGCCTTGGGCGAAGGGTGGAGGGAACTGCCGCTGATGGCGAAGAGCTGGAAGTGTGACTGCATCATGGCCTGGAACTGACTGACCAGTTGCCTCTGGTGGCTCAACAGACTAATGCAGTCTGTTATTAACAGCAGCTGCTTGCAATTACTGCAGGTTCAAGCCCCACCAGGCCCAAGATTGACTCAGCCTTCCATCCCTTATAAGGTAGGTAAAATGAGGACCCAGATTGTTGGGGGCAATAAGTTGACTTTGTATATAATATACAAATGGATGAAGACTATTGCTTGACATAGTGTAAGCTGCCCTGAGTCTTCGGAGAAGGGCGGGATATAAATGCAAATTAAACAAACAAAAAAATCTCAGCCCACTGAGCCTCCAGGCACTGATACCTGGTCTTGCACTCCCGCAGGTCTTCCCTCTACTTGGAAAGCCTATGCTCCTAGTCCTCAATTAAGTGCTTCTGCTGAGCCTCCTTCTCGGTCAGATCCAATTTGAACGGAGCTGTTTTGCCAAATCTTTCTCGTGGTGGCTGCTTAGCTCCAACAACTGCTTCCTTTTGGGCCCCTAACGAGCGCAGGTGTGGAGGCAAGGAGGGGCTAGGAGGGGAGGGGTGAGTAGAGGCCAGTGAGGCACCCCTCGACATGAGGGATATCGAGTTGGCCATGCCCACCCAGTCACATGACCACCTAGCCACGCCCACCCAGCCAGTCATTAGGCAGATCATATTAGTGGTCCCCGGATTTAAAATTATGAATTTAGTGGTCCCTGAGGTCCAAAAGGTTGGTGACCCCCTGGAATAGAATAGAATAGAATAGAATAGAATAGAATAGAATAGAATAGAATAGAATAGAATAGAATAGAATAGAATAGAATAGAATAGAATAGAATTCTTTATTGGCCAAGTGTGATTGGACACACAAGGAATTTGTCTTAGGTTTATATGCTCTCAGTGTACGTAAGGAGAATAAAATATATTCATCAAGATTAAAAAGATACAACACTTAGTGATAGTCAAGGTTACTAATAAGCTATCAAATCGTACTAGGAAACAAATAAAAACAATATAATTGAAAGATACAAGCAATATGGTGATAGTAATAAGTGGGAAGAGATAGATACTAGTAAGGAAGAGAATAATAATAATAATAATAATAATAATAGAGTCTTAGTAAATTATTTGGCAATGTTGTGGAAATTAGTTGTTAAGCAAAATGATGGCATTCAGGGAAAAACTGTCCTTGTGTCTAATTGTTTTGGTGTGCAGTGCCCTAGAGCGTCTTTTTGAGGGTAGAAGTTGAAACAATTTATGTCCAGGATGTAGGGGGATATTAGATATTTCCACAACCCTTTTTTTTGACTCGTGCAGTATACAGGTCCTCAATGGAAGGCAGGTTGGTAGCAATTGTTTTTTCTGCAATTCTAATTATCCATTGAAGTCTATGTTTGTCTTGTTTGGTTGCAGAGCCAAACCAGACAGTTATGGAGGTACAGATGACAGACTCAATAATTCCTCTATAGAACTGAATCAGCAGCTCTTTGGGCAGTTTGAGCTTTCTGAGTTTGTGCAGAAAGAACATTCTTTGTTGAGCTTTTTGATGATGTATGTGATGTTAGGTGTCCATTTTAAGTCTTGAGATATGATAGAATCTAGAAACTTGAAGGACTTTACTGTTGATACTGTATTGTCTAGTATTGTAAGAGGTGGTAGTATAGGAGGTTTTCATCTAAACTCCACCACCATTTCTATGGTTTTGAGCGTATTTAGTTCAAGATTGTTCTGGTTGCACCACAAGGCTAGTTGTTCAACCTCCCATCTGTATGCAGATTCATCGTTGTCTTGAATGAGATCAATCACTGGTGTGGTCTTACTAAGGCTTTATAGACTGGTATTAGTATCTGATGTGATCTTGATTGAATCCCTCTGTTAATGCAATTTAGGATTGCATTGGCTTTTTTGGCTGCGCTGCATACTGTTAGCTCATTTTTTTTTAATTAAAAAAAATTTATTTCCAATTTCCAACATCATATTTATGTACAATCTGTTATCCATCATTAATCATTAATTTTTATTTATTGCTGATTCGGGCCTGCCCGACTGCCACTTCGTTTCTTCGCAACCTCCCTCTACCCTCTACTACTTTCCCCTCCTTCATCTCCTTCACTTTACTACTTCCTCTCCTCCTTCTCCACTCCTCCCTTCTTCCACCTTTTCTAACCTTCTTATTCCCGTCCTCCTTCTCAACTCTTTCCTACCTACTTTCTTCCCTCCTTCTACTCATCTCTCCCGTTCTTTCTGAAATAGCAGTCGGGTAGCCCCAATATCATTTCAAATTTTAATTTCATATCTTCAATCATTACTGTACATTAATAACCAATCCATGTATCATTTTCCCCCTTCTCCCCCACCCTCCCCTCTCCCCACCCTTCCCTTCCCCCCAGACTTCCCAGAGCAAATACCGGGTATTATGACCAACAATCACAAGCTAAAATATAAAAAATATACATAAACTCCCACCCTTCTCTAAAACTTTAAATCCCCTCACCATAAAAATAAAGAGATAAGAAAGAATAATAAAAAAGAAAAAAGAAAAGGAACAATACCAATACAATCTTCCCTTCACATATTACTTCTTCTTACAGTCCATTTTTAAAATTAGTCCTGTTAGATTCGGGCAATAACGAGGCAGGAGACCAGGATAGTGACAACAGCTCTTTACTATATGGTGAACCCAGCAACCCGGGCTGGGAAAATCCTCTCTTTATATACAGTTTAGCCAGAGGCTTCATCCAATCAGCAACGTGCTTTTTCCCGCTCAGTTTTCCCTCCACAATTCTTAAAGATACATTACACTCCTTCCCTCCCAGAGAACACTTTACCAATATTTACATAAAATTAACATCTTACTTTTCAACGTATCACGCAAGTAGACTGGGCGTCTCCTGACTCTTTCGGACCTGCGCAATGCATTTTCTGGGAGTGAGTCGAGCTGACCGGAGGGACTGTTTGTTCCTCTCAGCTCCTCCTCTAGGCCATCCGGCCCTGGATTATTGGCAGAGTCGTCCCTGCTGTTTTCAGGAGGAACCGGTTGGCGTCGCTGGACCTCCTGGAACTCAGATAAGTCCCGCGTTTGCCCCGGGTTTGAATCAGTTGTTGATTCATACATTGAATAGTCAGGGTCTGTTTCGTCTGATTCTGCTTTACCGGTTATTCGTTTCCTTATTTGATCTATGTGGCGTTTCCATACCCGGCCATCCTCTATCTCTACTAGATATGATTTTGGTCCTGTTATTTCTAGGATTTTTCCTGCTAACCAGGTCGGGCCCTCGCTGTAGTTGTGTGCCCACACTAAGTCGCCTACTGCCATCCCTCTTGTTTTACCGTGTGCCCCTTTGTAACCGTCTGGTGTGTAGTTTGGGTTTAAACGGTCTAGTGGGCACCTAAGCTTCCGACCCATTAATAGCTCGGCCGGGCTGCGGCCAGTTGTTACACAGGGGGTTCTGTGTTGGACTGCTAGAAATGTATCGATTTTTGTTTGCCAATCGCCTGGCCTGATTCTGGACAATGCTTCCTTTGCGCTCCGAACGGAACGTTCTGCAAGGCCGTTCGTCGCAGGGTGGAAAGGCGCCGAGAGGACATGTCGGATGCCCTCCTCTGCCAAGTACCCCTCAAACTGGGTTGCCGTGAATTGCGGGCCGTTATCGGAGACTAACGTGTCGGGCAACCCGTGGGTTACAAATAGGTGCCGTAGGACTGAAATCACGGCATCGGCTGTCATGGATCTCATGAGAATGATTTCCAGCCATTTGGAGTAGGCATCGACTACTACCAGAAAGGTTTGGCCGTGGAAGGGGCCGGCAAAATCGATATGGATCCTAGACCAGGGGCCCTGGGGTCTCTCCCATTCCCGAATCGGGGCCGTTAGTAGCGATCTGGACTCCTAACAGGCCTGGCATTTCCCTACCCTTTCAGCAATTTCCGAGTCCATTAAGGGCCACCACACATAGCTTCTCGCTAGACCCTTCATTCTCACGATCCCTGGGTGGCCTTCGTGAAGGAGATCCAATACCTTTTTCCTCAATTTCTCCGGGATCACCACTCGATCCCCCCATAGCAGGCACCCCCCGTGAGCTGAGAGTTCCCCACGTTTTTTTACAAACTCTTTAAAACGCTCGCCCGGCGCAGCGGGCCAACCTCTTTGTACCCAACCAAGTACAGTTCTTATTGTAATGTCCTTATACGAAGCCCGAGCCACCTCTTTGGATGTGACTGGGCCAGAGTCCAAAGAGTCAATTAGCAGAACTGGTATCCCCAGAGTGGGGTCTTCGATAGTCTCTGGTAACGGGCATCTGCTCAGGGCGTCTGCATGCCCTAATTCCTTTCCTGGCCGGTGTAGTAATTTGTAAGAATACGCTGCCAGGAAGATAGTCCATCAGGTCAGTCTTGGCGAAAGTGCCACGGGCGTTGGGCGGTCGCCTGCCAACAGACCTAGCAAATTTGGTCCGTGATGATTTCAAAATCACGACCAAATACATATTCATGGAATTTCTTTATCTGAGACTGAGACTCGGAGACTATAGCCAAGGCTTCCTTATCAAGCTGGCTATAATTCCTTTCCTGGCCGGTGTAGTAATTTGTAAGAATACGCTGCCAGGAAGATAGTCCATCAGGTCAGTCTTGGCGAAAGTGCCACGGGCGTTGGGCGGTCGCCTGCCAACAGACCTAGCAAATTTGGTCCGTGATGATTTCAAAATCACGACCAAATACATATTCATGGAATTTCTTTACTCCGGAGACTCCGGAGACTCCGGAGACTATAGCCAAGGCTTCCTTATCAAGCTGGCTATAATTCCTTTCCGTTGATGACATGGTTCGGGAGTAATATGCAATAGGGGCTTCTGTGCCATTTGGTAACCTGTGGCTGAGCACAGCCCCCACCCCATAGGGAGATGCATCGCAGCTTAACACTAATGGCAGCGTGCCATTGTATTGGATAAGGAGGCTATCACTCGATAGGAGATTCTTTACCCCTTCGAATGCCCTAGCTTCCGCCTTTCCCCAAGACCATGCAGCCGTCTTTGCTAGTAATTTATGCAGCGGCTCGGCTACTGTTGCCTTATTCCTTAAGAATACCGCGTAGAAGTTGACCAGACCTAAGAATGCCTGTAACTCCGTTTTGTTCTTTGGAACCGGGGCCTTCCTGATGGCCCGTACCTTGCTCTCAGTGGGGTGAATCCTTCCTGTCTATCCGGTAGCCCAGGAATTCCACAGACTCAACCCCGATCTGGCATTTGTTCAGTTTAACCGTGAGACCGGCAGACCGGAAAATGCCCAAAACTTTTCGCAGCCTTACCCCTAATTCCTCTAGATTCTCAGCGGATACCAGTACATCGTCAAAGTATGGTACCACCCCGGGTAGGCCCTGCAATAGCCGCTCCATTAGGTTCTGAAATAACCCTGGAGCCACACTAACCCCAAACTGTAACCGGGTACACTTAAAAGCCCCTCTGTGAGTCACAATTGTCTGCGCTTCGGCTGTGCTGCTGTCTACGGGCAGCTGTTGATAGGCTTGGGCCAAGTCTAGCTTGGCAAAAACTTGCCCTTGCCCCATTGAGTGCAGTAAGTGCTGTACCACCGGGACGGGGTAAGCACTCTTTTGCAACGCTTTGTTAAGCGTTGCCTTGTAGTCAGCGCAAATCCGGACCGACTCGTCCGGTTTGACTGGGGTGACTATAGGGGTCTCCCACTTAGCATGGTCAACTGGCACTAGAATTCCCTGGTTTACTAGCTTGTCCAGTTTCCGGTCAATCCTGGGCTTTAGGGCGAACGAAACCCTCCTAGCCTTTAGACGGATAGGGGCAACTTGGGGGTCTAAGTTAAAAGAGATAGGGGTCCCCGTGTACTTGCCCAGGCAGTCTCTGAAAACGTCCCCAAATTCTTTCACGAGTGCGTCTTTGAGGTTGACTTCAGTTTTTTTCCTGGCTCTCTTAGCCTCGAGATCCCACCTTCGTCGCCAGTGTTAGATTCGGGCAATAACGAGGCAGGAGACCAGGATAGTGACAACAGCTCTTTACTATATGGTGAACCCAGCAACCCGGGCTGGGAAAATCCTCTCTTTATATACAGTTTAGCCAGAGGCTTCATCCAATCAGCAACGTGCTTTTTCCCGCTCAGTTTTCCCTCCACAATTCTTAAAGATACATTACAAGTCCATCTTCTCAAATTCAAATTTTCTCCACTTGTATATTCCTTCAAATTTCATAAGTCCATTTCTTAAATTACAGTCCATCTTCTCGAGCTCAAATTTTATATTTTATATATACAACAAAATACCTTATCCCACCAGACTTGAAATCCTAGGCTTAGAAAACTTGGAACTCCGTCGCCTTTGACAAGACCTAAGTTTAACTCATAGAATCATCTATTGTAATGTCCTTCCTGTTAAAGACTACTTCAGCTTTAATTGCAATAATACAAGAGCAACCAATAGATTTAAACTTAATGTCAACCGTTTAATCTGGATTGCAGAAAATATGACTTCTGTAACAGAATCATCAGTGCTTGGAATACTTTAGCTGACTCTGTGGTCTCTTCCCATAATCCTAAAAGCTTTAACCAAAAACTTTCTACTATTAACCTCACCCCATTCCTAAGAGGACCATAAGGGGCGTGCATATAAGCGCATAAACATGCCTACCGTTCCTGTCCTATTGTGGTTTTTTTTTGTCTTTTTTTCTTCCTATAGTCATCCCTATCTTCAAAAAAGGAGACCCCAGCTTAGTCGAAAATTACAGACCGATCTCTCTTTGCTGCGTCACCTGCAAAGTCATGGAATCAATCATCAACCAATCCATTACCTCACACTTAGAAACTAACAACCTACTCTCCAATAAACAATTTGGTTTCAGGAAAAAATTATCATGTAACTTACAACTTCTCCACTGTAAAAACATATGGACTACAAATCTTGATCAAGGGAAATCAATAGATGCAATCTACATAGACTTCTGCAAAGCTTTTGACTCAGTAGTACACGACAAATTTCTCCTAAAACTAATATCCTATGGCATCTCAGAACCCCTTCACAAATGGATATCTGCTTTTCTGTCTAACAGACAACAAGTGGTCAAAATTGGCAATGCTTTATCAAATCCTGTTCCTGTCAAGAGTGGCGTTCCTCAAGGCAGCGTCCTTGGACCAACACTCTTTATACTATACATTAATGATCTTTGTGACCATATCTCAAGTAAAGTGTTCTCTTTGCTGACGATGTCAAACTATTTAACACCACAGACAACACTTCTATCATTCAAAATGACCTTGACCATCTAACCGTTTGGTCTAAAAATTGGCAGCTCCAAATTTCAACCAGCAAATGCTCAGTCTTACATATAGGAAAAAAGAACCCAAACACTAAGTAGATACTAGATGGACATTACCTTACAGACGACCCCCATCCCGTTAAAGACCTTGGAGTTTTCATGTCAAATGATCTAAGTGCCAAAGCCCACTGCAACTACATAGCAAAAAAAGCTCTAAGAGTTGTAAACCTAATCTTGCGTAGCTTCTTTTCGAAAAACACCACACTACTAACCAGAGCACATAAAACATTTGCTAGACCAATTCTGGAATACAGCTCGCCTGTTTGGAACCCTCACCACATCTCTGACATCAATACAATTGAACGTGTCCAGAAATATTTTACAAGAAGAGTTCTCCATTCCTCTGAAAACAATAAAATACCTTATCCCACCAGACTTGAAATCCTAGGCTTAGAAAACTTGGAACTCCGTCGCCTTCGACAAGATCTAAGTTTAACTCACAGAATCATCTATTGTAATGTCCTTCCTGTCAAAGACTACTTCAGCTTTAATTGCAATAATACTAGAGCAACTAATAGATTTAAACTTAATGTCAACCGCTTTAATCTAGATTGCAGAAAATATGACTTTTGTAACAGAATCATCAGTGCTTGGAATACTTTACCTGACTCTGTGGTCTCTTCTCATAATCCTAAAAGCTTTAACCAAAAACTTTCTACTATTGACCTCACCCCATTCCTAAGAGGACCATAAGGGGCGTGCATAAGCGCACAAACGTGCCTACCGTTCCTGTCCTATTGTTTTTCTTTTCTTCTTCCTCTATATATATATATGCTTATACCTCCTTATATTTACTCATATAAGTGTTTATATACTATATAATCTTTTGTATGATACCTACATATATTGTTGTGACAAAATAAATAAATAAATAAATAAATATATGCTTATACCTCCTAATATTTTTTGTTTGCTTGTTTGCATTTATACCCCGCCCTTCTCCGAAGACTCAGGGCGGCTTACACTATGTTAAGCAATAGTCTTCATCCATTTATATATTATATACAAAGTCAACTTATTGCCCCCAACAATTTACTCATATATATGTTTATATACTATATAATCTTTTTGTATGATACTTACATATATTGTTGTGACAAAATAAATAAATAAATAAATAAATAAATAAATAAACTTCTTCAATTGTCATAACATTTAATGTCCGATCTTCCAATATTACTCCATCAGTCAAATATCATTACAAATAAAGTCTCTCAGATACAATATTTCCAACTTAACTTCATAACTTTTACTGTCTATAAACGTATCAATTAAAACAAATAATCATTTAAGTTATATCCACAATATAACAGTAAACAATTAACATCATTACATCCACAACATTATCTAAATTCATAAATTTTACTTTCCATCCTTCACAATTAAGTAGTATCATCCCATAGGTTTATATCTTACAAATAACAAATAACAAAAATCATATAATTTATATCCTAAACAAATCAATTCTAGAAATTAACCATAATCATCATATTCACATCTTAAACATTCCTCCCCTCTCCTATTCTATTTTCCATCATCTCCAAACCAGTTAACTTAGCATCTAACAACAAAGGATTCCCACTCTTTAAAACATTAATATAGAAATGTCTTGCTTTCATAACTGTAGTAAGAAAATACTTTCTACCTCTAAAATTCACTGACAAACCCATTGGAACTTCCCATCTAAAATATATCTGATGTTTCTTAAACTCATCCACTAAATCATCCGGCTATGGCAAACCTCCTTCCCAGGCTAAAGGTAATCAACAACTGGCAGATGACCTGAATGAGTTTTACTGCAGGTTTGAAAGGAAACTACAGCCACCTATCTCCACAACCCCCATCTCAGACACACCAACAACAGCCAAGCCTCCTACAACTGACCCCATTTCATTGGGTTCACAACCCCTAGTGATCACAGAAAAGGAAGTGCAGGACCTATTTCACAGACAAAAGCCAGGAAAAGCTCCAGGCCCAGACAAGATAACTCCTTCTTGCTTAAAAGTCTGTGCTGACCAATTGGCCCCCATCTTCACCCATATTTTCAATAAATCACTAGAGATGTGCTATGTTCCTTCTTGCTTCAAACGCTCTACCATCATCCCAGTGCCGAAGAAGCCCACCATCAAGGAACTGAATGACTACAGACCAGTTGCTCTAACATCTGTAGTCATGAAAACCTTTGAAAGGCTAGTGCTTTCCTACCTGAAACCATCAATCCCCTCTTAGACCCCTTGCAATTTGCATACCGAGCAAATAGATCAACAGATGATGCTGTTAATATGGCTCTGCACTACATCCTACAACATCTTGAGTCTCCAAAGACCTATGCAAGGGTCCTTTTTGTAGACTTTAGTTCAGCATTCAATACCATCATTCCAGACATTCTTCTAACTAAGCTAAACCAGCTACAGGTACCGGAACAGACTTGTAAGTGGATCACAAGCTTCCTAACAAACAGGAAGCAGCAGGTGAAGCTACAAGATCACACATCAAATACCTGTACAATTAGCAATAGGCCCCCAAGGCTGTGTGCTCTCCCCACTTCTCTTCTCTCTGTATACCAATGACTGCATCTCCAATGATCCATTTGTTAAGCTACTGAAGTTCGCAGATGACACAACAGTGATTGGTCTCATTCGAGACAATGACGAATCCGCATATAGACGAGAGGTCGAACAACTAGCCTTGTGGTGCAACCAAAACAATCTGGAACTGAACACACTCAAAACCGTAGAAATGGTGGTAGACTTTAGGAAAAACCCTTCCATACTTCCACCTCTCACAATACTTGACAACACAGTATCAACAGTAGAAACCTTCAAATTTCTGGGTTCTATCATATCGCAAGATCTCAAATGGACAGCTAACATCAAAACATCATTAAAAAGGACAACAAAGAATGTTCTTTCTGCGCCAACTCAGTAAGCTCAAACTGCCCAAGGAGCTGCTGATCCAATTCTACAGAGGAATTATTGAGTCTGTCATTTGCACCTCTATAACTGTCTGGTTCGGTTCTGCAACTCAACAAGAAAAACACAGACTTCAGAGGATAATTAGAACTGCAGAAAAAATAATTGCTACCAACTTGCCTTCCAGTGAGGACCTGTATACTGCACGAATCAAGAAGAGGGCCGTGAAAATATTTGCAGATCCCTCGCATCCTGGACATAAACTGTTTCAACTCCTACCCTCAAAACGACGCTATAGAGCACTGCACACCAGAACAACTAGACACAAGAACAGTTTTTTCCCGAAGGCCATCACTCTGCTAAACAAATAATTCCCTCAACACTGTCAGACTATTACCGAATCTGCACTACTATTAATCATTTCATAGTTCCCATCACCAATCTCTTTCCACTTATGACTGTATGACTGTAACTTGTTGCTGGCAATCCTTATGATTTATATTGATATATTGATCATCAATTGTGTTGTAAATGTTGTACCTTGATGAACGTATCTTTTCTTTTATGTACACTGAGAGCATATGCACCAAGACAAATTCCTTGTGTGTCCAATCACACTTGGCCAATAAAATTCTATTCTATTCTATTCTATTCTAAAAAAGCAAATTCTCTTCTCTTTCTTAACATTTTAGGAGGAATTTCCTTCATCATTTTTATATCTTGTCCCAATATTTGAAATTTATTTTTATAAAAGGCTTGCAAGATTTCATACCTAACCTTTTTAGTTGTAAAATAAATAACCACATCCTCGGTAATCTATTTTCTCTTGCCCACCAAGAATTAACACGATAAATTCTTTCAATATTAATTTCAAAGTCTTCTGGCTCCACACCCTTTATCTGAACAAAAGCTTGCGTAAAAATCTCTTTTAAATTTTCCTTCCTACTTTCCCTCAACCCCCTCACCCTTATGGCATATTCCATTAATCTATATTGTAATATTACTCTTTCTTCATCTGCCCTATCTACCTTTGCCTGTATATCTTCCATCTTATTATCTAAGTTCCAATTGTTTTGATTCTTTTGAATTTTGTCTATTTTCCTTTGCAACTCTAAATTAACTTTATTAAGTTCTTCCAAACTATCCTCCATCTGAATACAAGACCTTAATATTTGCGAAATTGCATCCTTTACCATTTTCATTTCCCTCTTCTGCTCTTCCACCACTTCCTTAAAATCCAACATCTCTTTCTCTATTTCATCAATTTTTTTATCTATTTCTGAAAAACGAGTCTCCAGAAACTCCTGTAAAAAATTTCTTAATTCTTTTTTGATGTCTTCTTTTAATTCTCGTATCTGAACTGAAGAAATTTCAAAGTTTTTAGTGGCTTTTGGTACTATTTGCTTAAAAGCCATTTTTAAAATATATAACCTACCCAGTAACAGAGGACAAAAAGGGATTAAAAAGGAAAGATTCAAAAAAACTTTTCTTCTAAATCACTATAATCCCAAAGAAGAAGAAAAAATATAAATCATCAAATTCTCATTTCTTCCATTTAGTCAGTATCTTCTTGTATATCTCCTAGTTCCACACTAGCTGTTAATAAGCATTTCCTTAACTTTTGTTTCCAATACACAAATTGCCTTTTGCTTGCATTCCACAAAACGCCATTTGCTTTCTTCTCTCCTATCTTTGCAACAAATGTATCTTCTATTAGGGGCTTGCAGTCTTCTTACAAACAAATGCTAGAATTCCAGTTTCTGCTCTGTCCACGTTACAATCCATCACAAATCAATTTCTGCTGCAGAGATTGGACGCTACTTTTTTTTCTGCCAAAAGGCAGATGCCTTCCGAGTCCGGAGCTTCTTTCAGGCTTTGGAAGGAGCACTCCCCTCTAGCCTCCAGAAACTTTTCTGGAGCTTCTCTGGGTGGCTCAACTTCAGCCTGAATGCTCATCTCTCCCTCTTTGCCCGAGGGGGAGATTTGCAAGCTGCTGGACAGCTGATTTATGCTCTCCTGGCAGCTCTACAGACTACGGAGTTAGCGGTCTAAAAAAGACTGCCATCAACGAAGCAGAGCCAAACCGGAAGCCCTGTTGGCTCATATTTTATTGGTTGTCCACTAAGACTCCAAGTTCCCTCTCACACTTACTGCTATTAAGATTGGTGTCTCCCAATCTATATGTGTACTTTTGGGTTTTTTTGCCTAAGTGTAAGACTTCACTTTTCTCTACAATTGAATTTCCTTTTTTTTTAGTTAGGGCCCAGTGTCAAAATCCATCTGGATCTTAAGCCTATTATCTAGGCTGTTGGCTATTCCTGCCAGCTTAATATCATCTGCAAATTTGATAAGTTCCCCTTCTATTCCCTCTTCTAAGTCGTTTATGAAGATATTGAAGAGTACCGAGCTTAGGACAGAAACTTGTGGTTGTTCTGACCTGGCCTTTGCAGAAGCAAGAAACAGACTCCCCACAAAGAAAAACCCCTCTTTAATTACACATTGGGAAATAACTGCCTTCACCAACAGAAAGTCCAGGCAAGAGTCCTGCAAGGAGTTAACTAAAGCAATAGTCCTTATCAGCTCATTATGATAAATGCAAGGCTATGAGCTCCTAGCTAGAAGGCTGTAAATTAAGTCAGAGAAATAGACAAACTTCAGTTTTTGCAAGGCAGTCTTTGTTACATGAAACACACAAGGACACGCCATCCTTTTTTAAAATCATGTCCTTCCAATACAAGTAATCTTTTATTTCTCAAATTAAGTAATCTTTTATTTCTCAAATTAACCCAAACTAAGATTGCTGCTTGATAATAAAGTTGCCAATCTGGAAGCTCAAGCCCACCTCTGCTTCTACTATCCTGAAGATCAGATATTTTTATTCTTGCTTTTTTCCCTGCCCATATAAATTTTGTTGTAATTTATTCAACTCCACAAAAAAAATGTATCCAATTTTATGGGTATTATTTGCAAAAAAATAACTACGATAAAATGTTCATTTTAATAGTTGCGATTCGACCTAATAAGAATAAATGTAATGCCTCCCATCTTGCCAAATCTAGTTTTATTTTTGTTTTTGCCTTATTAATTTTAAGGCCTGCTACTTCCCCATAAAATGGGTCCTGTCTCCCTTGGATCCTCCAAAAAGAATACCAAATAATCTGCAAATGCCTTTAATTTATATTCTTCCTTTCTAATTTTAGTTCTTTTAATCTCTGGATTTGCTCTAATTTTCACCAATAGCAACTATAATGTCAGAATGAAAAGCAGAGGTGACAATGGACATCCCTGGCGAACTCCTTTCTTTATTTCAAATGTTCTTGTAATTTCTCCATTCAATATTATACTTGCTTTTTGAGAAGAGTAAACTGTCTCAATCATTTGTTCAAAATTTTCACCAAATTTCATTTCTTTAATTTGCCTAGTCATATATTTCCAATTTAGATTATTGAATGCTTTCTGAGCATCCAGAAAACAAGTGCAACCTGCTTCTCTGGATGCGCTTCGTAATACTTTAATATGTTCAGCACAGTTCTTGTGTTATCTCTGATTTGTCTTAATAGCAGAAAACCATTTTGATCAGAATGAATAATCTCATTTAATATTTTCTTCATCCTTCCTGCTATGATAGCCATAAAGATCTTACAATCTGCGTTCAAAAGTGAGATTGGCCTATAATTTTGAATTTGATTAGCATCAGTATCTTCTTTCATAATCATTGTGATATATGCTTCTCTCCACGAGGCAGGCATCTTTGCTTTCAACAACACCTCATTATATAATTCTAAAATTATGGGTTTTACCAGCTCCCCCAGGGTTTTATAAAATTCTCCTGGTAAACCATCTGGTCCTGGAGCCTTATTGTTTTTGTCTTTGGATTGCTTCTTTTAACTCTGTCATTTTTATCTCCCTATTCAGTAACGTTCTCTTTTCTTTTTCCAACATGGGCATATTTTCCCCTTTTAAATAATCATTTATTCTTTCTATCTCAATTTCTTCCTTATTATATAAGTTCTCAAAGTATTTTAATGCAGTCTTTTTAATTTCTTCTCTTTTATTTTGTAAATTTTCTGCCTCATCTTGCAATTGATATATTATCCTACTTTCCCTCTCTTTTTTAAATTTATATGCCAATCACCTCCCCAGCTTGTTTGCATTTTCAAATTGATATTGCTTTGCATATTTAATGTTTTTAACATGCTCTATTTGTTCAATTAAATTTAATCTAAGTTTGACTAATGTTAATTCTTCTTTTAATTGTATATGCCCTTGTCTTATTTGCAATTTTTTTTCTAGCTGCTCTAGTTCTTTCACTAACCTGTCCTGTTGTTTCCGTTTTTCCTTATTCCTCTTTGATGTATATGATATTGTTATCCCTCTTGTGTATGCTTTTATTGTGTCCCATAAATTCTGCAGAGAGGTGTGTTGTTTTTTATTGACATCGAGAAATAAAGTCAATTCCTTTTTCATCTTCTGCAAATATTCCTTCTCTTGTAGTATCTGCGGATTCAAAGTCCATCTTCTGATCTTCTTTTTTTGACTTCTCCATGTTAATCTCAAGGGATTATGATCTGCCCAAATGTTTGAAAGAATCTCTACATTATCTTTCTCCTTGTTTAATTCCCTATTTGCCCATACCATATTGATTCTGGAAAAAGATTTATGCAGATTAGAATAGAAGATTTTTTTTTTCCTTTGGGGTTCAATGATCTCCATACGTCAATCAGATTTAACTCTTCCACCATATCAAAAAAAAGTTTTCAGCAGCACATTCCCCCTTGTTTTTGCTTTTTCTTCTCACTAATATTTTTAGTGAGTATTTTTTTTAATATCTATTATTCCATTATTCCATTATAATCACCCACTATACAGGTTATATTTTTATAACCTGTGTCAATAATCCTTTTGTGTGTTTTCTTATAGAATTCCCTCTGATTTTCATTTGAAGCATATATATTAACTAATAGCATTTTAATTTCCCCAATTATTAATTCTAATAACAGTACCCTTCCCTTAGGAACCTCATAAATTACATATAAGACATATGTGGAGACATATAATATCCACATTCTGTTTTCTTCATAATTTTTTTTCCTTTTCATCTGCTCATTTAAACTGTTCACATTTATTGATAATAATAATTGAATTTCTTTCTCCATATTTTTAATTATCCGCTAATCTCTGTTTTTTGTTTGTTCTTATAGTTCTCTATGGACTAGTCCTAGAATCACTTTTTTCATCTTGGTTCCCATTCATCTTCTTGGTTCTTTCGTCCACATCTTCACCCCCAAATTCTTGTCTCTGTTCTTCCAGACTAGATGTTTCCAATCTCTCTCTACTACTAGAATCTTCCTCTGTCCCCATCAATTGGTCATATAGCTCTTGGGCTTTATCTAAATTGTCAATCTTAATTATTTTACCCTGCCACATTATCAATATTCCCTCCGGAATGATCCACAAAAATAATATTTTCTTTCTATTCAATAAAGATGCTAAAAATCAATAATCCTTCCTCTATTCCAGAATCCATCTGGGGACCTGCTTCAACATTATGATCTCTTTTTCATGGTACATCATAGGTTCATTTCTTGCAATTTTATAAATGATATCTCGGACTTTCTTACATGCAAACCTAATACTTAGTTCTCTGGGTAAATGATGGGGCTTTGCATAATTAGTTTGGCCTCTGTACATTTCATTGATCTCCCTTATAATCTGTTTTATCTCTCTGAAGAGCTTCTGCAATCAGTCCCGCCATTACTTCTCCTAGATCATCTTCTTTTGTTTCCACCACATTTTGGAACCTCAGATAAAAGGAGGCTTGGTCCATTTCAAGATGTATTAAAGAATTTTCCAAATCTTTATTTACCACCATCATTTTTTGATCTATCTGTTTTAATTTTTTTTAGCTTGCTCAGTTTTTATTTCCACCAACCTAATTTTTTGTTCATTTCTTTGAATTGCCTCTTGTATCGAATCCACTTTATTGTCTAAATCAGTGGTAGTCAACCTGATACCTACCACCCACTAGTGGGCGTTCCAGCTTTCATAGTGGGCGGTAGGGGTTTTGTCCGATACTGAAGCACTTTCCTTTTTTTAAATTTAATTGACTTTTTAAAAAAATTTAATAGCATTATTTAAAAACATTTTCATTAGATTTTCATAAAATTCCTCGTGACAATTTAAATTTCTGAAAATATACTATTTGTATCGCCCGCGCATAAGTTTAGTTCACGTTACCTAAGTGAAACTAAATGGCGCTATAGTGTGATTGCAAACAAAAGAGCCTCGTCCCAGGATAGCTCGCACATCTCCCCCCACACCACCCAGCTGTAACGGACAAGCAGAGCTGGTAGCCGGCACCCCCCCCCCAAACCCAATCCATGATGCATGAGAGGCATGCACAGACGATGATCAATGGCACATTACTGTGGAAACAGTGGGCAGTTAGAAAATTTTACTACTAACAGAGATACAAAAGTGGGCGGTAGGTATAAAAAGGTTGACTACCCCTGGTCTAAATTGTGTATGTCAGTTTTCAATTCTCCAAGGTTTTTTGTCATCGTCTCTTGAAGCTTCATCATGGTTTCCTATATCATAGCTAGGGTAGACTGCATCGATTGAGAGGTCAAATTGGAACTCAGTTTTTTCTGTAGAGAGCATCCCTTTCACCACCGCCATGACAGGAGACAGCTCTTTCATCCCTCTGCTGTAACAGAGTAATATGGAGTCACAGCAGAGAGGTGAAAGAGCCACAGGGGTCGCATTGTGGCTCCGTGTCATAATGGGCTTCAGGAGGAGGTGGTAACCCCACCTCCCCCATTGTGAAGTGTGCGAGTGAAAAAGTTCACTCAATCAATTCCAACTTTGTGAGATCTTTTTCTTTCATGAGAAGTTGAAATTGATGGAGTGAAACACAATGGAGAAATGTGATTGGAGCTGGGCTGGAGCAACGGCGTGTGTGCCCATAGAGAAGGCTCTGTATGCCATGTCTGGCACATGTGCCATAGGTTCACCATCACAGGTCTAGCCTCTTCTTAAAAACATCCAATGATGGAGTGCCCACAATTTCTGGAGGCAAGCTGTTCCACTGGTTAATTGTCCTCACTATTAGGAAGTTTCTTCATAATTCCAGGTTGCTTCTCTCTTTGATTAGTTTCCAACCATTACTTCTTGTCCTGCCCTCTGGTGCTCTGGAGAATAATTTGACCTTCTCTTCTTTGTAGGAGCCCCTCAAATACTGGAATATGCTATTATGTCACCCCCCCCATTCTTCTTTTCTTTAGACTAGCCAAATCCAAATCCAGCAACCCTTCTTCATTTGTTTTAGTCTCCAGACCTTTCATTATCTTAGTTGATCTTCTCTGAACTTCTCCCAAAGTCTCAACATCTGTTTTGTAATATGGTGACCAAAATTGGTTGTAGTATTCCAGGTTTGGTCTTACTAGGGTTTTATATTTTGGACACCCAAAATATAAAACATGTGATGTGACACCTGGAAAAATATGGCATACTTCACATAATTCTCCAGGGAAAAATTGAAGGCAAATGAGATCTAGGCAGAAGATCATCATGGGTTTAAAATCTAAGGAGCTGGTTTGGACAAAACTCAGCAGCACTTTTCTGTGCAGCTGTTAATAAAATAGGATCGCCAATTTGATCACCAATGTCTGATGACGGATATGGCACAGGAAGAAAAAGAAGGGTTTTATAAAGTGGTACTAATATTTCATGTGATCTTGATTCTATGCTTCTGTTTATACAACCCAGGATTGTATTAGGTTTTTTGGCTGCTGTTGCACACTGCTGGCTTATATTCAAGTGATCATCCACCAGGACTCCAAAATCCCTCTCACAGTTACTGTTTTTGAGCCAGGTCTCTCCTAATATGTACTTAAACCTTTTATTTTTTCTGCCTAATGTAAAACTTTGCTTTTCTCCATACTGAAATTCATTTTATTGGAAAAGGCCCATTGTTCAGGTTTGTCAAGATTTTTTTTGATCCTGAGCTGGTCTTCTGGGATGTTGGCTATTCCTGCCAGTTTAGTGTCATCTGCAAATTGATGAGTTCCCCTTCTATTCCCTCTTCTAAGTCATTTATGAAGATATTGAAGAAGACTAGGCCTGAGATGGAGCCTTATTGTTCCTCACTACTTACTTCTCTCCATGTGGATGTAGAACCATTAAGGACTATTTACTGAGTATGGTTTTTCAGCCAGCTACAAATCTATCTGATAGTGATATTGTCTAATCCACATTTTTCTAGCATACCAAGAAGTAGGTTATGGTCTACTTTGTCAAATGCCTTACTGAAATCTAAGTATACTATGGCTGGTCTACTAATTTAGTGACTTTATCAAAGAATGAAATAAGATTGTTTGGCATAATCTGTTTTTAACAAACCCATGCTGGCTACTAGTTATAACTTTATTTGCTTATAGTTATTAGCAGATCTGTTTTTTGATTATCTTTTCTAGAATCTTCCCAGGTATTGAGGTTAGACTGATTGGTCTGTAGTTTCCTGTTTTTTTCCCTTTTTCTGAAGATGGGAACCACATCAGTTCTTTTCTAATCCTTAAGTACTTCCCTGGTGCTCCAGGATTTTTTCCACAGAAAAATAATCTGAGGCAGATAAGATTTTTAATTTTAATTTTGACTATTCTAAGAATTGATAAACCTGTAGTATATGCTGGATTCTTCCTCAAATTTCATCACAAAAGCACTGAATTCTCCTCTAAGATTTTATCATAGAACATGAAACCTGAAACAACTGTGGAATTTGAGACACAATTTTTGTAAACTAAAAGTTCTTAGTTTATTCTATGCAAAAATAAAATCAATAAGAAGTCATTTTGCCATAACTTATACCAAAAATAATAAAGCAACTCAGTCCTTATTAGTGTTAATGGTGGGTTGCTACCAGTTCACACCAGATCGGGCAAACCAGTAGTGGCAGCAGTAGCAATGGGATTTGGAACCTGCCCCTGATTAGCATGCAGTAATTTGTCTGCTTAGTAAACTCTTTATTGTTCAACAAGGATACATGTTTTGAAGGGCCTTTAGATGTATCTAAATTATTTTCATGTTAGGCTACTAACTATTTGGGACCATAATCTGAGACACCTGTGTCTGGAATGAAGTTTTCCCCAAGATCCGGATGGCCCTTACCCTGTTAGCAGTCTGAAAGGCCTTGAAGGATCTTTACCCAATCTTTTAATGAAGATGAGTGAATCTCTCTGTATGTTGTGTGATTTCTCTTTTGTTTCTGTCCTATTGTTGGTTATCTTTTATTTTTTTATTTGTGTCTAATATTTTTTTCCATCTTGTTTTAATATTTTTACTTCTGAGCTGCCCAGAATCATTGGGAATTTTGTGGCCATACTCTTTTTATAATGAAAACAACATTATAAAGAACTAATGTTAATAAAAAAATTCTGCATAGAAAACAAGGAGAGGGTATTCACATTGCATAGGAGCAACAGAATTCCAAATATACACCAGCTAAATTACCGTACAGTATATAAACTTTGTATATACCATACTTTTCAGAGTATAAGATGCACTTTCCCCCACGTCAAAATTGGATGAAAATTGCAGTGTGTTTTATACACCGAATGTTGCTGAAGCCCAACCCACCTGCCAGCCCCCACCCTTCGGCCATTTTCGGCCGCCACGTGATGCGTTTTTGACCTCCGCACACCCTGTTCTAGGCTCGGGGATCACCACAGCACATTGCTGCCGATTGCCGCCTCTGTGCATCATGTTTTTGGCAGGGAATCAGCCAAAAATGTGATGCTCGGAGGCCAAAAACAAGGCTTGTGGAGGCTGAAAATGTGATGTGCAGATGCTGAAAATGTGACACCGTAGTGTGAGGTAGCGATCACTGGTAATGTGCTGTGGCAATCCCCTCAGTCTGGAACGGGTATAAAACGGAGCATGCGAAGGCCAAAAATGCAATGCACATAGGCCAAAAACGTGACACATGGAGGCAGTGATAGGCTCTGGTGATCCCTGCAGTCTGGAACAGCTGATTGGTGGTATTCCAAGAGGCTGATCCAACCCCCAATCAGATGTTCATGCTAAACCGTGCGATAACGTGTTGAAGCTTACCAAGCTGTTTGTTGTTTGCTGCAAGGATGTTAGCCAGATGAATACCGATAGATGCTGGTAGGCAAAAAAAAATTTTTTTCTTGTTTTCGTCCCCAAAAACTAATGGGCGTATTATATTCTGGAGTATCTTATACTCAGTGGTGGAGTTCAAGTAATTTAACAACTGGTTCTCTGCCCTAATGATTTCTTCCAATGACCAGTTTGCCAAATTGTTCAGACAGTTAACAACCGGTTCTCCCGAAGTGGTGTGAACAGGCTGAATCCCACCACTGCTTATAGTCCAAAAAATACAGTACTTCAGAGATTGCTTCATTAAAGATGAATGCAATTATGAAACTGGAACATTAACTTGCATATCTGGACTAAATGTAATATTAGGACCAGTGGTGGGATTCAAGTCATTTAACAACCGGTTCTCTGCTCTGATGGTTTCTTCCAACAACCTGTTTGTCAAACTGCTCAGAAAGTTAACAACCGGTTCTCCCGAAGTGGTACGAACTGGCTGAATCCCACCACTGATTAGAACCAAATCCATATAATTGTTAACAAACCTTTTTTAAAAAATTCATATTATTGGTCCGTGGGATTTAAAATTATGAATTTAGTGATCCCTGAGGTCCAAAAGGCTGGTAACCTCTGTTCTAATCGGTAAATATTGAAACCAGCAGTTGTAACTTCCCAGTATCTATGCCTACAATTGTGTTTCAACATTGAGTTTTTTTCCTTTTTATGTGACACATGGAAAAAATAAACTTAGAATAACTAATGTTTAACATAAACACTCAAAGTCACTTATCAGTGTGTTGGGCAGCATATAAATTAAATAAATAAATTAATTAATTAATTTAAATCTAATTACATATATGTGTTCAGATTATTCAAATATCCCCTGCCTTCTATTAGAAAAAACTCCCAAGCCCTTTTGAGGCTCATCAATGTTTGAATTAGGGCTTGGGAGTTTTTTCTAATAGAAGGCAGGGGATATTTGAATAATCTGAACACATATATGTAATTAGATTTAAATTAATTAATTAATTTATTTATTTAATTTATATGCTGCCCAACACACTGACAAGTGACTTTGAGTGTTTATGTTAAACATTAGTTATTCTAAGTTTATTTTTTCCATGTGTCACATAAAAAAGAAAAAAACTCAATGTTGAAACACAATTGTAGGCATAGATACTGGGAAGTTGCTGCAATATATTAGAACAGAGGTTACCAGCCTTTTGGACCTCAGGGACCACTAAATTCATAATTTTAAATCCCACGGACCAATAATATGAATTTTTTAAAAAAGATAAATAGTATTTAGTGCAATATAAAAAATGCAAATAATTTTTCTGTGGACCACCAAAATTTTCTCATGGACTACCAATGGTCCACAGACCACCAGTTGGTGACCGCTGGATTAGAAAACCTGCAAAAGTTTATAGCTTTAGGAACTTTTTTTTTTATTATTCAAAAAGTTTTACAGAAAATTTTTCCCCTTTCCCCCTCCTCCCCTCCCTTCACAACCCCCTCCCCGACTTCCCGGAACGAGCACAAGGTATAGTTAAAAATAAAACAAACATATGCTAAAAAAATTTCGCCCCAACTTAATTATACCCCTACAATCATCAGTTCCTAACTTCCCCCAAAAACAAACAAAAATAATACATCATAATCATTCAAAAACAGTCTAATAACTCTTAGTCTGATATCTACTTTGAATATAGTCAATCCATTTTTCCCATTCCTTTAAGTATCTTTCTTGCGTATTGTCTTTCAAAAAGGCTGATATCTTCGCCATCTCAGCCAAATTGGCAACTTTCAATATCCATTCTTCTATTGTAGGTACTTCTTTTTTCTTCCAGTATTGTCCTATTAGTAATCTTGCTGCTGTTATTAGATTTAAAATCAATTTAGTCTCAATTACTGTACAGTCCGTAATAATTCCCAACAAAAAAAATTAAGGAACTTTATCTTCTTTTCAAAACATTTTGTAAAATCCACCAAATTTTTATCCAAAAGGCCTTTATATCCTTACAAGTCCACCAAATATGAAAATATGTAGCATCATCACAATTACATCTCCAACATTTTGCTTGCATATCTGGGTACATACACGATAATTTCTTAGGATCTAAATGCCATCTATAAAACATTTTATAAAAATTTTCCCTCAAATTCTGTGCCTGCGTGAATTTAACATTTCTAACCCAAATTTTTCCCAAGTTTCCAATAATATTGGCTCCTGAAAATTTTGTGCCCACTTTATCATACAGTCCTTTACCAAGTCCCTTTCAGAATCTATTTCAAGTAACACATTATACAATCTCTTTATATGCTCCTGAGACTGATTTCTAATTTGCTTTACCAAATTTCCCTCGTTCTGCTCTATACCAATTTTCTGATCTTCCTTCCATCTAGCACGTAGTTGCTCATATTGAAACCAAGTATAATTTTTCCCTTCCTCTTTTAATACGTGCAGAGATTTTAATTGCAAATTACCTCTTTCAGTATACAAAAGATCTTTATATGTAATCATTTCCTGATTCTGTTCTATATTTATATTCTCTATTGTATGTCTAGGACTTGCCCATATAGGAACCTTATAATTTAGTTTGTAAGAGTATTTTTTCCAAACACGCAGAAGAGCATATCTTAACACATGATCTTTAAAGGCCTTATCCACTTTTTTGTCATAAATTAAATATGCATGCCATCCATATAGCAAGTCATAACCTTCTATATTCAAAATTCTTTCCTCTGTTAAATTAAACCACTCACTTATTACAGAGAGAGCAGCTGCTTCATAGTATAATTTAAAATTGGGCATTTTTAAACCTCCCCTTTCCCGGGAATCTTGAATTATTTTCATTTTAACCCTAGCTTTTTTACCTTCCCATATAAATTTATTAATTCCCTTCTGCCATTCCTCAAGATTCTTATCTTTCTTAATTATTGGTATCATCTGAAAGAGGAATAAAAATCTAGGTAAAACATTCATTTTAATAGCAGCTATTCTCCCCAGCAAGGATAATTGCAATTTTTTCCAAACAATCAACTCCTTCTGAACTTTTTGCCATAAAACCTCATAGTTATTCTTATACAATTTCACATTTGACGATGTAATATAGACCCCTAAGTATTTAACCTTCTTTACAATTTCAAATCCGGTTATTTCCTCTAATTTTTCTTTCTGTTGTCTGGCCATATTTTTTATTATCACTTTTGTCTTTTTCTGATTTACCTTAAACCCTGAAACCTTCCCATATTGATCAATTATTTCCAACAAAGATTTACTAGAGTTTATAGGGTTTGATAAAGTAATCACCAGGTAGTCTGCAAAAGCTCTCAGCTTATATTCATGTTGTCTAACTTTAATTCCCTCTATCTCCTTTACTTCTCGTATTTTATCCAATAATGGTTCTAGAGTTAGAATAAACAATAATGGTGATAAAGGACATCCCTGTCTTGTTCCTTTCGCAATCTTAAAAGGTTCTGTTAGGCTACCATTAATTATAATATGTGCTGTTTGCTCTCCATAAATTGCCCTAATTATTCTTATAAAACCATCTCCAAATTGCATCTTTTCTATTAATTTAAATAAAAAATCCCAATGCAATCGATCAAAAGCTTTCTCTGCATCAAGAAAAATAAATGCTGCTGGAATAAAATTTTTCTTTTCTAAATACTCCAGTAAATTAACAATCTGCATAACATTATTCCTCATCTGTCTCCCTTTTATAAATCCAGATTGATCATTATGAATTCTTCACTGCAAAATCAACATTAATCTATTAGCTATTATTTTAACAAAAATCTTATAATCATTATTTAAAAGCGAGATTGGCCTATAGTTCCCAGGTTTAGAACAATCCTGTTCCTCTTTTGGTATCAATGAAATAAAAGAGGTTCTCCATGAGGGGGGAATTCCCCCTCCTATTTGTATCTGATTAAATAATTCCTTAAGTGGACCTAACATCTCATCCTGTAAATTCCTATAATAACTAACTGTAAGCCCATCCGTACCAGGAGTTTTCCCCATTTTTAATTGTTTAATTACCAAGATAATTTCTTCAGAAGTTATAGGTCGATTCAGTTCATCCGTTTGTTCTAAAGTTAAATTTTTAACGTTATATTCCTTCAAATAATTATCAATATCCCTGTTCAATATATTATCTTTAAGATATACATTTGTATAATATTCTAAAAAAGCTTTTTTAATTTTATCCTGTTGGTATCTCTCTTTACCTTTATATTCTATTTTTTCTATAGTACGTTGTTTTTGTCTTTTCCTTAAGGTATATGCTAACCATCTACCAGGTCTATTTGCATTACAAAAAGTATTATGTTTGGCATATTGTATATTTGTTGCCACCTGATCAGCTATTATCATATTAAATTGATTCTGTAATAACTTTATTGCATCTTTAAGTTTTTGATCATGCGGGTTATGTATTAATAATTGTTGTTTCTTATAAATTTCCTCTTCTAAATACCTACGCTGTCTTTGTTGCTTATTTCTCTGTCTATTATTAGTATATATTAATACACCTCTCATAAAAGCTTTACTGGCGTCCCAAACCATTTTTATCAATGTTTCGTTATTCAAATTATAATCAAAAAATTCTTTCATCTGCTTTTTACATTGAATTACATTATCCTGATATCTAAACAAATTTTCATTTAATCTCCAAGTTCTTCTACCTTCTTTTCCATATTGCAATTCCATCCAAACAGGACTATGATCAGACAAACATCTTGGAAATATCTCAGTTTTCTTCACCTTAAAAAGCAAGTCATTAGAAATTAAAATAAAATCAATACGTGAGAAGGATTGATGCCTATCAGAGAAAAAAGTATAGTCTCTTTCCTCCAAATTCCGCAGTCTCCATACATCTCTCAACTCATGATCTTCTATCATGTCAAAAAAGGATTTAGGCAGCTTTGCATGTGCAGGTATCTTCTTAGAAAAAGTTCTCTTGTCCTTTCGTGTATCTATTACTCCATTCCAATCTCCCAATATAATACACGATTTATAATCCCATAGAATCAATTTATCATACAACATTCTATAAAAATTTTCTTGTTGCTGATTGGGTGCATATATACCAAACAAAAGGGTCTTTTTTGTTTCTATTGTAAGTTCAATAGCAATATATCTTCCGTGAATATCTGCCTCTATTAACTTGGCTGGTATATCTTTTCTCAAATAAACCACTATGCCATGTTTTTTGTCCAAAGCAGAAGCAACAAAATGTTTACCTAACTTTGAGTTTATTAAGTACTTTTGATCTGATAGTTTAATATGCGTTTCTTGTAAGCAAATTACATCATTTCTAAATTGTTTCAAATAATGAAATATTTTTCTTCTCTTCTGAGCTGAATTCAAACCATTGACATTCCAGGTCAAGATTTTATTTGCCATTACTGGCCTGCTGAAGCTTTTGAGCGATCAGCTGAAGATCGTCCTCCCGTATCTTCGGCCGTGCTCCTCCCACCGCTTCTGTAGCAGAATCCTGAACTTTACTTTGAGTTTGTTGCTCCTTTTCTTTATGCTTAAGGGCTCCCCTCGTCAGTCTTTGTTCTTGTGGTTGTTCCTCAGATGGTAACATCACTGGAATCACCTCAGCTTCCACACCCATTTGAGTCTCTTAAATTCTTTTTTCTATTATTTCTACTTCAGGTTTCAGCACGGTGGAAAGAAAATCTTTGGCCTTAAGCACTGTATCAATACGATATCTCCTTCCTTGATAATATTTATTTATTTATTTATTTATTTATTTATTTATTTATCAAACTTCTATACCGCCCTTCTCCCGAAGGACTCAGGGCGGTGTACAGCCTTCATTTAAAACAGTTAATATACATATTAAAATAACAATTAAAAAGCTTATTAAACAATTAAAAGGCCAAATTAAAACCGTCAATTGACCATCTAAAATACCCAATAAAATTACCATTAAAAGTTTAAAATTTAAATTTAGAATTTAAAAAATCAGGCCAGTCCCGCTTGTATGAATAAATAAGTTTTCAGTTCCCGGCGAAAGGTCCGAAGGTCAGGCAATTGGCGTAAACCGGGGGGAAGTTCGTTCCAGAGAGTAGGTGCTCCCACAGAGAAGGACCTTCCCCTGGGGGCCGCCAGCCGACACTGCTTGGCGGACGGCACCCTGAGAAGACCCTCTCTGTGAGAGCGTACGGGTCGGTGGGAGGCATGTGGAAACAGCAGGCGGTCCCATAAGTACCCGGGCCCTAAGCCATGGAGCGCTTTGAAGATGGTAACCAAAACCTTGAAGCGCACCCGGAAGACCACAGGTAGCCAGTGCAGACTGCGCAGGAGTGGTGTTACCCGGGAGCAACGCGGTGCTCCCTCAATCACCCGCGCAGCTGCATTCTGGACTAACTGCAGTCTCCGGGTACACTTCAAAGGTAGCCCCATGTAGAGAGCATTGCAATAATCCAGTCGAGAAGTGACGAGCATGAGTGACCGTGCATAAGGCATCCCGGTCAAGAAAGGCGCAACTGGCGGACCAGGCGGACCTGGTAAAAGCTCTCCTGGAGCGGCCGTCAAGTGATCTTCAAGCGACAGCCGTTCATCCAGGAGAACGCATAAGTTCGCACCCTTTCCATTGGGGCCAGTGACTTGCCCCCAACAGTCAGCCGCGGTTGCAGCTGACTGTACCGGGATGCCGGCATCCACAGCCACTCCGTCTTGGATGGATTGAGTCTGAGTCTGTTTCTCCCCATCCAGACCCGTCGGCCTCCAAACAACGGGACAGCACTTGACTGCTTCGCTGGGGTGGCCTGGGGTGGAAAAGTACAGCTGGGTATCATCAGCGTACAGATGATAACTCACCCCAAAGCCACTGATGACCTCGCCCAACGGCTTCATGTAGATGTTGAACAGGAGAGGCGAGAGAATCGACCCCTGCGGCACCCCACAAGTGAGGCGCCTTGCGGCCGATCTCTGCCCCCCTGTCAACACCGTCTGCGACCAGTCGGAGAGGTAGGAGGAGAACCACCGATAAACGGTGCCTCCCACTCCCAACCCCTCCAACCGGCGCAGCAGGATACCATGGTCGATGGTATCAAAAGCCGATGAGAGATCCAACAGGACCAGGGCAGAGGAACAACCCCTATCCCTGGCCCTCCAGAGGTCATCCACCAACGCGACCAAAGCTGTCTCCGTGCTATACCCGGGCCGGAAGCCGGACTGGAACGGGTCTAGATAGACAGCTTCCTCCAGGTACTGAGGGAACTGCCGTGCCACCACACTCTCTACAACCTTCGCCACAAAGCAAAGGTTGGAGACTGGACGATAATTACCCAAGATAGCTGGGTCCAGGGAAGGCTTCTTGAGGAGGGGTCTCACCACCGCCTCTTTCAAGGCGGCGGGAAAGACCCCCTCCATCAAAGAAGCATTTATAATACCCCGGAGCCAGCCTCGTGTCACATCCTGAGTGGCCAGCACCAGCCAGGAAGGGCACGGGTCCAGTAAACATGTAGTGGCATGCAGTCTCCCCAGCAACCTGTCCATGTCCTCGGGAGCCACAGAATCAAACTCATCCCAAACCACATCAACAAGACGAGCCTCAGTCATCTCATCCGGATCATCGCAATCTTGGTCCAAGCTATCCCGAAGCTGAGCGATTTTATCGTATAGATAACCGCTAAACTCCTCGGCACGTCCCTGTAAGGGGTCATCCCATCCCCCCTGGTGGAGGAGGGAACGGGTCATCCGAAACAGGGCGGCCGGGCGGTTATCTGCCGACGCAATGAGGGAGGAGGCGTAGGAACGCCTCACCACCCTCAGTGCCACTAGGTAGGTCTTTGAAAAAGACCTAACTAGTGTCCGATCAGCTTCGGAGCGGCTGGACCTCCAGGCACTCTCTAGGCGTCTTCTTCGGCGTTTCATCTCTCTCAGCTCCTCAGAGAACCAAGGAGCTAATCGAGATCTGCGCCGGGTCAGAGGCCGCAAAGGCACGACACGGTCCAAAGCCCCAGCCGCGGCCTGTTCCCAGGCCGCGACTAGTTCTTCGGTCGTGCCATGGGTAAGATCCTCAGGGAACGGCCCAAGCTCCGTCTGGAACCTTTCTGGGTCCATCAGGCGCCTGGGACGGAACCAACGCATTGGTTCCGTCTCCCTGCAGTGGTGAGTAGCGGTCTGAAAGTCTAGGCGGAGGAGAAAATGATCTGACCATGACACCGGTATTGTCACTAAATCTCTTACTACCAGATCATTAAACCACTGTCCAGAGATATAAATCAGGTCCAGCGCGGATCCCCCCGTGTGAGTAGGGCCATCAGTTACTTGAATCAGGTCCAAGGCCGTCATGGAAGCCTGGAACTCCTGAACCACTGTTGATGACAGGCCAGCCGATGGCAGGTTGAAATCACCCATGACCAAAAGTCTGGGGATCTCAACAGCCACCCCGGCAAGCACCTCCAGTAGCTCAGGCAGGGCTGTAGTCACGTAGCAAGGAGCCAGGTACGCGATCAACAAACCCATCTGATTCTTATGGCCCCACTTCACAAGAAGGGATTCACAGCCGGCTATCTGAGGAACAGTGGTCTCTCTCGGCTCCAGACCCTCTTTCATTACAACCGCCACCCCTCCACCCCTACCCTGGGCCCTCGTTTGATGGAATGCTCGGAAACCTGGCGGGCACAGTTCAACTAGGGGCACCCCCCCTTCTGCACCCAACCAGGTCTCCGTAATGCCCATAAAGTCCGTAGATTCCCCCTGAATAAGATCGCAAATCAGGGGGGCCTTGTTAACCACGGACCGGGCATTGCACAACATCAACCGGAGGCCCGGGCTCTGAGGATCCTGACCTTCCGGGAACGGGGAAAGACTGGGGGGCCGGAGCACGCGATCGCTTTTAAACAGCGAACACGTGTTCCCAACGAACGATACGGCCCTTTGCTTCCGCCATATCTGCCCCTCCCACTTACCGTACAGATGGAGCCAATTTCCACTTCTGGAACGTACCCCTCACCCCCCTCCCTCGGACCAGATGAAAAAACGCCGTGAACTGGGACTGGGACTGAACCAACCCTCCCCGACGGGATCTCCCCCCCTCCTGTCACTTCCCTCCCCCCCTTTAAAAAACCCTTATTAAAAAACCTATGTACAAAACCCCATAAATTCTTCTTCCTCGCATGCCACCTCTCCGGGTCCCAAGACCCCTCGTTAAGGCCGGCCCTCGATAACCCAGATGGCCATTCCTGCGAGGCGGGGGAACCTCGCAGTTGAAGAAGTTCGGCAGCCGTATATTTCATAATACACTGTCAAACCAACTGGAACCTCCCATCTAAATTGAATCTGGTATTTCTTAAGTTCTTGTGTAAAAAATGTAAAGTCCTTTCTATCCCTTAACATCTTGGGAGGAATCTCTTTCAAAACCTTCAGCTCCTGTTCCCCTATTTTCAAGTTTTTCTGAAATGCAACTTGCAAAATTTGATTTCTCACTGTTCTTTTCAAAAAATAAACCACAATGTCTCTAGGAAGTTTCTTCTGCCTAGCAATCCAGGAATTAACTCTATAAATTTTATCAATTTGATAAGCAACCTCTTGTGGATCAAGTTCAATAAATTCAGCCAGAGCTTCTGATAAAATTTTTTTAAAATCTTCCCCTTTCTCCTCATTCAGGCCCCTAATTCTCAGAGCTCCTTCCATCATTCTATACTGCATCACCACCACTTGATCTTCATTTTTGTCCAATTTAATTTGCATTCCCCCCATTCTATTTTCTATTTGCTGATTTGACTGAGCAATTTCTTGCACCTCCTCCTCCACCACCTCCAGTCTTTTTGCCAAACCTTGGAAAGCCATCAAAATATCTTCTCTTATTTTTTTATTATTCTCTTTTATTTCCTCTCTTATTTTCTCATTATTATCCATTATCTCCTTAAACTTTTCTTCAAAGACTTTCCCTTGTTCTTTAATCAAATCTTCTAAAGCTGGTTCAGAACCCCTTCTACCCCCAGTCTTAGGTGGTTTAGTAGCCATTTCAGTTTTTAAAATTCACAAAATATAAGTCTAGAAACTTCTCTTTTCCCCTTTAAGTATAGGAGAGCTCACTTCACTTCATTAAAATCCACAGATAATATTTCTTAGCTTCTTAGTTACACAGGCTGTTTAGAATTCCATTCTTCACTTTCACTCCCTTTCAGGCGCCATCTTAAAGAGTCAGTTGAAACAAAGAAAAAAAAAGTTTCTCTTTTTAAAAGGGTAGAAGTCAGGAAATCAAAAATACTTGCAATCCAGTAATTGTTCACTCGAGCTCATTCCGTCTGCTTATAGAAATCCATAAAGATAAGACAATTAGCAGAGATGGACACTTTCTTCTTTTCCTGCTTTTGCAGGCACGCACTGAAGTCGGAGCTTGGCAGGAATATTTATGGGACTCTCGACCCTCAGGGCTCTGCTTAATTAAAAACAAAGCCCCTGGGGAGGTCTACCACCACACCCCCGCAGCTCTTATCTTTTCCCTTTCATCCAGGGAAAAAGATTAAAGCTGGCTTTTCCTGCCTTTTACGATGTTCAGTAAGGAGCCCCTTAATTAGGAACTCAGCGAAGAAGGTGGCGCCACCAGAAGTCATAACTTTAGGAACTTGACTGACACCACTCTGTACTCAGAAGAAAAATCAAGCAAAATGTCTGTTGTCCTGACAAACTTTGAAAAGCAATCTGACCTTATAAAGGTCTGAGTAGATTCCCTTTTCTTTATTTGATCCCCTTTTACAAACCTGAATAGAATTAAAGAGCAAAACATTTCTGGAATGTAAAAGGCCAAGCTATGGAATGGCCATTAAATACTAAGCCATTAGCAAAGGGAAACAAAGATAATTTTGTATGTCATCTCAGATAAACAGGGTTAATTGTAGTGTTATCTGCAATACCTTTACTTTGAAACATGGGAGTAATTTTATTTATTTATTTATTTATTTATTTATTTATTTATTTATTTATTTATTTATTTATTTATTTATTTTGTCACAACAGTATATATAAGCATAAGCATGAAAGTAACTATATAATATATAAGCATATATATATATAAGCATAAGTATGTAATAACTATATTAATTGGATATAATGAAAGGAAACAATAGGACAGGAACGGTAGACACGTTTGTGCTCTTATGCACGCCCCTTACAGACCTCTTAGGAATGGGGTGAGGTCAATAGTAGACAGTTTTTGGTTAAAGCTTTGGGGATTTTGAGAAGAGACCACAGAGTCAGATAGTGTGTTCCAAGCATTAACAACTCTGTTACAGAAGTCATATTTTCTGCAATCAAGATTGAAGCAGTTAACATTAAGTTTAAATCTATTGTTTGCTCTTGTATTGTTGTGATTGAAGCTGAAGTAGTCTTTAACAGGAAGGACATTGCAATAGATGATTCTATGAGTCCTGTTGAAGGCGGCGGAGTTCTAAGTTTTCTAAACCCAGGTGGCATAAGGTATTTTGTCACAAAGATCATTAATGTATAGTATGAAGAGTGCCTTGAGGAACGCCACTCTTGACAGGAATAGGATTTGATAGAGCATTGCCAATTTTGACCACTTGTCTGTTTGACAGAAAAGCAGATATCCATTAGGGGTCCTGAAATGCCATAGGATTTTAGTTTTAGGAGAAGTTTATTGTGTACTACTGAGTCAAAAGCTTTGCAGAACTGCCTGAAATAAATATCTCATACAAAAGAAAATTGATTAAAATACAGTCCATTTGAATGAAACTTTCTTTGCAGGAATGGGCAATTAATTTTATCAAGGGGTTACACAAAAAACTAGGATTGTTGTGGAGGATGGCTGTCCTGCCTCTGCCTCATACCTCATACCTGTCCTGCCTCATGCCTCATACCTCCCCCACTGCCCTCACTGGGGACTATACAGAAACAGCTGAAGGACTGGTTGTGACCTGAGGGCTGTAAAAGGTTTATTCTTTGTATAGAAAATGTCCCTGTGCTTGTCTAATTTTCAGCATCATTTGTAACAAGGTGTCAAACTTGATTTCATTGAGGGCCGCATCAGGGTTGTGTTTGACCTCGGGAGGCTGGGGTGGATGTAGCCAGGGTGGGCATGGCCAGATCGACATCACTCGTGTCGGGGGTACCTGTGGTGGCCAAGTGCAAAGGGCAGGACTTCCCTCAGACCCTCCCTCCCTCTCATTATAATTTCCTTCCTTCCTTCCTTCCTTCCTTCCTTCCTTCCTTCCTTCCTTCCTTCCTTCCTTCCTTCTCTTCTTTTTCCATCCATTCTCCTTTCTTCTTCCTTCCCCTTTCCTTATTTTTCCTTCCTTGCTCTCTTCCCATCTTCCCATCTTTTTCTTTGTCTTTTCTCTTTCCCTTTCTCCTTTCCTGTCGCTTCTTGGATACTCAATTGCAAACGGAGAAACATTTCTCCTTTTGTTTTGCTTTTAGTTTGTTCTGCTAGCCTTCTGCGAGTGAAAATGGAGGGCCATGCATAGCCCTCGTAGGCACCATTTTCAGCCACAATGGCCTCTTGCAGCCCTCTGCCAGTAAAAATAGAGCTGAGGGGTTGCGCAGTTCCGTTTTCACTGACAGAGGCACCTTTGCTGTTTCAAGGGTGGCCACACAGGCCACATCTAAGCACCCCACAGGTAGGATCTGGCCTGGGGGTCCTGAGTTTGACACCCTGATTTATAATAAATACTAAGGCCTTGATTTTTTCCTTTGTTTTATTTTTTATGTTTATATTATTTATATTACTTTTCTTTGACTCAATATTGTAAATACAATGTAAGTGCTCACCTCTAAACAAAGTGCAGTTGGCACTGTCATTATGTACTAAATTGCAAACTGTGCTCCCAACTATCAAATGCATCCCCTTAAACCATTTGACTGATCAAGCAAAGTTTTATATGATAATTGGTAAAATGTTATTTTCTATTTTATTTGATAAAAAGCAATACAATAATAACTTGAATCCAGAAACAGTGTTAAACTTTTTCAAACAAAAGAAACCCCGCCTTTCTATCAAAAATATCCTCTCCTTACTATCATCATCCATGTACAGCCCAAATTCCAAATCTTTACTCTGTCCCAGTTTTTCTTTACAGCACTGTAATATAAAGAAATACAGCTGATACAGTAGCCACTCCTATTTGACAACATCTGTATTTCCTCTTTTTTCTTCACATTTTATCTTTTGCCTACATTGCTTGTAAAGAAGTTGGTGAATCAATATATAAGAGGTAACATAGCCTATTCATAGTTTGGCATAAAGCATTAGATTGCATTAACTAGTAAATAAAATTGACCAACTAAAAAAACATACATAAAAAATACTACTTTAAAAGTTTTTGTTTCTGTTCCCATGTTTCAGTAAAATCCATTGGGTTAGCATTAGATCATTTCTAAATCATTAGTCACATTTTATTCCTCTCTTCTTTTAGCTAAATGTTAGATTTACAATGCATTAAGAAACTGAAAGCCAGATTCAATTTGATTTTGCTTTTAACCTATTTTGGCATTTTTCATATGTATCAAAGCCAATGTTCTATCTGCTAATTGTAATTTAAAATTACCATATTGCTTCTAAAAGTATTTTTAGATTTAGACTGATTATTCTTAATAATTTTAACTTCTGTTTATACAACTTTCCAAAGATGTACATACTCTTTCCAGTATGCCATTTGTTAAACCATCTGAACATTAACTAAATTATACTGAAAACTTTTTTTCCCAGAACTGTGTAAAATGCATTTCTATTTCTGATGCTGTCTAAAGATCTTGGTCATCATTTTTAAATCCTACAGCTAGTAGATGTGCTGTCTGGAGGGAGATTGGATTGGATGAAGCAGTACATCCTTGTTGGGCAGGAAGAAACCCTATTAATAGCCCATACGTATATGGCTTTCAGAGCACATGACAGGCTTTGTATTTTCTTTTGTACAAGGCAGGAATCCAGATCCTAGTGGTATGTGGTGACTGAAGTCTCAGGATAAAACTTTCCACTGATACTGTAGTGCTTAATGTTACAATAATTAAACATATAGGCATCTAATCAATTAAAATTAATTTACTTTTATTTGCGTTTTAACCATACAATTATTTTTAAGCATAAATGCAGCCAAATTTAGCTTCTGGCCATTTTGTAGTGAGTAAACCATTTTAGCCTTTACCTGCTGTAGGATATTGAGGGGCAAATAACATAGGTTTTGTTATTTGTTAACTAACATAGTTACTTTATATTTTAATCTGATTTATATTCTTTCTTTTAAAGTGATGTTCAATATTTATTTAGTAAACATGTATGCCAATATCCTGTCCAATCAACTTTCCTCTTTCAGACTTCTTTGTTATGCTAACTATAAAAGGGGATGTAAGCTAAAGATTGGGGTTTCCTCTTTGAATGAGGAATCCTTTTTGTCTGAATAGTCTGATAAATTGAAATAAAATGATCTTCCTGTCTCAGTTTGTCTCATTGGAAAATATGCACATGAGGCACGAGCCTGAAAAAGCCATATTTGGCCATCAATATTTTGATTATTATGCAAGCATGTAGATGTGAAGTGAGGGATGATATTGATAGTATAGCTTTCTGGTGTTACCTAATTCTAATGGTATTCTAAATGAGAGGAAACTGTGATATTCTAGAAGAAGATCTAGTTAAAGGGCTGTCTTCAAAACAAAAAAATCAGAGTTACTGCATATCAAAATAAATTTATCTTTTCTTTCTCTCCATAAATCCTTTTTACCATATTAAGCAAGATACTACATTTACTCTAAGAAATTAGGAATCCAAAAATGTAAAAGGCAAAAGATTTGTACAATCTGAAGAAAAACCGTAAACATGCAAAGTTGAAAGTCTGGAAGATACATGTTTCACCATTAAAGACAAGAAGATAATATGGTTTAAACATCACTTTATTCATCAAACTTCTTTCACTGAGAAAGATTTCTCATTCCCCCCCCCATCTCTTTTTGCATGGCATCTCCATTAATACATATTACATGAGACCCTGTTCAATAGAATAAACTGTTTACACTTTGTTTATTCTGAATAACTTTGTTATCTGGTTTTAATCCATTCCTCCATTGTAATATTCTCCATAGTTAATGATCTAATTTACTTGGTTTACACAAATTTACAAATGTTAAACCTATTTACTACTATGTTGTGTGTTCGGCTCCCGAGCCTGGCCTCTTGGCAGAGAGTGACTCAGAGAATGAGGGGGAAGAGCCGACAGGGCTTCTCTCTGCAGGACCTTCCTCTCTGGCTCCGCTCCAGGTTCCAGAGGCAGGCCAGGTGGAGTAGATGACGAGGCCTCTTTCTCCCGCACCTTCCCCCTCCCAAGCAATGCCTCAAGACCCAGCTGCTGACAATCAGTCCTGGTTAAATCCCAGACATCACAGAAGGGAGAGGCGGGAACAACAAAAGAAGGGGTGGGGCAGGCTTAGAGAGTGCTGAGTCATGGAGCCACACCCCACAGGGTATAAAAGCAGGAGGAGCTGCTCTATAGCTTCTTGTGATGGACAAAAAACTGACTCGTGGAAACTTTGGCTGCAATATTTCTAGACTAAGAATTTGGTTTCTGGATTTCTGTTTATTTCTGAACCTTGGTTGCTCCAGTAACAAACTGCAGTTACGCTGGCTTCTGAGGAGATAAGAGAACTTGGCAGGCAATCGCAGGTTCGTTGCCAGAACTGATATCTGTCATAGGAATAAATTGCTGGCAGATATAGTCAGCTCGCATGTCGCATAACTGGATTTATATGAAAGATCATATAAATTGATGACAAATTTAAAGTTAATTGTAAAGTAAAAGTTGCAACAGAGTAATAAATAATTGATGTATTTTTGCTGCATTATATTTCAGAGAGAAGTTTTCTGTTTTCTTAGAACTGTTTTCTGAGGAATCACTATGGTTACAATTGAATCAGTGGTGGGTTTCAAATTTTTTTACTACCGGTTCTGTGGGTGTGGTTTGGTGGGTTTGGCATGACTTGGTGGCTGTGGCTTGGCGGACGTGGCAGAGGAAAGATACTGTAAAATCTCCATTCCCACCCCACTCCAAGGGAAGAATACTGTAAAATCTCCATTCCATCCTGATCAGCTGGGACTTGGGAGGCAGAGAATAGATGGGGGTGAGGCTAGTCAGAATTTTTACTACCGGTTCTCCGAACTACTCAAAATTTCCGCTTAATGGTTCTCCAGAACTGGTCAGAAACTGCTGAAACCCACCTCTGAGTTGAAGGCTATGATTATAATCCTATTCATAACTGATGAATCATACTACTTTGGGCCAAACTTTCAAATAAGCACAAATTAAATTTGCATCCTGTATTAAGGAACCCAAGTCCATTGATTTCAAAGGGCTTAAGCATTCTTACCTTTCTGCTGGAATGCAATTAAACAATCTAATTTATTCCCTAAACATTTTTCACTTATTTTTTGCACATCCACGCATGGAAAATATTATTGCCTGAACACAAATATATTCACATGCACATGTTTACTTATGCTTTTTCTGAGAAAAAAGTTTTAATTTTTTTATCTATGAAATCATTTTTCCCAGCAATTTCTATATATATGTGTATGCATATATGTATGTATGTTTGCTCTCCCCACTTCTCTTCTCTCTGTATACCAATGACTGCATCTCTAACGAGCCATCTGTTAAACTACTGATGACACAACAATGATTGGTCTCATTCAAGACAATGATGAATCTGCATACAGATGGGAGGTTGAACAACTAGCCTCGTGGTGTGACCGGAACAATCTGGAACTGAACACACTCAACCCATAGAAATGGTGGTAGACTTTAGGAAAAACCCTTCCATACTTCCACCTCTTACAATACTAGACAACCCAATATCAACAATAGAGACATTTAAATTTCTAGGTTCTACCATATCGCAAGATCTAAAATGGATAGCTAACATCAAAAATGTCATCAAAAAAGCACAACAAAGAATGTTCTTTCTGCACCAATTCAGAAAGCTCAAACTGTCCAAGGAACTTCTGATACAATTCTACAGAGGAATTATTGAGTCTGTCATCTGCACCTCTATAACTGTCTGGTTTGGTTCTGCAATCCAACAAGACAGACAAAGACTTCAGAGGATAATTAGAATTGCAGAAAAAACAATTGCTACCAACTTGCCTTCCATTGAGGACCTGTATACTGCACGAGTCAAAAAGAGGACTGTGAAAATATTTACAGACCCCTCACATCCTGGACATAAACTGTTTCAACTCCTACCCTAAAAACAACACTACAGAGTACTGCACACCAGAACACCAGGAATAGTTTCTTCCTGAACGCCATCACTTTTTTTATTTATTTATTTTATTTGTCACAACATTATATATAAGCATAAGCATGAAATAACTATACGATATATAAGCATATATATAACCATAAGTATGTAATACTTATGGTGAGATCATCAGTGGCTTCGGTGTGAGGTACCAGTTGTACGCTGATGACACCCAGCTGTACTTTTCCACACCGGGCCACCCCAACGAAGCTATCGAAGTGCTGTCCCGGTGTTTGGAGGCCGTACGGGTCTGGATGGGGAGAAACAGGCTCAAGCTCAATCCCTCCAAGACAGAGTGGCTGTGGATGCCGGCATCCCGGTACAGTCAGCTGAGTCCACGGCTGACTGTCGGGGGCGAGTCACTGGCCCCGATGGAGAGGGTGCGCAACTTGGGCGTCCTCCTGGATGAATGGCTGTCTTTTGAAGATCATCTGACGGCCGTCTCCAGGAGAGCTTTTTACCAGGTTCGCCTGGTGCGCCAGTTGCGCCCCTTTCTAGACCGGGATGCCCTATGCATGGTCACTCACGCCCTCGTGACGTCTCGCCTGGATTACTGCAATGCTCTCTACATGGGGCTCCCCTTGAAGGGCATCCGGAGACTGCAGTTAGTTCAGAATGCGGCTGCGCGGGTTATAGAGGGAGCCCCTCGTGGCTCCCGTATGACACCTATCCTGCGCAGACTGCACTGGCTACCTGTGGCCTTCCGGGTGCGCTTCAAGGTTTTGGTAACCACCTTTAAAGCGCTCCATGGCATAGGGCCGGGTTACTTACGGGACCGTCTACTGCTACCGAATACCTCTCACCGGCCCGTGCGCTCTCACAGAGAGGGACTCCTCAGGGTGCCGTCAGCTAGGCAGTGTCGTCTGGCGACGCCCCGGGGAAGGGCCTTCTCTGTGGGGGCCCCCACCCTCTGGAACGAACTCCCCCCAGGACTCCGTCAACTTCCGGACCTCCGAACCTTCCGTCGCGAGCTTAAAACACACCTATTCATTTGCGCAGGACTGGACTAGTTTTTAAATTTTATAGGGGTTTTAAATTGGTTTTAATATTTATACTATTTTTAATAATTTGGCTTTTAGAATAAGTTTTTTAATGGTTTTCTTAATTTGTATATATATGTTTTTTACTTGCCTGTGAACCGCCCTGAGTCCTTTGGGAGATAGGGCAGTATACAAATACGAATAATAAATAATAACTATATGAAATTGTATACAATCAAAGGGAACATTAGGACAGGAACGGTAGGCACGTTGGTGCTCTTATGCATGCCCCTTACAGACCTCTTAGGAATGGGGTGAGATCAATAGTAGATAGTTTTTGGTTAAAGCTTTGGGAATTTTGGGAAGAGACCACAGAGTCTGGTAGTGCATTCCAGGCATTAACAACTCTGTTTCTGAAGTCATATTTTCTGCAATCAAGATTGCAGCGGTTCACATTAAGCTTAAATCTATTGTGTGCTTGTTTATTGTTGTGATTGAAGCTGAAGTAGTCTTCAACAGGAAGGAGGTTGTAACAAATGATTCTATGAGTTAAGCTCAGGTCATGTCGAAGGCGGCTGAGTTCTAAATTTTCTAAACCCAGGATTTCAAGTCTGGTGGCATAAGGTATTTTGCTGTAATCAGAGGAGTGGAGAACTCTTCTTGTAAAATATTTCTGGACATGCTCAATTGTATAAATGTCTGAAATGAAGTATGGGTTCCAGACAGGCGAGCTGTATTCAAGAATTGGTCTAGCAAATGTTTTATATGCTAAACAAATAATTCCCTCAACACGGTCACACTATTTACTAAATCTGCACTACTATTAATCTTCTCATCGTTCCCACTACCCATCTCCTTCCACTTATGACTGTATGACTGTAACTTTGTTGCTTGTATCCTTACGATTTATATTGATATTGTTTCCTGATTGCTTATTTGTACCCTATGACTATGGAGTCCCGAAAGTGATGGAGGACCAGATTAATCGCCCTCAACTCCAGCCAGTTGATGTTGTTGGCAAGGTCCTGCGGGGACCAGTGACCTTGTGCTAACTTGGTGTGGAGGTGAGCCCCCCAGCTATAGTCCAGGATCGCTCTCCACCCCCCCACCCCCTGAGGACTTCGGTACAAAGAAAAGGATTGAGTAAAACCCCTGTCTCTGCTGGAGGTATGGCACAGGTTCTATGGCCTGAATCTCTAGAAGGTGAGCGATGGCCTTCTCCATGAGGCCCGTGTGATGTTATTGTGGGAGACAGGGCATTGCACAAAGTGGTTTGGGGGTTAGAGAGGAACTCCAATGAGAGACCCAATCTTATGGTGTTCAAGACCCAAGTGTCTGTCATTGTCTGCAGCCACTGGTCTACAAAGAGGCTCAGGTGTCGTCCCCCCCTTTGAACAGGTTGGCTGCTCAGTCACTTTTACCTTTGCCTTGGCCTATCCTGAAAGCCTTGCCTGTCAAGCTGCATTCCTGTCATTGGGTGTAAAATCTCTGATGGGAGGTACCCTGTTGTACAGGGCTCGAAAGGACTGCCATAGATAGAAGGGGACAGAGCGACAGTCTGTTTGTCTAATCAGCATCTTCCTTTTATCTCTTCCTTCGACCAAAATTGGGTCCAGGAATTCGCCAAAAAGCATGCTGCCTGCATAGGGAGCCGATGCCTCCATTTTGACTTAATGTCAGATCTCCATTTTGACTTAATGTCAGCTGTCCACAGACGGAGCCACAGTAGTCTCCAGAATGTTATGGAGAAGGCTAGGGTTCTGGAAGCGTATTTGGTGGAATGCAGAGTTGCATCTGCAGAAATTTGGGCTGCTGCAATGATTTTATTAAGGTCCTGATGCAGGTGAGCCTCCTGAGAAGCAACCTTGATTGAAGTTGGTGGAGCCAAATGAGGGAGGTGCAGGTAAAAAATGATGCTGCAGTGGAGGCCTTAATTGCCCAGGCCGAGGCTTGGTGGGTTTTCTCCAAAATCTGCCACAAGCCCATCTGCAAATTAAAAAGGGTGGAAAAGAAGGTTAAAAGGAAGGGGTGAGAGCGGGTGTGTATTCGCTCTCACACCCGGTAAATTACCTGTGAAGAATGCCTGGAGTGGGCCCCCAGATCTTTATTTGAAAACCAAGGAGAAAGCTGGAAGATCCCTCATAAAAACAAAAGTAATTTGGACTTATTGATAGTAACTGGAGAAGTTGAGCCCTATTCTAGATGAGAATAGTGGTAATTGATAGAGGGTATTTTGTAATCCGAATTTAAGAAGTTAAAGTGGCAAATTCCATTTGAAAGTATGGTGTACCGTTGAAAAGTGAGCCAACAGTGCCATCTAGTGGCTGAAGAAAAAGTATTTTTAAGACTAGAAAAAAACTTATCTACCTTTCAACTGTCTTGTTTTTTGAAACTGGTCTTTTTATTTACCCTTTTGTGAACACTTTAAAGAATTTGACTTTCTTTTTTTTTTGGTTAGAAGATAAATGGAAGACAAGCAAAATAGTTGAGCTCACATTTGGGATTCCTACATTCTTCCTTTTCTTAAGAGCTGTTTATTCCCCTTTTTTTTCTTTTGTTATTCTGAAAGACTTCCCACCCACCCCTTTTTATTTTGTTTTCTTTTGATTATAGTTCAATGCTAGAATTAAACTAACAAGACAGTGGATTAAGACCAGAAGAATCTGAAGATTTATAAGGACAACGTAATATTTGGTTTTTGTTTTCTATATCTTCCTTTTTGATTTTTATCCTTTTTTTTTTTTTGGATTTTCTTTCCAACACTATATTTTTAACCTGGATTATAGGGATTTTTGATTTGGGAGGGTGGTGGTTGATTTGGCTTTTCTGCATTTTTGCCTTTTAACTAATCCAACCATCAGGGAGGATTAGATACTTGAATTACAAACTATTATATTTGGAATATAAATTTACAAGAATGAGCGCAAAGAAAAAGCTTACAACATTGCTACATCCAACAGGCAGTCCTATTTCAACAGAAAAGATTCTGGAGATGCAGCTCCAAATTTCATGCAAACACTTCATGATGACTTGAAACAAGATATAAAAGAAATGAAAGACATGATGGAGAAACACGAAGGGAGGATTCAAAAAGTAGAAGAAAAGACGGAAGAGACAGGAAAAACGTTGAGGAACTAGGAGGAAAATTTGTGCTAACTGATAAAATTCAAAACTTACAGGAAAAAACAATAATCCTTCTCAAAATGGGCAAGGCTGACTTTTCTTTAAGATTTCAAAATATTGAGGGGGAGAAAGGAGGAAATCTGCCTGAGGTGATAGCTGAGATCTTGATGGAAGCTCTGGATCAACCCAAAGAGAAGATATTAAATGAAATTGATGAATTGATGAAGTACGTACAACGTATGCGATGAGAAATAAACTACCAAGAGAAGTACATGTAAGATTCACAAAGAAAGCATTGAAATTGGAGATACTGCAAACAGGAAGAAATACAGCACTAAAATACACAGATAAAGAAATTGTGGTATTGAGGCAAATATCCAAAAGTGTTAGAGATGTAAGGAGAGAACACCAATTTTAACAAGACTCCTAATATCAAAAGGAGTGAATTTCAGATGGTTAATCCCGGAAGGAGTTTTGGTGATTTGGCAAGAACAAAGGCTTAGATTAGACACCGTTGATAAAGCAAGATCCTTGCTTTATTGGACTAGTGGAAGAGGACCAGGGAGCGACAGGAAACATACAACAAAAAGAAGAAGAGAAAATAAAAGAACAGGAAGAAAAAGTACTGAAAGAGGGGGCACAGGCTAAGGAGCCAATGGAACAAAGATAAACCAGGGCAATGAAATTAAAAACTACTAACAAGTAAAACATGGAAGAAGAAATAAAAGCAATATTGATAAATGTAAATGGATTAAATGCGCCAATAAAAAGGAATAGAACATTAAACAAATTAAACTCCTCGATGGATATTACGTGTTTGCAAGAGGTTCATATTAGAAAGCAACATGAAAAATTATTAGCACATTCAAAATTAGGAACTTTATTTACATCATTAATACATCAAAGTAAAAGAGGAATAGCCATGTACATTAAGGAAAAGTTAGAACCCAAGTTTCTCTTTGAAGATGAAGAAGGTAGAGTCTTCATGGTGGAAATAAAAATACATTTCAAACAAATACTTTTGATAGCACTATATGCCCCAAATGAAAAACAAGAAGATTTTTATAAGAGATTATACAGAAAAATATTAGAATTGGATTACGAACATATTTGCATAATGGGAGATTTTAATCCCATAACAGATGTAGAATTGGATTATAAAACAATAAAGATAAATAAAAAAGCAAGGAGAACAGTGCCAAAATCCTTTCGTACAATGACAGAAGAGTTGAGTATTCAAGATATTTGGAGACAAAAGCATTTAAAAGAAAAACAATTTACTTTCTATTCAAATAGACCCTTATTGTGGTCGACAATAGATATGATATGGATGTCGGCAGACTTGATAGAGAATATACAAGAAGTGAATATTGGCTCAAATATATGGGCAGACCATAATCCAATGATGATAACATGGAAAGGACAGAAGAAAAGAAGAAGATGGACTTTGAATACATTAATATTAAAAGAAAATGATTTGCAACAATATGTGGAAAAAGAATTAAAGTCTTTCTTTGAAATAAATAAAAAAGAGGACATATCGCTTCAAAATGTATAGGACACGATGAAGGCATATATTAGGGGACTGGCAATAACCTATACTGCAAAGAAAAACAAAAGGAAAAGACAGAAACAGATATAATTGGAAGAAGAATACAAGAAACTAGAGAAAGAATTTCAAGAAGATAGCCATAATGACCGAGTTAAGAAAAGAACGGAACTAAAAAAAATGAAATAAAGCTAAGTGAACAAGAGTTGTTAGCAAATAAATTAAGAACATCCAGGCAGAATTTTTTGTAAAATGCAAACAAGCCAGGAAGATGGCTAGCATATAAAATAAAAAAAGAAAAGAAGAAAATAATAAAGTATTTATTAGATGAAAAGGGGAAACTACACTATAGTAATGAAGAAAAGATGAAAATAACTCAAAATTACTATGAAAAACTATACTGTCAAGAAGATATATCAAAAGAAGAGACAATAAAATACTTGGAAAAATCAGAGTTACCAAAAATATTGGAACAACATAAGGCATTGTTAGAAGAAAGAATAACAATGATGGAATTTACTGAGGCAGAAGAGGGGGCGTGGCCAATGCTGCTGTGGGACGGTGATTCCCCAGGGCTCTGGAGGAACACCGATATCCCAGGCATTTTGGGGGTCCTTCATGGACCATAACTGTCTTGGAGAGACAGTGAAGAAGGGAGGCACGGATCAGCGCGAACAGGGAAGTGGCAAATTCCCTGGAGCATCGATATTAGCCTCTGACTCTGCGGCTGGGAAGACAGCCGTTAGAGCTGTCACAAGTTGGGGCGGCCACACCACAAGATTGGAGCAGGAGAGGCAATTGAACGGAGTACTCTTATTGAAAAGCGACTTGCTAATGCATAGGTGAGAAGAACTTATTAAATTTTAAGAGAAGCCTTCAATTTGAAACCAGCAGCTAAATTGGCATACAGGAGTATAAATAGAAGAAAAGTAAAAATAAGATGGAACCTTGCAATTAAAGCCCTAAAAAGAACTTTCCATCAGATTTTTAAGTTGGTGTTGGATGAGATTATTAAAAGAGATAGAAAATTGAAGGAAACATCGTTCGCTAACAAAGAACTAAGACAGGAAATAAAAAATTATGTGGATTAACAAGGGATATTTTGTTGCGGAAGTAATTGTGAACTGGAAAGAGACATCTGCTGGAGGAAAGAAAGTATCACATCATTCAGATCAATGTGGGAAAATTAGGAAGGAACATTGTTTTCACAGCAGTTTCGAGATTGTAGAAGAAAAACGAGGAGTGGAACCGATAAGAACTTAAATTGAAATAGTTTCAAAATATATTGAAATTGGACTCTTCCAGAAATAAAGGAGAAAAGAAGAAAAGAGATACATGGACTTGAATTTGGGTTAAGTTAAAGTAATAAATTGGAATTTAGACTATATATAAATTAAGATAAATAAATTAAAAAAAATTTCTCTCCTTGTATTAAAAATATGGAAAACTGGGAGGAATTATGGGAGATGCTTTTGATGGTCCGAGAGTCTATTAATGGTAACAAACAAGCAAAATTGTGGCTTAAAAATAAAAAAAGAGAAGATGAGGAAATTATGAGAAATAATGATGAAAAAGAAATCAGTGAGGATAATACAGATGATTATATTGGGATTGATAGTGAAAAAATGAAAATGAAGAGAGGGAAAGGAATCTTAAAAGAAGTGGGGAAAGTGAAAAAAAGATTGAGAAGGAAAATTAAAAGGATGAAAAAAACAGATGATTACACTGGGATTAGCAGTGAAAGATTAAAGAAAAGAGGAAATAGAGAAAAATTGAGGGGGGACATCAAAAGAGTAAAAGTTAGAGGAAAGTGAAAAAGAGGAAATAAGAAAGGGAGAAAAAAGAAAATGAAAGAAAGGAAGAAAGAGAATTTTTTTTCTGGGAGAGACTGAAAGAAAATGGTTAGAAGTAGGAGAAAAATAAATAAAAAAAAGAAATTAAAGTAGAGATAGATTTGCTTCCTCTATTTTACTTTTTTTGTGCATGGAATGAGAAAAAATTAAAGGAACATTGGCTTACCTGAAGGTTCCTTCTATGTACGCTGCATGAGAGTCCAAAGCAATGGGTTGTTAACTTCAGCTGATTGGCTAGAGACTGAGTTGAATTTGTTTAAACACGCCTCCTCTTCCTGCTTAGCTCCAGTTTATTAAGGAAGAACCGGTACTTGAGAAGACGAACTCAATTGGGAACTGGAAACAGACCAAGAACCTCCAGACCCCTGCATAGAACAAAGAAAACAATAAAGGAACATAGGGCGGGGTTGGACTCTCACGCAGCGTATATAGAAGGAACATTCAGGTAAGCCAATGTTCCTTCTCCTGTACGCTGCTTAGAGAGTCCAAAGCAATGGGATATACCCAAGCTAAATATCCCTAGGGTGGAGAACAAAGGAATCCAAATTGTCAGCGGCAGGAAGAACTCGCTGCAGGACCCTCCGTCCGAATGAGGCCTCAGTTGAGGCAAATTGGTCCATCTTGTAGTTTTTGATAAAGGGTGAGGGAGAGGCCCATGTGGCCACTCTGCAGATGTCCAAGATAGAGGCTTGAGTGGCCCAGACGGCTGTGGTGGCTGCACTGCGGGTGGAATGAGCCGTGATGCGGCCTGGAAGATGGTGTTTCTGCTGGTCGTAGGCCATGGAAATACAAGCTTTTATCCACCTGCCTATGGTGGATGGAGATACTTTGGTGCCCAGAACCCTTGGCTGAAATGAAACAAACAAGGATTCTGTCTTCCTAAACGGAGCTGTTCTGTCGAGGTAGATACGAAAGGCCCTGCGTACATCCAGCGTATACCATCGACGCTCTGAAGGATGTTTGGGATGAGGGCAGAAGTCCGGCAAGATGACCTCCTGAGACCTATGGAATCACGTGTTTATTTTTGGAAGGAATGTAGGGTCTAAACGGAGAATGACTTTGTTAGGGTGAAAAATGCATAAGTCCTTCCTGACTGATAGAACAGCCATTTCGGAGATCCTGCGGGCGGAGGTTATGGCTATGAGAAAAGCTACTTTAAAGGTTAAGAGCTTGAGGCTGGAGGAGCTCAAGGGTTCGAAAGGGGATGAAGTAAGCATCTGAAGGACCAGGGTTAGATCCCAGGTTGGATACCTGTGGACCAGATGCGGCAGATACGGGGATGTTGAGAAAGTGTGGAGGTCCCATCACAGAAAAGGACAGTGGCAAGAGCTGCAACCTGCCGACTGATAGTGTTGGTGGCCAAGTCTTTGTCCAATCTGTCCTGGAGGAATTGCAGGATCTGCTGAATAGAAGCAGAAGCTGGGACTATTTGATGTCTAAGACACCAGTGGTGGAAGGATGACCACATGGCCTCATAAATGTGCGTTGTGGATGGGCGTATGGAAGCCAGGAGGATGGAGATGACCCCCGCGGAATGCTTTTCCTTCCTTAGGATCTCCCGGTCAAGTGCCAGGCGGCTAGTTGATAACATTGAGGCTCTGGATGAAGAATGGCTCCTTGGCGTAGTGAAATCTGATCTGGTGGAATTTGCCAAGGTGGAGTGATGGATAGGCTCATCAGATCCGCAAACCAACTCCGATGAGGCCAGTAAGGGGCTATGAGGAGGACCTCCGCCTTCTGTTCCAAGATCTTCTGAATGACCCTTGGCAGAAGAGGGGTCAGAGGAAAGGTGTAAAGAAGATCCCGGGGCCACTGACATCGTAGGGCATCTGTTCCTTCTGCTCCTGGGGTGTGGAACCTGGAGAAGAATCTCGGCAGTTGGTTGTTGGTCAGGCTGGCAAAAAGATCTATTATGGGCAGGCCGAATTTGTTCGTGATGGAAAGAAACAGATCCGGATTTAGTTGCCACTCTGATTGGTCGATGGTAGTCCTGCTCAGCCAATCTGCTTGTGTGTTGGCAACTCCGGATATGTGTGCTGCCTGTAGTGATAGAAGATGCCTTTCTGCCCACAGGCCCATCGCTGTTGCCTCGTTCATCAGGAGGCGAGAGAGGGTTCCCCCCTGACGGTTTACATGAGCCTTTGTGGTTATGTTGTCCGTCAATAATAATACATGATGGCCCGCTAACTGTGCTCAGAAGTGTCTTAGAGCCAGATGGGCTGCCCTCAGTTCCAACCAATTTATGTCGTTTTTGAGGTCGTTGGGAGTCCAGCAACCCTAGGTCATCTGATCTAGGAGATGAGCACCCCAGCCGTAGAGACTTGCGTCTGTGGTAAAGACGAGGCGGTGATGTTCCAGAAACGAGCATCCTTTTGCTAGGGCTGGGGACATCCACCACTGCAGGGATTTCCTGACCTTTGGGGGCAGGAGGATCCTGGTTTCTGTATGACTGGTGCCTGCCCTTTGGTTTGGCAGAAGTAACCATTGTAAGGGTCGTGAGTGGAGGCGTGCCCAGGGAACGATTGCCAGACAAGACACCATCTTTCCCAGTAACTGGGATAGCAACGATAGTGGGACCCATCTGAGTGCCCTTACCTTCTTTATCGTGTCTCTGATATTGTTGAAACGGTCTCGAGAGAGGAACACCTGGCAAGATCTGGTGTTGATCCTCCTCCCCAGATGGACTATGTTGAGTGATGGCACCAGATGGCTCTTTTCTCTGTTCATAGAGAATCCGTGACGCTGTGAATTGTGAATTGTTACCTGTAAGTCCAATAGCACCTGTTGGAAGGAAAACGAATGGATTAATATATCATCCAGGTAACACTGTATTCAGATGGGAATTGACCGTAGGTGGGCCGCCACTGCATCCAGAATCTTGGTGAAGGTGCGAGGAGCAGATGAGAGGCCGAAGGGAAGAGCCCTGTATTGAAAATGCCCCTGCATAGCTGAACCTGAGAAAGCATTTGTGGGCTGGCCTGATGGGCACATGTAAATAGGCCTCTTTGAATCTCCCTTTCTGATGCTTCCCAAAATTGAACTGAGGGAATGCATCTTGAATCTGCGATACTTGATGTGCAAATTTAGTTGTTTTAGGTCCAGGATGGCTCTGCTTCCTCCTGATTTCTTCTCTACTAAGAATAGAATGGAATAGAAGCCAGTCCCCTGATGAGGTAGGGGTACCGGTTCTATGGCCCTGACGGACAGCAGGTGCTGAATCTCTGCTTCCATTTGAGCCCTTTCGGTGGACTCCTTGGGAATGGAGCACTGGATGAACCTCCTTGGGGTTCAGAGTTAGGCCTAGTGTGAGTGTCTGGAGCACCCAGGCGTCGGTGGTCGTGTTGTGCCAAATGGAAGCAAATTTGGCGAGGTGACCGCCGATGGGATCCTGATTGGTATAATTTGTTCCTGCGATAAGGCCGGAAACCGAATCCACGGAAGGGGCATGTGGTTGTCTGGACCTATCTCGGAAAGACTGTCTGTCAGGTGCTCTATCGGGGGGTGACTGGAAGAATCGTTGGTAAGCCAGGGATTGAAACCTGGGATCCTGGGAACGAAAGGGCTGCCTGTGATAGGGGAGAGGAGCCCGTCTGTCGAATCTTCTGGACATATAAGGGAGGACCTTCCGCTTGTCCTTCCCTTCGACTAAAATTGAGTCTAGGGCCTCCCCAAAGAGGGAACCACCCTTGAATGGGGCAGCTGCCAACCGCCACTTGGTTTTCATGTCGGCTTGCCATTGTCTGAGCCAAAGCAATCTTCTGGAAGTGATGCTGGTGGCAAGGGCTCGAGATGCAAATTTTGCCGAATTAAGGGTGGCATCAGAAGTGAATTCAGCAGCTGCTACCAATTTATTTATGTCCTGATGCAATCTGGAGTCCTCTTGAGGAATCCTTGCTTCCATTTGCCTAAGCCAGAGTAAAGAGGTCCTTGCGAAGAATGAGGCTGCTGTGGCTGATCTAATGGCCCATGCAGCCGCTTGGTGGGTCTTACGGGTGGAGAGTTCCGCCCTGCGATCCTCGGTTCGAAGTCCCTCTGCTGCATCTGAAGGAATTATGTTGGAGGAGGAGGCCAAGGTGGCTACGGGGGTATCTACGGTTGGAACCTTAAGAAGCTCCTCGAGCTCCTGATCTGTTGTGTACATTTTCTTGTCTGAACCACTAGGGGTGGGAATGGTATCTGGGTGACCCCATTGACGCTGAATGATGTCTAAGAAGAGCTTAGATGATGGAATTACCCGTTGCTCTGAAACTGGTACAGTGAAAAGGAATTTGGTGGGGTCAGATGTATCTGAAGCACCTTCCAATTGGCGTGAAGCAACCCCCATGTTGGCTGTGATTTTGGCCTTGTGTAATAAGGTATAAAAAAGTTCATGGTGAAAAAGCCCAGTGGGGGCAGGCTTGTCTGGGCCAGATTCCTTATCCTCTGATAAGTTAAAATCTGCCATGTCTTCTTTTTCCCCCAAAAAGGAATTCTCACTGTGGTGGGAAGGGGTGGGAGAATGTGTGCGTTGAACGTGTTGTCTGGTATGATGGCTTTCAGAGTGGGATCTCTGGCCTGAAGATCCAGCTGGAGAAGGGGCTGGAAAACCTCTCTAGTAAAGGCTGAATCAATGCCTTGGGAAATAGTTTGAATAATAAGAAGGCGTATGTCCTGAGGAATATTAGGATTGCTGTCCTCTCTCTGAAGGGTCCCTGCTGCTGTGGGGATAAAGGTGGCAGAAGGTGCCTGATGAGGTGGTTCTGGCATGGGTCTGGAAGTGTCCCCAAATACTTAAGTGACTGTCTCCTGGTTTTCTCCTGAACCACTTGGGAGAGTGGGAGACCATCCAGGTTGGTTTAACAGGGGCTGATTAGAAGCCTCAGTCTGCTGAGGTGAGGTAGAGTCTCTGATGCCCACTGGGGGGACAGGATGTTCCCTGCAATCCTCTGCTAACTTTTGTTTGGCCTTATCAAATTGCCTATCCAGGGCACGCTGTCTTCTTAAGGCATCCCATTCTGCAGCAGCAAAGGTATGATGAGAGGCAAAAGATTTGGATCTGGTAGAGGGTACCCTAGATTTGGATCTGCTTCTATGAGGGCCTGGGGCCACATTGGAATGGTGTCCCTGGGAGGGGGAGGAAGATACCTGGGAAGACCTGATGCGGTCCGCGATATTGGAATAGAGGCCTGGAGTCAGTGGAAGCCTCAAATAAATTTTCAAGTCACTATAGGCCCGATTCAAGAATCCTGGAATGAGATGAGAGGAAAAGGGCTGATTAGCTCCAAGCCGACACCGCGGCTTGAAAAGTGCCTTTAAGTTGCATGGAGGGGTGCAAGGGAGGGGGTCCCCAAATTTATGGCGTGAAGCAGACACCACTGCTTCTCAGGCGCCTAGTCACCGCAGCATTGGCAGGGGGAGCTTGCATCCGACAACACGGATCTTTCTCCACCCCTGCAAGCGCGAAGCCGACACCATGGCTTCTCCTGCGCTCCGCTGGCTGCAACTCATGATTTTGAAGGTCCAGCAATGTCCCAGGCAGTCCGGACGATCCTGCGAGGCTTGGATTCGGCAAAATGACCAAAAAAATGGCCGCCGTTGCTCTAGCAGCTCAAACCCCTCCAATCCATTCATGCAGCAGACTGACACCCACTATGAAGATGTAGCATGACCACAAAGCCAAACAACAGCTATGCAGCTCACCAGCTCAAATCCCCCTGCAGCACAGACTAGACTGAGCACAATCAAGCCCCCACCAACAGGGGTCAGCAGCAAACAGCAGGCTCCCGGGATCTAATACGGCTTTGGGAGATGGCAGCAACTGCAAGCTGTCCACCAAGTGCTTGTCTGCCAAGAAGAGGGAAGCACCACTTTGCTGGTGTCCAGGCTTCCCTTTCCACTTTATAAGGCTGGAATCAACCTCAGCAGCTGTCCGCCAAGGTACTCCAGTGCTAGGAAGAAAGGATGCTCCCAGCGGCACCACCACCCACGCTAAGGAACACGGATGCCGCAAAATCTCCTGACCGCTGACTTACAGCTGACTGGAGGGGAGGCCTGCAAGGGCGACCATGCGTGCTCTGGTCTAAATGGCAGTGGTCTCAAAATGGTGGTGGTGGCAACAAATAGCGGCGCTGAATGACTGACTGGGCCGGATGGCCACCCACCAATATCCCACAAGGCAGCACCGCTTCCAAGGGGCTTCAAAGATGCTCCAAAGAGCTGTCTGGTAGCTGGGCTTCCCTGCACTACTAGAGCGTCAGAGGACAGATCGGACCCCTGGCAGATGTAGAAGGGGCCTGAAGAGCGGTGGCAGTGTCAGCTCAGCTGAATTAGCCAGCACACTGAGGAGGGCTGCTTGAGAAGTGGGTAAAGGAAGAAAACTCTAATTTAAGCAGAGGAAATAAATAGATAGATAGATAGATAGATAGATAGATAGATAGATAGATAGATAGATAGATAGATAGATAGATAGATAGATAGATCCAGGACCTGAAATAGTCCAGGAATGACTCACTACAATCATAGAGCATAAAAAGATGTCTCTATCGGACCGACTGAGCTAAAAAACTGGAGAGAGAGAGAGAGGCAAGGTGGTGTGCCTAAGAATTTTAGGACTCAGTCTCTGGGCAGATCCAACCCATTCCTGGTCTATTCCATAGCTATACAGGAGAATTACTGGTTTTTATAATGCAGAATCCCAAATGGTAAAAGTTTCAAGCAGTTCCTCTTTGGAGCTTCATCTTTTCTTCTCAGAGAAGTTGGGACTTTAAAGTCTCTTTGAGGAAGAGGAGCAAACTCCTCCCTCCAATTGGAAAAAGCAGCAAAATGGGTAAATTCATAGATTGCAAGTGCCAATTTTAGTTTTCTATCTAATTTTTTTAAAGGTATCTAGTTTCTAAATTCCTGAAGATTTGCTGAATCTCCCTAGTGATACATAGGATTGCTGATGTTTGCAGAAGCTGGTAGGTAAAGTTTTAGACACTTTCCTTGGTCTTTTCCCCACCATTTATTACTAAATGCACATAATTAAAAGCAAACAATACAAAACAATAGCAATAGCACCTAGACTTATATACCACTTCACACTGCTTTACAGCCCGCTCTGAGCATTTTACAGAGTCAGCATATTGCCCACAACAATTTGGGTCCTCATTTTATTGACCTTGGAAGTATGGAAGGCTGAGTCAACCTTGAGCTTGGTGACATTCAAACTGCCAAATTGCAGGCAGCTGGCACTCAGCAGAAGTAGCTTGCAGTACTGCATTCTAACCCCTGCGCCACCACAATTAATACAAGAAGTACTATTTGGTTTACTGGATCTGGATGTAAATTACAGGATTCAGATTTTCTTAGAGAAGAACATAAATCTCCATTGGAACAGAATACCTGCAATCTCTGACTATCTGTCCAATTCTAGGCGTTCTCCAATTAAAATGACAACTGTTGCCATTCTGCTCTGCTAAAAGTGACATTGACTGAACGAAAATGCATATGACAATGTCAGACCTTTGTAAAGTGCCACTTTATAAATTTACAGATAATACACAGCGGCTCTCTGATAGAAGCAACTGCTGCTTCAGCAAAATTAAAGCCAACTGGCACTAAAAGAATTGGTGGTAAAAGAAAAGCCATTCTTGAGGCAAATAAGCTAAGGTACAATGCAGAGTGTGCAGATCTTCTCTGACCTTCAGTTCTACAAGTTCTTCCCTTTTTTTTTTTAATTTCATTTTGTCACAACAGTATACACAAACATCGACATTGAAAAAACCCAATTTTTTTTCTTGGAGGAAGTGAAAGCACTTCAGACACCACCTTGATACACCTGAATTACTGAGTTTAGCATCTAAAAGGGAAGCTGTAGAAATAAAGTGGGTTCACGTATATTGAAAGCAGTATGACTGATAGCCTGTTTGAGCAGTTATTATCCATAGAGCTTCATATCATTGTTGTGATGCCCTTTGCTATATATGACAATACAGTCTTATCATAATTACAATCAACAATTTCCCGTGTTGATAATCAAATCATAGGGATTAATCATGGGCAACAAAATATACATGTTACATCTATTCACCTGGCTTTTCGAACAAAACAGCTTTTGTTTCAAGGCTCCAAAGTAACCAGTGATGGATACAGTGCCTGCCACTCTTTTTCGTTGTTCATTTTTTTGACTAAATAAAAATGTGTGACCTTAAAGCCCTTTCCCCTTCCTCCTATCCCAACCCCAAACATTGCATGTCAGTGATTTGATACAAAAAACCTTTACTAATTCTATGTATTAAATCTTTAATAAGTGATTGGTGGAACAGGAAATTGGAAATAAATACTTGATAATCCAATAATGTTTTACTTTGATTAATAAAGATACATTTTAAAGATTTTCCTTCCCTTTTCACTGTACTATATGCAGACCAGAATGAACCCCTCTGGATAGCCATTTTCTCACTAAGTAAGAGCAATTCCCGGATGTAATATTACAAGCTCTTTTTCTAAAGTCTACTCTACCAAAGTATTTATCAGAAGAAGAAAAAAAAACCTCCTTAGATCTACAGTCAATGAGATTGGTCTTGCTCAGTTATCCAGTCAGTATTCATCCCTATTTTAATATGATCATATCAGAATACATTAAGTGTGAATGGGGCAATTAACTAATATAGTTACTATGATGGTCAAACTTCATCTCACATTGCAATATGAATTTATCTGTAAATGCTAGAAAAAAATGGCGGGGGAAAAAAGAGAGGACAGGTCAAACAATAGATCTCCAAAGCAAACCAAAACTAAGTTAAAATGATATTTATATATAAAAATTGTAGAAATATCCTTACACATCTGTACCTCAAAATAATTCAAGTATGAATCATAGATTTTGCATCACATTTCATCATTTGTTCCCCTTATGCCTCCCATGTGAGTTTCTTTTGATTTCCTTTTTTTTCACATGCACATTTTGCACTGCCACTGGGGACTATAATCCATGACTAGAGAAAAAAAATCATGAATACAATGTTTAATAAAGCTTTGCATTGTGAATATTTTATTATTCTCAATTTGATGTATCTTAATTGGTTAATATGATTCCAAATAAAAAGGAACCTATCCCAATAAACATGGCTTCTCTCTTGATCTTCAACAGATTATCTTGTATGATTTGTTTCACAAGTAAGTATGTAAAAGAAATGTTATATTCTGCTTTCCTCTACAAAACAATTTCAATAACATATGCCAACAATTGCCAAACATTAGATTTTTAAGGTAAATTATCTGTACCCAAATAGTGCAGGATCAAATTGACCAGAAGATGTTTTATTTATTTATTTATTTTGTCACAACAGTATATACAATCATCAACATAAACAATAATTCATCACGAGAGAAAAAGTATACATAAGTGAAAGTATAAGTAAAAGTATGCATATAATACTATAATGAAGAGAACAATAGGACAGGAACGGTAGGCACTTTTGTGCTCTTATGCATGCCCCTTATAGTCCTCTTAGGAATAGGGTGAGGTCAATAGTAGACAGCTTTTGGTTGAAGATTTTGGGGTTTTGAGTAGAGACTATAGAGTCAGGTAGTGAGTTCCAAGCGTTAACAACTCTGTTACAAAAGTCATATTTTCTGCAATCAAGTTTGAAATGGCTGAAGATTAAGTTTAAATCTATTGTTTGCTCTTGTATTGTTGCGATTGAAGCTGAAGTAGTCTTTTATAGGAAGGATATTACAATAGATGATTCTGTGTGTTAAACACAGATCATGTCGGAGTCGGCGGAGTTCTAAGTTTTCTAAACCCAGGATTTCAAGCCTGGTGGTATAAGGTATTTTGTTGTTTTCAGAGGAGTGAAGAACTCTTCTAGTAAAATATTTCTGGATGTGTTCGATAGTATTAATGTCAGAGATGTGGTATGGGTTCCAGATGGATGAGCTGTATTCAAGAATAGGTCTGGCAAATGTTTTGTATGCTTTGGTTAGTAGTGTAGAGTTTTTGGAAAAGAAGCTACGTAAAATTAAGTTTACAACTCTTAGAGCTTTTTTGTTATGTAGTTGCAGTGGGCTTTGGCATTTAGGTCATTTGATATGAAAACTCCAAGGTCTTTGAAAGGTAGGGGGTCATCAGTAAAGTAATGTCCATCAAGCTTGTACTTGATATTGGGGTTCTTTTTACCAATATGTAAGACTGAGCATTTGCTGGTTGATATTTGAAGTTGCCAAGTTTTAGACCAATCGGAAACAAAGTCAAGGTCATTTTGAAGAGTAGAAGTATTGTTAGTGGTATTGAATAGTTTGACGTCGTCAGCGAAGAGAACACAATGACTTGAGATGAGGTCACAGAGATCATTTATGTATAGTTTGAAGAGCGTTGGTCCAAGAACACTACCTTGCGGAACGCCACTTTTGACAGGAACAGGATTTGATGGAGCGTTGCTTGTTGTCTGTTTGATAGGAAGGCATTTATCCAATTGTAGAGAGGTCCTGAAATGTTCAAGGTGTAAATTTTAAATCCCAATTAAATAAGGTAGTTTACTTTGTTATCTCTCTACATTTAGCACTTTTAATACATTAGCACTAAGGTGCAAGCCAGTTATAATGGAACTTTAATAGTAATATTCATATGGTACCAGTACAATTCATATGGTACCAGTAAGCAGAAAAGAAAATGCTGCTACTTTCAGGAAAATCTCTGCAGTTTGAGAGAAGGAAAACTGCCTGGTTAAGGTGAAGTGTCAATTTACATAGTCAGATCCAATTCTTTCTGATATAAGTTGGTTAAACAACCTAGGTTCCTGCATGGTGTTAGCCTCTAGAATAGTTGTGTCAAACTCTCATCCCGTAGGCTGGATACATCATGCGCTGGTCACACCCATGCCTGATTTAGCGAAGGGGGAAAAGTTGCGATATGTCATGTGATGACACTATGATGATGCAAGTTGACATTCCTGCTCCAGGAGATTAGGTTCAATTAATAAAAACTTCTCCAAAACAGAAACCTGAGTTGATGTCAACTCTGATCAACATTAGATAACAGAAGAAACTTAAAGGAATTTGTAATGAAAATACTATTTTCTCTTATCTCTATTTTTCAATGACAATCTGCAGAGTCATATTGTAAAGTGACCAACTACCTCTTCCAATTTATCTCTTTTTGCTTTTAAAGAGACTTGCATGTAAAAAAAAAAGCAGGAAGAATGGATGGACAGAAAAAGTAAATTGTGACATTGTCTTTTGGCTGATATACCACTTTAAGATGACAGCCAGCTCTCTAGAATATGAAGGTTTAGTAATTGTTATATGTATTTTATATGCACATTCCCTGATATTTAGATAACCTTTAGGTCATGGAATGTTCACAACAGGATGGAACAGAATGGTTTCCTGTCATTTGTTTTATAAGCTTCTTTCTTTGTTGTCCTGAAGCTCTAGGGCAATGATAGTTAATCTTTTTGCCATCGTGTGCCGGGGGGGGAGGGGGGGTTGCGCATGTGCATGCCCACACTCATAATTCTATGTGCCCTGCCCCCGCACATGTATGCACAAACACCCCCCCACCACTCCAGGCACACAATGGCTCGGTAGGCCCATTTTTCTCTTTCACCTGGCTCCAGAGCCTTTCTATGAGTCTGGGTAGGGCAAAAACTGCCCTTCTCACACACATACACGGAGGTCCTCCAGAGGCAAGAAATGGCCCGTTTACCAACTTCCGGTTGGACAGAAAGTGACTTTTTTTTGCTGTCCCCAGCTCCAGAGACTAGAGGCTCTGGAGCCAGGTGTGAGAGAAAAATGGGCCTTCCCCACCACCACCCAGGCCTTCTGGAGGCAAGAAACAACCTGTTTCCCTACTTCTGGTTGGCCCAGAAGGCCCGATAATCAGTGGCTGGCATGTGCATGTGCACCGAAGCTGAGCTCGCGTGCCTATTGATATGGCTACATGTGCCACCTGTGCTGTAGGTTCGCCATCACAGTTCTAGGGTATCGCTTGAAATAATCTGTTGCTTTGTTTATGAGCATTCAATTTGCTCAGCTGCTGTCTCATCTGCTACTTAGAAAAAATATTTATTTCTTGCATTTATTAGCCTTCTAGTAAAAATGTTTTCCTGGAAAGATTGCTTGGAGATTGGAGAGGAGAGGAGAGGAGAGGAGAGGAGAGGAGAGGAGAGGAGAGAAGGAGCCATCTTGCCCCGATGGAATTTATTTTATTTATTTTATTTATTTTATTGATCACATTTGTATACCGCCCTATCTCCCGAGGGACTCAGGGCGGTTAACAGGCATATAAAAAGGACATATAAATACAGATTAAAACACAAATAAAAAACTTATTCTAACCAGCCTGATTACCAAAACCAATTAAAATCAATATAAAATTTAAAATTTCAAAAATTTAAAAATCTAAAAAACCTAGTCCAGTCCTGCGCACCTAAATAAGTGTGTTTTAAGCTCACGACGGAAGGTTCTAAGGTCCGAGAGTTGGCGAAGTCCTGGGGGGAGCTCGTTCCAGAGGGCGGGAGCCCCCACAGAGAAGGCCCTTCCCCTGGGCGTCGCCAGACGGCACTGCCTAGCTGACGGCACCCTGAGGAGTCCCTCTCTGTGAGAGCGCACGGGTCGGTGAGAGGTATTCGGTAGCAGAAGGCGGTCCCGTAAATAACCCGGCCCTATGCCATGGAGCGCTTTAAAGGTGGTCACCAACACCTTGAAGCGCACCCGGAAGGCCACAGGTAGCCAGTGCAGTCTGCGCAGGATAGGTGTCACCCGGGAGCCACGAGGGGCTCCTTCTATCACCCGCGCAGCCGCATTCTGGACTAACTGCAGTCCCCGGATGCCCTTCAAGGGGAGCCCCATGTAGAGAGCATTGCAGTAATCCAGGCGAGACGTCACGAGGGCGTGAGTGACCGTGCATAGGGCATCCCGGTCCAGAAAGGGGCGCAACTGGCGTACCAGGCGAACCTGGTAAAAAGCTCTCCTGGAGACGGCCGCCAAATGATCTTCAAAGGACAGCCGTTCATCCAGGAGGACGCCCAAGTTACGCACCCTCTCCGTCGGGGCCAATGACTCGCCCCCAACAGTCAGCTGCGGTTGCAGCTGACTGTACCGGGATGCCGGCATCCACAGCCACTCTGTCTTGGAGGGATTGAGCTTGAATTGGCCTACCCCTCTCATCTTTGCAGGAAGGATCTACTGCAAACCATATTAGCCAAGCAATTCCAGCTGGTGAGGTCTAGGAAAAGAAGTTTTTCTGCCATGCCCTCCATACTTTGGAACATCTTGATACTGGATATGAAGCCTGCCGTAGATTTCTCTCTACTCTAATTGGCTGCTGTTTTCAATTGCATATGCCTTATTTATGGTATAGTTTTGTAGGTTTGTCATGTTCTAAATAAGATAAAAAATTGAGACTCAGATTGTGCCTGCCAGCAGTTTGGCAGTTCAGGTCTCATTGGCTCAAGTTTGACTCAGCCAACCATCTTTCTGAGGTTGGTAAAATGAGGACCCAAATTGTTGGGGGTAATATGCTGACTCTGTAAATTGTTTAGAGAGGGCTGTAAAGCACTGTGAAGTGGTATATAAATCGAAATGCTATTGCTATTATTATAAAATAATAGCCAGAACATTATCTCTTCTACATTGATAAAAGAGGATTGTTGTGCCTCGTCCTCCCACCTCTCCTCAGCCGGGCCCCTCCCGTCTACACCCGGGCCTGTTATCAGACTCGGAGTCTGATAATGAAGTTGAATGGCCTGTCATGCCTCCAGCCCCCGGCCCTGGCCCCATGCCCGGACAGGATGTCAGGAATGAACAAACAAACCTCTCTCCTACAGTGTGTGAGCAGGGAGCCAGCCACGTGCTGGAATTACCGACAGCAGATTCAGCTGAAGAGAATTCACAGTGGGAGGATCCTCACTTCTGGAGATCTGAGAAACGACGCCAGCAGAAGGAAGGGAGGGGCAGGCCTGGATAAATACTGAGTCATGGAGCCACACCCCAAAGCCTATATAAAGGACCTGCTTGTGGCATTCCAACCTTGAGTCAAGCAAAGTCTCATCTAGTTTGCTTCTATCGCTGAAATCACAACTTGGACTCCTACCTGCCCTGATAAACCTCGGAGGAATTTGACCAGCTGCAGAGGCTTCGTTGCCATGTTTGATATGCTGTTGAAGGAGGTCCGGGCAATTTGTAACTTTGCAGCAAAGCCCTCACTGACTGGAATGAGATAATGGTGCAAGGGGGGGGTGGCAGTGCAGGCGGGCCGAAGCAACAGGTGGCGGGAATCCCAGGCTGTTTCTTCCCCCTGCTGTAGCTTCCTGTCAGCTGAACCCACCAGTGGCTGTCCCCACCCCTCACCCTCCCTTCCCAGTTACTCCTCGCCTGGCAAGGGAAGGGGAGGGGGGAATGGAGATTTGCTCCATATTCTAGAGCAGGAGCTGGGTCTCGCAGCTGTTTCTTCTGGCCCTTGTTGGTGCTCCTGCACCTCGGTCTCTCGGGGAGATGCTTGACTTCCTCTCAGCCCCAAGACACTGGCTGACCCATGAGATGACAAAGAGAAAGAGAATGAGAGAGAGAGAGAAAGAAAGGGGGAGAGAGGTGGGAGAGAGAGAAAGAGAAAGGGGGGGAGAGAGAAAGAGGGGGGGAGAATGAGAGACAGAGAAAGAGAATGAGAGAGAATAAGAGCACCGTGTTCTTGGAAGAAGTGTGGGGGTGGGGCCAAAAGGGGATGTCTTGCATTAAGTATTGACCCCCCACCTCAATTTCACAAGGTTGGCGCAGCAGGCATCGTTCCTTCCCGGTGTGCCTTGTTTCTCCAGAGCACTTCGCCCCCTCCTGCTTCGCCCACTTGCTCTCCTCCTCCCAGAGTCTCTGGGCTGCTTACTCAACTAGAGGGAAAATTCAAAGGGCGCTCCACTGCCCGGCTTGCCCGCCTCCCCAGGGATGTCACCTGGGGGGGCGCTCTCTTTGCAGCTCTTGCTTGAAGCTGCCTGGCTCTGAAAGGGACATGCTGTTGTGTCTTCGGCCCCCCCAAACCTGGAATCCTGGCAGAAAGTGACTCAGAGAGCAAGGGGGAAGAGCCGACAGGGCTTCCCTCTGCGGAGCCTCCTTCTCTAGCTCCGCTCCAAGTCCCAGAGGCAGGCCAGGTGGAGGAGATGACGAGGCCTCTGTCTCCTGCATCTCCTCCCTCTCAGGCCATGCCTCAAGACCCAGCTGCTGACAATCAGTTGTGGCTGGACCCCCAGTATCACAGACAGGAGAGACGGCAACATCAAAAGAAAGGGTGGGGCAGGCCTAGAGAGTGCTGAGTCACAGAGCTATACCCCACAGGATATAAAAGCAGGAGGGGCTGCCCTATAGTTCTTGTGATGAACAAACAATTGACTGTTGAAAACATTGGCTGTACTTTGGCTCCCAGATTCTGTTTCATTTCCTTCTGAACTTTGCGATTGTTCCAGCTCGGACTGCAGTCGCTCTGATAAGTAAGAGGACTTGGCAAGCATTCGCAGGTTTGTTGCCAGAATTGTTGTTTTTTTTTAGTAAAAAAGTTTTATTTCCATTTTCCAACAACCTATTCAATATACAGTCACTTATTCAACATTAGTCATTAACTTTCATTTGTTACTTATTCGGACCTGCCCAGCTACCACTTCCTTCCTTAACAAACCTTTCCTCCTCCCTTCTCTACTTTCTTCTACTTTCTTCATCCTTCCTCTCCTTCGCTTTTCTACATCCTCTCCTCCTTCCCTACTCTTCTCTTCCACCCTTTCTAAACCCTCTCTCCTTTCCCCCTTTTCTACCTCTCTCTTTCCTACCTACTTTCTTCCTTCACTCTCTCCTCTCCCTTTCCATTCCCTTCTGAAATGGCAGCTGAACAGCCCCGATTTCATTTCAAATTATTTCTATTTCTTAATTACATATCTTCAATCATTCCTTTACATTGCTCCTTGATCTCCCCCCTCTCCCCACTTCCCCTCCCTCCCCCCTCCCACCCCCCGAGACTTCCCAGAACAAAGTACAGGGTATAAGATTAACAATCATAAATTAAAATACAACAGAAGTCATAATCCATAGTCACTCCTCTCTCTAACTCCCCTTCCAGAAACAAAAAAGTACATTCTTCTTCCAGTCCATTATATATCAGTCCATTCCACTCCTAAAATCTTCAGAATCTTCCAATTAAATTAGTATTTCCAGTTCATCAATAAAATACATAGTTTTTAATATCCAATCTTCATCAATTAACACCAAATATATATCAATCCATTCTACTCCTGAAGTCTTCAGAATCTTATAGTTTTTAATATCCAATCTTCATCGATCAAGACCAAGACGATATTCCATCTTCCAGTATTCATCAGAAATTCTTTTATAATATACCTTTCTTCCTTAAACAGTCTCCCAAATATAATTCATATTTCCAGCTTAAATTCTTAAATTTTTATCCAATCTCCAAAAATAAACAATATTCTATCTTCTCATATCTTTAATATCACTTACATAAATCAAATAACATTGCTAATATTAATATTTCTTCAATTTACCTTACATCTGTCAAATAACATTATTAAAATTATAACTTATATCCAAAATATATCAATTATAACAATTAAATTCTATTTAACCAAATACCAACATTACATCCATAAATTTTTCTATCTGTCCTCCAAAAGTTAAACAATATTCCATCTTCCCATTCCTTTATACCTCACATATATCAAATAGTAACACCTTATACCCAAAATAAGTCAGTTGTAAAAATTAAACCCTATATATATATATATATATTTAAAAAATACCATCAAAATCACATCTTAAGCATTCTCCTTCCCCTTGTCTTCTATCTTACACATTTTCCACCATCTGCTCACCAATCAGCTTAACATCTAACAATAAAGAATTTCCAATCTTTAATATATTGGTGTAAAAATCTCTTGTTTAAAAACTTATTAAGAAAAGATAAGCCTCCAAAAGTTCCTATTAAAAAAAAATTCCATATTTGAAGTGAAGAAGTTTCCAAGATTTTAGTAGTTAGTTCTGTTTGCTTAAGAGCCATTCTTAAACTGTAAAATCTACCAAAAAGAGGGGGGGGAAATTCAATAAACTTTTCTTCTTAAACATTGTGATAAAGAAAAAGGTAAAAAGAAAAAAAATCATTAACAGTTCTTATTCATTCCATTTAAAAAGTAGCTTGTTATGTTCTTCTCTTCCTTTGTCCTTTTATAGTTTCACTTTCCTTTGTATATTGCAAATGCCATTTTAAATCCACTCAAGTTGAAAGTTAGTTCAAAGGAAAGCTATTTAAGAGCTGAAGTTAAGATTTATTACTTGCAAATTCTTTCTAGTCCTCCTACTTTGTTCTGTCTGTGTTGAGTTCTCTTTAAAAATAAATCTTGGCACAGAGATGGTCGCGGCTTCTTGTTCTGTATAAACAGAAGCACCCTGGGCACGGAGCTTCGTCAGGCTAAAGGGGAGCTCTCACCCTTCGATCCCCTGGTTAAATTCCAGGGGCTCCCGGGGAGCTCTACCCAAACCTGACCACTCTTCCCTCCCCCTTCTCCCGGGGGAGAGAATTCCAAACCGTTTGACAGCCCATTTACACTGTCAGGGACGGTTTGATGAAACCCAGGGCAGACGATCCCAAAGGAACGTCCACGAAGCCTGCGTTGCCAGCAGAAGTCTGCCAGAATTGTTATCTGCAGCAAGAATAAATTGCTGGCACATCTAGTCAGTTTGCGTTTCTGATCGATTGTGGTTTGGGGGGGACAGAACATCTTGTTCGTCACCCAAAACGGAACCATCTTTTTACCAAGATGGACCCATAGCAGTTGCAGCAGCTGTTCCAGCAACTGCTAGCCGACAATGAAAGGCTGCAGTAGCAAGTAACTCACCTGACAGCCCTGGTTGCTGCCAGAATGCTCCTGCAGCCCCCCCCCCACTCCTCCTCATCGCAAATGCCCGGTACCTGTGCCTGATAAATTTTCTGGGCAGCCTGAAATGTTCCCGGCCTTCATGGCACAATACAAGCTGTTCATGGCTATGTGGCCGGATTTCGCAGACGACCGGGCCAAGGTGGCATTTGTAATTAACCTTCTTTCCGGCTCAGCTGCCTGATGGGCCACACCCCTAGTGCTTCAGGACAGCCCCTTGATGCAGACTACCAGGGGTTTTGGCAGCAACTGCGCCTCATGTATGAGGACCCTGTTCGGACCCTAACGGCAACCAGGCGCTTATGGGACCTCCAGCAAGGGAAGTACACTGTAGCAGGAATACACTGCTGAATTTCGGCTGTTGCACCAAGACTCTGATTGGAATGATGCAGAGCTGGCGGATGTGTTCCAGAGGGGCCTCTCGGAGGAGCTCCAGGATGAGCTGGCTGGGTGGAGGCACCATGGACCCTCGACGATCTGGTGCAGCTCTGTCTGTGTCTCGACGCCCCTCTCCAACGATGCCCGTCCCATTGCCCGCCCAGGATCTGACGACGACGGCTGTGCTCCCGCATTTGGTGCCAACAGCATCCCGGGTCCCCCCGCACTTTGTGGTTGCTGCGGAGGAGCCCATGGAGTTAGGAGCAGCCAGACCTCGCCTGACAGCCCAGGAGCAGAATCGGAGGCTTCAAGAGGGGTTGTGCTTGTACTGTGGGGAACTTGGCCATTTCGCCACTTCTTGCCCCAGGAAGTGGAGTGGGGCGCACATGCCCATTCCCGAATCATGGCGTGACCTGTTGGGAAACGGGGCAGGCCCAATTATAGTTTCTCCAATATTATAGCTTTTACCACTTTTTGCCATTAATTGTGAAATGTGATAAGCGGTAATTAATCCATCATCGTTCGCTGCATGTTGTTTCTTAAATGATGCAATGATTGTTGAATGATTTTGAAATTTTTTATATATTTCCTAAAAATATTCAATAGGCTTGTCCTTATCATTTGGATGCTTTGTAGAAAGATGTTCTCGCAATTGACTTGGCTTCATTGTCTCATTGGATTTATTTATTTATTTATTTATTAAATTTTTATACCGCCCTTCTCCCGAAGGACTCAGGGTGGTGTACAGCCAGAAATAAAATACAGAATATGTACAGTTAAAAACGAATTAAAATATAGCAAAATTACGAAAACGGCTGATAATTAAAATTAAAATTTAAAATATTTAAAATATTAATAAAACCCCAATTTAAAAGCAAACTATTATGCCAGTCCCGCTTGAATAAATAAGTATGTTTTTACCTCACGACGAAAGGTCCGAAGATCAGGCACTTGACGTAGGCCAGGGGGGAGTTCATTCCAGAGCGTCGATGCTCCCACAGAGAAGGCCCTACTCCTGGGGGCCGCCAGCCGACATTGTTTGGCGGATGGCACCCTGAGGAGACCCTCTCTGTGAGAGCGTACGGGTCGGTGGGAGGCATAGGGTAACAGCAGGCGGTCTCATAAGTACCCGGGTCCTAAGCCATGGAGCGCTTTAAAGGTGGTAACCAAAATCTTGAAGCGCACCTGAAAGACCACAGGAAGCCAGTGCAGACTACGGAGCAGTGGTGTTACGTGGGAGCCACGCACGGCTCCCGTTACTACTCGCGCAGCTGCATTCTGGACTAACTGCAGCCTCCGGGTGCATCTCAAGGGCAGCCCCATGTAGAGAGCATTGCAGTAATCCAACCGAGATGTAACCAGAGCGTGAGTGACCGTATATAAGGCATCCCGGTCAAGGAAGGGACGCAACTGGCGGACCAAGCAAACTTGGTAAAAGGCCCTCCTGGAGACGGCCGCCAGATGTTCATCAAAGGACAGCCCAAGTTGCGAACCACCTCCTTTGGGGCCACTAACTCGCCCCCAACAGTCAGCTGCGGATGCAGCTGACTGTACCGGGGTGCCGGCATCCACAGCCACTCCGTCTTGGAGGGATTGAGCTTGAGTCTGTTTCTCCCCATCCAGACCCGTACAGCTTCCAGGCACCGGGACAGCACTTCGACCGCTTCATTGGGGTGGTCCGGGGTGAAAAAGTACAGCTGAGTATCATCAGCGTACATATGATAACTCACCCCGAAACCACTGATGACCTCACCCAGCGGCTTCATATAGATGTTGAACAGGGTAGGCGAGAGAATCGACCCCTGAGGTACCCCACAAGTGAGGCGCCTCGCGGACGACCTCTGCCCCCCTGTCAACACCGTCTGCGACCGGTCAGAGAGATAGGAGGAGAACCACCGATAAACAGTGCCTCCCACTCCCAATCCCTCCAACCGGCGCAGCATGATACCATGGTCGATGGTATCAAAAGCCGCTGAGAGATCTAATAGGACCAAGGCAGAGGAACAACCCCTGTCCCTGGCCCTCCAGAGGTCATCCACCAACGCGACCAAAGCCGTCTCCGTGCTGTAACCGGGTCGGAAGCCGGACTGGAACGGGTCTAGATAGACAGCTTCCTCCAGGTGCCGGGGGAGCTGCCACGCAACCACACTCTCTACAACCTTCACCACAAAGCGAAGGTTGGAGACTGGACGGTAGTTTCCCAAAATAGCTGGGTCCAGGGAAGGCTTCTTCAGGAGAGGTCTCACCACCGCCTCTTTCAAGGCGGCGGGGAAAACCCCTTCAACCAAAGAAGCATTTATAATCCCCTGGAGCCAGCCTTGTGTCACTTCCTGAGCAGCCAGCACCAGCCAGGAAGGACACGGGTCCAGTAAACATGTAGTTGCATGCAACCTCCCAGCAACCTGTCCACGTCCTCGAGAGCCACAGAATCAAAATATAATGTTTTATGACACATTAGATGTAAATAAACAACACATTAGATGTTATTTATTTACAACAGATTCTATGAAACCCATCTTCAGATATTCTGGCAAATAGTCACGAGCGTATTTCTTTTTTTGAGACATGGGCTCACAGTATTTCACAATATTTTGTTTGAATCTGTAGGCACGTACTCACTCTCACAAATCTAACTGCGTACTGACTAGTGCGACTGCAAACCATAGAGCCTGTGTCGTGTATCGTCGTCTGTGCATGCCTCTCACGCATTGTGGATTGGCTTGGGGGGGGCGCTGGCTACCAGCTCTGCTTGTCTGTTACAGCTGGGTGGTATGGGGGGAGATGCGTGAGCTATTCCGGGAAGAGGGTCTTTTGTTTGCGGTCACACTATAGCACCATTTAGTTTCACTTACGTAACGTGAACTAAACTTATGCACGGGCGATACAAATAGTATATTTTCAGAAATTTAAATTGTCACAGGGAATTTTATGAAAACCTAATGAAAATGTTTTTAAATAATGCTATGAATTTTTTTTTAAGTCAATTAAGTTAAAAAAAAGGAAAGTGCTTCAGTATAGGACAAAACCCCTACTGCCCACCCTGAAAGCTGAAACGACCACTAGTGGGTGGCAGGCACCAGGTTGACTACCACTGGACTAGACTATACCTTTCCTTTGTTACAACTGCTCAATTTTGAAGGTTTGATTAAAATGTTGCACTGGATATCAGGGAAAGAAAACCACCAGGTGCTGCAGCTTAAAAGCTCACTAGTATGGTGTATGGTTTTGACTTGTTTAGTAACAGATGAACATTGTAAGGAAAAATGTTATTACTTTCAAAATAAATAGTATGGCTATATGATCTACTCAGGAATACCCTGATTATTATTGAAAAATACTATATCAATCTTATTTATTTATTTATTTATTTTGTCATAACATTATATACAGGAACATATATTGAAAGAAAACAATAGGACAGGTACCGTAGGCACTTTTGTGCACTTATGCACGCCTTTTATAATCCTTTTAGGAATGGGGTGAGGTCAATGGAAAACCACCTGGAAAACCACCAGGTGCTGCAGCTGTAGACAGTCTTTGGTTAAAGCTTTTAGGAGTTGGAGAGGAGACCACAGAGTCAGGTGGTGTATTCCAAGCATTAACAACTCTGTTACTGAAGTCATATTTTCTGCAATCAAGATTGAAGCGGTTGACATTAAGTTTGAATCTATTGTTTGCTCTTGTATTATTGCTATTGAAGCTGAAGAAGTCTTTAACACGAAGGACATTGCAATAGATGATTCGCTGTGTTAAACACAGGTCTTGTCGGAGTCGGCAGAGTTCTAAATTTTCTAATCCCAGGATTTCAAGTCTAGTGAAATAAGGTATTTTGTTGTTTACAGAGGAGCGGAGAACTCTTCTTGTAAAATATTTTTGGACTCATTCAATTGTACAATTAGCACAGGGGCCCCCCAAGGCTGAGTGCTCTCCCCACTTCTGTTCTCTCTGTATACCAAAGACTGCATCTCCAACGATCCATCTGTTAAGCTACTGAAGTTTGCAGATGACACAACAGTGATTGGTCTCATTCGAGACAATGATGAATCCGCATATAGACGAGAGGTCGAACGACTAGCCTTGTGGTGCAACCAAAACAATCTGGAACTGAACACACTCAAAACTGTAGAAATGGTGGTAGACTTTAGGAGAAACCTTTCCATACTTCCACCTCTCACAGTACTAGACAACACAGTATCAACAGTAGAAACTTTTAAATTTCTAGGTTCTATCATGTCACAAGATCTAAAATGGACAGCTAACATCAAAAACATCATCAAAAAAGGACAACAAAGAATGTTCTTTCTGCGCCAACTCAGTAAGCTCAAACTGCCCAAGGAGCTGCTGATTCAGTTCTACAGAGGAATTATTGAGTCTGTCATTTGCACCTCTATAACTGTCTGGTTCAGTTCTGCAACCCAATAAGAAAGACACAGACTTCAGAGAATAATTAGAACTGCAGAAAAAATAATTGCTACCAACCTGCCTTCCATTGAGGACCTGTATACTGCACTGCCATCTTGTGGAAAGAGTGAGTCAATCTAAAATCCTACCTTACCACCTATTAAGATTACTATAATTACAGCAAAATTAACTGTAAAATACTAACAGAATATCAATCATGCCAGGCAGAAATTCCAACAAAAATACAAAATGCTCTCGATCAATAGATGCAACTGCAAATAATGACCAATATGAAACAAAATTATGTCATAACTGTAATAACCCTATATCTGATAATTCACTAAACATAGATACATTTATAAAATCACAACAAAATATCATCGAATCTATTCAAGCTAACCTAGAAAAAACTATCACTTACTCTATTATATCAAACATTGAAAAAACCGTCATTAACAATGTTCAAACTTAGAAAAAGAATTACTAGCACACCTAGATGCACAACTTGCACGTTTCACAAACCTTGAAAATAAAATTATAGCAAAAATAAATGGAAACACAACTGATCAAAAACATCTCCCAATTCAACAAACATTGCCTTGTACTAAACCACAAACATCTACCAATCAACCAAACAACGTAGCAACACTAGTAAAAGATATAATTGAGAGAGAGAAAAAACGTCAAAATGCTATATTATTTGATCTAGATATTACAAATGAACCAGATATTGATAAAATACGAAACATCATTTCAAATTACAAAATATCATCCTTCGACCCTAGTGAAATAACCAAAGTCTCCAGAAATGGACCTGAATTCAAATACAGCGATGGTTCAGTAGCATCTAAATTCTGTAGAATCATATGCAAAAATGAAACCAGCAAAAGAAATTTCATTTATACTATAAACACACAATTGCCAGAAACAACCTCAGCTACCAAAAACTTAGAGCTAGACCAGACTTATCATTCCTACAATGTATTAGATCCCATGAACTTCGTTCAGAGCTCAAATGACGACAAGAAGGAGAAACTAACCTTTACATTGACTACCGTGCTGACTGCATAAAAAGAAAATCCTTCAATCAAACCCCCATCACTCAACCACACTTCAATGAAAACATTCAACCATCAATCAAACAAGGCATCCATCCATCTATAAATCAAAACATCCATTCACCCATCGATCAACCTACTAATCTTCAACTACCCATTCAAAACCTCAAATCATTCAACGATCAACCACTCATTGCTCAACCAACCTTCCTTCTACCACCTATTACAAATAACCCTCAATTAACTACCAATCAAAACTAGGTATGCACGCCCCTTACCTCTCCTACACCAAATACTACAGGTCTCAAATGTAAATTAATAAATGCAAGAAGTATTGTAAACAAATTACCTGAATTTATCCTCTTATTAAACAATAGTACATTTGATATCATATTTGTTTATGAAACATGGCTAAACTCATCCCTCACTGACTCTAATAATAATAATAATAATAATAATAATATTTTAATTTGTATAATTTGTCTATTATTTCAAACAAAGAATATCAAGTCCTTTGATCAGATCGTGAACACCGCAGAGGTGGTGGAGTAGCTATCTTTTACAAAAAATCACTGAACTTAAAAAATATTCAAGTTGTACATAAACTCTCTCTTCCTGAAATTATTGTATGTGACCTGTCCACCAACACCACACTTAGATTCATATTATGCTACAGAGCCCCTGACTACGACATCGTTCATGCAAATATGTTAACCTCACTACTAACATGGGCTACCTCTTGCCCATATCCTCTCATCTTCCTGGGTGACCTAAATCTACCTTCTATAAACTGGATAACAAATGAATATACAACCGAACCAATCCATACTACATTATACAATGCAGTTACAAACCTAGGTCTTGAACAACTAGTAACTAACAATACGAGACTCGTGAACTGCCTCGACCTCATCTTTTGTAATAACACAAACTCAATTTATGGACTACAAGTAAAAGAACCCTTTTCCAACAGTGACCACTGCATGATAGACTTTTGTCTAAACATACGCCCTCACATAAATCGTCACAACAATAGTACTCCAAACTACAATTTTAAAAAAGCCAACTATGACCTTATAAACAATGATCTCTCATTTCTTGACTGGAAAAATCTATTCTCAATCTGTATCACTGCAGAAGACCACTATAAAATAGTCCTACTTGAAATCAATAAAATCATCAAACTATATGTACCACAAATCACCATCAAAATAAAAAAAACAAAAAACAAATTACCTATATCAATGAAAAAGCTTCAATCCAAAAAAAAAATCCCTCTGGAAAAAAAACAAAAAGGGTTATGTAGCAAACTTCAAAAACCGCTACAGAAATATTTACAACCAAATAATAACAGAATGTAACATTTACTACACCAAGCAAGAAGAAGACCTTCTACGCACTAATTCCAATCGTGCTTTCTATAATTTTGTGAACAATAAACTTAAAGAAACAAGATCCATTCCACCACTAAAAGAACCTAACGGCAAAGAATGTACTGACGAAACAGTTAAAGCAAACCTCTTTTACACATTCTTCGGCTCAGTCTTTGTAAACAGTGATGGCTCATATCCGACATTCCTCAATTGTACCAAAAATGTTAACAATGACTTAACACATATAGACTTCACAGAAGATAATGTTGAAAAAGCCCTTCGCAACCTGAAACTATCATTATCTATTGGGCCAGATGGACTAAGTGCATACTTTTAAAAAAAAACTTTCAATCAATATAACTGAACCCCTAAGCATAATCTTTAATAAAGCCTTCACGACTAGTTCCCTTCCAAAACTTTGGTCTCTAGCCACAGTCATTCCTATCTTCAAAAAAGGAGATCCCAGCCTAATTGAAAATTACAGATCTATCTCTCTATGTTGTGTCTCATGCAAAGTAATGGAATCTATCATAAACCAATCCATTACACTTCACCTTGAAACAATCAATCTTCTCTCTAATAAACAATTTGGTTTCAGAAAAAAATTGTCTTGTAACTTACAACTTCTCCACTGAAAAAACATATGGACTACCAACCTTGATCAAGGAAAAGCAATAGATGCAATCTACATAGACTTCTGCAAACCTTTTGACTCAGTAGTACACAATAAACTTCTCCTAAAACTAAAATCCTACGGCATTTCAGGACCTCTTCACAATTGGATAAATGCCTTCCTGTCAAACAGACAAGTGGTCAAAATTGGCAACGCTCTATCAAATCCTGTTCCTGTCAAAAGTGGTGTTCCCCAAGGTAGTGTTCTTGGACCAACGCTCTTCATGCTATACATAAATGATCTCTGTGACCTTATCTCAAGTTATTGTGTTCTCTTTGCTGACGAAATCAAACTATTTAATACCACTAACAATACTTCTACCCTTCAAGAAGACCTTGACTTTGTTTCCGATTGGTCTAAAACTTGGCAACTCCAAATCTCAACCAGCAAATGCTCAGTCTTACATACTGGAAAAAAGAACCCCAAAAAGAATCAACTGCGCATGTCCAAGATGGCTCGCACTGCAAGCTGATGGTGAGGGATGGGGGCTTTTACCCCCGGTAGACAAGCAGGCAGGCCATTTGGAACACCCCTGCCCCCCGGCCCAGGTAGACGGACGCTTCGCCAGCCGAGCGAGGGGTTTTTTACCCTCCAGAAGACCATAGGCATAAGTGAAGCCGGTGAGTGTGCGGGGCTGAACGGCGGCGGGGAAAACGGCCACTCCATTGATGTGGTGGGGCAGGCGGTGCTTCAGCGTTTTCATCCCTCGGCCCTCGACATCGGTACCTGCAATGACGGCGACAGCGACGATGGCGACGGGGGCAGTGGTGGCGGCGCCCCCCGCTCGGCCTCTCATGGAGCCCGCATGGAGGTTCGGGGGATTGGCGTGGCTGCGGCCATAGCAGTGGCAGCAGCAATGCCATTACTATGATGGTGGTGGCGCCAGCAGCGGCGTACCTCCGGCGGTGGTGGCGGACGGCCTTTCCTCTCCCTCCTGCTCCCATGGGCTTGTCGGGAGCCTGGACTGGTGGACAATGGTGTGACAGAGAAGGCGATGCTGCTCGGGACATCGGTGGTGACTACTCCTGGTGGTGACATCTCCTGGTGGTGACATCTCCTGCGGAGCCCTCGTGGAGACTGGGCAGTGGTGCTTGGCGGTCGATGAGGACTTTTCCTTTGCGGTGTGGGTTCTTCCTCCCCTGGAACTCGGCCAGGGGCTAATAGTGGTCATTGCAATGTGCCCAGGGTGTGAGTTGGTGAGACCTAGGCAGGGACTGGTTGTTGCCTTAAGCCAGCTTAACCCTGACCCCCCCCCCTTTTGTGAGTTGGAAGCGGAGTTGAGGGGGTGATTACAATGGCGGCAGCGACATACTTTGACAATGGCCTGAGGGGGGAGCTCACCCCAGGGGACTGGTCATCTTGCCTTCCATTTTTTACAGCTGAACTCTTTATCATCTATTCCATTGCAACCAGTATTCTGCTATAATACAATCTGTCCGATTGGGATGAAGCGGATCCACTTTTCACCAGAACTATGAGATACTCTCCAGCAGAGCTTATTGGGCTGCAAGATTTCCCCTCTCGCAGAATTGGCCCTCCACTTTATCGAGGGCCTACCTTGATGACGGATTTTGGAATCCTGCGAGGTGGCATGTGTCGAAGAAATGTCTTAAGAATTTTTTAAAATCTGCTTTTAAGGGGTTTTTAAGGGGAGGGAGAGTTGAGACGGATTGGGGGGGCAATCCGTTGGGGACACGGCTTGGCCCTGTGAGAGCTCGCGGTACGGAGGTCACAGATTCGGGGGTTAGGGAGGAAGCTGGGATTCGATCTTATGAGGGTTACTCCATTGGCATGGTAAGTGGGAGAGGCAGATATGGCGGAAGTAGGGGCCCATATCATGTTCAGGAAGTGCGTGCCTGCTGTTTACGCGGTCATGCACTCCGGGTCCTCGGACTTCTCCTGTATCCCGTGTAGCCGGACTCCTCAGAGCTTGGACCTCCGGCTGATGTTGTGTAATGCCAGATCCGTGTTGAATAAAGCCCCCCTCATTTATGATCTTATACAGGAGGAGGGTGCGGACCTGATGGGCATTTCGGAGACCTGGTTGGGCACAGAGAGGGGTCCCCCTTGTTGAAATGTGCCCACCGGGCTTCCGTGCATTTCATCAGCCGAGGGCCCAAGGTAGGGGTGGGGGGTGGCAGTTATTATTAATGAAGATTTGGAGCCGAGGAAGGTCACTGTCCCGCAGATAGCCAGATGTGAGTCTCTCCTTGTGAAGTGGGGTCGGGGGTTGCAGGTGGGCTTGTTGATCACGTACCTGGCTCCTTGCTGCGTGGCAACAGCCCTGCCCGAGCTGCTGGAGGTGATGGCCAGGACGGCGGTTGATAACCCCAGACTTATGGCCATGGGGGATTTCAACCTGCTGTCGGTTGGTGAATCATCGGCAGCAGCTCGGGAGTTCATGGCTTTCATGACAGCCATGGATCTGACCCAGTTTGTTAATGGTCCCACTCACAATGGGGGAAACACTTGGATCTGATATTCATCTCGGGATAGTGGCTGAATGATCTAGAATTAGGGGACTTAGTCATTAATTCCCTGTCATGGTCGGATCATTCGCTCCTCGACTTCAGAACCGCCATCCCACACTGCAGGGAGACGGAACCAAGTCGTTGGTTCCGTCCCAGGCGCCTGATGGACCCAGAGAGGTTCCTGATGGAGCTTGGGCCACTTCCTGAGGACCTGGCTCATGGCTCGGCGGAAGAACTAGTTGCCGCCTGGGAAAGGTCGGCGACTGGGGCTTTGGACCGAGTCGTGCCTTTGCGGCCTCTGACCTGGCGCCGATCTTGACCAGCTCCTTGGTACTCCAAGGAGCTGAGAGAGATGAAGCGCTGGAAAAGATGCCTAGAGAGTGATTGGAGGGCTAGCCATTCTGAACCTGATCGAACACTAGTTAGGTCGCATATTCAGACCTATCTGGTGGCAATAAGAGTGGCAAAACGTGAGTATTTTTCCACTCTTATTGCATCGGCAGATAACCGCCCAGCCGCCCTGTTTAGGGTGACCCGCTCCCTACTTCATCAGGGGGCACGGGAGGACCCCTTGCAGGGTCATGCTGAGGATTTTGGACAATATCTGCACAATAAAATCACTCAGATTCGGGATGGGCTGGACTCTGATTGGGTGGATTCAGGTGGGATGACAGAGGCTGTTCTTGGTGATATTATCTGGGATGGGTTTGATCCTGTGGCTCCCGAGGACATGGACAGGATACTGGGAAGGCTGAATGCGACCACATGTTTATTGGACTCGTGTCCCTCCTGGTTGGTACTGGCCACAGAGGAGGTTACATGAGGCTGACTACAAGGAATTGTTAATGCTTCTTTGAGGGAGGGCGTCTTCCCATCCACCTTGAAGGAGGCGGTGGTGAGGCCCCTCCTCAAGAAGCCTTCCCTGAATCCAGCTGTTTTATCAAATTACCGTCCGGTCTCCAACGTTCGTTTTTTGGCGAAGGTTGTTGAGAGTGTGGTGGCACGACAGCTTCCTCAGTACCTGGAGAAAACTGTTTATTTAGACCCGTTCCAGTCCGGCTTCCGACCTGGGTACAGCACAGAGACGGCTTTGGTCGCATTGGTGGATGATCTCTGGAGGACTCAGGATAGGGGCTGCTCCTCTATCCTGGTCCTATTAGACCTCTCAGTGGCTTTCAATACCATCGACCATGATATCCTGCTGTGACGATTAGAGAGATTGGGAGTGGGGGGCACCGTTTTTCGGTGGTTCTCCTCCTATCTCTCTGACCAATCGCAGACGGTGTTGGCAGGGGGGCAGAGGTCGACCACGAGGCGCCTCACATATGGGGTGCCGCAGGGGTCGGTTCTTTCGCCTCTCCTGTTCAACATCTATATGATGCTGGGGAGATCATCCATGGTTTTGGGGTGCAATATCATCAGTATGCTGATGACACGCAGCTGTATATTTCCACCCCTGACCACCCCAATGAGGCCGTCGAACTGATGTCCCGGTGTTTGGAAGACGTAAGGGTCTGGATGGGGAGGAACGGGCTCAGACTCAATCCCTCCAAGACTGAGTGGCTGTGGATACCATGGTCCCGATACAGTCAGCTGATTCCATCGCTGACTGTTGGAGCCGAATCATTGGCCCCTATGGAGAGGGTCCGCAACTTGGGTGTTCTCCTGGATGCTTGGCTGTTGTTCGAGGAACATATGATGGCCGTCGCCAGGGGAGCTTTTTATCAGGTACACCTGATCCGCCAGTTGCGCCCCTTCATAGACCGGAATTCCTTGTGCAAAGTCACTCACGCCCTCGTCACTTCCCGCCTGGACTACTGAAATGCTCTCTACAGGGGGTCCCCTTGAAGGGCACCCAGAGGCTCCAACTGGTCCAGAACGTGGCTGCGCGGATGATAGAGGGAGCCACTCGTGGCTCTCACATAACACCTCTCCTGCGCAGGCTGCACTGGTTGCCGGTGGTCTTCCGGGTGCAATTCAAGGTGTTGGTAACCACCTTTAAAGCGCTCCATGGCTTAGGACCAGGCTATTTACGGGACCGCCTGCTGCCACCGATAGCCTCCACCGACCTGTGCACTCCTACAGGGAGGGTCTCCTCAGGGTGCCGTCAGCCAAACAATGCCGGCTGGCGACCCCCAGTGGGAGAGCCTTCTCTGTGGGGGCACCTACCCTCTGTAATAAGCTTCCTCCAGGGTTATGATCACTCCCGACCTCCGGACCTTCCAATGCGAGCTCAAGACCCTTTTGTTTCACCACGCAGGGCTGGCCTAATGTGTTAATGGTTTTTAGTTAGGGTGTTATTATTGTTTTAATTAGTTTTAATGTTTGCCAAAATTGAATTAGATTTTTATAGCGTTTTTTAAACTTATTTATGAATTATTGTTTTACGTTGGCTGTAAACCGCCCTGAGTCCTTCGGGAGAATGGTGGTATAGAAATTTAATTAATTAATTAATTAATTAATTAAATAAATAAACCCTATCAACAAGTACAAGCTTGATGGTCATTACCTTACTGACGACCCCCACCCTGTCAAAGATCTTGGAGTTTTCATATCTAATGACCTTAATTCCAAAGCCCACTGCAACTACATAGCAACAAAGGCTATGTAATTTTACGCAGCTTCTTTTCCAAAAACTCTACACTACTAACTAGAGCATACAAAACATTTGCCAGATCTATTCTTGAATACAGCTCATCCGTCTGGAACCCATACCACATCTCTGACATTAATACAATCGAACGCGTCCAGAAATATTTTACTAGAAGAATTCTTCACTCCTCTGAAAACAACAAAATACCTTATACCACCAGGCTTGAAATCCTGGGATTAGAAAACTTAGAACTCCGCCGACTTCGACATGACCTGTGTTTAACACACAAAATCATCTATTGCAATATTCATACTTCAGCTTCAATCGCAATAATACAAGAGCAAACAATAGATTCAAACTTAATGTCAACCGCTTCAAACTTGATTGCAGAAAATATGACTTCTGTAACAGAGTTGTTAATGCTTGGAACTCATTACCTGACTCCATAGTCTCTACTCAAAATCCCAAAATCTTCAACCAAAAACTGTCTACTATTGACCTCACCCCATTCCTAAGAGGACTATAAGGGGCATGCATAAGAGCACAAAAGTGCCTACCGTTCCTGTCCAATTGTTCCCTTCATTATATCAAATTAATATAACTGTTGCATACTTTTACATATACATATACATATACATATACATATACATATACATATACATATACATATACATATACATATACATATACATATATATATATATATATATATATATATATATTATAATGTGTTGTTTTTTTATGTCGATGTTTGTGTATACTGTTGTGACAAAATGAAATTTTAAAAAAAGAATTAGGTTTAGATCCTTTTTTGCTATATAGTTGCAGTGGGCTTTAGCACTTAGATCATTTGATATGAAAACTCCAAGGTCTTTAACAGGTTGGGGGTCATCTGTAAGATAATGTCCATTAAGCTTGTACTTAGTGTTTGGGTTCTTTTTTCCAATATGTAAGACTGAGCATTTGCTGGTTGAGATTTGGAGTTTATTTATTTATTTATTTATTCATACTTTTATACCGCCCTATCTCCCTAGGGACTCACCCCAAAACCACTGATGACCTCACCCAGCGGCTTCATATCGATGTTGAACAGGGTAGGCGAGAGAATCGACCCCTGAGGTACCCCACAAGTGAGGCGCCTTGAGGACGACCTCTGCCCCCCCGTCAACACCGTCTGCGACCGGTCAGAGAGATAGGAGGAGAACCACCAATAAACGGTGCCCCCCACTCCCAATCCCTCCAACCGGCGCAGCAGGATACCATGGTCGATGGTATCAAAAGCCGCTGAGAGGTCTAATAGGACCAAGGCAGAGGAGCAACCCCTGTCCCTGGCCCTCCAGAGGTCATCCATCAACGCGACCAAAGCCGTCTCCATGCTATAACCAGGTCGGAAGCCGGACTGGAACAGGTCTAGATAGACAGTTTCCTCCAGGTGCTGGGGGAGCTGCCATGCAACCACACTCTCTACAACCTTCGCCACGAAAATTTCCCAAAATAGCTGGGTCCAGGGAAGGCTTCTTGAGGAGGGGTCTCACCACCGCCTCTTTCAAGGCGGCGGGGAAAACCCCTTCCATCAAAGAAGCATTTATAATCCCCTGGAGCCAGCCTCGTGTCACTTCCTGAGCAGCCAAGTTTTAGACCAATCAGATACAAAATCAAGGTCTTTTTGAAGGGTAGTACTATTGTTGGTGGTGTTAAATAGTTTGACATCATCAGCAAAGAGAACACAATAACCTGAGATGTGGTCACAGAGGTCATTTATGTATAGTATGAAGAGCATTGGTCCAAGAACGCCACATTTGACAGGGACAGGATTTGATAGAGCATTGCCAATTTTGACCACTTGTTGTCTGTTTGACAGGAAAGCAGTTATCCAATTGTGAAGAGGTCCTGAAATGCCATAGGATTTTAGTTTTAGGAGAAGTTTATTGTGTACTACTGAGTCAAAAGCTTTGCAGAAGTCTATGTAGATTGCATCTATTGCTTTGCCTTGATCTAGATTAGTAGTCCATATGTTTTTGCAGTGGAGAAGTTGTAAATTACATGATAATCTTCATTTTTAATAATCCCTGAAGTAGGAAGAACTTAGTTCAAATGTCAGCTCCATGAACAAACTTAATATGTAGATTTACTAATATAAAAACAGACATGTTTCACTTTCCTGCAACTGTCTGGCAGATAATAGCCTGTATAGTTTGCATAAACAAGGAAACAGACCTGAAATTCATCCTGTCATTTGGGTTTATAACCTGCACAGCACATCAGCCATTCCTTCTATGTCAGATTGACTAAATAGATACAGATTTATTTAATATAACAACAGAGTTGGAAGGGACTTTGGAGGCCTTCTAGTCCAACCTCCTGCCCAGGCAGGAAACCCTACACCATCTCAGTCAGATGGTTATCCAACATTTTCTTAAAAATTTCCAGTGTTGGAGCATTCACAACTTCTGCAGGCAAGTCGTTCCACTTATTAATTGTTCTAACTGTCAGGAAATTTCTCCTTAGTTCTAAGTTGCTTCTTTCTTTGATCAGTTGCTTCTTTTCCACCCTCAGGTGCTTTGGAGAACAGCCCGACTCCCTCTTCTTTGTGGCAACCCCTGAGATATTGGAACACTGCTATCATGTCTCCCCTAGTCCTTCTTTTTATTAAATTAGACATACCCAGTTCCTGCAACCGTTCTTCATATGTTTTAGCCTCCAGTCCCCTAATCATCTTTGTTGCTCTTCTCTGCACTCTTTCTAGAGTCTCAGCATCTTTTTTACATTCCAGTGACCAAAACTGGATGCAATATTCCAAGTGTGGCCTTACCAAGGCATTATAAAGTGGCACTAACACTTCACGTGATCTTGATTCTATCCCTCTGTTTATGCAGCCCAGAACTGTGTTGGCTTTTTTAGCAGCTGCTGCACACTGCTGGCTCATATCTAAATGGTTATCCACTAGGACTCCAAGATCCCTCTCACAGGTACTACTATTGAGCAAGGTACCATATATACGGTACCTGTGCATTTTGGGTTTTTTTGCCTAAATGTAGAACCTTACTTTTTTCACTGTTGAATTTCATTTTGTTAGATAGCGCCCAATGTTCAAGTTTGTCAAGATCTTTCTGTAACTTGAGCCTATCTTCTGGAGTGTTGGCTATTCCTGTCAGCTTGGTGTCATCTGCAAATTTGATGAGTTCCCCATCTATCCCCTCGTCCTAGTCATTGATGAAGATGTTGAAGAGTACTGGGCCTAAAACAGAGCCTTGGGGTACTCCACTGCATACTTCCCTCCATGTGGATGTAGTTTCGTTGAGGACTACACATTGAGTGGGGTTGGTCAGCCAATTACGAATCCATCTGGTGGTGGTGCTGTCTAACCCACATTTTTCTACTTTATCTAGTAGTAGGTTATGGTCTACTTTATCAAATGCTTTACTGAAGTCCAAGTAAATTATATCAACAGCATTCCTCTGTTCTACTAATTTTGTCATTTTGTCAAAGAATGCAATAAGATTAGTCTGGCATGATCTGTTTTTGACAAACCCATGTTGGCTTTTGGTTATTACTTGGTTTGCTTCTAGGTGTTCGGTGATTCGTTGCTTGATTATCTTTTCCAGAATCTTCCCCGGTATTGAGGTCAGGCTGATAGGTCTGTAGTTTCCTGGATCTGTTTTTTTTTTTCTCCTTTTTTGAAGATGGGAACTACATCAGCTCTTTTCCAGTCCTCTGGCAGCTCCCCTGTGCTATTTTTTCTGCAGTTCTGATTATTCTCTGAAGCCTGTGTCTGTCTCGTTGGGTTGCAGAACCAAACCAGACAGTTATACAGGTGCAGATGACAGACTCAGTAATTGCTCTGTAGAACTGGATCAGCAGCTCCTTGGGCAGTTTGAGCTTTCTGAGTTGGTGCAGAAAGAACATTGTCCTTTTTTGATGACGTTTTTGATGTTAGCTGTCCATTTTAGATCTTGCGAAATGGTAGAACCTAGAAATTTGAAGGTTTCTACTGTTGATACTGTATTGTCTAGTATTGTGAGAGGTGAAAGTATGGAGGGGTTTCTCCTAAAGTCTACCATCATTTCTATGGTTTTGAGTGTGTTCAGTTCCAGATTGTTCTGGTCGCACCACGGGTCTAGTCGTTCAACCTCCCGCTTGTATGTGGATTCATCATTGTCTCGAATGAGACCGATCACTGTTGTGTCATCCGTGAACTTCAGTAGTTTGACAGATAGATCCAGTGGGGGGTTGCTACCAGTTCAGACCGGTTCTTGAGAACCATTGCCAAAAATCTGGCCAAGTTCGCAGAACCAGTAATGATGCCCAGTTGGCCATACCCCCGAACCGGTTCCCTTGGCTGAAGAGGTTGTAAAAACAAAAGGTTTTAAAAGACTCCTCTGGTGATCCCAGCTGAATTGCCTGATTACCAGAACCTTTAAAAAACATGTTTTCTACAAGCTCTTCAACTGAAGAGTTTGTAGAAAAAATCCTTTTAAGAGGTTCTGGGCTGCGATGAGGCAACTTCAGCTGGGATCGTTAGAGGAGCCTTTTAAAATCTTTTTTTCCTCTGGTGATCCCAGATGAGTTTCTACATCATCACAGGCTTTTAAAATCACTTTTTTACAACCTCTTACAACAGTCCCCACCCATGCCCACCCAATCGCCCCCTCCCCCACTTACCTAATTACTGCTCCTTTTGGGCTCGCAAAGCCATGGCTTCTGCAATCAGTTGCATCAGCTAGAAACTGAATCTGCCTGCCTGCAATCCATCTCCTCGGTGAGCAACTCAATCTGCCTGCCTCAATTGGGTAAGTAAACTATTAAAAATAGTTAATTGGTGTTTTTTTTAAGGAGTTGGATTTTTAGACAGCAATTAAAAGTTAAGGAAGTTTTAAATTTAGCTGCTTTTATCTAAAACAGGGGTCTCCAACTTTCGTAACTTTAAGGCTTATAGACTTGAACTTCCAGAGTTCCTCAGCCAGCTTTCCTGGCTGAGGAACTCTGGGAATTGTAGTCCACAAACCTTAAAGTTACGAAGGTTGGAGACCCTGATCTAAAAAATATAAAGAAAAGAAAAGAATAAAAGAAAATATTTGTGCAGATTTCTGAGATTTGGTGTGTTTCTGTAGTGTTTCACTCTAACTACACAAACACACAAAATCTCACAAAGCTGTATGTGGCATTTGTGTGTGTGTGTGTGTGTGTGTGTGTGTGTGTGTGTGTCAATTGTATTGTATTTTGTTTTGTGTGTGTAAAGTATGAAAGTTGGCTTTTGAGCTTTTTGTGGCTGTGTGAAGTTCCTGCTTGTTGCAGGGGCCATTTTGGGTGAGGTGCAGCTGCTTTTACATTGTGTGTGTCAGTTGTGTTGTGTTGTGTGTGTGTGTAAAGTGTGAAAGTTGGTTTTTGGTACCTCTTATTGTTTTCTATACTTTGTTTATTATTCTTATTACTTATTGTTATTGGCCACACCCACCCAGTCACATGACTGCCAAGCCACTCTCACCCAGTCACATGACCGCCAAGCCACGCCCAGTGTCACATGACCATCAAGCCATGCCCACAAAATAAGCCACACCCACAGAACCGGTAGTAAAATAATTTAGACCTCACCCCTGGTTGGATTGTTGGAGATGCAGTCATTGGTATACAGAGAGAAAAGAAGTGGGGAGAGCACACAGCCTTGGGGGGCCCCTGTGCTAATTGTACAGATATCCAATATGATTCTGCTTAGCTTCACCTGCTGCTTCCTGTTTGTTAGGAAGCTTGTAATCCACTTACAAGTCTGTTCACAATTCATGTCAATGAATTGTAGAAGAATAATTTTGTTATTTTTGCACTGTATAGGGCATAAAATAATATACAAATGTTATCAATATTAGGTTACATTAGTTTTTTATTTCAGTTTGCAGTGTAATTTTTGAAAATAGTTTTAAAATGAAATATTTAACTTTGATATTCAATATTATTTCTATTCATAAAAAAGTTCAGTAGATAATTTAGTGCACTAATTTGATTCTGTGATTCGCCTCTTTCTTTTCTCTCCCCTTTCACTGTCAGTAGATGAACTTCTAGAAGAAAACCTGTCTCATCAAGTAAATTTCTACATTTAGGCAAGAAAAACAAAATGCACAGGTACAGTATATGTGGTACCTTGCTCAATAGTGGTGACTGTGAGAGGGTTCTTGGAGTCCTAGTGATCAATCACTTCAATATAAGCCAGCAGTGTGCTGCAGCTGCCAAAAAAGCCAACACAGTTCTATGCTACATAAACAGAGGGATCAGAATCAAGATCACGTGATCTTTATAAGGCCTTGGTAAGCCCACACTTGGAATACTGCATCCCGTTTTGGTCACCACGATGTAAAAAAGATGTTGAGATTGGGAGACTTCTGGGGCGGCGTCACGCTGGTGTGGTGTAGAAAGAGGGGACTCTGTTCTTTTTACCTGATTTTTTGTGTCTGGAGACCGGCAACGGTAAAGTTGAACCCTGTAAAGGTCAGCAAAAGAAAAGGGAACACTTGGAGGCGACAGAGTGAAGGGCGATCCCCCGTCGCAGAGGGTGGATTCCCTGAAATCCGACACAGAAGAGACCAGCTGCTCCTTCAGCTAGGTCCAGAGGTGTGACAGCCCGAGCAAATGGCGAGGAAGTGAAAGAGTGTGTCAGCCTCTGCTTTAATTGAAGTGTATATTTACCTATTGGAGTGTTTTACTGTTTTATTACTTCGTTAAAGATTTTCTCTGGCTTCTGGGTGGCGCCACCTTTCTCGCTGGGTGCTAATTTATGGCACTCCGCATTGAATATGGTAAAAGCCGGATTTAACAACTGATCCCGGCTTCATTTCTCTCTCTGGTTGAAAGAGAGAGACAGAGCAAGGGGGAGGAATTGGGTAGATTCCCCTAGGGGCTTTGTTTTTGTAATACAAAGTCCTGAACAGTCGAATCCCCTTATTTACCCCTCCCCCAACCTCCAGTATTCTCTGCGCTCCTGAAAAAGCAGGAAAAGAGGAAGGTGTCCACTTCTGCTAGCAATTGATTTCTTTTTGTGGATACGAAAAGCAGGCGGAACGAGTGTGAGGAACAATTATTGGTTTGCAAGTATTTTTGATTTTCTGACTTCCGCCCCCCCTTCAGTTTCGTTTTAGAGAAACTGAAAGCAGAGCGATACATCAAAGGGAGTTTTGCTGTTGAATCGAAACTGAATGAAGATTTTATCTTATTGTGTTTGACTGTGGACTGTTGGATTATATTACGCTGTTTAAGTACTTTACAAGGGGATTCTCAGCAGGAATTTTGTTATGGAGGTTCTTTCAGAAGAATGGATTCGTGACTTTATACAGGACTACACAGAAAGTATGTATTTAATTATTCAAAAATACGAATTGATAAAAAATGGGGACGTTTTGGATGAGAGTTTGGAGCAAATTAACCAGTGCAATTATTCGGAAAATGGAATGGAGGACATACAAATAAAAGTGGATAAATATGAAGATTTGATCGTGAAGAAACAAGGTGATCTAAAGAAGTTTTCTTTAAATAGTTTGGAGGAGCTGCCTGAATTTGTGCTACAGGAGATTGTCCCTCAAATGGAAAAGACTCACAAGCTTAATGTTTCCCAAGAGTTCTCTTTTTGGACTGATGGAATATACGGCAGTAATTTTTGGATTTCTGGACATAAGGAATTACTAGGAAATATTGTGATTGACTTTTTAAAAGGAGCAACGAAGGAAAGACAGAGATTAATGCACCAAAAAAAAATGGCAAGAGACAAAAGTATTATTTTTGAAACAAGGTTTTTTTAAAATATTAATAGACAAAAATATTAGTGTCCCCGAAAGACAATTTGTGATTATAAGAGACTAGATATTTGGATATACTGGATTTTGATGAGGAAGGACTAAAGTTGAATAGATATTCTAATTAATTAAATAATATTGTAATTTTCTCTATTAAAATTTAATAAATTTTATAATCTGTTGTATTGAATTTTAAATAGAATATTCTTGAAAGATCTTATGTAAGAAAGACTTGGGGGGGAAATTATATGGTTATATGGTTATAGAAGCTATAAGGGAGATATTCTCTGAACTGGATTGGATTTTTATGCTTTAGCTGGTCTTAAATATTTTAGGATTAATTTGTTCTACTGATTTATATATTTTATTACTGTTTATTGTTAATTTTTTGAAGGATTTGGTTATGTAAGGAGGAAGTCAGAGCTAGAGAGGGAGAATTGGTATAATAGTTTTGGGAAAAAAATTTTTTAGCATATGTTTGTTTTATTTTTAACTATACCTTGTGTTTGTTCCGGGAAGCCAGGGGAGGGGAGGGGTTTGTGAAGGAGAGGGGTTGGGGGGAAAGGGGGGGGAATTTTTTTTGTAAAACTTTTTGAATAAAAAAAAAAAGATTTTCTCTTACTGAATGTCTTACTTGATTTATGGGGAAGGGAGGAGGTTTGCACTGTTGCCAGCATTCGGCTGTCATTTCAGATGAAGAAGGAGATAGTCTTTCAACCAGACGTTTGAACTGATTTGGCGCGTGAATGTAACGGGAGTCGCATGCTTCACATTCCATCCAGAAGATTGATAGAGGGAGAACTTTGGAAGTGAAACAACACGTGGCCAAGGAGGAAGAGGACATTGGAGTATGACTGTTTGAACCTGGAGGGAGGAGGGTTCAAGAGAGGAAATACCTTTTGTACAGTTGTAATTACTTTCAGTTCTGGCTTAGCTTTCTTTGCATTTTGACATGTTTAGTAAAAATTACCAATCTCTTCAAACTGATGGAGTTGGGTCTTCATTTTCTTAAACATTGATCGGAGGTAAGCTGACATTAAGCCAGAACTCAAAAAAATCAGTCATCCAGGATCACAACCTAGGGGACTGAAAACTTTTTTTTTTACAATGTCAGAGCATGAATGGGGAGCTGATAATGAGGAGCTGCCAGAGACATCAATCGCCTCACAGCTGGCAGACATCTCATCCCAGGAATTTTCAAAAGGAGCTGATAAGAAATATTTTCTGGGGAAAAAGCCAACTCCAGATGAGCCGGAGGAGATGGGAGCAGGCTTGGCAGCCACATCATGGCTTCAGTATTCAGTATTCCAAGTATTCAGGATTTTCTGCAGAGTGGCTGGAGAAACTACAAATAGAGGAGAGACGGGAGAAGGCCAAACTGGATTTTGGAAAACTTCCAGATCCGGGGGAGCTACAATCCGGAGTTACAAGACGTAAACAGAAAAAGAAACTCTCAAATTGGCAGCATGAACAGTTAATTAAGGATGACTTACGAATTGCAGAAGCCGTGAGACTGTATCGTGAGGTGATAGAGCGACAGGCAGACCATGAAAGGTATGAGGTACCCATCCAGAATCCCTGGAGGGAGGGGGAAGAAGTGGAAAGAGAATTTTTAACAGCCACTGAGGGAGCGGCATACAGAGGAGAAATTCTGGAGAAAGGAGAGCCTGAGCTGCGTTCTCCAGGGGCTGCAGATTTTGATAGAGGCCGAGGGACCCCCGCTGGACAAATGTTGCCTTGCAGAAGGAAAAAACCTAAAATTCCCTCAATTCCTGGGAAGTTTGATGGGGACCCTAAGAAATTAGGGTTACTCCAGACTATGGTGGACAGCCACATGCAGGAGTGGGGTGAAGATTATCTGTCAGAAGCCTCTAAAGTGAGAAGCAAGACCCAAGTTTTGAGTGGAAGGGCGGCTTCCTGGTACGTGTCCTTGTACCAAGAGAATTCCCCTCTCCTGAGGAACTACCACCACTTTATGGCAGCCCTGAGAATGAGATTTGAGGACCCCTTGGCAGAGCAGAAGGCCAAGATCCCCATGAGGTCCATCAGACAAGGGAGGAGACCAGTGGCTGACTACAAGCAAGAGTTCAGCGATCTGGTGCCTCTCATGAGAGGGTGGCTGGAAGTGGCTCTTTTGGACATATATAAAGATGGCTTAAACGGAGATTTATATAAGTTGTGCAGAGCCAGAGCGTCCCCGACCTACCCTGCATGGCTGGTACACCCTGGCAGCAGAAATGGAGATCGATCTAGCCAAGGACTGCCTGTGAAGTGATCGTGTTTGGAAGCAGACCCCAACTCAGTTCCAGAGAGGACCCCCCAAGGATTTTGCCGCAGTGGAAGATGGGAAGAAGAAAACCACGGGCTGTTCCAGATGTGGAAAGGAAGGCCACCGAGCAGCTGATTGTTGCGCAAAGTTGGCACCAAAGACGAACCCTAGTGGCAGAATAGCAACGGTGCAGGTAGAAACTAAAATGCGAGAGGTCGCAAAGAGGGGAGCGGATGTCGCCAAGAACGCTCCTCCCATCAAGGAGGAACTAGGGACTCCTTCCGGTCCAGATGACAGCGAGCCATCTTCGGAATCAGACGAGGATCTCCTGGTGAATTGGAAAGGGGGTGCCCTTACCATTTCAGTGAAACTGTGTGTCCCATCCTCGGGAATGTAGGGGGAAATGCTAGCCCTCTTAGACTCTGGGTGTACCCGATGTATCACCAGCCCTGAGGTGGTGGAGAAAATGGAACTGAAGCTAAAAACGTTGAGCAGGCCCATAGCATTTTGCCAGCTAGATGGGTCAGTGGCGGGGAGAGGCCCAGCCCACTTTGTAACAGAACCCATAGAGATGACCATAGGAGATCACCGAGAAATCATAAACTTTATTGTGGCCCCAGGGATGGACCAGCCACTCGTACTGGGTCTCTCGTGGCTCCGGAAATGGAACCCGAAAATAAACTGGAGAACGGGGGTGTTGCGACTCCGCACAAGGGCACAGAAGAAGGAGAAGATAACTTTAAAACCCCCTGACCCTGCACACACTGAGATACTGGGGTCGATGTTTGAACAGCTGGAGGGGGACAAAAAACTTCCTAAAGAGTACTGGGACTTACGAGAGGTGTTTAGTCAAAAGGCCTATGACGTGCTACCTCCCCATAGGCCACAGACTGTGCTATAGACATCCTTCCAGGGTTGAAACTCCCAAAACCGAAATCATACCCCATGACCCAGAAAGAATTGGGAGAATTGCGAAACTTTATAGATAAAAATTTGGAGCGAGGATTCATTCAACCGGCTAGGCCTCGGGTTGCGGCCCCAGTCATGTTCCGGGAAAAGAAAGATGGCACTTATCACTTAATAGTGGACTATAGAAACCTAAACTGCGTGTGCGTGGAGAATGTGTACCCCATGCCTCTTATGAAGGATATGCTAGCCCACTTGGCCAAAAGGAAGTTCTTCACCAAGCTGGACTTACATGAAGTGTATTACAGACTGTGCATAAAAGAAGGGGATGAATGGAAAACGGCGTTCAATTGTCCCCTTGGTTGCTTCCAATTCCGAGTTCTACCATTTGGGTTGCAAGGGGCCCCAGCAGTATTCATGAACATTTGTTTAAAGGGGTTCTTGTTTATCTTAATGACATACTTATCTACACCAAGACCATGGAGGAGCATGTGAAGCTAGTAAGAGCAGTACTCAAAAAATTACTGGCCGCAGAACTTTATGCAAAATTGTCTAAGTGTGAATTTCATCAAACGAAAATCGATTACCTGGGATATCGCATTTCCTCTGATGGGTTGGAGATGGACCCAGCAAAAGTCCAGGCAGAAGTAGAGTGGGCACCCCCTCGCATCCGCAAACAGTTACAAAGTTTCCTGGGTTTTGCTAATTTCTATCACCATTTCATTCCCTCGTTGGCTGACATTGCCCTGCCAATCACCAATCTCCTCAAAACAAAAGGGAATACTAAGCCCAAGCCTTCCTTACCACTGAAGTGGTCAATGGAGTGTCAGACCGCTTTTGAAAAGCTGAAGCGATTGTTTGCCACCGAGCTGGTCCTTAAACATCCTGACATGGGGTCCCCATTCGTGGTTCAAGAAGATGCTAGTCATGTAGCAGTAGGAGCAGTGTTACTCCAAAACAATGCTAAAGGTGAGCTTCAACCATGCGCGTACACATCTCATAAGCTCACTGAAACAGAGCAGAGATGGGCCATCTTGGAGAAAGAAGCTTTTGCAGTGCATTGAGCTCTCCGAACATGGAGACAATTCTTGGAGGGAACCAAACACCCTTTCGAGGTGTGGACTGATCATAAAAACTTAGAGGCCCTGAAAACTCCCAGAAAATTATCGCCAAAGCAAGCTCGATGGGCCCAATACTTTAACCATTTTAATTTTTCCTTGCGATACATTCCTGGGGGAAAGAACTTCCTAGTGGACACCCTTTCCCGTTTGCCTCAGTACAATAGTGCTCGCAAGGAAGTAGCACGGCCTATATTCCCAATTCAACAACTAGCTGCCCCAGCTATTACCTGTAGCTAAGCACAACCCGATGCAGCGCTACCAGAAGATCTCACCAAGTTGCTCAAGGAATCCTTAGACAAGGATGATGGGTTCTTAGCCCATTCGCACGAGTGCACTCTTCGCAATGGACTGGCTTGGGTGGGGGCAAAAATATATATCCCTGCATCTCTGAGAGAGGCCATACTTCAACGTTGCCATGATACTAAAATGGCGGGACATTTTGGGTTCATGAAAACATTACACCTCTTGAAAAGACAATTCTGGTGGCCAGGGCTTAAAAAGAAAATTTAATCTTATATAAAAAGTTGCACTGTCTGTGCAGCAGCAAAGAGACCACTAGGGAAGCCTCCTGGGTTGCTTCAAACAGTAGCCCAGCCAGAAGCCCCATGGAAAGAAATATCGATGGATTTCATAGTGGAGTTGCCCGAAAGTGGTGGCAATACAGTGATCTGGGTAGTTACAGACCAGTTCTCCAAACAAGTGCACTTCATCCCTTGTTCTAAAATACCTTCTTCAAAAATTTTGGCAAAGCTGTTTCTGCAACACATCTACAGACAACATGGAATTCCGGAATGGATAATCTCAAACCAGGAGTGCAATTCACTTCTCAATTTTGGAAAGAGGTTTTGCAGCTGATAGGCTCCATCCAAGGGCTAAGCTCCGCCCACCATCCTCAAACTAAAGGAGGTTGTAAACACTCGAACTCAGTCCTGGAACAATATCTAAGATGCTACATTAATTATCAACAAGATAATTGGGCGGACTTACTACCTTTTGCTGAAGTAGCCTATAATAATTCTGTTCATAGCAGTACTGGGTTCGCCCCATTCAAAGTGTCTTCAGGTCAGGATTTTGTCCCCATTCCTGAACTTCCTGAAGAAAAACAATCCATTCCATCACTGGCTGAATGGATAGATCAATTGCAAAGTACATGGAAAATTACACGCAAAGCAATAGATGATGCACATCGCACACAGAAGAAACAAGCAGATAAAAAGAGAGCTCCAGAGAAAAAATTCCAAGTAGGAGATAAAGTTTTCTTATCCACTAAATATTTGCAAACTACACAGAAATCAAAAAAGCTTGGACCCAAATATGTGGGACCATTCCCCATTGTGAAAATCATTAATCCAGTAGCTCTCAAACTAGAACTACCAAAATCTCTCAGAAGAATTCACCCAGTTTTCCACGTTAGCTTGGTGAAACCTGAACACACATCCCCCCTTAGGGCTAACCCTACTAAGCCCCCAGTATCAATCCTCATAGAAGGGGAACAACATTTTGAAATTAAGGAAATCCTAGACTCTAGAAAATATAGAAATAAAATCCAGTATTTAGTAGCTTGGAAACACTTTCCTCTATCACAAGCTGAATGGGTTAACAATGAGGATGTTCACGCCCCCCAAAAAGCTAGAACAATTTTATAACAAATATCCTGATAAACCCTAACATTTCTCTTTTCTTTTCCAGGACTAATGTCCTTTTTTCGAAGGATGGCCGAATGTCAGCCTCCGCTTTAATTGAAGTGTATATTTACCTATTGGAGTGTTTTACTGTTTTATTACTTCGTTAAAGATTTTCTCTTACTGAATGTCTTACTTGATTTATGGGGAAGGGGGGAGGTTTGTACTGTTGCCAGCGTTGGGCTGTCATTTCAGGTGAAGAAAGAGATAGTCTTTCAACCAGACGTTTGAACTGATTTGGCGCGTGAATGTAACGGAAGTTGCATGCTTCACATTCCATCCAGAAGATTGACAGGGGGAGAACTTCGGAAGTGAAACAACACGTGGCCAAGGAGGAAGAGGACATTGGACTATGACTGTTTGAACCTGGAGGGAGGAGGGTTCAAGAGAGGAAATACCTTTTGTACAGTTGTAATTATTTTCAGTTCTGCCTTAGCTTTCTTTGCATTCTGAAGTGTTTAGTAAAAATTACCAATCTCTTCAAACTGATGGAGTTGGGTCTTCATTTTCTTAAACATTGATCGGAGGCAAGCTGACAGAGTGATAAACAGCAGGAAGTATAGGCAGTAAAGGCTTAAGCAGAAATGGACACCGTACTACTTCTCTAAGTTGAGGAAATCTGCCAAGAAGTGACTGAGTGAGTTCCTAAAGTGTGAAAAGCGGCGCCTAAGTGGTGGGAGTGGAAAAAAGTAACCCGAAAGAGACAATATCGAATGGACCGAGAACGAAAGTATTTACGTATTGTGAATGGTGATCTGAAAGACTGCCCTGCTTAAAGACTGGGAGATTTGCTGTAATAGAGACAATCATGTGGAATTTATACTGACAGCAGAGGAACAACAGATCGTTCTTGGAAAGGAAAAAAGAGAAAGAGAGACGAAGAAGCTGTGGAGAAGGGACAGTGACTGTGAAATTTATTGATAGCAACCATTTCCCATCTCGAAGAATGCTAAGTAGCAGTGAATTTAGAAAGCATAAAGATTAAAGAAAGGAAAAAAACCTGATTACTAGAGTGATAACTCTGGAGTGGGATCTAATTATAATCAATTGACTATCTTTTATATTTTTTATATGTTGATATATTTCTATACCTTTTATTGAATAGATTCTAATATATTAATTGTTCCACCCTCTCTTTTTCTATATAAAGGTAAAGGTTCCCCTCGCACATACGTGCTAGTCATTGCCGACTCTAGGGGGTGGTGCTCATCACCGTTTCAAAGCCGAAGAGCCAGCGCTCTCCGAAGACGTTTCCGTGGTCATGTGGCCGGCATGACTCAACGGCAAAGGCGCATGGAACGCTGTTACCTTCCCACCAAGGTGGTCCCTATTTTTTCTACTTGCATTTTTAAGTGCTTTCGAAACTGCTAGGTTGGCAGAAGCTGGGACAAGTAACGTCACCCCGTTACACGGCAGCACTAGGGATTCGAACCGCTGAACTGCCGACCTTTCAATCAACAAGCTCAACGTCTTAGCCCCTGAGCCACCATGTCCCCTTCTTTTTCTATATACCTATATTCAATTATAAGATAGTTTCTTTTTTATAGATTTACAAATTGATCATAGAATTGGTCTTGCTTCTTTGTTCATTATATTTATAGTTATATTTGTTAAACTGGATTGATTTAAGAAATTAATTTAGGATTAATTTAGGATGTATGTTTGATTTCAAATAGACAAAAATAGGTAAAAATAGTGCTGTGTATAATAGTTGATTGGTATAGTAATAGTGGATAGTAAACAGATTTTATATTTATTTAGATGACATTTGCATTTTATTTAGTATAATCTTGGTAGAGATAAAAGATAGACCTTTCTATAATATAGGATTAAACTCTGTATGGTACAGTGGAACAATTTCTTTCAAGTACTCAAAATGTCAAACACATCCACAGTTACGAAAACAGTTAAGAAAACAACCCCAAGAATAGCCTCTCCTGTAGGACAGAAATTAATAATGGATATGTCAAGTGCTGAGAAACCAGGATCAGCCTCAACATTGCAGAGTATACAAACAGCATTAAATACAATTCAGGAAGTAATGATGAAAACCCAAGAGCCTGTGACTAACAACCATGAAGAAATGAATGAAGACATTAAAAAATTGGATGATAAGATGGAAAAGATTCAAGAAACGATAGCAAAAAACGAGCAAAGAATTGAACAGTAGAGGCAAGAACAGAACAAACTGAAAAGAAGCTGGAAGACACGATGGAGAAATTAATTGCAATAAACAGAGAGATGGAAGATTCAATAATCCATTTAGAGTTATAGAGATCTTTTTTTTACTTAAGATTCCAGAACATAAAAGAAAATAAAGAAGAAGACCTTTGTAACCTCATGACAGAAGTGTTGGTGGAGACACTGCAAATGAACAAACAGGAAATTCAAAATAGTATCAATGAAGCATATCGTGTATATACCAACTATGTGTGACGACACAGGCTCCCTCGTGAGGTCCACGTAAGGTTCATAAAAAAATCAGTACGAGATGAAATTTATAGAACGAGAGAAGAACAAGTAATCTATAAGGGAAAGGAAATTATTATACTAAAACAACTTCTGACAAGGGTTCAAGAAAAAAGAAGGAATTATCAATTCCTTTCCTCAAAATTAATAAAACAAAGAATTACGTTTCGTTGGTTAGTCCCCAAAGGAATGTTAATATTCTGGCAGGGAAAAAAAATAAGAGTAGACACAGTTGACAAAGCCCAGGAACAATGTTTTGGAGAAGAATCGGACAGCAGGGAGGAACTTGAATCAAAAAGCCAAGAGGAACAGCTGACAGAGGAAAGCGAAACAGACCAAGAATTGAGAGAGGCAAAAAAACAGAGACCCCAAGAAAGAAAAGGGGTACAGATGAGACACCAAAAGGAGACAAGAGAAGCAGGATTGACTAATAAGTAGCAAAATGAAAGAAGAGATGAATTTGTTTTCAGTTAACATAAACAGATTAAATTCACCCATAAAAAGAAGACAGACAATAACTAAGTTACAAAAATTAAATATGGATATCATATGCCTACAGGAAGTGCACATACAAAAGGAATAAAGTCGTGTATTGGAAGCCCCCAAGTTAGGAAAGTTATTTACATCATTAGCTGAATCCAAGAAACGGGGAGTAGCAGCATACGTAAAGGAATGGCTAAGACCTAAACAACTGTTCGCAGACAAAGAGGAAGGACATAATATTGATAGAAATTTACATAAAACAAAAAAAGAGTAGTCATTGCAATTATATATGCACCAAACATAAGGCAGAAAGAATATTATAGCAAATTATATAAACAATTACTAACACTAGAATCTGATAATATTTGTATACTAGGAGACTTTAACGGAGTGGTAGACAAAAAAAAAGACTATAAAACAGGAACAAAAAAGAATCACGATAGGAAAACCCTACCAATGGTATTTTTTGATATGATCCAAGAATTAAATTTGAAAGACACATGGAGAGAAAATAATCCACAAAAGACCCAATATACTTTCTTCTCCAATCCCGACCAACTGTTTCTGGGTCCAGAATAGACATGGTATGGATGGACCCAGAAACAGCAAAAGAAATATTGGAAATAGAAATTGCAACAAACATCTGGGTGGACCATAGTCCAATAAAAATTAAATGGAAAGGAGAAATAAAAAAGAAGGGAGGTGGACCATGAACCAGAGGGTGATTAAGGAAAAAAGTTATATTACATATGTAAAAAAAGAGTTTGAATTATTTTTAAAAGAAAACTGGAATGAACAAACTACCACTCAAAACCTTTGGGACACACTAAAAATATACGCGAGGGGTATATCGATTGCATACACAGTCCGAAGAAATAAGAATAAAAAGAAGCAATATACAGACCTTCAGGAAAAACTGGGAGAATTAGAACTTCAATTACAAGAACAACCCTTAAATCAGGAAATTAAAGAACAGTAAGAAATTACCAAACACAAATTAAATCTAATTACACAGGAAGAAGTGGCGCAAAAGATTACAGCAGTCAGACAAAACTATTTCAAAAATGCCAACAAACTGGGTAGATGGCTTGCTCACAAATTAAGAAAAGAAAAGGAAAAGAAATTAATACGAAATTTAGAAGATGAAGAAGGGACAAAATAAAAACCATAGTGACAAATTACTTTCAAGCTCTGTATAGACAAGAAAAAATAGATTAAAATGAAGTTAAGAGATATTTAAGAGAGAGGAGTCACCCAACTATACCAGATCTAACTAAAGAGATATTAAATGGGAAAATAACAACAGCTGAGCTGAAAAGGGTAATACAAAAACAAAAAAATAATAAAACTCCAGTCCCAGACGGAATTCCAGCTGAATTTTATAGGGAATTTCAAGAATTATTAGACATGTTATTATTACAAACATATAATGAAGTATTAGAGAATGCAAAGATACCAAAATTCTGGACGGAAACTTTAATAACACTTATTCCCAAAAGTAATACCGAAAAACAGAAGATTCAGAACTATAGGCTGATCTCGCTGTTAAATGCTGATTACAAGATATTTATGGCTATAATAGCAGAGAGGATTAAAGGTATATTAAACAAAATTATTAAATCAGACCAAAATGGTTTTTTGCCCAATAGATATATCAAAAATAATATGAGAACTACTATAAATGTACTTGAATACTATGAAGCCCACCCAGGTAAGCAAGTAGCTCTGGTATTCTTAGACGCACAGAAAGCCTTTGACAATATGAACTGGGATGTTATGATTAACCAATTAATAGAAATGGATTGGGGGAAAAACTTCATAGAAATGATTAAAGCAATTTATTCTACCCAAAGTGCAAAAATGATTATAAATGGTGAATTAATATAGCTTTAATATAGCTTTAATATAGCCTTAATATAGAAAAAGGAGTACGACAGGGTTGCCCTCTGTCCCCCTTATTATTCATCCTATCCATAGAAATATTAATGTCACAAATTAGAGAAAACTCAGAAATTAAAGGATTAAAAATTAAATCACAGGAATATAAAGTCCAAGCATTTCCCGACGATCTGGTATTCATTATCGAAGAGCCCCTAGAATCTGGACAATTATTATTTGAAGATATAAATCAATTTGGTAAAGTGGCAGGACTCAAAATAAATAAGGATAAAATTAAAATGCTGACCAAAAACCTAACAAATAAACAAACTGAGAAATTAGAGGAGAAAGTGGGAATTTCAAGAGTCAAAAAAATTAAATATTTAGGAATACAGATATCGGCAAAATGCAAAATGCAATAAAAAAAGATAATTATGACACACTGCTACAAAAAAAATTCAAAAGGATTTAGAAACTTGGTCCAAATTACAAATATTGATGATTGGTAAAATCTCAACAATTAAAATTAACATACCACCCAGATTGTTATATTTGTTTCAAACTATACCGATTAAATTAGAGAAAAATTTCTTCGAACAATTAAATAAAATCAGATCAAGGGAAGGGAAGAAACCTCGTATTAAACTCAAAATATTGCAAGATAGCAGAAGTAGAGGTGGCTTTAGTCTCCCAAATTGGGAGCTTTACTATCAGGTCGCAACACTAACATGGCTTAAAGAATGAATTCAGCTACAAAATAAACGAGTATTAACGATGGAAGGCATGATTTCCAGATCGGTTGGCATAGTTTTCTCTGGGATGGGAACAATAAATACCATACATATTTTCAAAGACACCTATTAAGAAATGCCTTTTTATAAGTTTGGGAGAAAATTAAGAAAGATCATTATACAAAAGTCCCAGTTTGGCTATCAACCATAGAAGCAATATTACACCTAAATACCATGGATTTGAGCAAAATGATAACATATTCAGAGCTACTCAATGAAAAAGGGGAATTAAAATCAATTCAAGATTTGAAATAACAAGAATTAAACATGGAATGGTGGCCATATCTGAAAATAAAAACCAGATTCAAGCAAGATCAGGAGCAATATGGCATACATAGAGAAAAACTGGGTATAGACAAAATTCTATTAGGATTGGGGGGTGGGGGGAAATGATTACAAAAATTTACAATTTCCCCTTAAAATACAAAATGGAAGATGAAACAGTAAAAGAAACGACCTGCTGGGCAAAAAACTTCGGGCATAATATAGAATTAGAAAAGTGGGACAAATTGTGGGATAGAAATTATAAATTAACAATGGCAGTAGCCTATAAAGAAAATCTGTATAAAATGTTCCATTTGGCACCACCGAGATTGGCCAAAATGTTCCCAAATTTACCACCAAATTGTTGGACATGTGGGTATAAACTAGGCACATGCTACCATATGTGGCAGATGTGCCCCAAGATAAAAAATTTTTGAGAAAAAATCAAAAATTGGCTAAAGGGAATTACCCAACTAAAAATGGAATTTAAACTGGAATTCTATTTATTAGGAATAATCCAAAAATAGACAAATCTTTGCAATACCTAATACTTCATATATTAATAGCAGCAAGGATCGCTGTTGCATATGGATGGAAACAAAACAATGTTCCAGGAGAGGAAATAATAATCCAAAAAATCTTACAATGTGCAGAAATGGACAATATGATGCTAGAAATTAAGGAAAGGGAAGAGTCAGAATACTACAAAGTGTAGAATAAACTATATGATTGGTTAGAAATAAGGAATCAAAATTATAAATTGGAATGTTAACCTAATTAAGTTAAAATTAGGAAGTGTAAACCATTAAATTGTGTTAACCGGATAAGGATGGATTGGTAAATAGAAACCAATGTAAATATAAGCATGTAGAGGAACGAGTAAATAAGAACAGAGAATATTGCCGATACGGCAAGCTGTAAAATATGTAATGTTATGTCTGTTACGTATTTTTAATGTGTTTTTGTTTTTTCTTGTATTTTTCTTTATTTTATTTTTAAAAATTAAAAGTTTAATAAAAATTATTTTTTTAAAAAAGATGTTGAGATTCTAGAAAGAGTGCAGAGAAGAGCAACAAAAATGATTAGGAGACTTGAGGATAAAACATATAAAGAACGGTTGCTGTAACTGGATATATCTAGTCTTATGAAAAGAAGGACTAGGGGTGACATGATAGCAGTGTTCCAATATCTCAGGATTGCCACAAAGAAGAGTGAGTCAAACTATTCTCTAAAGCATCCGAGGGTAGAACAAGAAGCAATGGGTGGAAACTAATCAAGGAGAGAAGCAACTCAGAACTAAGGATAAATTTCCTGACAGAACTATTAATCAGTGGAACAACTTGCCTTCAGAAGTTGTAAATGCTTCAACACTAGACGTTTCTGAAAAGAGATTCGATAACCATTTATCTGAAGTGGTATAGGGTTTCCTACCTAAGCAGGGGGTTGGACTAAAAGACTTCCGAGGTCTCTTCCAACTCTGTTATTCTATTCTATAATTTTATAATAATTTTATAATTCTATAAGTGCCTGCTCTTCATGCTATGACCCTTAAATTAATCAGCATTTTAAAGTCTTTTTGAACCTGAGGAAACACTACCGATGTATTTTCTCAATAGTTATCTGCGTAATAATTCCATAAAGGCCATAAATATTGACCCTGTCTTAATCTGAAAATATCCCCCCAATTTAAAATTATACACATAGAAAATTAATACAAATATGAGCACTTACATACTTAAGCGAATGTCCAACTACCCATGTTTACAGTATGCTAGGATAGGAAGAAAGTATGTTTCTGGATTATTAATGTATTTATTAGCAATATGGAAATTTACTTTCTGGCACAATAATTTCAATTCCATAATGTATAGATTAAAGACATGTAGAGTCCCCAGCTGCTATGGGGCTTGACTCTTTTGTATAGGAGCAGAGCATAAATGAACTGATAATTTCTCCAGATATCTCTAAAAACTGTCTGTCCAACAACCTATCAATCTGACACAGCCCTAGAGGAAGACTAATATTTACAAAACTTAATAATTTACAAAATTGATAAACCACCCAATTCTCAATGACCCTGGGTGGCTCATAACCAGACATAGTATTCAGCAGGTTCTGACCAGTTCTGGAGAATTGGTAGTGGAAATTTTGAGTAGTTTGGAGAACCGGTAAATACTACCCCTGACTGGCCCCACCCCTATCTATTCTCTGCCTCCCGAGTCCCAGCTGATTGGGAGAAAATGGGGATTTTGCAGTAACCTTCCCCTGAAGTGGGGTGGGAATGGAGATTTTACAATATTGTTCTCCTTCCATGCTCACCAAGCCATGCCACGCCCACCAAGCCATGCCACGCCCACCAAGCCATGCCCACAGAACCGGTAGTAAAAAATAATAATCCCACTACTGCTCACAACAATAAATTTTTTTACAATCAATCACAGGTAAAAGATTAAGATAAAAGATGACAAACTCAGTGATACGAAGGGGTTCACTCTCTCTAATCAAAGACTCTGGGTGAAGAGCCAGATTTGCCTTTACTGAACAACAGCCATCCAGATCTTGGAGGGTACCTAGTTCTGGTTGGCAGATGCTGCTAAAGACTAGGTGAAGAAGGTGCTGCCTCTTTTTTTTTTTATTGAAAAAGTTTTAAGAAACAAAAACATTTTCCCCCTTTTTTTTCCCCCTCCCTCCCAGAAAACCCCCTTCCCCCCCCCTTCCCCCCCCCCGGCTTCCCGGGTCAATCACAAGGTAAATACATAAACCAAACATAGAGTAAAATTTTCCCTTCTAATCCAATTAACCTCATCCAAATCTTTTCATCTCCCAACCCCCTCCCCATTACATAAAATAATACTTCCTAATTATTCAAAGGCAATCTGATATTTCTTAATCTGATATCTGTTTTGTAGATAATCAATCCATTTTTTCCATTCAATTAAATATCTTTCCTGTGTATTGTCTTTCAAAAAAGCTGAGATTTTAGCCATCTCAGCCAAATTAATGACTTTCAATATCCATTCTTCTATTGTAGGTACCTCTTCTTTCTTCCAGTATTGTCCAATCAACAGTCTTGCTGCTGTTATTAAATTCAGAATCAATTTAGTCTCAATCCCTGTACAATCCGTTATAATTCCCAAAAGGAAAAATTGCGGCAGGAACTTTATCTTCTTCTTCAGTACATTTTGAATAATCCACCAAATTCTTATCCAAAAGGCCTTAATTTTCTTGCAAGTCCACCAAATATGAAAATATGTAGCGTCATCACAATCACACCTCCAACATTTCGCTTGGATATCAGGATACATACATGATAATTTTTTGGGATCTATGCCATCTATAAAACATCTTATAAAAATTTTCCCTTAAATTCTGTGCTTGTGTAAACTTAACATTTCTAACCCAGATTTTCTCCCATGTTTCCAACATTATTGGTTCCTGAATATTCTGTGCCCATTTTATCATACAGTCCTTTACCAAATCCTTTTCCGAATCTATTTCAAGCAACACATTATACAATCTCTTTATATGCTCCTGGGTCTGATTTCTAATTTGCTTTATTAAATTTTCCTCCCTTTGCATTATATCAATTTTTTGATCTTCTTTCCATCTAGCACTTAGTTGCCCATATTGAAACCAAGTATAATTCCTCCCTTCTTCATTTAATACCTGTAATGATTTTAATTGCAATCTACCTCCTTCAGCATACAAAAGTTCTTTATAAGTAATCATTTCCTGTCTCTGTTCTATATTTATATTCTCTATTGCATGTCTGGGGCTCGCCCATATAGGAATCTTGTAGTCTAATTTATAAGAATATTTTTTCCAGACCCGCAAAAGAGCACTTCTCAACACATGATTCTTAAAAGCCCTATCCACTTTTTTTTCATAAAATAAATACGCATGCCATCCATATAACAAGTCATAACCTTCTATGTTCAAAATTCTTTCCTCCGTTAAATTAAACCAATCACTTATTACTGAAAGGGCTACTGCTTCATAATATAGTTTAAAATTAGGCATTTTTAAGCCACCTCTTTCCCGTGAGTCCTGTATTATTTTCATTTTAACCCTCGCCTTTTTACCTTGCCATATAAATTTATTAATCCCAATCTGCCAATCCTCCAAATTTTTATCTTTCTTAATTATTGGTATCATCTGGAACAGAAACAAAAATCTAGGTAACACATTCATTTTAATAGCCGCAATCCTCCCCAATAGCGACAACTGCAATTTTTTCCAGACACTCATATCATTCTGAACTTTTTGCCATAGCAAGTCATTATTATTCTTATAAAGTTTCCTGTTCGATGAGCTAATATAAACCCCTAAGTATTTAACCTTTTTTTACCAATCAAATCCTGTTATTTCCTCTAGTTTTTGTTTCTGTTGTATAGACATATTTTTGATTATCACTTTTGTTTTATTCTGATTTATTTTAAATCCTGATACCTTTCCATATTTATCAATTGTTTCCAACAAAAATCTACTTGAATTTATAGGATTTGTTAAAGTAACCACTACATCGTCTGCAAAAGCTCTAACTTTGTACTCATATTGTCTAATTTTAATTCCCTCTATTTTCGTTAATTCTCGTATTTTATCTAATAATGGTTCCAGAGTCAAAAAAAACAATAGTAGTGATAAGGGACATCCCTGTCTCGTTCCTTTCGCAATCTTAATAACTTCTGTCAAACTACCATTTATTATAATCTGAGCTGTTTGCTCTCCATAAATCACTTTAATTATTCTAACAAAACAATCTCCAAATTGCATTTTCTCTATTAATTTAAATAAAAAATCCCAATGCAATCGATCAAAGGCCTTCTCCGCATCCAAAAAAATAAGTGCTGCTGAAGTATTCTTCTTTTCCAAATATTCCAATATATTAATAATCTGTCTAACATTATTCCTCATCTGCCTCCCTTTTATAAAACCAGATTGATCAGTATGAATTCTTTGTTGTAATACTAACATTAATCTATTTGCTATTATTTTAACAAAAATCTTATAATCATTATTTAAAAGTGAAATCGGCCTATAATTACCAGGTTTAGAGCAATCTTGCTCCTCTTTTGGTATCTGTGAAATAAAAGATGTTTTCCATGACGGGGGTATTCCCACTCCTAGTTGTATCTGATTAAATAATTCTTTAAGTGGGCCTAATATTTCATCCTGTAGTTTTTTATAATAACTTGCTGTAAGACCATCTGTACCAGGGGTTTTCCCCATTTTTAATTGTTTAATTGCCTCCGCTATTTCCCCAGTAGCTATTGGCCGATTCAGCTCCTCCCTCTGTTCTAATGTTAGAGTATTAACCTTATAATCTTTCAAATAATCATAAATGTCCCTATTCGATATTTTGTCTTTTGCATATAGAGCAGTGTAAAATTCTGAGAAGGCTTTTTTAATTTTATCCTGTTGATATATCTCTTTACCTTTATATTCTATTTTTTGTATGACACGAGCTTTCTGTTTTTTCCGTAAGTTATATACCAGCCATCTCCCAGGTTTATTTGCATTACAGAAAGTATTATGTTTAGCATATTGTATATTCGTTGCCACCTGGTTTGCCATTAACATATTAAATTGACTCTGTAATATTCTTATAGCCTCTTTAAGTTTGTGATCTTGTGGGTTTTGAATTAATAACTGTTGTTTCTTTTGAATTTCTTCTTCCAAGTACCTACGCTGCCTTTGTTTGTTATTCCTCTGCCTATTGTCCAAATATATCAATATACCTCTAATAAAAGAAGGTGCTGCCTCTTGTAGCACTCTGCCAGTCAAACTGGGCCACGGAAATTGTACCTTCTAATGAAAATCATTTAGAAAATGATTTAAAGATGATACAGACACCTTGCCGTATTGGGGCCTAATCAGTTTTGAAACAACTGTATTTATGTCATTATGCTTACTAAATGATTTAGACACCATCTTGAGGAGAAAAAAGAACAAATGTTAAATGAATCAAATGTGAAAAATTAGATTAGTTTCAGGAGACAGAGTCTCAAGCTTTAGATATAATACTTACCTCATGTCAGCCTCCACTCCAAGCTTCACTCTATTTGTCTTATATGTGTGCAATTTGTTTTCAGAAGCTAGAGTGCTATATCAGTATGTTAATGTAAAATAGCCATGATGTATACTATCCTATTCAGATTAACAGAAGAGGGCCCTTTAAGAGTGTCGTCTGACATAAAAGGAGGGGAGGGGGCAGCTAATGTTTGAATCAGCATAAACGGCAGATGCGCGGGCTTTCAAATGTACCCTGCATTCCAGAGATAAGAAACTGCCGGAGACCTTCGGAAGAAGATTACCATGGGCGGCGAGAAGGAGCTGCATTGGACCAGGCCTGCCTGACCTTTGTGGGGACTAACAAGGGGATATGGGATGTTAGCCATATTCTGTCTCAGATCCAACTTTACACTGCTGTTGTCCGGATGTATTTAGTAAAAGTACTTTTCTTTATTTACAAATGAAGTCAAGGTGTTTTCTTTCCTAAATATAATCAGAGGCAGTCTGACATTAAGTTGGATCTCACAGCATGTCGACCAACCAGGATTTTAACCAAAATACCGAGGGGGTTGAAAAGAAAACTTTGATGGGAAGCCAGCCAGCTGCTGAACTGGAGGAGCCGCCCGGAGGTATTTCTTCTGTTAGTTTTAATCCTGAACTGGAGGATTGCAGAGCTCGGTGGATGGAGCAATTATAGCTGGAAGAAAAAATGTGGCAACCAGATCCTGAAGCGCTTCCTTCTGGAGTGACTAAAGGAAAAAAGGGATGCCTAGACTTTCAGATTGGAAACAAGAGCAGGAAATCAGAGACAAGCTCCAGTTGGACGAGGCACTGCATCTTTACCATGAGGTGAAAGTAAGGCAAGCAGCTCGCCAAAGGTATGAATCCCCTATTCGGTTCTCCAGGGGGGAGGGAGAAGAGGATGAAGAAATTGCCAGGGGAGCAACAGGGGGGTTTCCCAATGCGTAGAGATTTTGGAAGAACCAGAAGCAGAAATTCTCTTCCCAGAGGCAGCTGAGTCGGATGGAGGGTGTACGCCACCTGCTGCCCAAGTGAGGCTGCGCAGAGGAAGGAAAAAGCCTAAAATTCCCCCCATATCTGGGAAATTCGATGGAGATGCCAAGGAGCTAGGATTGTTCCTGGCGTTAGTGAATAACCATATGATGGACTGGGGGGGAAGAATATTGGTCACAGGTGGCACAGGTTAGAGCTGTGACCCAAAACCTAACTGGAAGAGCAGCTGCGTGGTTTGTGTCATTATACAGCAGGCACTCCTCCTTACTGCAAAACTACAAGCATTTTATGATTGCACTGAGGAGGAGGTTCGAGGACCCCCTGGCAGAGCAGAAGGCCAAAGGCCGGATGAAAACTATCAGGCAAGGGAGGAGACCAGTGGCTGACTACAACCAGGAGCTTAGTGATCTGGTTCCCTTGATGAGATGATGGTCGGAGGTGACCCTTGTGGACATTTACAAAGATGGCCTGAATGGAGATCTGTATGCACTGTGCCGGGCGCGGGCCTCTCCAACCACATTGTACGGCTGGTATAGCCTGGCAGCAGAGAAGGAAATCAAGCTGGCAAAGGATCGCAGTCGAGCAAAGCGCACCGGGAGACAAACCCCCACCCATTTCCCTAGAGGCCCTCCACATGACGCCCTTACTACGGAAAGTGGGAGGAAACGTTCCACCGCTTGCTTCAGATGTGGAGAAGAAGGCCACCGAGCAGCTAACTGCCGAGTGAAGCTGGTGTCGAAGACAACCCCTAGTGGTGGAAAGGAACTAGGCAAGCCAACTAAGAAGGCGCGAGAGCCGGCAAAGGCGGGAGTAGGTGTCGCCAAGAAGGCCACTCCCATCGAGGAGGAGCGTGGGACGCCAACCGAGTCCGATGACAGCGAAACCACGTCCGATTCCGATGAAGACCTTTTGGTGAGTTGGAAAGGGGGTCTTTTGACAATCCCAGTCAAACTGCATGTCCCTTCCTCGGGGAATAAAGGTTAGTGCTCCTAGACTCCGGGTGTACCAGGTGCATCATCAGCCCCAAAGTAGTTGAGAAAATGGAACTTAAACTAAAAACCTTGAGTCAGCCTATAGCTTTTTGCCAGCTAGATGGCTCTGTGGCAGGGGGAGGCCCTGCCCACTTTGTTACGGAACCCATAGAAATGATGATGGGAGACTATCGGGAGGTCCTAAATTTTATAGTAGCCCCGGGAATGGACCAACCTCTGCTGCTAGGCCTCTCATGGCTCTGGAAATGGAACCCACGTATTAACTGGAAGACAGGGGTTCTACGTTTTCACTCAAAAGCGCCAAAAGTGAAAGAAAGAGACACTAGGGACGAGCCTGCCGTGCCCCACAACGTGATGGGGGCAATGATGGAATGGATAGAGAGAGAGGAGAGAATCCCCAAAGAATACTGGGACTTACGAGAAGTATTTAGTGAAAAAGCTTCCGATGCTCTACCCTCCCCCCACCCCAATAGGGCTACTGACTGTGCAATAGAAATACTCTCAGGGGTAAAGCTCCCAAAGCCAAAAGCTTACCCCATGACCCAAAAAGAATTAGAAGAGCTACGTAAATTTATAGACAAAAATTTAGAGCGGGGTTTCATTCAACCGGCTAGACCTCGGGTGGCGGCACCAGTGATGTTCCGAGAAAAGAAAGATGGCTCCTTTCATCTCATAGTCGACTATAGGAACCTGAACGCCATTTGCGCCGAAAACGTATACCCCATGCCACTCATGAAAGACATGCTGGCCCATTTAGTGAAAGGGAAGTTTTTTACCAAGTTAGACCTAGGAGAGGCATACTACAGAGTTCGTATAAAGGAAGGGGATGAGTGGAAAACTGCTTTCAACTGCCCCTTGGGATGTTTTCAGTTTCGAGTGCTTCCATTTGGTCTGCAGGGGGCTCCTGCAGTTTTCATGCAACTGATAAATGAAATATTCCATCAACATTTGTTTAAAGGGGTCCTTGTTTATCTTGATGATATACTTATTTACACAGAAACCTTGGATGAACACATAAAGCTAAGTAAGAGCGGTGCTCAAAAAACTACTCGCAGCACAACTCTATGCCAAGCTATCCAAGTGTGAATTTCATCAAACAAAAATAGACTATCTAGGATACTGCATTTCAGCGGACAGATTAGAAATGGACCCAGAGAAGGTAAAAGCGGTCTTGGAATGGGCACCTCCATGCACGCGCAAACAGTTGCAAATCTTTTTTGGATTTGCGAATTTTTATCGTCAATTCATCCCCTCCTTTGCTCAAATTGCTCTCCCTATCACCAACCTCCTAAAAACTAAAGGAAATACAAAACCCAAACCTTCATTACCCCTTGAATAGACAATGGAATGTCAAGCAGCATTTGAAAAGTTAAAACGACTGTTTGCTGCTGAACCTATCTTAAAACATCCCGACATGGATGTTCCTTTTGTAGTACAAGTGGACCCTAGTGATGTAGCAGTCGGAGTAGTTTTGCTCCGAAACAACGCTGATGGTAAACTACAAACTTGTGCTTTCACTTCCCAAAAATTGACTGAAACTGAAAGGAGATGGGTTATTTGGGAAAAGGAAGCTTTTGCGGTTCACTGGGCTCTTCCTACATGGAGACACTTCTTGGAGGGATCTAACCATCCTTTTGAAGTTTGGACTGACCACAAAAATTTAGAAGCCCTAAAAACTCCTAGAAGACTTTCGCCTAAACAAGCACGCTGGGCTCAATATTTTAACCGCTTTAACTTTACCTTACATTACATTCCCGGAGGAAAGAACTTCCTGGCAGATGCTCTTTCACACAATACAATGGGATGCGTTCCGAGGTGATACGACCAATACTCCCCATTCAACAACTAGCAGCTCCGTCTGTAACCCGACACCATACCAAAACTGAAACATCATTACCAGATTAATTAACTAAAGCATTCAAAGAAGCTCTGAACACGGATGACTGGTTCTTAGCTCATTCGCACGAATGCACTCTCCGTGATGGATTAGCTTGGATTGGAAAAAAACTATATGTTCCTGCATCTCTCAGAGAAACCATACTACAACGATGTCATGATGCTAAAATGGCAGGGCATTTTGGTTTTGTGAAAGCCTTACACCTTCTTAAAAGACAATTTTAGTGACCAGGACTTAAAAAGGATATTCAATCTTATATAGCAAGTTGCCCTATTTGTGCATCATCTAAAAAACCACCAGGAAAGCCTCCTGGATTGCTTCAAACAGTAGCCTGGCCAGGAGCCCCTTGGAAAGAAATATCCATGGATTTCATAGTGGAGTTACCCAAAAGTGCAGGCAATACAGTATACCTTCTTCAAAAACTTTGCCAAAATTGTTTGTACAACACATTTACAGACTCCACGGAGTTCCAGAACGCATAATCTCGGATCGAGGAGTTCAATTCACTTCTCAATTTTGGAAAGAGTTTTTGCGGCTGATAGGCTCCAGCCAAGGATTAAGCTCCTCCCATCATCCCCAGACTAATGGAAGTTGTGAACGCTCGAACGCAGTACTAAACAATATCTACGATGTTACGTAAATCATCAACAAGACAATTGGGCGAACTTACTACCTTTTGCGGAAGTAGCCTACAATAACTCAATTCATAGTAGCACAGGATTCACTCCTTTTAAAATAGCCTCTGGTCAAGATTTTGTTCCCATCTCAGAACTTCCTAAGGAAAAAACCATGATTTAATCGTTATCAGAATGGATAGATCAAATACAAAGTACATGGAAGATGACTCGCAAAGCGATTGATGACGCCCACCGAGCACACAAAAACCAAGCTGATAAGAAAAGATCTCCAGAGAACAAGTACAAAGTCGGAGATAAAGTTTATTTCTCCACCAAATATTTGAAAGCCACTCAAAAGTCTAAAAAACTGGGACCTAAGTATGTGGGACCCTTCCCAATAGTAAAAATCATAAACCCTGTGACAGGGTTCAACCCAGAGTACAACTAGAATTACCAAAAACCCTGAGAAGAATTCACCCCATTTTCCATGTTAGTCTACTGAAACCAGAACACACGTCTCCATTCCGTGTTAACCATACACCCCCTCCTCCACCAATACTCTTAGAAGGCGAACAACATTTTGAAGTAAAAGAAATCTTAGATTCCAGAAAACATAGAAATAAGATCCAATATCTTATTGCTTGGAAACATTTCCCTCTGTCCCAGGCTGAATGTGTGAACAAGGAAGATGTTTGCGCTCCAGACAAAATAGCACAATTCTATTGAAAATATCCTAACGAACACTAACTTTTCTTTTTTCTTTTCTAGGACTAACGTCCTTGTTGCAGGAGGGCTGAATGTCAGCCTCCCTCCAAGCTTCACTCTATTTGTCTTATATGTGTGCAATTTGTTTTCAGAAGCTAGAGTGCTATATCAGTATGTTAATGTAAAATAGCCATGATGTATACTATCCTATTCAGATTAACAGAAGAGGGCCCTTTAAGAGTGTCATCTGACATAAAAGGAGGGGAGGGGGCAGCTAATGTTTGAATCAGCATAAACGGCAGACGCGCAGGCTTTCCAACGTACCCTGCATTCCAGAGATAAGAAACTGCCGGAGACCTTCGGAAGAAGATTACCACGGGGGGCGAGAAGGAGCTGGCATTGGACCAGGCCTGCCTAACCTTTGTGGGAAGGAGGGACTAACAAGGGGATATGGGATGTTAGCCATATTCTGTTTCAGGTCCAACTTTACACTGCTGTTGTCCAGATGTATTTAGTAAAAGTACTTTTCTTTATTTACAAATGAAGTCAAGGTGTTTTCTTTCCTAAATATAATCAGAGGCAGCCTGACACCTCAGTAGTTCAAAGCTTAGCTTCTGGTTCTCCTTATCTGGATTTAGAAGCTATGCAGAGTTAAGCCTGCTACCGAATACCTCTCACCGACCCGTGCGCTCTCACAGAGAGGGACTCCTCAGAGTGCCATCGGCTAGGCAGTGCCGGCTGGCGACGCCCAGGGGAAGGGCCTTCTCTGTGGGGTTCCACCCTCTGGAACGAACTTCCCCCAGGACTTCGTCAGCTTCCTGACCTCCGAACCTTCCGCCGCGAGCTTAAAACACATCTATTTATCTGCGCAGGACTGGAGTAGATTTTAAAATTTAAATGGGCTTTAAATGGGTTTTATTATGTATATTGTTATTTTTAATTATTCGGCCATTTGTAATAAGTTTTTTAACTGATGTTTTATTTTGTATTTATATGTATATTTTTATTTGGCTGTGAACCGCCCTGAGTCCCTAGGGAGATAGGGCAGTATAAAAATACGAAAAATAAAATAAAAATAAATAAAATATTTCGGTGGAAATATGAGTGGGGGAGAAATAACTCAATCTTGGAAGGTACCAAGGTAGTTGTGGTTGGCAAATGCTGCTAAACAGAAAGTGAAGAAGGTTCGTTTTTGCCCTCCACTGCCTCCTGCAGCACTCTGTGGAGGCTGAAAATGAGCCGGGCGGGGGCACGTGAGGCCCCCTGCAGCTCGTTTTGGCCACCAGAGGCACTGCGGGCCAGTCCTTTGATATTTCCAGGCCAGCCCTGTGGGCCACATCTAAACAGCCCGTGGGCTGCATCTGGCCCGGTCTTGAGTTTGACACCCTTGCTCTAAAAGGATGCAAATTACCAGCTGTCTGCAATGAATATAAATCCTTCCATTCCCCACTATCCTGTCAGAGCTGAAGAAGCTGCTGCATCCTCCTTCCTATCTGGTCTGTTCCTGATCTAGGAGCCCAGGTGTGCTCTGATTGGCTGAATCACAGTCGGTGCTGCGTAAAAAAGAGCTGTCAAAGTGCTGAGCAGCTGCTGCTGCGTGAGCCTAGCAGCCATCTGTTAGCTGCTACGGTTAAAATTAAATACATGTTGTTAGCCTTACTCTCCATCTCGCCTCAGTCTGTCAAGCCCTGTTCCAGGTTAGAACAACTGGTGACGAAGGTGGGATCCATCCCAAAACTGAGGCGCTAGATGAGAGCTGGTCATGGAGCTAGTCATGGAAGCAAGAGCTGTCACTTCAAGAACTGAAGTCAAAATTACGATGTCGTACTGTGTTACAATTATCCAATTACCTTGAGATCTAAGGTTTCTGTCTCTCACAAGAATGGCAGCCCTACCTTCTTTTGCCGCCTTCAACCCTGCGACAGAAACATGGGATACGTACTTAGATAAATTTGAGTGCTTTTTATTAGCAAACAAATACACAGAAATCTCAAACGATAGAAAAAAGTCTTATTTTTTAACTTCTTGTCAAACTGAGGTATTTGAAACAGCTAGAAACTTGCTAGCACATCAGAAAATACATGCTGTGGCTTGGGAAGTGTTAAGGGAAAAATTACTGCTCTGTGCCATCTATGATCGCCAGGTGACATGCTTTTTATCATAAGAATCAAAAAGAGGGCAAAACTATTAATCAATATTTTATTTATTTTATTTTATTTATTTATTTTGTCAAACACAACAGTATATATAAGTATAAGCATGAAATAACCATACAAATTGTATACAATCAAGGGGAACAGGAACAGGAATGGTAGGCATGCTGGTGCTCTTATGCACGTCCCTTACAGACCTCTTAGGAATGGGGTGAGGTTAATAGTAGATAGTCTTTGGTTAAAGTTTTGGGGATTTTGGGAAGAGACCACAGAGTCAGGTAGTGCATTCTAGGCATTAACAACTCTGTTAACTGAAGTCATATTTTCTACAATCAAGATTGAAGCGGTTCACATTAAGTTTAAATCTATTGTGTGCTCGTGTATTGTTGCGATTTAAGCTGAAGTAGTCTTTGACAGGAAGGACATTGTAGCAGATGATTTTATGAGTTATATTCAGGTCATGCTGAAGGCGGCGGAGTTCTAAATGTTCTAAACCCAGGATTTCAAGTCTGGTGGCATAAGGTATTTTGTTGTGATCAAAGGAGTGGAGAACTCTTCTTGTAAAATATTTCTGGACATGCTCAATTGTATTAATGTCCGAAATGAGGTGTGGGTTCCAGATAGGCGAGCTGTATTCGAGAATTGGTCTAGGAAATGTTTTGTATGCTCTGGTTAGTAGTGTAATCTTTCTGGAGAAATGTTGTGTCTCGCTCGCCCCCCTCGCCGCAGCCGGGCCTTTCTCATCTCCTGCCAGACACTGATAGTACAGGAGAATGTCCTGGCATGCCTCCAGCCCCCAGTCCTGGCACCATGCCCTGAGAAACTGAGCAAACAAACCTCCCTCCGATAGCATGTGCGCCTGAAGTCAGCCACGAGCTGGAATTACCGGCAGCTGGGGACGAAATGATGCAGTGGACAGATCCTCGCTTCCGGAGAATGGAGAGGCGATGTCAGCAAAAGGAAGGGAGGGGCAGACCTGGATAAGTGCTGAGTCATGGAGCCACACCCCATGACCTATATAAAGGATCTGCTTTCTGGCATTCTCTGAGTCAGGCAAAGTCTAATCTGAATTGCTGAAGTCACACCTTGGATTCCTGCCTGCCCTGAGGATTCTGATAGGACTTTGGCAGAGCTGAAGAGGCACGCTTGATACGGACTTCCCCGACCCAGCCGTCAGAGGAGGAGTGGGACACGACAAGAAGAAGCTATGCAAGATTAAGTTTACAACTCTTAAAGCCTTTTTGGCGATGTAGTTGCAGTGGGCTTTGGCACTTAGACTGTTTGATATGAAAACTCCAAGGTCTTTGACGGGGTGAGGGTCATCTACAAGGTAATAGGCTTTACAGAAGCCTATGTAAATTGCATCTATAGCTTTGTCCTGGTCAAGATTTGTAGTCAATATGTTTTTGCAGTTAAGAAGTTGTAAATTTTTTATAATTTAAAAGATTTTTTTTTCTGCAACCAAATTGTTTATTAGAGAGTAGGTTGTTTGTTTCTAGGTGGAGGGTGATGAATAAAGAAATTGGTCTGTAATTTTCAACTAGGTCTCCTTTTTTGAAGACAGGGATGACCGTGGCTAGTGACCATAGTTTGGGAAGGGAACTGGTCCTGAAAGATTTTTCAAAAATTATGCTTAGGGGTTTTGCTATAACAGTGGAAAGCTTTTTTAAGAAGTATGCACATACACCATCAAGTCCAATAGATAGAGATGGTTTCAGTCTGCGAAGGGCCTTTTCAACATTATCTTCTGTGAAATCTATTTGTGTTAGATCGTTGTAATCTTTGTTGATACGACTGGGGAATTTTGGGTATGAGCCATTACTGTTAACAAAGACTGAGCCGAAGAATGTGTTAAAGAGGTTTGCTTTAACTGTTTCATCATTACATTCTTTACCGTTAGGTCCTTTTAGAGGTGGGATGGATCTCAAGTCTTTAAGTTTGTTGTTTACAAAATGACAGAGCTGTCAAGTGCCGCGCGGCTGCTCCTGTTGTGAGCCAAGCAGCCACCCATTAGCTGTTACTGTTAGCGTTAAATAAATGCTTTAAGCCTTACTCTCCATCTCGCCTCAGTCTTTCAAGCCCTGTTCCAGGATAGAACAGCGGAGGCCAAAAACAGGCCAGACGGGGGCCTCATGTTGCCCCCCCCTCGCAGCTCATTTTGATCAGAAGAGGTACCACGGGCTGGTCCTTTGGGAGGAAATAGCAATAGATTTCATAGTGGAACTTGCAGAAAGTGGGGGGAATACTGTGATCTGGATGGTGATAGACTTTTTCGCCAAACAAGCACATGTCATAGCCTACTCCTATCTGCCCAGAGTCTAGCCAAGTTGTTCTTGCAGCACATCTATTGGCTGCATGAAGTGCCAAAGAGAATCATCTTGGATCAGGGGGGTCCAGTACACCATTAAATTTTGAAGAAGTTCATAAGGCTGATAGAATCGTCCCAAGGGCTTAGTTCTTCATTTCGTCTGAGTACAGACTGAACCACGGAATGAGCTAATGCAATGATAGAACAATACCTGAAATCAGTGGTGGGATTCAAATAATTTAATAACTGGTTATCTGCCCTAATGACCAGCTAGGTTGTTGTGCCTCGTCCGCTTTTCCTGCAGCCGGGCCCATCTTATCTGCTTCCGAACACTGAGGAATGTCCTAGCATGCCTCCAGCCCCCAGCCCTGGCTCCATGCCCAGGCAAACGGAGCAACTAGACCCCTCTCCCTCCCCCACAGCATGTGAGCCTGAGGAAGGTCAATTACCAACAGCTGCAGACTGGAGTGACCCTCGCTTCAGGAGAATTGATAGGCGGTGGCAACAGAAGGAAGGGAGGGGCAGGCCTGGATAAGTGCTGAGTCATGGAGCCACACCCCATGGCCTATATAAAGGATCTGCTTTCTGGCATTCTCTGAGTCAGGCAAAGTCTACCTTATCTTGCTGAAGTCACTTTCTGGTTTCCTGTCTGCCTTGAGAACTTTGCTAAGACTTTGGCATAGCTGCAGAGGCACGCCTGATTCAGATTTCCCTGACCCGGCCATCAGCGGAGGAGTGGGACACGACATAGGTGGGCATGGACATGGTGGGCATGGCCAGGGGGGTGACAGGCAGCACTCAGCCTCCTGCACTCCCCCGGGAGTAAAAATGAGCCATGGGGGGATGTGCCATCCCCCGAGCCACTTTTGGACCTAGTAGGCTTCCCTGCAGCCTCTTGGGAGCAAAAATGGGCTGAGGGAGTCCATGCCACACACACCTGCACCCCGTTTTGGGCCTAGGAGGCCTCCCTGAAGCCTCCTGGGAGCAGAAATGGATCTGGGGGGGGTGTGCCGCATCCCCTATGCCCCATTTTGGGTCCAGCCGGCCTCCCTGCACTTATCTGGAACCAAAATGGGGCATTTGGGGACTCCTCGAAGGGGCGGGAGGGGAGGGGCCAGCCAGCAATTTAACTACTGGTTCACCCGAACTGGCCTGAACAGGCTGAATCCCACCACTGTCTGAGATGCTTCGTCAACTACCAGGAGTCTAACTGGGCAGACCTCCTGCCGTTTGTGGAAGTTGCATATAACAATGCGGTGCATAGCAGCACAAAGCTTACCCCATTCAAAATAGCCATGGGAGTGGAGTTTGTCCCCATGCCAGAATACCTTTGAGAACTTCCCTCCTCAGTAAGTTTAACACAATGGTTAGGTTCTTTGCAAAATGCATGGGGAAATAAAATGAGCACTAGCCAAAGCAACAGATTCAGAAAGTGCAGGCAGACAAGAAACAGTCACTCCAGGGACCATTTCATATTGGAGTGAAAGTGTCTCTTCACAAAGTACCTAAAGTTGAAGCTACGCTGCCAAAAATTGGGACCGAAATTCATAGGGCCTTTCCCCATAGCTATAGTCATAAATCCAATTACAGTGGAATTAAAATTGCCACATCTACTGGGAAAAATGCACCTAGTGTTCCACTGTAGTTTACTGAAGCCAGTGGTAGGGTCAGAGCTGACAGTAGTAGCTAGGGTGGCTCTAGATTCCATCATAGTGGAAGGAGAGATGCACTACAAAGTAAAAAGGATCCTGGATTTCAGGTTATATAAGGGAAAACTCCAATACCTAATCCAGTTGAAGGGATACCCAATGTCAGAAACTAGATAGGTAAAACCACAGAATATGAAGGCAGATTGGTTGATCAGGAAGTTTCACAAGAAGTACCTCCGACTTCCGGTTTGGCACCGTAGGTGATGGCGGTGATCTTTATGATCACCAACCTCTGGATTATGTGGAATCGCTAGGACAGCTTAAATCTGCTGTCCAGCGGTTCGGAAAACCCCCTCTTCGGGAGAAGGAGAAGGTGGTGAGCTGAGGGCAGAGGTTGAATTTCCCTAAAGCCCCTGAGAAAAAAGGGGTTTGAAGGGTTAAGTTCCCTCCAGTAACCCGAAGTGCTCCAGATCCGAGGATTCTTCTGCTTTGGCGGAACCAATCACCACGACCAAACGCCGAGATTTATTTTGGACAATAAAGGATTATACCGGACAGAACGAAAGTGGGAGAACTTTAAGCAAGTAGCCAAGCCGATTCCCCGATACTTTGTAACAAGCTTGAAAACAGTAAAAAAATGGAGGCGAATTGTTAACAAGTTAATGAGTGGAAAGCGAAAGCGATACTTTCAGCGTTTGCCGTCTGCAGTTGGTAATTTGCATGTTACTTGCTGCTCTTACTCTTTAACTCTTTGCTGCCTGCTGATAGAATCTAGGGGAGATTTTTAAATACTGCTTTAAAAGACTGTGTTTCTTAGAGGTTAAGAAGATTTAAAGTGAATATTAAGTTGGAAATAAATAAATAAATAATTTTATAGAAGATGGCAGCCAAACAATTAAAGTCTACTGTAACAAAGAGCTCTGGAACTTTATCAGCTGGTGCCTCTCCAGCTCATACAGCAGAGACTAGAACATTGAATTTAGAGGCGTTACAAGAGAACTTAAAAGGCTTTATAGAAGAAAATTTAAAGTAATAACTGATGAGATGTCTGAAATGAAAGAGCAGATATCAGAAATTCAAGTGGGAAATAAAGAAGTTAAAGAAGGATTTGTAATGGCAGTACAAAGTTTGGCAACGAATGTGATTTTATTAGAAGAGGAGGTTGCAGAAATTAAGCAACATAATTTAAAATTAGAAAATAAAATGGATGAATTTCAAAGTAAAATGGAAAAAACAGAGGATGAAATAGTTTTGATACAATATAGAAATATGGAACTTGCTCTTAGAATCCGAGGTTTGAAAGAAAATAAGGAAGAGAATTTAAGGGAAATTTTTTCTGAAGTATTTGCTGAGATATTAGCAGCTCGTCCAGCAGATGTGGCTTATCAAATTGATAAAATATATCGTGTGAATTCTTGGATAGCAAGGCAAAAAAAGTTGCCAAGGGATGTTGTTATTTATTTTACAAACAGAACAGTGAGAAATCAGATTTTGCAAGCTTCATATAAGGGGGAGAAGATTCAGATTGCTGGTCAAGATATTTTGATATTAAAGGAAATTCCACCAAAAATGTTAAGGGCTAGGAAGGAATTTGCCTTCCTGGTGAATGAACTTAAAAAACGTCAGATTGAATATAGATGGGATATTCCAACTGGTATAATAGTATACTATGCAGGGAAAGTACATCGTCTCAATACAGTTGGAAAAGCAAGAGAATTTTATGTTGAGGTATTCCCCCATTGGAAGCTAGAAGAAGGGAGGCTGAAGTGAAGGAAAGAGAAGTGAAGCAGGTACAAGAACAGATTGTGATGGAAGAAGATTTATTACAAGTATTGGAAATACCTACGACGGGTTTAGATTCAAAAGAACAAAGGCTGACAAGAGCTGCTGCTAAACGCAAGGAACAAGAGATGAAGGCACAACAACAACTGGCAACTACTACAACGGAAACAGTGGGAGGAGCAAGGCCTAAAGTAAAATGTGATCTGCGGCTGGTGTTCCAAAAGTTTCCTTTGGCCGATAATGGCAATTAAACTATTATCTTGGAATGTTAATGGTTTGAATTCACCAGAAGAGAAGGAAAGTATTTCATTATTTGAAACAATTTAAAAATGACATTACCTGTTTACAAGAAACACATATTAGATCTTTAGACCAGAAATATTTGATAAACTCAAAACTGGGGGTACATTTTGTTGCCTCCTCTTTGGAAAAAAAAACGGTTTAGTTATATATATAAAAAAGGATATATCAGCAAAATTAATTGAGGTGGATAAGCAAGGAAGATACATTGCTATTGAACTTTTGTTGGAGGGAAGGAAGACATTATTAATAGGAGTTTATGTCAATCAACAACAAGAAAATTTTTTCAAGTTTTTACATAAAAGAATAGTGTTTTGGGATTATAAATCATATATATTAATGGGTGATTGGAATGGTGTGTTGGATACTCAAAAAGATAAAAAAAGTTTAAGGAAGATGTCAAGTAGGGCGAAATTACCAAAGGTTTTTTTTGAAATGATGGAGGACTTGGAATTAAGAGATATTTGGAGAGAACATAATACAGAAGAGAGGGATTTTACCTTCTTTTCTGACAGGCATCAATCATTTTCGAGGATTGATTTTATTTTGATTTCTAATGATTTGTATTCTAGAGTGAAGAAGACTAAGATTTGTTCAAGAACTCTATCTGATCATAGTCCGGTTTGGATTGAATTTGATCGGGAAAAGGAGGCTAGGAGATCATGGAGGTTGAATGAGAATTTGTTTAAATATGAACAAAACGTAAATGAATGTAAAAAGCAAATGAAGAATTTTTATTATGAATATGAAAAAGAAACATCTATAGAGATGATTTGGGACGCTAGCAAGACCTATATGAGAGGAAATCTTATACAAATGAATATTAAATACAAAAATAAATTGCAGAAAAGAAAAAGGAATTGGAAGAGGAAATTAAAAGAAAGAACAGTTATTGATAAAATAGCCCAGGAAATAGTAAAATAAAAGAATCAATAAATATATTAAGAGGTCAGTTTAACATGTTGATGGCAGATCAAGTAGCAATTAATTTACAATATGTAAAACATGATACGTTTAATAACGCCAATAAGCCAGGAAGATGGCTTGCCTATTTAATAAGGAAAAAACAGAAATCACGAATGATTGATAAAATAGAATATAGGGGTAAGGAAGTTTATCAAAAGAATTTGATTAAAAAAGCATTTCTAGAGTATTATAGTAAGTTGTATACTAGGGATATGATTGATGATATAGAGATAGAAAGATATTTACAACAACAAAATATTGTTACAGAAAATCAAAGAGAAGAACTGAATCAATTAATTACTTCAGAGGAAATTTTGTTAGCAATTAAGCAACTTAAAATTGGTAAAGCACCAGGTACAGATGGCTTAACAGCTGTTTATTATAAAAATTTACAAAATGAGATGGTTGAACCACTTAAAGAGTTATTTAATAAAATTCAAATGGGAGGAGATGTTCTCCCTTCATGGAGGACAGCCTTTATTTCGCTAATACCGAAGGAAGATTGAGATGGTATTAAAGCAGAGAATTATAGGCCTATATCACTTTTAAATACTGATTATAAGATATTTGCCAAGATACTTGCTAATAGATTAATGCCAGTGATGAATCAAATAATTCATAATGATCAGTCAGGATTTATTAAGGGTAGGCAGATGAGATATAATGTGAGGCAAATTGTAAATTTACTTGAATATTTGGAAAGAAACAACCAAATCTCAGCGGCTTTTTTTTTTTTGGATGCTGAAAAAGCTTTTGATAGATTGGACTGGCAGTTTCTGTTTAAAGTAATAGAAAAAATGCAATTTGGGGATTATTTTATCCACGCAATTAAGGCAATATATCAGAAGCAAACAGCACAAATAATAGTAAATGGTGGGTTAACAGAAACTTTTAAAATTGGGAAAGGGACGAGACAGGGATGTCCCCTATCTCCATTACTTTTTATTTTAACTTTAGAAATTCTTTTGAATAAAATACGAGTCTGATCAAATAAAGGGAATTAGAGTTAAACATCAAGATTACAGATTAAGAGCTTTGCAGATGACTTGGTTGTTACTGTATCTCAACCAATATACTCAGCTACTGGTTTAAAAGATATAATTGGTCAGTATGGTAAAGTATCTGGATTTAAGGTGAATCAGCAAAAGACAAAGATGATAACTAAAAATATGAATATACAACAAAAAGAAGAGTTAGAAAGAACTACAGGTTTTGAAATCGTTAAAAAGGTTAAATATTTAGGAATATATATTACAGCTTCAAACGTTAAATTATATAAAAATAATTATGAGGTATTGTGGCAGAAGGTATGGAAAGAAATGGAGAGTTGGAAGAAGTTACAACTATCCTTGTTGGGAAGAATAGCGGCTATAAAAATGAATGTTTTGCCCAGGTTTCTATTTTTATTTCAAATGATACCGGTGCTTAAGAATGATATCAAATTACAGGAATGGCAAAAGGGGGTTAATAACTTTGTATGGATGGGCAAAAAACCAAGAATAAAATTAAAAATAATGCAGGATACAAGGAAAGGGGGTCTTAAAATGCCTAACTTGAAATTGTATTATGAAGCAGTTGTTTTATCATTAATTACTGATTGGATTAATTTAACTGAGGAAAGAGTTTTGAATATAGAAGGTTATGGTTTGTTATATGGGTGGCATGCCTATATATTATATGATAAGAAAGTAGATAAAATATTTAAAAATAATATAATTAGAAATGCATTATTGAGGGTTTGGAGGAAATATCAATATAATTAGATGGAAAGATTCCAATATGGGCAATCCGAGACACATGATAGAAAATATAAATATATATCAAAAGATGGAGGTAGTTACCTATAAAGAACTTCTTTGTATGGAAAAGGGGAATTACAATTAAACATCAAGATTATAGATTAAGAGCTTTGCAGATGACTTGGTTGTTACTGTATCTCAACCAATATACTCAGCTACTGGTTTAAAAGATATAATTGGTCAGTATGGTAAAGTATCTGGATTTAAGGTGAATCAGCAAAAGACAAAGATGATAACTAAAAATATGAATATACAACAAAAGAAGAGTTAGAAAGAACTACAGGTTTTGAAATCGTTAAAAGGTTAAATATTTAGGAATATATATTACAGCTTCAAATGTTAAATTATATAAAAATAATTATGAGGTATTGTGGCAGAAGGTATGGAAAGAAATGGAGAGTTGGAAGAAGTTACAACTATCCTTGTTGGGAAGAATAGCGCTATAAAAATGAATGTTTTGCCCAGGTTTCTATTTTTATTTCAAATGATACCGGTGCTTAAGAATGATATCAAATTACAGGAATGGCAAAAGGGGGTTAATAACTTTGTATGGATGGGCAAAAAACCAAGAATAAAATTAAAAATAATGCAGGATACAAGGAAAGGGGGTCTTAAAATGCCTAACTTAAAATTGTATTATGAAGCAGTTGTTTTATCATTAATTACTGATTGGATTAATTTAACTGAGGAAAGAGTTTTGAATATAGAAGGTTATGGTTTGTTATATGGGTGGCATGCCTATATATTATATGATAAGAAAGTAGATAAAATATTTAAAAATAATATAATTAGAAATGCATTATTGAGGGTTTGGAGGAAATATCAATATAATTAGATGGAAAGATTCCAATATGGGCAATCCCGAGACACATGATAGAAAATATAAATATATATCAAAAGATGGAGGTAGTTACCTATAAAGAACTTCTTTGTATGGAAAAGGGGGAATTACAATTAAAATCCAGAGAAAAGATGGGGGAAGAAGGGAAAAATTATACATGGTTCCAATATGGACAATTACAAGCTAGATGGAAATTAGATCAAAAAATAGGTGTTAAGCAAACTGAGGATAATTTGTTAAAACAAATGAGAGATCAAGGCCAACAGCATATTAAGAGGTTGTATAATGTATTAGTAGAAATAGACTCAGAGTCCGAACTAGTTAAGGATTGTATGATTAAGTGGGCACAAAATTTTCAGCAACCAATAATGTTGGAAACTTGGGAAAGAATTTGGGTGAGGAATGTTAAATTTACACAAGCGCAAAATATGAGAGAAAATTTTTATAAGATGTTTTATAGATGGCATTTAGACCCCAAAAGGTTGTCATGTATGTATCCTAATGTACAGGCTAAATGTTGGAGATGCGATTGTGAAGATGCCACTTATTACCATATATGGTGGACTTGTAAAAAAGTTAAAGCATTTTGGATTAAAGTATGGTGGATCATGCAGAATATTTTGAAAAAGATTAAGTTTACTCCGCAGTTCTTTCTACTAGGAATAATTATGGACTGTACAGCTAGAGAGACTAAATTGATTTTAAACTTAATAACAGCCGCAAGACTTTTGATTGCTCAATATTGGAAGAAAGAAGAATTACCTACAATTGAAGAATGGACACTCAAAGTATCAAATCTGGCAGAGATGGCAAAATCTCCGCTTACTTGAAAGACTATACACTAGAAAATATATTTTAGAATGGAAAATGTGGATTGATTATATTCAAAATAAGTATCAGATAAAAAAATATCGAATAGCATATGAGTAAATTTAGGAAATATTTTGTATTAGATATATTTTTGAAGGAGAGGGGAATTGAGAGTGTGACTAAGTGTGGTGTGACTAGAGATTATAATTTAGGAATTATTTTAGATTATGATTGTTAGTTTTGATACCCTGCATTTTGTTCTGGGAAGTCGGGGTGGGGGTGGGGTTAAGGGGAGGGAATTGGGGGTTTTGGTAGAGATGGAGTGATGGTTAATGTACAGGGATTATTGAAGATGTATAAATATAATTAATGCAGGGTCGGGTCTGCCCAGTTACCATTTTAGAACGGTGGGGAGGGAGAAAAGAGAGAGTAGGAGGTAGGAAAGAGGAGAAGAGGAAGGAAGAGGGGTAGAAGAGGGAGAAGGAAGGTGTAGGGTGGAGGGAGGAGAGGATGTAGATAAGAGAAGGAGAGGAAGGTCTGGAAAGTAGAAAAAGGTAGAAGAGGGAAGAGTGTTAAAAAGGGGGGTGGTGACTGGGCAAGCCCGACTAATTGTATATAACTGTACATTGGATGAATTATTTGATATGATTGTAAAAATAAAACTTTTTATAAAAAAAAAAAAGAAGTACCTCCAGAAGCCCAAAAGACCAACCTCTGGGTATGCGAGGGGGGGGGGATGGGACGGGACAGGGATGACTCCGGTATTCATTAATGTGTGTGTGCTGGATGTTTTCCAGATGCTTCTTATTTTTTAGGGAGATCTGACTATCAACTTTGAAACGGATCAGGCCTGTCGCAGCCATCTTTCCATTTCTCAGGTTGCCACACAGTGTAGGAGGAGGAGAATGCAGACCAGACAAAACAACCTACTATCCCACGAGAACCAAGGTCATCCCAACAGGTGCCAGCCAGAGATTGGAAGAGGTTATCAAGGAGATGCCAGAATACCTAACTGGACAATGTGACCTGTGACAATGAGGGAGGGAATTATCTATTCTTTAATTATACTGAAAATGTGGGAAATATAATCAGAGCTGCTTTTGTTTTTATTCATGCCAAAATGATGTATTCAATATAACAGTTCTTTGAGAAAGCTGAAAGTCTGAGTGCTGAATTGGTTTGGGTTCATTAGTCGGAACCTTGATATATATTTGCAATTTGTACTATTGTTTTAAGTAAAGTTTAGGCGCCTATTTTAAAAAATGACTCTCTACAGTAGGGGTAGAAAATCTATCGCGTCCAGATGGTACTCAACTGGTTACAGATTCCCAAATCCACTGTGGCAGCAATGTTGAATTATCATGTGATGCCCATATATTTATTTTTTTACTCAATTTATATGCAACCCATCTTGCCTGGAGTTGGTCAGCATATAAATTGACTCCATATCCTGCTACTTTCTTTAGAAGTTTAAAATATGATGCTTGGGAAAATATTCCCAAGAAGGGAAATATAAAAAATGCCAACATTTATATAAAGCAGGATTTTTTTCGTTCCCTCACTCCCCCCGCCCCCCCGGACATTTTGGTGTCAAACTATTGTTGCATCGCACTGAAAATTATTGTGGTAGAATGTTTAATAAATGCATTAGGATGAATTCTAATGTGTCTTTATTATACATAATCTGTTCTTTTTAGCATCACAAAAAAAAGATGAAAGGAACAAAGACTCCATAAATATATGATGTATTTAGAATGAAAGCAAGCCTGCTATTTAAATGGATAAGCAGCATATATATTAAGCCAAAAAGGCATGGATGCAGGGGTGAAATGCTCCCGGTTCGGACCAGATTGCCCCATCCAGCAGCAATGGCGGCTGGTGGTTCGGAGAACCGGTAGCAAAAATCCCTGGCCCTGCTCCCTACCCCATACCATCATCAGAGATTGTTTTTTTTTTACTTTTAAAAGCATTTTTTCTTCAGCCAAAAAAATGCTTTTAAAAGTAAAAAAAAGCCTTTGATGATCCCACGGCTCAGCTGGGATCATCAGAACCCTTTAAAAGTTTTTTTTAACAACTCTTGGCTGAAGAGGTTGTTAAAAAAAAGGTTTTAAAAGGCTCCCCTGGTGATCCCAGCTGAGTTGCCTGATCACCAGAACCTTTAAAAAACATGTTTTCTACAAGCAATTCGGCCGAAGAGGTTGTTAAAACAATCCTTTTGGGCTGTGATCAGGCAACTTCAGCTGAGATCATCAGAGGAGTCTTTTAAAAGCTTTTTTTCTTCTGGTGATCTCAGCCAAGTTGCCTCATCATTACAGGCTTTTAAAATCATTTTTTACAACCTCTTACAACAGCCCCCGCCCATGCCACCCAATTGCCCCCTCCTCACTTGCCTAATTGCTGCTCCTTTTGGACTCGCTAAGCCTTGCTTTGCTTCGGCTGCTGCAATCAGTTGCATCAGCTAGCAACTGAATCTGCCTGCCTGCAATCCATCTCCTCGGTGAGCAACTCAATCTGCCTGCCTCCAATTGGGTAAGTAAAGGGGGGGAGCTTTAAAAAATAGTTAATTGGGGTTTTTTTAAGGAATTTTTTTTTTAGACAGCAATTTAAACTTAAGGAAGTTTTAAATTTAGCTTTATCTGAAACAGGGGTCTCCAACCTTAGTAACTTTAAGGCTTGTGGACTGAGGAACTCTGGGAGTTGTCCACAAACCTTAAAGTTACTAAGGTTGGAGACCCCTGATCTAAAAAATATAAATTAAATAAAATAATAAAATATTTGTGCAGCTTTCTGAGATTTGATGTGTTTCTGTAGTGTTTCACACTAACTACACAAACACACAAAATCTCACAAAGCTGTATGTGGCATTTTGTGTGTGTGAGTCAATTGTGTTGTGTTGTATGTGTGTAAAGTGCAAAAGTTGGTTTTCAAGCTTTTTGTGGCTTTGTAAGGTTCCTGCTGTTACAGGGGCCATTTTGGGTGAAGTGCAGCTGCTTTTACATTGTGGTGTGTTTTTTTTTGTTTACATTTATACCCCGCCCTTCTCCGAAGACTCAGGGCGGCTTACAATGTATAAGGCAATCCCTTATGAGTGAGTCAGTTGTGTTGTGCTGTGTGTGTAAATTGTGTAAATTGTTTTTTGGTACCTCTTATTGTTTTGTATACTTTATTATTTTTATTATTTATTGTTATTGGCCACTCCACCCATCATCTGACCACCAAATCACGCCCATCAATTAAGCCACACCCACAGAACTGGTAGGGAAAATTTTTAGATTTCATCCCTGCATGGATGTAACCCATTTTGGCTGGCAGAATGCTGCAGGAGGCAGCACCTTCTTCACCTTGTCTTTAGCAGCGTCTGCTAACTAGAATTAGGTACCCTTCAAGTTCCGGATGGCTGTTGTTCAGAAGAGCCAAAAAACATCTGGCTCTTCACCCAGGTCTTTGATGAGAGAGAGTGAACCCCCTTGTATCATTGAGTTTGTCATCTTTTATCTTAATCTTTTACCTGTGATTGATTTAACTGTAAAAAAAATAATGTTGTGAGCCACCCAGGTCATTGAGGATTGGGTGGTATATCAATTCTGTAAATTATTACTAATATTAAGTCCTCCTCTAGGGCTATGTCAGAGGTAGTAACAAAGATTGATAGGCTATTGGACAGACAGTTTTTAGAGACATCTGGAGAAATTGTCAGAAATTGTTAACCTCGGGAGGAGAGACAAGATGGAGGCAAGATGGGAGAATCGGGAGTGAGCAGCAGCTTTGAGCTTTGCTCTCCTTTTTACTCTCTCTTTTTATCCTTTTTCAAAAATACTCTTTCTACTTTTAAATCAATTTTTAACTTTTAACTTTGTTCTCCTTTTTACTCTTTATTTTTATTTTATTTTTTAAACCACTTTTTTACTTTTAAATCAATTTTTAACTTTTAAATTTAAAAAGTTTCAATTTTACTACTTGAGAGGTTCATCTTTTACTCCAGCTTTTACCCCAGTTTTTTACTCCAGCTAGTAAAGCGAATGAGAGTGAATGAGAGTTTGCTGACTCTCTACTAAGCAAACCAGCTATCCATGGCTGCGACAACGCCCAGACAATCTAAGATGCAAGTAGGTCTCTTTTTCTCTTTTCTTTCCCCCTTGCGACCCCAGCAAACAAACCTAGCCCCCTTCTGGATTGGGAAGAGGACAACTCTTCATCTGTGGAGGAGGAAGTTGCAATTCCAGTAGGAATTGGAGGGAAGAACAAATAAATAAATAAATAAATAAATAAATAAATAAATAAATAAATAAATAATAATAGAATAGAATAGAATAGAATTTTTTTTATTGGCCAAGTGTGATTGGACACACAAGGAATTTGTCTTGGTGCATATGCTCTCAGTGTACATAAAAGAAAAGATACGTTCATCAAGGTACAACATAATAATAATAATAATAATAATAATAATAATAATAATAATAATAATAATAATAATAATAATAACAACTGTGTTTATATGGGAAGCATAGTTGATATTGACCCCGCTCCAACATCAAGTTGCCATCTGGCATTTTTACCATCTAGCCAACCAACCAAGCCAGACCACCTTGCCTCTGAGAACCCCATACAGATGCTGACCTGGAACGTAGCTGGCTGGAAAGGGATGGTTGATAGTGGACTAACGAGCTTTCTCCCTAGATTTGATGTAATAGCCATTCAAGAAATCTGGTTAACCAAAGTGGACAAACCAGTACAACTGCCAGGCTTTCAGGGATGGGGCTCCACAGCCCAAAAAACAAAGTGAGATCCTCTCGTGGGCTATGTATTCTTATAAAGCAACAATTGCAATGGCAGGGGGAGAAATGAAGACAAGTATTCATACTTCCTAGCTGTTAATTTGGATATGAAGAGTTCGAGTTAATACTGGTAAATGTGTATATCCCTCCAAACACATCCCGGTATTATAACTCTGAATACTGGATGGGCTTGGAAATTATCCTAGATGATATATCTGTATTGAACCCTCAGTCCATAGTGGTATTACTAGGAGATTTGAACACTAGATTGGGTCCATCTTCGTATGAGCTCGACTAGAAGAAGGGAGTCCCAGGGGAGTTTTAATAACCATCTCAATGACTCTCGAGAGACTGCAAAAGTAATGTTATTGGCCTGCTCTTAGTCTCCTTCATTTTTAAGGGTAATCTCTAAATTATGGGAGGTAAGGATAAGAATTACACATATGCTTACTCATATCACTTGGCCAATTCAAGCAGTATACTGGATCTCTTTTGTGTGTTGACAGATAAAGTTGACTTCTTTTTGGAGGTCACAGTACACCTTAGCGACAATAGCAATCATCAGCCGTAAGCATGACATTGCGGGGCTGCTCAGATTTAAGACCATATAATATAGTTGACAGATGGCTCACCAAAAAGGTAGAGGTGACCCAAAATAAAAGGTTAATTTGGGCCAAAGTTGATATTAAGGCAATATCAGACTGCCTTAAAACAGAGAATGCTTCCAAGTGAGCTAGAACAATCCAATCATCTACTACTGGCTGGCTGTCAGCCTTCAATGCATTCTCTAATCTGTGTAATATTCTGAAGAAAGACTTAACAACTAAACCTGCTAGAAAAAGAACTCAAGTGGGTAGACTCTGTTGGTTTGATCCTGAATGCCAGTGACTGAAAAAGAAATTGAAGGCAGCCATGAGGCTCACCCAGAGGAATCCTCCTGCTCATAATCAAACAGAAATGTTGCACACAAGAAGGGAATGTAAAAAAATTATAACATTAAAGAAAAAAGTTTTGCCATTTCAATCTGGTCAGAACTTGAGTTGGCTGCCAGAATATTACTGCCAGAAGCTCAGTAATATTTTGGCACTCTGTAACAGGTGTCCTGAAGGAACGGAGATTTGCTTTTGACATACCAATCTCTGCTGAGGATTGGGAGAATTATTACAAGTATTTGTTTGCGTCCATGAAACCTGCAGAGAAACTGTCTCTAAGCAGTGATCTAGTAAACCCTAGAATTTCCGCCACCAGTTTTGGAAAAGGAAATACAATCCATCATTAAAAACTTAAAGAGCAATAAAGCCCCAGGTGAGGATATTTTACCAGCAAAATTATTCAAGAAATTTCCCAGTTGGTGTGGTCCCGTATTGGCAAGTCTTTTTACACATATAAATAACACCTGCCAAATACCAGATGGGTGGACGATGGCAATAATTGTTCCCATATATAACAAAGGAAATAAAAAGGATCCTAGTAATTATAGGCCTATTAGCCTGATTGACACTTTAGCAAAAATATATGCTAGGTTCCTTTTGAACAGAATTGAAATCTGGATGGAGGAAAACAATATCCTCACAGAAGAACAAGCAGGTATTAGACAAAGCTGATCCACTATTGATAACTGCTTTGTCTTGAACCATCTAATTGCCAAATATGCCTATAAGAGGAGACCTCTGTTTGCTGCTTTTATGACCTTTAAGCAGCATTTGATATGGTAAACAGGGAAGTACTATAGAGTAAACTGACATCTCTTAAAATAGAACCTAGACTGCTGGCTTTGATTAAAGCCCTTTACACAAGTACTTGTTTGAGGGTACAGTATGGGGTTAATGGGGCTCTGATTAACAGGATTCACACAAATAAAGAGGTATGGCAAGGGTGTATCCTGGCCCCATTATTGTTTAGTTTATATATCAATGACATGCCAGGGTTAATGAAGGATTCATTAATCCTAAATACATACTGTAACAGCTTGCTTTATGCAGATGATATTCTTTTATTATCATATTCACTAGTAGGATTATGTAGGCTATTAAGAAGATTCAGCTCTTATTGCCAGAATAATTCCCTAGTCATTAGTAAATCTAAATCGAAAATAATGGTGTTTGGAAAACGTCATCAGAGACATAGGTGGCAATTAGTTGGTGAACTAATTGAACAGGTTAACACCTTTGTATATTTAGGTGTAACCTTTTCCAAGACTGGATCTTGGGCTTGCCATCATCAATGGAGTACACTTAGAGCAAAAACCCATTTAAATTTACTGCTTAAACTAAAGAACCATAGTTACCCAGGGTCCCTAGCCCCATTAATTAAAGTATATAAAGTTAAGGTTACCCCTATGCTCTTGTATGGAGCAGAGATTTGGGGTCTATACTCAGTCCTAGAATAAACAAAGTCCCAGCATTTGAGATGTATTTTGGGTGTAGATCCAAGAACATTTGCTGCAGCAGTTAGAGCTAAATTGGGAATTCATACAATTCATGCACTATTCAAAATTAGAGCATATAACTACTGGTGCAAAGTCAATGAAATGGAGACTGATAAGACTCCCCAAGTTATGTCCACTAGAGCAAATAAAATTACAATCCAAAATCTCCTGGATCACCAAACTAACAAATTTTGTAAGAAGCTGTGGCCTTCCTGTCTCTTGTGTAACAGGAGAACAATTCAAAAAAAGAGCTGACCAAAGAGTTAAGGATATAGAAGCACAAAATGATATAACTATCCTTAGTTAGACGGGTAACTTGAAATGGCTAAGCAAATACAAACATACTTTTCAAGTAGACAGGTATTTGAAGTTACAACTGCCAAAACATCTTAGGGAGATATTTACGTGAGCGAGATTTGAATAGCTTGACATAATGATCAGATATGGGAGAGTCCATTCTATACCCTACAATGAGTGTCTTTGCATTTGAGGAGCAGCAGAGGTAGAAGACCTGGCTCACATCCTATTTGATTGCTGCTTGTATAAGGGTGTGAGAGACAGGTACCTTGGTCCATATATCAAACTGACCCATTGGGATCCCCATATCAAAACAACTTACTTTATATGCAGCCGGAACCTGAACACAGTATTTGAACAGCACAGTACTGAAACAAAATGGTTCGGTTTTTGAGATCTGCATATGTGGGACTGATTGGGGTAGATTGTACGGTAACACCGAAATATAATTTTATGTCATTTTATTCTATTTTATATATTTATGTATTAAATTATATTGTATCTTATCCTATAACTCTTGTATTTTACCCTACTCTTATTTTAAATTGTTTGTATAGGATTTTATTGGTGATATGTGTTTGAACTTTGTGCTTTGATGTGGCCTATAGGCTAATCAATAAAGCTATCGAAATTACTAATATTAAGTCCTCCTCTAGGGCTGTGTCAGAGATAGTAACAAAGATTGATAGGCTGTTGGGCAGAGAGTTTTTAGAGACATCTGGAAAAATTGTCAGTTCATTTATGCTCTGCTCCTATACAAAAGAGTCAAGCCCCATGATAGCTGAGGACTCTATATATCTTTAATTTCTACATTATGGAATTGAGACTATTGTGCCAGAAAGTAAATTTCCTTTTGTCTGGAATAGCTATTTTGAATGCAAAGGGAAAAAATAAAACTTGAGCTTTTGTCAAACGCCCACCATGGCCATGCACACCCCAACCACACCCACCCCGACCACACTCCACTACCATCCCTGGCCTGCCGAGGTGAAACACAGCCCTAATGCAGCCCTCAATGAAATTGAGATTGAAACTCCTGCAGTAGATGGAGTTGTGCAAATTTTGAAATTAGAAATATTCAGACTTGATTCATATATGTGTACAATTTACACAACAAATGTGTTCTTATTCATTGGTGTCAACTGAACAATGTCATTGAAAAAATGTTGCATTTGGAATATTATGAGAGGTCTACTGATAATATGAGAAGTCTACTGAGAGCATGTTATCTGTGATTCCCACTCACACATGCAAGTCTAATTTAATCCTATGAGTGACTACCATTTATTGGGAAGGGTGCTCTGGGATTAAATAGATTATTCAATTAGGCTTCTAAAAAGATACTGGAAGTGTAGGAACACTTCTTGGAAGCCTTATTCATATATTATCTGGAAGGGTTTATCCAAGTATATTCATGTCTGACAATTCTGTGCAAATGAGTTTTAAAGAGGAAAAAAATAGAAATACATTATTTAACAGTCCCCATCTATCTTCAATATCACAACAAAGATGGCTGCATATTAATAATATAATCCATTTACAATTAAAATCTATCCCCCCCACTTCTGAAGAGTCTGCAACTACCACAAAACACTACAATACCTATCCCTTCAAAATGTAGGGTATATTTCAAAAGTGAATTTTATACTAGCTGAAGAAAATTCAGCTTCTAATTTCAAAGAGGTTACCATTCCACCAAAACATTAAGAATCATGATATAGAAATACCAGGAAAATCTTATAACTGTAAGATAAATTGTTGAAAGCCTAAGACTCAAAGGGGGATAAATTTTCTCAGTATTGTCAAAGTTTGCTATAATTTATTGGAAACCTATACTCTCTAAAAGGGATGTGGTGGTTCAGTCGCTCGATTGAAAGATCGGCAGTTCAGCAGTTCTAATCCCTAGTGCTGTGTAATGAGCTCCCGTTACTTATCCCACCTTCTGCTAACCTAGCAGTTCGAAAGCATGTAAAAAATGCAAGTAGAAAAATAGGGACCACCTTTGGTGGGAAGGTTCCGTGTACCTTTGGCGTTTAGTCATGCCAGCCACATGAGAATGGAGATGTCTTCAGACAGCTGGCTCTTTGGCTTTGAAATGAAGATGAGCACCACCCCCTAGAGTTGGGAATGACTAGCACATATGTGCGAGGGGAACCTTTACCTTTACCTATACTCTCTAAAAATCTACAGTTTTTGCTGACCTAAAGTCTTCAGGGAATGTACACATTTTCAACTTCTTTCAGTCATTTTGCAATGATTTGTAGTTCAAAATAACTTTGGAAATCATGCCTTATATTCTTCTTGTCAAAAAATGTAGTTGAACACTTGTTAGCAGCATGGAAGTGCTCTAGGTTGAAAGTAGCTATTGAGCTATCTATTAAGAACTGTTACAGCTGACTGTTACGGAACTTGCAAGACATGCTTACAGACAAGTAGCAAGAGTGAGACCCCATATTTTGTACCATACATCTTTTAAAATTCTGGATTAGTACTCCACATCAGTACTACTTTAGGGAGGCTATACACATTTGCTTATGTGATGTAAATGTCTATCACCATGCAATGTATTTTAAATTGGGGTGGGGGAATAAAGGGAAAAAAGGATATGGCTAAGTGAAAGAAATAAAAATGGAAGATAGTAATACAAATTTACTAGCTTTGACTACCTTAGTGTCAAAATCATCTAATGGCCAATCCTAGGATTGAGTAAGGTAGATGATGGACAAATGGATAAACTAATGGAGTTTGCATCCTTACTTTAAGTTGTAAAAGATGTAATTCAATGATCTTGTCTTTCATCTTAGGGAGCATGCTACATGTTAGCTTTGAATATTTTCTTTATGCTTCCTGATAAATAAGGTTAACTCAAATTCCTCTCTTGCCCTTCCTTCTATCTATAGGAGAAGTATTATAATGACTACGATAGTCATTAATATAATGACTACCAATGCTGCTTGAACTTTGCAGAATTTGGCAAAAGATAGATATGAGGAATCTGCAAGGAAAGCCATCTGGTTAAAGGCCATACAGTTTTCTTTCTCAGAAAATGAACTTCTGGTATAAGAACTTCTGGTAGAAGAAGGCACTCACATCAATGGGCGCTTCGCCTTAGCTGTTATAATGTAATAAGGGTTAACCTGAGAGGCAGTTTCTGTAAGCAGGGCAATAAAGATTAGGCCAGAAACAACACCAAAAGGTGGCACAGCGTGGATTCAGGGGCTGATATCCTAGCTGTTTAGAGGATTCCTAGTGAATTATAGCTGTCTTGGAGAGACAGCAAAGAAAGGAGGCACAGGCTGGTGTGAATAGGGAATTTGCAAATTCCCTGGAGTGCCGGTATTTGCCTCCTACTCGGCAGCGGAGGAAGACAGCCATTAGGAGCTGTCGGAAGCTGGAGTGGCCATACGGAAGGAAGGAAGAAAGAGAGCAAGGCGATTATCTGGGTGAGAAACTGAAATCTTGAAAACAAGATTCTTTTTACATTTCTATTTCCCAAACTTTAAAAAGACTTTTGAAAAGTTACAGCAAAGAGGAGGAGGGGAGGCAGAGGAATAAAACCACCTCCCCCACTTCCGGAATAGGGGCGGAAGCAGAAGCAGAAGCCAGAAAGAAAAACTAATTAAGGACTAATTACAGTAAACTTAAAGTTCAATAGATTGAAAGCAGATTAGACAAAGAGATTCTATATGGCTAATGAATTGTTTGATATTGATATTGATATTTAAAATTTAAATTTCGGCTCTGAAAGTTTATCCTAAAGTGAAAGAAGGACTTTTAAATAAGCGGCACTGCTATCTAGTGGCAATAGAGAACTTAAATTGAAGAATTGTATAAAAGATGAGAATAGAGTGACCTTGGACACTGTTTTGGAAATGGCAAGAAGCTTATGGTAAGTGGCCGGGTGACTTTGTAACAGGAGGAGGAGAAAAAGAAGAACGAAGAACGAAGATTTAGGTAAACTATTTGGATATCAAGCTGCTTGTTTTGCTTCTTCCTTTTTTCTCCTTCTATTTATCCTTAATTGCCTAGCTATTTTTGTCATACAACTATATTCCACTAAGTAAGGATTAACTCTAATATTTATCCATATATGTCCATCTTGTTTCCTAAAATTCGACCACGTAATTGCCATGTCTGATAGGGTCCATACCTTGGAAACAACTATAAAGTCACAACAAACTATCATCGACTCCATTGAAGCAAGCTTAGAAAAAAGAATACCAGGATGTTTTGAACCACATTTAACAAATCTTGAAAAAAAATTACAACACAAAAAAAATGAAAACTCAGCAGATCAAAATCTTTTCCCAATCCAGCAAACACTACCTAATCCACAACCTCTGCCTCTTGCCCCTATCCTCTCATCTTCCTGGGTGACCTCAACCTACCTCTTATTAATTGGATAACAAACGAATCTACAGCTGAACCCATCCATACTAGCCTGTACAATGCTGTTACAAATCTAGGTCTTAATCAACTAGTAACTAACAATACAAGACTCAACAACTGCCTTGACCTCATCTTCTTCAACAACGCAAACTCAATTTATGGACTACAAATAAAAGAACCCTTTTCCAACAGTGACCACAGCATGATAGACTTTTGTCTCAATATACGCCCTTACAATAATCTCCATAATAATGGTATACCAAACTACAATTTCAAAAAAGCCAACTATGATCTTATAGACACCGACCTCTCATCTCTTGACTGGCAAATTCTATTCCTCTAACTGTATCACTGCTGAAGACCACTATAGCATTTTCCTACTTGAAGTCAATAGAGTCATTAAACTATACGTACCACAAACCACCACCAAAATCAGGGGGGAAAAAGTACCCATTTCAATAAAAAAGCTCCAATCCAAAAAAAAATCCCTCTGGCAAAAAAACAAAGCCGGCTATGTAGCCAACTTTAAAAACCGCTTCAAAAATATATGCCAGCAAATAAAGACCGAATGCACCAATTACCACATCAAACAAGAAGAAGACCTGTGCACAAAATCCAATCGCACTTTCTATAATTTTGTAAACAACAAACTTAAAGACTCGAGATGCATCCCACCCCTAAAAGGACCTAATGGTAAAGAATGCAATGATGAAACAGTTAAAGCTAACCTCTTTAATACATTCTTCGGCTCAGTCTTTGTTAACAGTAATGGCTCATACCCAAAATTCCCCAGTCGTATCAACAAAGATTACAACGATCTAACACAAATAGATTTCACAGAAGATAATGTTGAAAAGACCCTTCGCAGACTGAAACCATCTCTATCTATTGGACCTGATGGTCTATGTGCATACTTCTTAAAAAAGCTTTCCACTGTTATAGCAAAACCCCTAAGCATAATCTTTGAAAAATCTTTCAGGACCAGCTCCCTTCCCAAACTATAGTCACTAGCCACGGTCATCCCTGTCTTAAAAAAATGAGACCCCAGCCTAGTTGAAAATTGCAGACCAATTTCTTTATGCTGCGTCACCTGCAAAGTAATGGAGTCAATCATCAACCAATCCATCACCCTCCACCTTGAAAAAAACAACCTACTCTCTAATAAACAATTTGGTTGCAGAAAAAAATTATCCTGTAATTTACACCTTCTTCACTGCAGAAACATATGGATTACAAATCTTGACAAGGGCAAAGCAATAGATGCAATTTACATAGACTTCTGTAAAGCTTTTGACTCAGTGGTACTGAGTCAAAACTTCTTCTAAAACTTAAATCCTAAGGCATCTCCTGATCCCTCCATAACTGGATAACAGCGTTCTTGTCAAACAGACAACAAGTGGTCAAAATAGGCAGTGCCCTATCAAATCCCACTCCTGTCAATAGCAGTGTCCCCCAAGGCAGCATTCTAGACCAACACTCTTCATATTATACATTAACGACCTCTGTGACCACACTATAAGTAATTGTGTTCTCTTCGCCGATGATGTTAAACTATTTAACACTACCAACAATGTGGCTACCCTTCAAAAAGACCTTGACTTTGTGTCGGAATGGTCAAAAATTTGGCAACTCCAAATCTCAACCAGCAAATGCTGTCTTACACATTGGAAAAAAGAAGCAGAACACTAAATACAAGCTTGATGGACATTACCTTGTAGATGACCCTCACCCCGTCAAAGACCTTGGAGTTTTCATATCAAACGATCTAAGTGTCAAAGCCCACTGCAACTACATCACCAAAAAGGCTTTAAGAGTTGTAAATTTAATCTTGTGTAGCTTCTTCTCCAGAAAGATTACACTACTAACCAGAGCATACAAAACATTTGCTAGACCAATTCTCGAATACAGCTCCCATGTCTGGAACCCACACCACATTTCACAGAGGGCCTCTGTGGCTCAGACTGCTAATGCAGTCTGTTATTAACAGCAGCTGCTTGCAATTACTGCAGGTTCTAGTCCCACCAGGCCCAAGGCTTCTTCTCCAGAAAGATTACACTACTAACCAGAGCATACAAAACATTTGCTAGACCAATTCTCGAATACAGCTCCCATGTCTGGAACCCACACCACATTTCACAGAGGGCCTCTGTGGCTCAGACTGCTAATGCAGTCTGTTATTAACAGCAGCTGCTTGCAATTACTGCAGGTTCTAGTCCCACCAGGCCCAAGGCTGACTCAGCCTTCCATCCTTTATAAGGTAGGTAAAATGAGGACCCAGATTGTTGGGGGCAATAAGTTGACTTTGTATATAAATATACAAATAGGATGAAGACTATTTCTAACATAGTATAAGCTGCCCTGAGTCTTCGGAGAAGGGCGGGATATAAATGCAAATTAAAAAAAAAATTCGGACATTAATACAATTGAGCATGTCCAAAAATATTTTAAAAGAAGAGTTCTCCACTCCTTTGATCACAACAAAATACCTTATGCCACCAGACTTGAAATCCTGGGTTTAGAACATTTAGAACTCCGCCGCCTTCGGCATGACCTGAGTATACATGACCTGAGTATAACTCATAAAATCATCTTCTACAATGTCCTTCCTGTCAAAGACTACTTCAGCTTCAATCGCAACAATACACGAGCACACAATAGATTTAAACTTAATGTGAACCGCTCCAATCTTGATTGTAAAAAATAAGACTTCAGTAACAGAGTTGTTAATGCCTGGAATGCACTACCTGACTCTGTGGTCTCATCCCAAAATCCCCAAAGCTTTAACCAAAGACTATTTACTATTGACCTCACCCCATTCCTAAGAGGTCTGTAAGGGGCGGGCATAAGAGCACCAGCGTGCTACCATTCCTGTTCCTGTTCCCTTTGATTGTATCCAATTTGTATGGTTATTTCATGCTTATACTTATATATACTGTTGTGTTTGACAAATAAAAATAAAAAAATAATAAAAATTCAATATCTCACTAGCCCTTGCCTCTAGGGAAAATGAAGTGGGGAACAATGTCAGTATTCCACGTAATGCACCTGTAGAAATCAAAACTTCGAGGCAGTTTTATTGGATAGATAATTTTGGCACAACTGGTGAAAGCCGACTCTAAATTTCCACAGCTTTCACCTAATTAAAAGAAAACGTTTCCCACTCCCCTCCCCCAAGTCACTGGTCATGCTGTCCAATCCAGAAGCTGGCCAGTTGCTTGGTTACTTTGCCCCTCCTGTAGCCAGCCACCTGTTGGAATGTCCTTGGGTTCCCAAAGGAAAGTTTTATTGTTTTGGCTACAAACCACATCTAATTATTTCCCCACTCCCTCTATGATCACTTCAGGGTTGACAAACACAGCAAAGCCAGGCTGCCAATATTAGCCATGATTTACCCAAAGTCCTATTTCTTGTTCTTTTCCACAGGAAGTCCTCCTTACCTTGCCTGCTATATATGCTGCTTTCTTCTCTTAAAATCCCTAGTCTTGTCTTTATCTGCTGTAGCCACAGAATGGTCAGAGAATTGTTTAAGCCAGATAATCAATATAATTTAGATAGTCAACATTTTTAACATTACATTATAATATTAAAATATACATTTTAAATATTATATTAATATTGATGCTTGAATTCAAATTTATCTAGTTATATCTCACCTTTATTGTTTTTATGAATAACTAAGGCTGCAAATATACCCAATATTTTCTCCTTCTATTGTTTTTCCTTTTCTGTATAACTTATTCAATATCCATCATATTTAGGATGTAAATTCCATATCAAAACAATTTTCTTTTTGTTTCCCATTCTGATTCATTACATTCACATATGCAGTGGCAGAGAGATTCAGAGACACTGATAGCATACTCAACTTTTCATGTGTAAAGTTGCCCTTCAGTCACTGCCTCTGCAAAAGGTATACCAAACGATGTTGCAATTCTTTATCTAGCGTAATATAAGACTTATTATCTTCTATTACTTACACTCAGGTTCCTTGCATAAGGATATCTTTTACAGCAAATACAGGGTTTATGGAAAGCTACATTCATCTTGAAAATGAACTACTTTGACTCTTTATAAACCTGTCAGAATATGCATAAAAGTGAAGAAGCTGTCCATTAAGGTAATCAAAATATTCTGAGATATCTTGTGCCAATGGAGTGATCTATGGAAAAAATGATCTAATGCTATGCATATACCGTAATTAAAAATTTGTCAACAGTATTTTAAAGCACAGTTCTCCTTGTAAATACACCTGTGCACACTTCACCAACATTGTAACTTTGTGAAGTATCTATTATTTTAGGGTAATATTAAAAAGACAATTCCCACAATAGTCAAGAGTCCTCTTGTTTCTGAGGGCTGGCTGCAAATATCCCATGCTAAGAACACTCCATGCTAAAACCTTTTTGAATTTTGGGATGGACGTTTTTCAATCAGCCTCTCCAAGAGCAAAAGGGTTGCCTGAAGAAAGGATTGAATCCCTCTGACAAGTATCTTTGGAAGCAAAAGGCTGCCTGCTGGAAGAATTCAGCCCCATGATTTGGCTGAGTGCCTTCAGCAGGCAACTCTTTTGCTCCATCTGTTTAATGACCCTGGCTATTCCTTTAGGACTATAACTGGGACTGCTAGGATTGCAATTGTTGAGCAAAGCAGTCACATGACATCTTGATTCACTCAATCATAGAAGATTATGATTTTAATTGTAGTCATAAGTAAAAGGTTTTTGATCAAATCTTACTTTGATTACAAAAGGGACTACATTCCCCTTGGAATCTAAAAAGTGGGACTAGATATATAGCTCCTCCTAGAAGAGCAGCTGGAAGCCTCAGCTGGGAGACTCTGTTCAATTCTATATTGTATGCCAATTATTGTCTTTCCTTAAAAAGGGAAAGACCACCTACTTAGTAGAATCTAAGAGAGAATACTATAGGTTCCCACCCTTTGAGAGACTGAATGACCCCAGCAACACTAGCTTGGTTCTGTCTCCTACTGTGTGCATGTAAAAATGAATGAAGAATTGTTGTTAGTTGCGAAGTTGTGTCCGACCCATCACAACCCCATGGACAACGTTCCTCCAGGCCTTCCTGTCCTCTACCATCCTCTGAAGTCCATTTAAGCTCATGCCTGCTGCTTCAGTGACTCCATCAGCCATCTCGTTCTCTGTCGTCCCCTTCTTCTTTTGCCCTCAATCTTTCCCAGCATTAGGCTTTTCTCCAGGGAGTCCTTCCTTCTCATGAGGTGGCCAAAGTATTTCAGTTTCATTTTCAGGATCTAACCTCTAAAAAGCAGTCAGGGTTGATCTCCTCTAGGATTGACTTGTTTATTCGCCTTGCAGTCCAAGGGACTCGCAGGAGTCTTCTCCAGCACCAGAGTTCAAAGGCCTAAATTCTTTGGCGCTCAGCCTTTCTTATGGTCCAACCTTCATAGCCATACATTGCAACTGGGAAAACCATAACCTTGACTATATGCAAATACACAGCTAAATTTTAAATATATATTTTCTGCAGTAATGAACTTATAAAATATTACTTAACATAGAAATAGAATACTTCTTTCCATGAAGGATATTATAATCATTACTGCAATGCTTTTTTTAAATTAATAATAATCTTCTCCAAATTTTCATCTGCAGGGGAATTACTACCATATGACTAACAGGAAAAGTGAGGGAGTAATACAAATGCTATCCTGAGAAAAATTAAACAAATGTAATTCTCCATATAGATCTTTGATTGAAAATCATGGTTTCTTTGTCTGTGTTCTGCTTTTGTTTATATATGTGTGCTTAAGAGAGAAATACTGGGTGGCAGTGAGGTACCAGCCTTATACATGTATTGTTTGGGTGAAAGGGCACAATATGATTCCTATATCTTAACTATACCTCAAAGCAGTGGTGAAATCCAAATTTTTTTGCTACTGGTTCTGTGGGCATGGCTTTGTAGGCATGGCAGGGAAAGGATACTGCAAAATCTCCATTCCCTCCCCACTCTGGGACCACCAGAGGTGGTATTTGCTGGTTCTCCAAGCTACTCAAAATTTCCGCTACCGATTCTCTGAACTACTCAAAAATTCCCCTTCCGGTTCTCCAGAACCTGTCAGAACCTGCTGGATTTCACCCCTGCCTCAAAGTATACCCAGTCTCAATCTACGTGATGAAGAAACTTAGAACGAGAAAATAGGTTTTCTTCAGTGAAATAAATAAATGAGTTAGTTCTGAGAAAAAGAAACAGTGACCACATAATGTAGGACTTCACCTCCTAACATCTCCACCTGACATGACTAAAGCTAAATCACAGAACTCAAAAGCAACAACATCTGGATGGTAATAGGTTCTCTATCCCATAATTACTTGAACTTTACTTCTAATGAAATCAATGGATCTAAATTCATGATGAACTTGTTTCACTGATTTCAATGGGATATGGGTTTGGTAACGTTAGCTGCAATCCAGAATCTATACACATAGTACTAGTTACATTAAAATCAGTGGATTTTCTTCATTTTTCTATTCTGGCCACCCATAGAAAAAAAAATCACAGTAAACATTTATACTGAATTTGTTAGTTCATGCTGCAAGGCATATATCACAACATTGGGCTTTCTTTTTAAAGCTTCTGCTTAAGTGAATGGTGAAAGGGAGACTAATCTTTTAAACAGACTGCAGAAGCAAATCACAACAATCTACTACATGTCGATTTCACAGAAGATGCATTGAAAAGACACTACGCAATCTAAAACCATCTCTATTGATTGGTCCTGATAGATTATGTGCGTACTTCCTAAAGAAGCTGTCAGCCACCATAGCAGAACTACTTAGCATAATCTACGAAATATCTTTCAGAACCAGCTCCTTACTAACATGATCACTAGCCACGGTCATCCCTATCTTCAAAATGGGTGACCCCTGCCTAGTTGATAATTACAGACCAATCTCATTATGTTGTGTCAGCTGCAAAGTCATGGAATCAATCATAAACTAATCCATTACCCTCTAGTTAGAAACTAATAACTTACTCTCTAAGGAGTAATTTGGCTTTAGAAAAAAATTGTCCTGCAGTCTGCAACTATTACATTGCAAAAACATATGGACTTCAAAACTCAATCAGGGTAAATCAATAGATGCAATTTATATAGACTTCTGTAAAGCCTTCGACTCAGTGATACACGACAAGCTACTTCTAAAACTAAAATCTTACAGCATTTCCGGATACCTGCATAAGTGGATAGATGCATTCCTATCAAACAGGCAACAAGTAGTCAAAATAGGGAACATCTTATCTAATCCTGCACCTGTTAACAGCAGTGTCCCCCAAGGCAGCATTTTAGGACCTGCACTCTTTTTATAAATGACCTTTGCAATCATATTATAAGCAACTGCGTTCTCTTCGCTTATGATGTAAAATTATTCAACACCACTGACAATGCTGCTACTCTACAAAAAGATCTTGACTATGTGTCAGAATGGTCAACAATTGACAACTTCAAATCTTAACCAACAAATGCTCTGTCGTACACATTGGCAAAAAAGATCAGAGTACAAAATACAACCTGGGTGGATACGACCTAAGAGACGACACTCACTCTGTCAAAGACCTTGGAGTATTCATCTCAAATGATCTAAGTGCCAGAGCTCACTATAACAGCATTGCTAAAAAAAGCATTAAGAGTTGTTAACCTAATCTTGTAATATTGAACTGCAAACCAGGGCATACAAAACTTTTGCCAATTCTTGAATACAGCTCATCTGTCTGGAACCCGCACTGCATATCGGACATTAATATAATCGAATGAGTCCAGAGATATTTCACAAGAAGAGTCCTCCACTCCTCTGCTCGCAACAAAATACCTTATGCCACCAGACTTGAAATTTTGGGTTTAGACAACTCAGAACTTCACCATCTTCGGTCTGACCTAAGCATCATACATAAAATCATCTGCTAAAATGTCCTACCAGCCAATGAATACTTCAGCTTCAACCAAAACAATACAAGAGCACACAATAGATACAACCTCATGGTAAACCGATCCAAACTAGACTGCAGAAAATACGACTTCAGTAACAGAGTTGTCAATGCCTGGAATGCACTACCTGACTCTGTGGTTTCTTCCTCAAACCCCCAAAATTTTAACCTAAGACTGTCTACTATAGACCTCAGCCCATTTCTAAGAAGTCTTTAAGGGGCGTGCTTAAACACAACAGCATGCCTACCATCCCTCTCCTAATGTTTTCTTTTATTTGTATCCTTTTCATGTATTTATAATTAAGTTTACACTTGTATCTGTCATAAAATACATATTTGATGAAAAATACAAAATAAAAATAAATAAAAAATAGCAAAAAACACCCTTTTAATTCTTTTCTGTGGATCAAATCAGATGTGCAAAGCTACCGCTTCACTTGTTAACCACTATTAGAGTGGAGAACAGGAGAACCTCACACATGAAGCATTAACAACAACCACCACAACAAAAGGAGAAAAACGCTGCCAATGAGAAAGCTTGCCTCTTTCCCTCTTAAGGGGAGGGAAAGGGTGGGTGCAGTTACTAAAACCTCGACAGAATGATCAACTCCACCTCCAGCCAGCCAAGAAAAGTTACAAGCATTTTGCAAAGAACTGCTCCATCCTTGGAAAAGGCAGCTGAAGGGAGAAGCACAGACAAAGAGAGAGCTTGTTAGAGGCCATAGAAGCCATAGAAGCGCGGCCTGATTCCAGCAGCAATCAGGCCGCGCTTGTTGCCAGTCATGAATCTCTAGCTCTAAGCCAAAAGCGTTCTGGCTCAGATGGCCGCCAGCAGGTTATAGATCAGTGCCTGGTTACCCTGAGCCAGTCTGAGGTGCCCCAGGCCAGCCCTTTGCTGCTTCCCCGCGGGCCACATATAACCACATCACGGGCCAGATCTGGCCCGCGGGCCTTTGGTTTGACACCCCTGCTCTAAAATATCTAATGGAAGATACAAATGCACACACATACACATGTGCACACATACAGATCGTACATTATTTCTTGCAATACAGTATTTTTTTGTATACAACCAGGTGCCTTTTGTTTAGACATGGAGGGAGGCAGAATATCAGACAATAAATTATTTTATATTATCTTTCCCAAAATAGAAGAACACAGAGATAAACAGAGGTACTTGAGATAAGTAACAGAGATAAAACCAAATACATTTTTGAACATTATTAAAATAAAAAAGTTCAACAACATTGAGATAAAATTCTCATTATCATTTAAAGCTGAGCACATTCAGAATATAAACATCAATGTATTTGGTTAACTTTCTTTCTTTTTTTTTTGCTCTGTTGCCAAATTGCAGACATCCTGAGTTTTAGCTAGTTCACTATGGCTGTATATTTTTTATGGAAATAAACTCAATAGAAATAAAAGCTGAACATGAACATCACAGAAATGTATCTAAGAGATATATACATATAAGTGCACATGTGGTCTTTTCCTCCAGGTAAGGAAAGTATAAAATTAAATCTTTATAACTGTTTACTTACTAAGCATTTGGCAATAGAGGTCCTGTAAACTTCTCTTCATGGTATCATCTGCTCTTGGTTGTCTTGCAATCTATTCATGTTTCTGTCTAAGGGACAGAGAAAGATATGTATGATTAACTTAAAAACAAGAAAAAAAAACCAGTGCCAGTTTATTCCCCTCTCAAATTCTGCATTGTAATTCAAAGTGGCTCAGAAGAAATACTAGGGAAATGCCAAAAATAGAATTTTATGTTCTTATACATTGGTAGCCAGAAAGCCAGAGTAAGTTTTAAGAAAAAAGAGAATATGCAAATTGATTGGTGACCCCAAGTAGGGGAGATGGCAGACAAGACAATGACATAAACATAATGGACGTAAACTGTTTCAACTCCTACCCTCAAACAATGCTACAGAGCACTGCACACCAGAACTACTAGACATAAGAACAGTTTCTTCCCGAATGCCATCACTCTGCTAAACAAATAATTCCCTCAACACTGTCAAACTATTTACTAAATCTGCATTACTATTAATCTTCTCATCGTTCCCATCATCCATCTCCTTCCACTTATGACTGTATGACTGTAACTTTGTTGCTTGTATCCTTACGATTTACATTGATCTTGTTTCCTGATTGCTTATTTGTATCCTATGACTATCATTAAGTGTTGTACCTTAGAATTCTTGATGAACATATCTTTTATGTACACTGAGAGCATATGCATAAGTGTGTCCAATCACACTTGGCCAATAAAAAAATTCTATATAATCCAGCTTCCATCCTAATTTGACTTAGAAGTTCCCACAACATCTTCTCACAAGATGAATCCTCAGCTACGTCCCTCCAAAAATGGACATAAACCTACATTCATAGATTTAAGACGGAGTACTTGCCCATCTGAAAAAAATTGCATTCTTTGAGCAAGGGCAGAGGCACATTGGAAAGCAAGATAAAAAGGAGCAATAACAAATTATGCAACCCACGAGGATAAATATCGAACCTCCCAATAACTGTGTTTATATGGAAAGCATAGATGATATTGACTTGGCTCCAACTTCAAGTTGATATCTGGCATTTATACCATCTAGCCAACCAACCAAGCCAGACCACCTTCCCTCCAGGAACCCCATACAGATGCTGACCTGGAACATAGCTGGCTGGAAAAGGATGGATGATAGTGGGCTAATGAGCTTTCTCCGTAGATTTGATGTAATAGCCTTTCAAGAAACCTGGTTAACCAAAGTGGACGAACCAGTACAACTGCCACACTTTTAGGGATGGGCCTCCCCAGCTCAAAAAACAAAGTGAGATCCTCTCGTGGGCTATGCATTCTTATAAAGCAACAATTGCAATGGCAGGGGGAGAAACTATATAACAAAGACAAGAATTAATACTTCCTATCTGTTAAATTTGGATATGAAGAGTTCAAGTTAATACTGGTAAATGTGTATATCCCTCCAAACACATCCCGGTATTATAACTCTGAATACTGGATGGGCTTGGAAGTTATCCTAGATGATATATCTGTATTGAACCCTCAGTCCACAGTGGTATTACTAGGAGATTTGAATGCTAGATTGGATCCATCTTCGTATGAGCTTGCCCAGAAGAAGGTTATTTTTTAATAACCATTCTCAATGGCTCTTGAGAGACCGCAAAAGTAATGCGACCAGGGGGCTGCACGCTATGTTACTGACCTGCTGGGGACTGAGATGAACGACGGTGAGGCTTCCCAACGTTCACGGAGGTCCGCCATGCCATGGAGGAGCCATGTAGCTGCCGAACAGCTAAGAGGCAGTTGTGCAGCAGTGATGTCATCAGGGGAGCACCGGAGGGAGATGGAGTCCCCTTCTGTCCCTTTGTTTCAGTTGAATCATGTTGGCAATGCCCTGCTCTGGCTAGTGGCAGAGCAGTGACTGGCTCATCTCCCCCAGATGAATTCAGCCCCAGAGGCTGCAACTAAGGGGCATAACACAAACTGAATACCAAGGCATAGAACCATTGCAAATAATTCGGGATCACATGGAAGGGATGGATGTTTGGGATTGGGGATAAGTGCACGGGTGCAATGTATAAAGGGTGATGGGAAATACGGGCAGGTAGCCCTAACAATAGTTTCTTTTGGATATTCAGTAAGTGTCAGAAATAAAAGGCAGCAGCAGCAAACCAGGTTTGTTTTATTTATGTCCTTTATTCTTATTCTGGAACCTGACAGTAGGATTACATAGGCTATTAAGAAGATTCAGCTCTTATTGCCAGGATAACTCCCTAACCCCGTGATGGCGAACCTGTGGCACGCGTACTCGTATCAGTGGGCTTGTAAGCTCAGCTCTAGCGCGCATGTGCGCACTGGCCAGCTGATTTTCAGGCCTTCTGGGCCCATCGGAAGCTGGCAAATGGGCCGTTTCTGGCCTGCGGAGGTCCTTCAGGGGGATGGGGAAGGCTGTTTTTGCCCTCCCCAGACTCCTAGAGAGGCCCTGGAGGCTGAGGATAGCAAAAAACTGGCCTTCCGGAAGTTGGCAAATGGGCCGTTTCTGGCCTCCGAAGGACCTCCGGGGGGAGAGGCTGTTTTCGCCATCACCAGACTCCTAAAGAGGCTCTGGAGCCAAGTGAGAGAGAAAAATGGACCTACTGGGCCATCATGTAGTGGGGGGGTCATGTGCACAGGGGCGGGGCTCATAGAATTATGGATGTGGGCAAGCATTCACACGACCCACTCCCACCCCGCCTCCTGGCATGTGATGGCAAAAAGGTTAGCCATCACTGCCCTAGTCATTAGTAAATCTAAAAAGAAAATAATGTTGTTTGGAAAACATCATCAGAGACATAAGTGGCAATAAGATAGTGAACCAACTGAACAGGTTAACACCCTTGTATATTTAGGCATAATCTTCTCCAAGACTTGGACTTGCTTAAATTAAAGAACCATAGTTACCCAGGATCCCTAGCCCCATTAATTAAAGTATACAAAGCTAAGTTTACCCCTACACTCTTATATGGAACAGAGGTTTGGGGTCTATAGTCAACCACAGCCCCAGAACAAACACAGTCCCAGCATTTGAGACATATTCTGGTTGTAGATCCAAGAACTGTTGCAGCAATTAGGGCTGAATTGGAAATTCAGACAATTTGTGCACTATCCAAAATTAAGAGCATATAACTATTGGTTCAAAGTCAATGAAATGAAGACTGATAGACTCCCCAAGTTATGTCTATTAGAGCAAATAAAATTACAATCACAAATCTCCTGGATCACCAAACTAACAAATTTTGTAAGAAGTGTTACCCATTTCCTGAACTGTTGTAATACGTCAGTCTTATTTTTCAATAAATAACAATATCCATATCTACTGTAATCATCCACTATGACTAATGCGTATATCTTACCTCCTAAAGAGGGTGTCATAGGATCAATCAGATCAGCATGAACTAATTGTAATACCCTGTTTGTAGTTCTAGTGCTTTTCTTACTTACAGGATTCATTTTAGTTTTTGATTCTTTACATATAGAACAATCCAAATATGCATTACATTTCTTTAATTTTAGCCCCTCAGCTGTATCCGGCATTTTCCTTAACACGTTAAAACTTGCATGCCCTAATCTTCTTTGTAACAGTGTATACAGTTGTCATGTGTAGAAACATTTTTAAGTACATGTGCGCAATCATGTTCTTGATTCCCAGAACATACAGACCATCCTTTTTAACACCTTGTACATGCTGTCCATTCTTCTTAATCACCCCCAGCAAATATTATTTCATACCCCTGCCTGTCTAACATGGATATACTTAATAAATTATTCTCTAAAGCAGGTACATATAACACGTTGTAAAATGTAGCATCTATTTCTGGTACATACACATTATCTTCCCTTTTTACAGCAGCTTTCCGTCCATCAGCCAGACTAACCCACATTTTCCTTGCTGGTTTCAAACCAGAAAACACATGTGGATCATTAACAATATGTTGGCTTGCCCTACTGTCAAACAACCACACATTCCTTTTGTGTTCAGTCATTGACGCTACCAGGGAAAACGATGCTGGAGAACCGTTCCATGTTTGCTGATTAATTCTGCTCCCTTGTCTCGCTGCCCTTCTGTGCCTCCTCTCAGGATAGCATCTCTGGAGATGTTCAGTAGGACCACACGTGTAGCATCTCTTCACAAATTTAACTCTTTCAGCTGCTCTGCCGGCATCCTGAACTTTTCCAGATGCTAGTTTATGCTGAACGCTCTCTCCTACCTTTCCTGGTGGTCTCTCCAGCCCTTTCTGCTCCCCCTCCAACAAGTACCAGTCAAGTACACCAACGTTAAGTTGCCATTGTTAAGTCCTGTTCTTGCACAGACTCAAGACTGTTCACAAGAATGTCCCATGAACTATCCAAGAAACTAAGCACTACATACACTTTGTGTGCCTCTGTATATTTCATTCCTTTTTCTTCCAACTCGAGGAATGTCTGTCTAATGTTCTGCAAATGTGTGGACACACACTTCCCTGGCTTCAGCTGTGCCTTAATACAGCCTCCTAGTCAGCAACACTTTACTGTCCACAGTCTCTCTAACATACATGCTGTGCAACGCCTCCCAGCACTCTTTTGCAGACTGGAGACCCCTCATGGGTATTAGCTGACTATCTTTCAAGGCAAGGTTTATGCTGGTTAATGCCTTTTCATTTTTTCTCCGATCCCCATCATCCAGGACTGCTGGTGGATCAGTAACAATAGTCCACAGCTCCTCCCTCCTTAGGTACATCTCCATCTTCACATTCCAGGACAGGTAATTAGTCTCATTCAGCCGAGACACCAAGAAATTTCCTCCCATTACACTGACAGAGGCCATGCTGCCTGCTAACCACAATTTAAACCACTTACTCTAGTGCAAGCTCACACTGGGATTTCTCTTTCCTCTAGTTACTCTCTAGTTATTATTGCCTTCTCTCTGGACTGGGCCCATAACCTGTCAGAGTTTAGGCAGCGTGACTAGTATATGAGATAAACCCAGGAGCAAAACATAGCACACAGAGCCTTTAGATCAGGGGTAGTCAACCTTTTTATACCTACCGCCCACTTTTGTATCTCTGTTAGTAGTAAAATTTTCTAACTGCCCACTGGTTCCACAATAATGCGCTGTGTATCGTCGTCTGGGCATGCCTCTCGAACATCGTGGATTGGGTTTGGGGGGAGGCACCAGCTACCAGCTTCTGCTTGTCTGTTACAGCTGGGTGATGTGGGAGGAGATGCGTGAGCTATTCTGGGACGAGGTTCTTTTGTTTGCGGTTGCACTATAGCGCCATTTAGTTTCACTTACGTAACGTGAACTAAACTTATGCGCGGGCAAAACAAATAGTATATTTTCAGAAATTTAAATTGTCACGGGGAATTTTATGAAAATCTAATGAAAATGTTTTTAAATAATGCTATGAAATTTTTTTTTAAAGTCAATTAAATAAAAAAAAAAAAGGAAAGTGGTTCAGTATCCGACAAAACCCTTACTGCCCACCATGAAAGCTGGAACGCCCACTAGTGGGTGGTAGGGACCAGATTGACTACCACTGCTTTAGATAATTAACAGCTAAATATATACAGACTTATAGTGTGGTAAATAGTTTATCATACAGTTACTGACACAAGGAGAGCAATGAGATACATAATGAGAGAGAACATGAGGAGAAGGGAATTACTCTCTAATGGCTTCTTTTATATAGGCAGCTTCTTACCCAGATTCTTAAAGTGGCAGTAACCCTGCTGCCTCATTTCCATTGCATCAGCTTCCAATTGCCTCCGCTTACAACCTCTCATCACCTTATAGCTATTAAATCTACATACCCTGACATATCTATATCTATCTGTCTATCTGTCTGTCTGTCTATGCTCACTAGGAAAGGATTTTTTGAAATGACCATCAGAGCATTAGTATTTCCTATATTATTATTAACACACTCTGATACTAAGGAGTTCTACTCCCCCTCCACACTTGAAAAGAAATATGTTTCAAATGCAAACACAAGCAGAGGAGAAGAGTTTCAGTTTCAGTTTTACTTTCACAGCAGCAAGCAGCTTTACTACAAAACCGTTGAGCTAAGGCAGGGCCAGGCTCCTTCCTGTCTCCTTCTTGCTCACACAGCAAATACTGTTTCACTTTCCAAACAGCCCTCTGATGCTAAAGAGTTCTACTCCCCCTCCCCACCTGAAAAGAAATCTGTTCCAAATGCAAAACTCAAACAGAAAATAGGAATTTCAGTTTCAATTTTACTTTCACAGCAGCAAGCAGGGGATGGGATAGGATAGGGGAGGCTTCGGTGGGGCAAGCCTGAGAGAGAGACGGGGATAGGAAGGGGGATCAGATAGGATAGGCTTGTCTGGGGCAAGGCTGAAGGAGACAAGGGGAGAGGAATGGCAGATCATAATTACACATTGATTTTCAAGCTGTGTCAATTTATCAAGCCCGATTACATAGTTTCATAGTGGAGCATGGGTATTCAGCTAATAGACAGATGGAGGAGGGGGATAATTGTATTAATTTAACTTAGTTTAATTTAATATTGCATTAAAATATATTTTAATGTTACACCTTTAACTGCTTTATGATTTATTAATTTGGTTGTAATAAATTAATAGGATTTTCTTCGGTAATCTCTTTTTATTTATTTACCTATTTAATCTCTCTCCTCTTGAAAATATATATGAAGAACTATATATTCTTCATATCTGGCATATAGCTCAAAACTTTAATTTACAAGCATGAAGTAAAGTCTCTACTGCTTAACAGGATTACAAAATTCCTGAGTTATTGAATAAAAATTTCCAATAGAATTCTTGGCATCTAAAGAATCTTTGAAAGCTTAACTCTGCCAGATTAAGTTTATCATAATTAGCTTAGTATCTGCACATTCCAGATAACCTTGAAATCAGTCATAGAAACACTTGTGCAAATGACAATGATCACTTGGTATCATATCTGAGAAGAATGAATGACGCTCCAAGTACTATGTGTTTTCCTATTATAGCATGTTAAACATTTTAGAAACACTAGGGAGCAAATGATACTAATCCATGAACTAGTGCTGAAAAATCCTTTCCTTCTTTAACTATGTACCTATCACAAACATCTGTTCCCAGAGAAATTTTCATTTCTACCTCTAACCCCCCCCCCCCATATAAGTAAATATTACAGTATACTGTAATATTGGAATAGTAACCATTTCTTGAGAGGAGCAGAACTCAAATTTTCTTTATCCTGACTAATATTTACAATACGCTGCATAGTCAATCTGATATTCAAATCTGTAAGAAAACCTGCATCCTGTCAGTAAAATGCCATTGATTCTATCAACCCGAAGGGGATCGCCGAATAAATGATTTGCTGTCCGCTGTAGACCGCTCTAAATCTGGAGTGTTATAAGCGGGAGGATTTGCCGGAAAGATTCAACAGGCTTCAAAGATAGTGGTGCGAGAGAGAGAGAGAGAGAGAGATCCTTAAGGATATTATCATGGCTGGACTATGTGGCTTACCTCCGTTGAAATGCCGCGCAGAGCTTTCCCAGAGTGTTGAGAAGAAACCGGGATTCCTTCATCTACATAGGAGAACAACTCGCGACACCTTCCGAGCTGCCAGCAACCCAGAAGACCAATAGTACATGTTGCCTAGCATCTGTCATGTGATTGTCGCTGGCCAATCCTTCGGTCCTTCTTACGCTGGCTTTCTGTCAGATCTGTGCTACGGCTCCCAGTTTGGTTGGGTCATATAATGGGAACGAGTGGGGAGACTGACTCCTCTTGTTTATGCAGATAAATGTCACCAGGTAGAACGTGTGGGCATTTCTCGATTGACAACAGGCAAGACAACGGGAATGAGGCTTGGAAAGAATTGTGCTGTGAAAACATACAGAAAGCGCTCCAAGGTGGAGGCTTGCATCTTTCCAATGGAATCCGGAGTAGGTAAGTGACTGAATAGAAATGAGGATATTTAAAGTAGCACGGATTGGTTATTACAGAATTTAGAAGCAAGATTTACAAATGCTATAAACTCTGTAACAATTTATAAATATTAGATTACTTTTAAATGGGCTGAAATCGAATGTCTTATATTTCGCTGGGATTTTGCCAATAAACACTACATTAAAAGCAAACAGGTTTCACTGTAGTTAATTTAATACTTTATCAGGACAAATAAATAAATCTTAATAAACAGCACATTGTTAAATACAGATGCACAAAAAAGTCCCATACTAAAAATGAGATTGCAAGATTTACTGCCAGATAATTAGACACTGAACTGTAACTTAACTATTAAAAGTTGATATAATATAGTATGTTTGCACTACTCTGAAAACCAGTTCTACTTAAGTTTTGGAATAAAAATTTCAAACATATTTTTTTTATTTAGGTAATTACAGCACAAAGAAGTTTATTTGTACCAATGCTTCATGTAACTTTTTGTTAATAAAATAACTTTTACTTAAGCAATTTACTGTACACAAAAAGAATTATACTAAGAAAAAAAAATCCACAGAAGGCAGTATTATTATTTGGACTACCCAAATTGCCAGGGAAATATATGCTTTGAGACTTCTTCAACTATCGATAAATGGGAGTCATTAAACCTCATCCTTTTGGAATAGCTGAATAGCCTCAAAATGAATATTATTCCCAGACTAATTTATATTTTGAAAGGAATTCCAGTTCTGAAATATTTTCAGAAAATAAATTCTTTGTTTATGTTGTTGGTTTGACCCCTGAGCTTGGCGATTTGGTTCCAAACATTCAAATAGACATCTTCAGTGCACTTTGGATTGTGCTTGTCTGGGGGAGCACTGGCTTTTAAATACCTTTCTGAGTCCTTGTCTGATTTTGGGTTGTGTCATTGGCTGGTTATAGTTGCTGAGTCATAGCCCTTGTTTTAAGTACCGTCTGTGTGATATAAATTAGTGCTGGTGTTATTGTTTGGATGTCTTGATGATGTCATGGTATGGTTTCGGGTTGCTTTGATCGGCTGCATGTGATTTCTTGTGAACTGTGAAATTATACTTTGTTTGCAGCATGGCTCTTCTTTGGTCTTTAAATGCTTCCTTCGGGATTGTGGTTGATCAACGTCAATGTGTAAATTGGATCAATGTCAGTGTGTCTGTTTATTGATTTATTGGTGGAAAATCAGGCTTCCAGGAATTCCCTTTCTTTCTTTGACTTTGACCAGGTTACAACTGTGGCCCTGGTTTGATCAAATTTGTGTCCTTTTGAGTGGACAAACATGAGGGATAAAAGGCAATGTCTCTTGATGGCCAGGAAGTATTTGTGCAGTCCGGTTGATAATTTTCTTTCTGTTTGGCTTACATAGTTCTTCTCACAGTTGCTGCATTGGATCTGATATATGACGCCTGAACTTTGGTTTATTTCTTCTTTGAAAGGGCATCATCAGAAGACATTTGAACAACAACAGCAGCACTAATTTACATCACACAGACGATACTTAAAACAAGGACTATGACTCAGCAACTACAGCCAGCCAATCACACAACCTGAAATCAGATCAGGATTCAGAAAGGTATATAAAGGCCAGTGCTCCTCCGGATAAACACAATCCAAAGTGCACTGAAGATGTCTCCTTGAGTGGAGATGAAATGTTTGGAACCAAATCACCAAGCTCGTGGGTCAAATCAACAACCGACATAACTACCAACCTGAGCTACTAATAGGTGAAACTCAAAAAATTAGAATATTGTGCAAAAGTTCATTTATTTCAGTAATGCAACTTAAAAGGTGAAAGTAATATATGAGATAGACTCATTACATTGCAAAGCGAGATAGTTCACGCCTTGATTTGTCATAATTTTGATGATTATGGCTGACAGCTCATGAAAACCCCAAATTCACAATCTCAGAAAATTAGAATATTACATGAAATCAATAAAACAAGGATTGTACATAGAACAATATCGGACCTCTGAAAAGTATAAGCATGCATATGTACTCAGTACTTGGTTTGGGCCCCTTTTGTATCAATTACTGCCTCAATGTGGCATGGCATGGATGCTATCAGCCTGTGGCACTGCTGAGGTGTTATGGAAGAACAGGATGCTTCAATAGAGGCCTTCAGCTCTTCTGCATCATTCGGTCTCATGTCTCTCATCTTTCTCTTGGCAATGCCCCATAGATTCTCTATGGGGTTCAGGTCAGGCGAGTTTGCTGGTCAATCAAGCACAGTAATTCCATGGGCATTGAACCAGGTTTTGGAATTTTTGGCAGTGTGGGCAGATGCCAAGTCCTGCTGGAAAATGAAGTCAGCATCCCCATAAAGCTCATCTGCGGAAGGAAGCATGAAATGCTCCAAAATCTCCTGGTAGACACTGCGTTGACACTGGACTTAATGAAGCACCATGGACCAACACCAGCAGACGACATGGCTCCCCAAATCAACACAGACTTTGGAAACTTCATACTAGACTTCCAGCATCTTGCAGTGTGTGCCTCTCCATTCTTCCTCCAGACTCTGGGTCCTTGGTTTCCAAATGAGATGCAAAAGTTGCTCTCATCAGAAAAGAGGACTTTGGACCACTGACCAGCAGACCAGTTCTTTTTTTCTTTAGCCCAGTAAGGCACTTCTGACGTTGTTTGTTGATCAGGAACGGCTTCACAAGAGGAATACGACATTTGAAGCCCATGTCCAGGATCCGTCTGTGTGTGGTGGCTCTTATGCACTGACTCCAGCCTCAGTCCACTCCTTATAAAAGTCCTCAACACTTTTGAATGGCCTTTTCCTGACAATCCTCCCCAGGCTACGGTTATCCCTGCTGCTTGTGCACCTTTTTCTTCCACACTTTTCCCTTCCACATAACTTTCCATTAATGTGTTTTGATACAGCACTTTGGGAACATCCAACTTCTTTTGCAATTACCTTTTGAGGCTTTCCCTCCTTATGGAGGGTGTCAATGATGGTTTTCTGCACAACAATCATGATTGTGATTCCTACTGAACCAGACTGAGAGACCATTTAAAAGCTCAGGAACCCTTTGCAGGTGTTATGGCTTAATTAGCTGATTAGGGTGGGACATTTGAGCCTAGAATATTGAACCTTTTCACAATATTTTAATGTTCTGAGATTGTGAATTTGGGGTTTTCATGAACTGTAAGCCATAATCATCAAAATTATGACAAATCAAGGTTTGAACTATCTCGCTTTGCATGTAATGAGTCTATCTCATATTAGTTTCACCTTTTAAGTTGCATTACTGAAATAAATGAACTTTTGCACAATATTCTAATTTTTCGAGTTTCACCTATACAAAGACATTTTAAATTCTTTGCTTAGAAAATTTGTATGGTGTTATTTGATGCCAAGAATATTTTACATTCAGAATATTTTCAGAAAATGTAATTACCAATAAATAAATAAAGTTTGGTTTTCCAAATCTAGAGCTATGCTATTGTGCTTACCAATTGTCAAGTATTAAATATTGGAAGCCAACAATTGTTATTAAATTTGTCATTTAGCAACTTTGGAATATACATATATAGCACCTTCACTTGGATAAACAGTAATGGACTCTAAATATGCTAAAACTCTAGCAACTCTAGAAACAGTTATGTCAGTTAGAAAGTTGTGGAATGGAATGTCTAATAAAAAATAATTTCCCATTCTAAATTGACTTTATGTGAAAACCCAAATTTAAATAGTAGTGATATGAAAAATTGGAATGGAAGTGGAAATATTGCTTTGGACCAATTAATAAATGATGAAAATGATTTTTAATGTATTTATTTAATTTAAGCCCCTAATTTAAGTGATACCGGGCAGTTTACAATGCAGTAAACAGCATGAAAAAATGTAAAGATTAAAAACATTAAAACGTTGAGCACTGAATATTAAAACATTAAATATGTTTTAAATATTATTTAAATATTAAATATGTTACAAGATATCTCCATAACAATGGCAGATATAACCCAATGGCAATATTTACAGTTATAACATTTGTTAACAACATTGTTTGAACCAGCAGCATTTTCAGCTTGATACAATAGGGGTATCAAACTCATTTTCATTGAGGGCCGCATCAGGGTTGTATTTGACCTTGAGGGCGGCATGGGCATGGCCAGGGTGGGCGTGCCAGATTGATCTCACTCACGTCGGAGGCGCCTGTGGCCAGAGCTAGGGGTGAAATACTCCCGGTTCGACCAATCTGGTAGCGATGATGGCTGGTGGTTCGGAGAACTGGTAGCAATGGCAGCTCGAGGCTCTGCCCACCTGCCCAGAAGTCATTACTTCTTGATTTTAATCCTTCTCTTTCTGGGTGCAGTGCTTCTGCTTGTTGGGCCACTTCCCCGAAGCCAGCAGTTCCGTGGCCAGCTGCTTTGCTTTTTCACTCTTGAGGCTTTCGGGAGGCTTGCGCAGCAGCACTGGCATGGGGAGGCAGGCCCCATGCACGTGCTTGTTCGGTGCAGCTGCAGGCAAGTCAAGAGACAGTGAGACAAAGGGGCTGGTGCATTGGGATCACCTCTGCCTGCCCCATGCCTCTGCCTCTGTAGGGTTAATATTTTGTTCATCATGGGTTAATACTTTGTAACCATCATGTGCGTTTTGGAATGCGGGTAGCACTCTTATAACCTGAAACATTTGTTGCTTTAATCTTCCTTGCATACACGCATATTTGCCTGAAAGCCAATGATGTAATAACTAACCAATTATTGTGCCTTGGAGATTCATTAGCCAATAATGAAGTAACACATATGTTAGCTAAGCTATGAAAAGCTATATAAACTTTGTGTAATGTTCAATAAAGATTCTGGCTCTGCTCAATAAAGTTTCTATGATTCTGATTCTGCTGATTCTGATTATGCTGCTAATTCTGGAAAAAGTCTGATTCATCATCATCAACCCTTGGGTCATTTTAACATTTGGCGTCCAGGAGCAAGGACTTCTTACTTCATCCGGCAAGGATAGGTGCACCAACAGCCTTCGGGTTTCTACAACCATTTTTTGGTTTCTGTAAGTATGGGGTCTTCGCTTTCTGAGGAACAAAGAAAGCATGCAGACGAGTTATTTATCTTCTTAAGAAAAATGATACAGTTGTATCACAGCATGCTCTCTTTCGGCTGTTCTGTGAGATTGCCTCACAATGTTTATGGTATTCAGAAAAGGGCTCTTTAAAATAGTCAGACTGGAAGAAAATTGGAACAGTTTTGCATTCCGAGCCAAGGGCAGAGATACAGATTTTGCATGTTTGACATTTATGTCGCCATGCTATAGAAACATTTGGTCATAAGGAAGTTTCTCTTTTAATATCTCCTCAGCCTCAGTATCCTACTGCTGTGGTGTGTCCTCCATATCCGAAAATAAGTTTTGTTGCCTCCTGCTCCTCATGATACTGGACAAAAGCCTCCTCCTGACATTGTTCTGCAATCTTCTTTTCAAAAGATGGTGGAAACTTGTAAGAAGGATGCTGCTATTCCTGGGGAAGAATTAGCTGGATTGTTGTCTGTATGTCCTGTTCAATATCATCCAGGACCTCAAGCTGGTCAGCAGATAGCAGAATGGGAGGGCTTGCCATATCAAATCTTAGAAAACAAAGCGTGCCTTTCCCGTAACACTACCTCTCTCTCCTGTGCCGCCCCAGCCACAGGCGGTAGCGCTGGGGTCGATTTAATTACTCAAGAAGATTTGGATTTTAAATTTCCTTTAGAAATTAAACTTGTGCCTTCTCGGTACACTGGTCCTATTTCTTCTAGACTAGTTGGTCTTATTTTACCATGTTCTTCTGCTCATAAATTCGGCTGTTTTGTAGTTCCAGAGGTTATTGATTCTGATTATACTGGGGTTATTCTTATGTAAATATGGGTTAATATTCCACAACTTCTCTCTAAGGGCTCTTCTGTGGCTCAACTTATTTTTCTTCCATATGAGGTTCCTACTCCCGGCACAGGGCCCATGGTGAGGCTGGCTTTGGCTCTACCTCTTTCTGTAGGGCTTCATCCAGTCACCTCTCTTTGGCCACTTCTTACATTGTATCTTAATAAGCAACCTTTTCAGGGATTGCTAGATACAGGTGCCGATGTTATTGTCATCTCCCTTTTACAGTGGCCCATGCAATGGCCAAAACGTGCTGTTAATTCCTTATGGGGCATTGGTGGGTCCACACTGCCTGGCAAAGCATTCATCCTATAACCCTCACAACTTCTGCGGGTAAGTCTGTGTCTTTACAATCTTATATTTTAGATATTCATACTTATATATGGGGTAGGGAACTTCTTTCTCTTCTCAACGCTCATCTGGTTTTAGATGATGGCACTTCCTCTTAAATGGCTTTGTTCTATTCCTGTTTGGATTGAGCAATGGCCATTATCTTTTGAAAAATTGATTGCTCTTCATTCTCTAGTACAGGAGCAACTGATTGCTGGTCATATTGAACCTTCCACTAGTCCATGGAACACCCATGTTTTTGTTATCAAAAAGAAAAGTGGAAAATGGAGATTTTTGCATGATCTTCGCCAGATAAATAAGTGTATTCAACCTATGGGTCCTTTACAATGTGGTCTTCCAAATCCTAATTTAATCCCACAGTCTCATAAATTACTGGTTGTTGATTTGAAAGGTTGCTTCTTTACTATTGCTTTATAGCCACAGGACAAAGAAAAATTTGCTTTTACTTGCCTGTGTTAAATAATAGTCAACCTATCTAGACCCATTCCAGTCCAGCTTTCGCCCCGGATACAACACGGAGACGGCTTTGGTCGCTTGGTTGATGATCTCTGGAGGGCCAGGGATAGGGGTTATTCCTCTGCCTTGGTCCTATTAGACCTCTCAGCGGCTTTTGATATCATCGACCATGGTATCCTGCTGCACCGGTTGGAGGGATTGGGAGTGGGAGGCACCGTTTATCAGTGGTTCTCCTCCTATCTCTCTGATCGGTCGCAGACGGTGTTGGCAGGGGGGCAGAGATCGACCCCGAGGCACCTCACTTGTGGGGTGCCGCAGGGGTAGATTCTCTCGCCTCTCCTGTTCAACATCTATATGAAGCCGCTGGGTGAGATCATCAGCGGTTTTGGGGTGAGATACCAACTGTACGCTGATGATACTCAGCTGTACTTTTCCACCCCGGGCCACCCCAACGAAGCTATCGAAGTGCTGTCCCGGTGTTTGGAAGCTGTACGGGTCTGGATGGGGAGAAACAGGCTCAAGCTCAGTCCCTCCAAGATGGAGTGGCTGTGGATGCTGGCACCCCGGTACAGTCAGTTGTAGCTGCGGCTGACTGTTGAGGGCGAGTCATTGGCCCCGATGGAAAGGGTGTGCAACTTGGGCGTTCTCCTGGATGGACGGCTGTCTTTTGAAGACCATTTGGCGGCCGTCTCCAGGAGAGCTTTTTACCAGGTTCGCCTGGTTCGCCAGTTGCGCCCCTTCCTAGACCATGATGCCCTATGCACGGTCACTCATGCGCTCGTGACATCTCGCTTGGATTACTGCAATGGTCTCTACATGGGGCTCCCCTTGAAGAGCATCCGGAGGCTCCAGTTAGTTCAGAATGCAGCTGCGCGGGTGATAGAGGGAGCTCCTCATGGCTCCCATGTGACACAACTCCTGCGCAGACTGCACTGGCTACCTGTGGCCTTTCGGGTGTGCTTCAAGGTTTTGGTTACTATCTTTAAAGCGCTCCATGGCATAGGGCCGGGTTACTTACGGGACTGTCTACGCCACCGATTGCCTCCCACCAACCCGTACGCTCTCACAGAGAGGGACTCCTTAGGGTGCTGTCCGCCAGGCAATGCCGACTGGCAACACCCAGGGGAAGGGCCTTCTCTGTGGGGGCTCCCACCCTCTGGAATGAACTTCCCCCAGGACTCCGCCAACTTCCTGACCTTCGAACCTTTCGCTGCGAGCTTAAGACACATCTATTTATCTGCGCAAGACTGGCCTAGAATTTTAATTTTTAAATTTTTAAATTTAGTTTTTAAATGGGGTTTTTATTATTTTAATTATAATTTTAAATCTGGCCTAATTCAATAAATTTTTAAATATTGTTTTTACCTTGTATTTATTCTTGTGTTTTTATCAGGCTGTAAACTGCCCTGAGTCCTTCGGGAGATAGGGCAGTATAAAAATTTGATTAAATAAATTAAATAACTAAATAAATAAAACGCTACCATTGGTATATTTTACCTCAGGGTATGTTAAATTTTCCTACTTTATGTCAATATTTTGTGGATCAAGCTTTACAACCTTTTCGTGATCAATTTCCTTCTTATTTAGTCTATCATTATATGGATGATATCTTAATTGCTGGCCAAGATTTTGATGAAGAACAAGTGTAAAAACTGACTGCCATTGTGGCCAGCAGAGGTCTCTATATAGCTCCTGAAAAAATACAACGCACTGCACCTTACACATATTTGGGGCATAAAGTTTTACAATCATCTTCCATTCTTATATTACCTGAGCTGAAAGTACAAAGTTCATATACTTTAGTTCAATGGCAGAAATTGTTAGGCATTATTAATTGGGCTCGTCCATATTTTCAAATCTCTACAGGCGAAATGTTACCTCTTGTTGTGTCTCGCTCGCTCCCCCTGCCGCAGCCGGGCCCCTCTTATCTCCTGCCAGACGCTGATAGTTTGGAAGAATGTCCTGGCATGCCTCCAGCCCCCAGCCCTGGCACCATGCCCGGACAGGCCGAGCAAGACGAAGGGCCTGACGTGCCTTCAGCCCCAGTCCTGGCACCATGCCCAGGCAAACGGAGCAACTAAATCCCTCCCCCACAGCATGTGAGCCTGAAGAATGTGAGGCCAGTCATGAGCTCAGATTACCAACAGCTGGAGGCTGGAGAGATCCTCGCTTCCAGAGAGTTGAGAGGCGACGTCAGCAAAAGGAAGGGAGGGGCAGGCCTGGATAAGTGCTGAGTCATGGAGCCATACCCCAGGCCTATATAAAGAATCTGCTTTCTGGCATTCTCTGAGTCAGGCAAAATCTAACTTGGATTGCTGAAGTCACTTCCTGGTCTCCTGCCTGCCTTGAGAACTCTGATAGGACTTTGGCAGAGCTGCAGAGGCACGCTTGATATGGACTTCCCCGACCCGGCTGTCAGCGGAGGAGTGGGACACGACACCTCTCTTCTTTTTGTTAAAAGATTCCCAGCATCCTGGAGACTTGGTGTCTCTTACCACTTTGCAGAAGAATTGTCTACATGATATTGTAACTAAAGTTGTAACTAAAGTTAAACTGCGATATGTTGATTGAATAGCTTCCACAGCTATTCCACGGCTATGGGACTCTGGTTAGCACTTCACCTTTACAACACTACAACAGAGTTGGAAGGGACCTTGGAGGTCTTCTAGTCCAACCCCCTGCCCAGGCAGGAAACCCTACACCAGGGGTGTCCAAACTATGGCCCACGGGCCAACTGCGACCCGTGGGTCAGTTTTTATTGGCCCGCAGCAAATTCTGAAAATATAATTGAATATGGCCCTTTTCGGCCGCCTCCCGGTGCTTGCCCGGTGGTTCGCTGCGAGGCTCACGGCTCCTCCCCATGGGCGGGGAATAATGAAGGGAGGGGACGGAGGAAGCGGCGAGCGGGAAAGAGGCTGCTGGTTGTGCCTGACCCCAGCAGTTCTACCCTCGCCTTCCTCGGGCCGCCTGGCGAGGCTCCTCGCGCCTCCCCATGTCGGACACGCGTGGCGGCAGTGACAGCCATCGAGAAACAGGTGAGGAGGCGGCGAGCGGGAAAGAGGCTGCTGGCCGTGCCTGACCCCAGCAGTTCTACCCTCGCCTTCCTCGGGCCGCCTGGCAAGGCTCCTCACGCCTCCACCCCATGGGTGGGGAATAATGAAGGGAGGGGGCGGAGAAAGCGGCGAGCGGGAAAGAGGCTGCTGGCCGTGCCTGACCCCAGCAGTTCTACCCTCGCCTTCCTCGGGCCGCCTGGCAAGGCTCCTCGCGCCTCCCCATGTCGGACACGCGTGGCGGCAGTGACAGCCATCGAGAAACAGGTGAGGAGGCGGCAAGCGGGAAAGAGGCTGCTGGCCATGCCTGACCCCAGCAGTTCTACCTCGCCTCCTCGGGCCGCCTGGCAGGCTCCTCGCGCCTCACCCCATGGGTGGGGAATAATGAAGGAGGCGGAGAAAGCGGCGGGAAAGAGGCTGCTGGCCGTGCCTGACCCCAGCAGTTCTACCCTCGCCTTCCTCGGGCCGCCTGGCAAGGCTCCTCGCGCCTCCCCATGTCGGACACGCGTGGCGGCAGTGACAGCCATCGAGAAACAGGTGAGGAGGCGGCAAGCGGGAAAGAGGCTGCTGGCCATGCCTGACCCCAGCAGTTCTACCCTCGCCTTCCTCGGGCCGCCTGGCGAGGCTCCTCGCGCCTCCACCCCATGGGCAGGGAATAATGAAGGGAGGGGGCGGAGGAGGCGGCGAGTGGGAAAGAGGCTGCTGGCCGTGCCTGACCCCAGCAGTTCTACCCTTGCCTTCCTCGGGCCGCCTGGCGAGGCTCCTCGCGCCTCCACCCCATGGGCAGGGAATAATGAAGGGAGGGGGCGGACACGCGTGTCAGCAGTGACAGCCATCGAGAAACAGGTGAGGGCAGCGAGGGGCCAAACAGCGTTGATGGGGGGAAGTGTGCAGAATGTCTCCAGACAAAAACTATATCGCAAACATAGTTTCAAGTTCATACCAAATACAAAACAAAAGCCAAGATCAGGGGTGTCCAAACTTGGTCTCTTTAAGACTTGTGGACTTCAATTCCCAGAGTTCCTCTGGGAGTTGAAGTCCACAAGTCTTAAAGGGACCAAGTTTGGACACCCCTGGCCAAGATGAATGAATATGAAACATTTTCCCCCCTTAAATGAAGATGATATCCACATATTGTTGCTTTTTAGTAGACTGACTGTATCCATCTGTATTGTAATGTCCCAGGTTTTCAGGCCTCTGATATAGTCCTAAATATTTACCACGAGTCACCAGAAATGGCAGCACCGAAGAAACGCAAGATAGCAAGTGAGTGTAGAAGATTTCAAACACGGTGGGAAAATGAATATTTCTTTAAAGAACTCAACGGAAAGTGTGTCTGTTTGATTTGCAATGAAGATGTTGCCGTGATGAAAGAGTATAATGTCCGTCGGCACTATGAGACCAAGCATCAGAGCTACGCATCGTACATAGGTGCCAAACGAGCACAGAAATTCAATCAAATGGCAGCTAGCCTGCAAGCTCAACAACAGTTTTTATTTTGTGCTAACAAAATACATGAAAACGCCACAGCAGGAAGCTATGAAGTCGCAAAACTTATTGCCCAGCATGGCAAACCGTTCTCAGACGGTGATTTCATAAAGCAGTGCCTCATCAAAGTCACAGAAGTAATGTGCCCGGAAAAAGTGCAGGATTTCAACAACATGACCTTATCCAGAAATACAGTGGTGCGGAGAATCGAGGACTTGTCAACTAACCTGAAACTTCAGCTGAGAGAGAAAGTTTGTGCTTTTGATTTTTACTCGATAGCATGTGATGAGAGCACAGACGCCACAGACACCGCACAGCTTTTAATTTTTTTGCGGGAAGTCGATGATAATTTTTGCTGTACGGAGGAGCTGCTTGATATGATGAGCCTAAAAGGCACAACGACGGGTGGAAATATTTTTGACGCTGTGTCAGAGGCAGTTGAAAAGATGGGGCTTAAATGGGACAAGCTCTGTGGAGTAACAACGGATGGAGCTCCGACCATGACGGGTGAGCGCAAAGGAATGGCATCCATGGTGTGCGTTAAGGTAAAAGAGAGCGGAGGTGAGGCTGTTAGGATGCACTGTATAATCCACCAAGAAGCACTGTGTGCCAAGACTGTCCAGCTGGGCGATGTGATGAACACTGTTGTAAAAACTGTCAACATAATTCGAGCTAGAGGACTGTACCACAGGGAATTTCAAGCTGTCTTATCTGACATGGATGCTGAATACGGGGATGTACTCTACCACTCTGATGTGTGCTGGCTCAGCCACGGCTCTGTGCTGCAGCAGTTTTATTCGCTGAGATCAGAAATCGACAAGTTTTTGAAAGAGAAGGACCGACCTCTTCATGAACTGAGTGACCCTCTGTGGCTGGCAGACCTGGCATTTTTAGTTGATCTCACTCATCATCTGAATACACTGAACAAGAACCTACAAGGCAAAGAACAGCTGGTGTCACACCTGTATGCGCACATGAAAGCCTTCTGTGTAAAGCTCCGCCTGTTTGAGACACAACTACGAAGCTTTAATGCTGCACACTTCCCTGCGCTGTCTGAAATCAAGTCTGCTTTTCCAAAGGCAGACCTTTCTGCTAAAAAGGAGAAATATGTTTCTGTAATTACATCTCTCGTGACAGAATTCAACCAGCGTTTTCAAGATTTTTCTGTCATTGAAAAACAAATCAAGCTGTTCTCGACCCCCTTCCTGGTGGATGCAGAAGAAGTGGAGGAGAGTCTGCAGTTAGAACTGATTGAAATGCAATGTGATGATTCTCTGAAGAGTCAACATCAGCTTCTCTCCTCCTGACTTCTATCAGAGTTTGGATCATGCCAAGTTTCCTCTGATGAGACGCCACGCAAAAAGAATGATGAGCCTGTTCGGCTCAACATACATATGTGAACAAACATTTTCTCTGTTAAATCAGAACAAAAGCAGACTGAGATCCAGAATGACTGATAGCCATCTCTGTGAAGTCCTTTGTGTCTCAACCACCAAACTTTCGTATACTTAAGCCTAAACTGTGCATAGGGACTACCCAGACGGCTGAAAAAAGTGATTTCTGACAGGTTCTCACACTTTTGACCAGTCCTCACACTTATGACCGGTCATCATTTATGCCTGTTGCAGCATTTTGTGCATAAGGACTACTCAGAGGGCTGAAAAAGTTATTTTTGACCTGTCCTCACACTTTTGACTGGTCCTCACACCTACAACTATCTTTACATTTTGCACCCTATCTTGTAACCGTGGTGAAGAGAAGCAGTTGTGAAATGAGTGATATGGTTGTTAAAAATGCTGCAATGGGCATAAATGTGAGGATGGTCATAAGTGTGAGGACTGGTCAAAAATTACTTTTTTTAGCCCTCTGAGTAGTTTCTATGCCCATAGCCACATCCACTCAGTCACATGAGCAGTTAGCCATGCCCACCCAGTCACATGAGCAGTTAGCCATGCCCACCCAGTCACATGAGCAGTTAGCCATGCCCACCCAGTCACATGAGCAGTTAGCCATGCCCACCCAGTCACATGAGCAGTTAGCCACGCCCACCAGTCACATGACCACCAAGCCACACCCCAAAATAAGCCATGCCCACAGAACTGGTACGAAAAAAATTTAGACACCCCCCCCCCCCGTTCAATGGTGTGGCCCGGGCCTTTGCTTATTTTTCTGTATTTGGCCCTCACCAAAAAAACTTTGGACACCCCTGCCCTACACCATTTCAGACAGATGGTTATCCAACATTTTCTTAAAAATTTCCAGTGTTGGAGCATTCACAACTTCTGCAGGCAAGTCGTTCCACTTATTAATTGTTCTAACTGTCAGGAAATTTCTCCTTAGTTCTCCTCACCGACCAGGGGGAGGGACGGGGATACGGCCAGATCCTGTGAAGGCTCACGACGTTACTAGCTTGGGTTCGGGGATGGGGGTGGAGGCGGATGCTCAGTTCCATGAGGGTCATTTCATTAGCACGGTAACTGGGAGGGGCAGATATGGCGGAAGCGGGGGACCATATCATGTTAGGGGAGTGCGTGAGTGTTATCTGCGAACGATCTCGCACTCCGGTCCCTCTGTCTTTTCCCGTTCCCGAGTGGTCAGGATCCTCAGAGTCTGGACCTTCAGCTGATGTTGTGCAATGCCAGGTCCGTTGCGAATAAAGCCCCCCTTATTCATGATCTTATACGGGAGGAGGGTGCGGACCTGTTAGGCATTTCAGAGACCTGGCTGGACATGGAAGGGGGGGTGCCCCTGGTTGAAATGTGCCCACCAGGTTTCCATGCATTTCATCAGCCGAGGGCCCAGGGTAGGGGTGGTGGGGTGGGATGGCGGTTATTATTAACGAAGGTCTTCAACCGAGGGAGGTCACTGTTCCACAGATAGCCAGATGTGAGTCCCTCTTCGTGAGGTGGGGTCAGGGGATACAGGTGGGTTTGCTGATTACGTACCTGGCTCCCTGAGGCGTGACAGCAGCCCTGCCCGAGCTGCTAGAGGTAATAGCCGAGTTGGCGGTTGATACCCCCAGACTTATGGTTATGGGGGATTTCAACCTACCATCGCTCGGTGAGTCATCTACTGTAGCTCGGGAGTTCATGACTTCCATGACGGCCTTGGACCTGACCCAGTTAGTTGATGGTCCCACTCACATTGGGGGAAACACTCTGGACTTAATTTTTATCTCTGGACAGTGGCTGAAGGATCTAGAATCAAGGGACTTAGTCACTCTACCCTTGTCATGGTCGGATCATTCTCTACTTCGGTTGGACGTTCGAACCGCTATCCCGCACCGCAGGGAGATGGAACCGACAGGTTGGTTCCGTCCCAGGCACCTGATGGACCCGGAGAGGTTTCTGACGGAGCTTGGGCCACTTCCTGAGGACCTAGCCCATGACTCGGCTGAAGAACTCGTCGCCGCCTGGGAAAGAGCGGCGGCGGGGGCCTTGGACGCGTCGTGCCTTTGCGGCCTCTGACCCAGCGCCGGTCTCGACCGGCTCCTTGGTATTCCGAGGAGTTGAGAGAGATGAAGCACCGGAAAAGATGCCTAGAGAATAATTGGAGGGCCAGCCGTTCTGAACCTGATCGAACACTAGTAAGGTCTCATATTCAGACCTATCTAGTGGCGATAGGATCAGCAAAACTATTTCTCCATTCTTGTTGCATCGGCAGATAACCGCCCAGCAGCCTTGTTTAGGGTGACCCGCTCCCTTATTACTCAGGGAGTTAGGGAAGACCCCTTGCACGGCCGTGCTGAGGACTTTGGATAATATCTGCACGATAAAATCGCTCAGATTCGGGATGGGCTGGACACAGATTGGGTAGTCTCAGATGGGATGATGGAGGCGGTTCTTGAGGCTGTCATCTGGGAGGAGTTTGACACTGTGGCTCCCGATGACACGGACAGGATACTGAGGAGGCTGAATGCAACCATGTTTATTGGACCCGTGTCCCTCCTGGCTGGTACTGGCCACACAGGAGGTTACACGAGGCTGGCTCCAGGGAATTGTTAATGCTTCTCTGAGAGAGGGTGTCTTCCCTTCAGCCTTGAAAGAGGCTGTGGTGAGACCCCTCCTCAAGAAGCCCTCCCTGGATCCAGCTGTTTTATCGAACTACCGTCCGTTTGTTTTGTGGTGAAGGTTGTTGAGAGTGTGGTAGCGCATCAGCTCCCTCAGTACCTGGATGAAACTGTCTATCTGGACCCGTTCCAGTCCGGCTTCCAGCCTAGGTACAGCACTGAAATGGCTTTGGTCGCATTGGTGGATGATCTCTGGAGGGTCCGGGACAGAGACTGTTCTTCTGTCCTGGTCCTATTAGATCTTTCAGCGGCTTTTGATACCATTGACCATGGTATCTTGCTGCGGTGGCTAGGGGGGCTGGGAGTGGGGGGCACCATTTTTCGGTGGTTCTCCTCCTTCCTCTCTGACCGGTCGCAGACAGTGTTGGCAGGGGGGCAGAGATCAACCGCCAGGCGCCTCTTATGTGGGGTGCCCCAGGGGTCGGTTCTCTCACCTCTCCTGTTCAATATCTATATGAAGCCGCTGGGCGAGATCATCTGTGGTTTTGGGGTGCGATGTCATCTGTACGCTGATGATACGCAGTTGTACATTTCCACTCCCAACCACCCCAGCGAAGCCGTTGAGGTGATGTCCCGTTGTCTGGAAGCCGTGCGGGTCTGGATGGGGAAAAACAGGCTTCGACTCAACCCCGCCAAGACTGAGTGGCTGTGGATGCCGGCGTCCCGGTGTAATCAGCTGAGGCCATTGCTGTCTGTGGGGGACGAGTCATTGGCCCCCACAGAGAAGGTCCGCAATCTGGGCATCCTTCTGGATGCACGACTGTCGTTGGAAGAGCATTTGACGGCCGTCGCCAGAGGAGCTTTTTACCAGGTCCGCCTGATACGCCAGTTGCGTCCCTTCTTGCACCGGGATTCCTTGTGCACAGTCACTCACACCCTCGTCACTTCTTGTCTGGACTATTGCAATGCTCTCTACATGGGGCTTCCCTTGAAGAGCACCCGAAGATTCCAATTAGTTCAGAATGCGGCCGCGCGGGTGATAGAGGGAGCGACTCGTTGCTCCCATATAACATTTCTCCTGTGCAGGCTGCACTGGCTTCCGGTGGTCTTTCAGTGCAATTCAAGGTGTTAGTTACCATCTTCAAAGCGCTCCATGGCATAGGACCGGGTTACTTATGGGACCGCCTGCTGCTACCGGCGACCTCCCATCGACCAGTGCGCTCCCATAGGGAGATTCTCCTCAGGGTGCCGTCGGCCAGTCAATGTCGGCTGGTGGCGCCCAGGGGGAGGGCCTTCTCTGTGGGGGCACCAACCCTCTGGAACAAGTTACCACCAGGTATCCATCAACTCCCTGATCTTCGGATCTTTCGACGCAAGCTGAAAACATTTTTGTTTCACCGTGCAGGACTGGCCTAGTGGGTTTTTAATAAGGGATTTTATTGGTTTTAAGTTATTCAACCAACTCTAAATTTTCCTTTTAAACTGGTCTTAAAAATTGTACTAACTGTTTTTACTTTGGGAGAAAGGCGGTATAGAAATTGAAACAATAAATAAATAAATAAATAAATAAGTTGCTTCTTTCCTTGATCAGTTTCCACCCATTGCTTCTTGTTCTACCCTCAGGTGCTTTGGAGAATAGTCTGACTCCCCCTTCTTTGTGGCAACTCCTGAGATATTGGAACACTGCTATCATGTCTCCCCTAGTCCTTCTTTTCATTAAACTAGACATACCCAGTTCCTGCAACCGTTCTTCATATGTTCTAGCCTCCAGTCCCCTAATCATCTTTGTTGCTCTTCTCTGCACTCTTTCTAGAGTCTCAGCATCTTTTTTACATCACGGCGACCAAAACTGAATGCAGTATTCCAAGTGTGGTCTTACCAAGGCATTATAAAGTGGCACTAACACTTTACGTGATCTTGATTCTATCCCTCTGTTTATGCAGCCCAGAACTGTGTTGGCTTTTTTAGCAGCTGCTGCACACTGCTGGCTCATATCTAAATGGTTGTCCACTAGGACTCCAAGATCCCTCTCACAGTTACTACTATTGAGCAAGGTATCACATATACGGTACCTGTGCATTTTGGTTTTTTGGTTTTTTTTTGCCTAAATGTAGAACCTTACTTTTTTCACTGTTGAATTTCATTTTGTTAGATAGCGCCCAATGTTCAAGTCTGTCAAGATCCTTCTGTAACTTGAGCCTATCTTCTGGAGTGTTGGCTATTCCTGCCAGCTTGGTGTCATCTGCAAATTTGATGAATTCCCCATCTATCCCCTTGTCCAAGTCATTGATGAAGATGTTGAAGAGTACTGGGCCTAAAACAGAGCCTTGGGGTACTCCACTGCATACTTCCCTCCCTGTGGATGTAGTTCTATTGAGGACTACACGTTGAGTGCGGTTGGTCAGCCAGTTACGAATCCATCTGGTGGTGGTGCTGTCTAACCCACATTTTTCTACTTTATCTAGTAGTAGGTTATGGTCTACTTTATCAAAAGCTTTACTGAAGTCAAGTAAATTATATCGACAACATTCCTCTGGTCTACTAATTACCTACTGGATGTCTTTATTCTCTCTTTACTGAAAAGGCAATTCACATTCATGAATGGTTAAATTTATCTGCTTCTCCTCCGCGAAATATTTTTCCTTATCAATCAGCTTTAGAGGAACTAATTATGGCATGGCAATGTGCTCTACAATTAACAGGTTGAGATTTGGATGGTGTTGCTTTCACTCATACTAAACTTGAACATGAACATTTAATGACTGTCTCTGACTCATATCAAATTGCTTTTTCTCAATATCTTGGTGATATTAGCTATTCTTTGCCTAAAGATCCTCAAATAGTTATTACAAATACATTAAATCTCTCTTTTTTTTCCTGTTTTTGTTCATTCCCCTATTCCTGAAGTCTTGACAGTATTTACAGATGGATCACCTACTCGAGGTGTAGTGATTTGGACAGATGGTCATCAATGGTTTTCTAAATATACTTCAATCCAGACATCTGCCCAATGTTCTGAGTTGACAGCTGTTATTTTGGCTTTACGATTGTTTTCTGAACAGCCTCTCAATTTAATTGTTGATACACAATACATATATCTTGCTATGCAATCTCTTCCTTATGCTTATTGTGCAGTTTCTTTGGATGTCAATCTCTTGTCTTTTATTATGTCAATCTCTTGTCTTTATTTTTATCTCTAAAACATATTTTGGAAGGACGTGTTTTTCCCTTACATGTTGAGCATATTCGTAGCCATATTCCTTTTCAGAATTCTCTAACAGAAGGGAATCAACAAGCCGATGAAGCTCTAAAAAATGTTACAATGCTATTCTCTGATCCTGTTGCTAGTCACTCGTATTTTCATCCAAATACTAAGTCTTTGGCTAAGCAATTTCATATTCTTCTTTCTCAGGCTCGTGATATTGTTCGAGGCTGTGCTTCTTGTCAACAATTTGCTGTTTCCTTTCCTATGGGGGTGAATCCTCGAGGAACAAAAGCTAATCAAATCTGGCAAATGCGTGTTATGCAATTTCCTAATTTTAAACCGTAGTCTTATTTACATGCCTCCATTGACCTATATTCTCACTTTTTGTGGGTCACTGCTTCTCGACATGAGCACACTTCTGATGCAGTGTCTCATTGTCTTTCTGCCTTTTCTGCAATGGGCCAACCAATTCAATTCTTGAAAGAGGCGGTGGTGAGACCTCTCCTCAAGAAGCCTTCCCTGGACCCAGCTATTTTGGGAAATTATCGTCCAGTTTCCAACCTTCGCTTTGTGGCGAAGGTTGTAGAGAGTGTGGTTGCATGGCAGCTCCCCCGGCACCTGGAGGAAGCTGTCTATCTAGACCCATTCCAGTCCGGCTTCCGACCCGGTTATAGCATGGAGACAGCTTTGGTCGCGTTGATGGATGACCTCTGGAGGGCCAGGGACAGGGGTTGTTCCTCTGCCTTGGTCCTATTAGATCTCTCAGCGGCTTTTGATACCATCGACCATGGTATCCTGCTGTGCCGGTTGGCGGGATTAGGAGTGGGGGGCACCGTTTATCGGTGGTTCTCCTCCTATCTCTCTGACCGGTCGCAGACGGTGTTGACAGGGGGGCAGAGGTCGTCCTCGAGACGCCTCACTTGTGGGGTGCCTCAGGGGTCGATTCTCTCGCCTACCCTGTTCAACATCTATATGAAGCCGCTGGGTGAGGTCATCAGTGGTTTTGGGGTGAGTTATCATCTGTACGCTGATGATACTCAGCTGTACTTTTCCACCCCGGACCACCCCAATGAAGCGGTCGAAGTGCTGTCCCAGTGTTTGGAAGCTGTACGGGTCTGGATGGGGAGAAACAGACTCAAGCTCAATCCCTCCAAGACGGAGTGGCTGTGGATGCTGGCACCCCGGTACAGTCAGCTGCATCCGCAGCTGACTGTTGGGGGCGAGTTAGTGGCCCCAAAGGAGGTGGTTCGCAACTTGGGCATCCTCCTGGATGGACGGCTGTCCTTTGATGAACATCTGGCGACCGTCTCCAGGAGGGCCTTTTACCAAGTTCGCTTGGTCCGCCAGTTGCGTCCCTTCCTTGACCGGGATGCCTTATGCACGGTCACTCACGCTCTGGTTACGTCTAGGTTGGATTACTGCAATGCTCTCTACATGGAGCTGCCCTTGAGGTGCACCCGGAGGCTACAGTTAGTCCAGAATGAGGCTGTGCGAGTAGTAACGGGAGCCGTTCGTGGCTCCCATGTAACACCACTACTCCGCAGTCTGCACTGGCTTCCTGTGGTTTTTCGGGTGCGCTTCAAGATTTTGGTTACCACCTTTAAAGCGCTCCATGGCTTAGGACCTGGGTACTTACGAGACCGCCTGCTGTTACCCTTTGCCTCCCACCGACCCGTATGCTCTCACAGAGAGGGTCTCCTCAGGGTGCCGTCCGCCAAACAGTGTCGGCTGACAGCCCCCAGGAGTAGGGCCTTCTCTGTGGGGGCAGTGACGCTCTGGAACAAACTTCCCCCTGGCCTACGTCAAGTGCCTGATCTTCGGACCTTCCGTCGGGAGCTCAAAACACATCTATTCATTCAAGCGGGACTGGCATAATAGTGTTGAATTTTAATTGGGGTTTTGTGAATTTTAAAATTTAAAATTTTAATTTTAATTATCAGCCTTTTATAATCTGCTTTGTTTTAACTGTTGTTTTTAATTGTATATATTTTGTGTTTTATTTTTTGGCTGTACACTGCCCTGAGTCCTTCGGGAGAAGGGCGGTATAAAAATTTAATAAATAATAAATAATTCTGAGCATGTCCAAGATGGCGTTGCCCTGCTGATCGGGGGAGCGGCGATGGGCCTTTTCGGGCTCTGTCCGGGTCTGGGGGGGGGGCCTTAATAACATCTTAGGCCCCCGCCCTGATGGATGAAGACCCAGTCACCCGAAAAAAGGGTGACTTGGCGCTGTGCGACTCCGAGGGGCATTGGGAGGAGCCCTGGAGTTGCGGCGCTTTGACGGTGATCCTGGCGGCCTGCCGAGGCCTGCCGAGCCGCCGCCAGCCATTTCGGCGTTTTGGCGGCGGCGGCGGTGGGGGGGGGCGTTGATATCGCAGACCCCCTGGACTCCTGCCTTGAAGACTCAGGCATTTAGAAGATGGGTGATTTGGAGCTGGGCGTCTCCGGGGGCGATGGGAGGAGCCCCGGAGGGGCTGCGCCCCAATGGAGATCTGGAGGGCCGCCCGGGCTCCGTCGGCCTCTTTGAACTCTCGGTGGCGGCGGCGGTGGCCTGGTTTTCTCCATTGGGTGTTGGCGCCGGTGGAACCCCGGGACTGCTGGCGGGACTTGGTGACTGGTGTCCCTTCCTGGATGGTGGGGATTGCGGTGGCCTTCTTGCGGCGGCGATGGGGCTTTTCCGGCAGCGATGGCCGGGCGGAGGCGGTAGGCGGCGGCCTGCCCCGGTGCTTTGAAGCGGCGGATGGCCCGGTAGGCCCAATGTGGTTGTGGCCTTGCCCTAGTGGCGTGGATATCTGGTGGTGCCTTGAGGAAGGCCCACGGGCCCAGCGGATACCCCTCCATTATTTAACATCTTTAAATAACATCTTTATCATTGTTCCTCCCCCCTTCTTCCATAGTCCACCCCTGGTTGCTTGTATGGGGTGGTGAATTGACTGAGTTAGCGGTTTGGTCATCTACCGCACAAGGATTACAACTAACTGTTTCCCATCAGGATAGACTGGTCATGGTCATTTTACCATCTGCTTTGTCATCTGTTACCATCTTGACCAGCCCAGGATGGGCCTTTTCTGTGATGCGAACCTTCTCTGTGATGCGAACATTTACTGCGGCTGACCTACTTGCCCTGCGAGATGCCCCTCTCTCGTTTGGCCCTCCAGATTATCGAGGGCCCACCTTGAGGATGGGCTTTGGAGCCCCGAGAGGTGGCATGCGAAAAATAGGAGGCTTAGGGGTTTTTTAATTAGTTGTTTTAGCAGATTTTTTAAGGGGAGTTTTAGAGGGGATTTTAAGGGTTGGGAGGGGGGGAGGGATTTGACGGGTAGGGGAGAGAACCCGTCGGGGAGGGATCCAGCCTCTGTGCTTGTTCACAACATTATTACATCTGGTCTGAAGGCAGGGGGGGAGGGTTCTGTTCCAGGACTAGAGGGCTGTTCAATCGGTACGGTAAGTGGGAGAGGCAGATATGGCGGAGGGGGGGGCCGTATCGAGTGTTGGGAGCACGTGCTCGATGTTTGAAGGTGATCACGTGCTCCGGTCCCTCAGTCCCTACCCGTTCCTCAGGCGGCCATGATTCTCAGAGCCTGGATCTTCGGTTGATGCTATGTAATGCCCGGTCCGTGGCTAATAAAGCCCCCCTGATTTGCGATCTTATTCAGGGGGAGTCCGCGGACCTTATGGGCATTACGGAGACCTGGTTGGGTCCGGAGGGGGGGGTTCCCCTCGTTGAGCTGTGCCCTCCAGGTTTCCGAGCATTTCATCAGCCGAGGGCCCAAGGTAGGGGTGGCGGTTGTCATTAAGGAAGATCTAGAGCCGAGGGAGGCCACTGTTCCTCAGATTGCCGGTTGTGAATCCCTCTATGTGAGGTGGGGCCATAGGAATCAGTTGGGCTTGTTGATCGCGTACCTGGCTCCTTGCTGCGTGACCACAGCCCTGCCCGAGCTGTTGGAGGTACTTGCCTCTGTGGCGGTTGAGACCCCCAGACTTATAGTCATGGGGGATTTCAACTTGCCATCGGCTGGCTTGCTATCGACTGCAGCTCGGGAGTTCCAGGCTTCCATGACGGCCTTGGACCTGATTCGGGTAAATGATGGCCCCACGCACATGGGGGGAGGCACACTGGACCTGATTTATATCTCTGGTCAGTGGTTAAATGATCTGGAACTAGATGATTTAGTAACAGAACCGATGTCATGGTCCAATCATTTTCTCCTTCGACTAGACTTCCGAACCGCCATCCATCATTGCAGGGAGACGGAACCTATACGGTGGTTCCGTCCCAGGTGCCTGATGGACCCTGAGAGGTTCCTGACGGAGCTTGGGCCATTCCCTGAGGATCTGGCCCACGGCACGACTGAGGAACTAGTCGCGGCCTGGGAGCGGGCCGCGGCTGGGGCCTTGGACCATGTCGTGCCTTTGCGACCTCTGACCCGGCGCAGATCTCGTCTGGCCCCTTGGTTCTCCGAGGGGCTGAGGGAGATGAAACGCCGGAGAAGACGTCTAGAGAGCAGCTGGAGGTCCAGTCGTTCCGAAGCTGATCGGACACTAGTTAGGTCCTATTCTAGGACCTACCTAGTGGCAATGAGGGAGGCGAGGCACTCATACGCCTCCACCCTTATTGCGTCGGCAGATAACCGCCCGGCTGCCCTGTTTCGGGTGACCCGCTCCCTCCTTCATCAGGAGGTGCGGGATGACCCGTTGCAGGGACGTGCCGAGGAGCTTAGTGGTTAGCTATACGATAACATCGCTCAGCTCCGGGATGGTCTGGACCGAAATTGGGATGATCCAGGCGAGGGAGAGGAGACACGTCTTGTTGAGTCCATTTGGGATGAGTTTGACCCTATGGCTCCCGAGGACGTGGACAGGTTGTTGGGGAGGCTTCACGCCACGACATGTTTACTGGACCCGTGTCCTTCCTGGTTGCTACTGGCCAGTCAGGAGGTGACACGAGGCTGGCTCCAGGGGATTATCAACGCTTCTTTGTTGGAAGGGGTTTTCCCTGCCGCCTTGAAAGAGGCGGCGGTGAGACCCCTCCTCAAGAAGCCCTCCCTGGACCCAGCTATTTTGGGTAATTATCGTCCAGTCTCCAACTTTCGCTTTGTTGCGAAGGTTGTAGAGAGTGCTGTGGCGCGACAGCTACCCCAATACCTGGATGAAGCCGTCTATCTAGACCCGTTCCAGTCCGGCTTCCGACCCGGGTACAGCACGGAGACAGCTTTGGTCGCACTGGTGGATGATCTCTGGAGGGACAGGGACAGGGGTTATTCCTCTGCCCTGGTCCTATTAGACCTCTCAGCGGCTTTTGATACCATCGACCATGGTATCTTGCTGCGCCGGTTGGGGGGATTGGGAGTGGGAGGCACCGTGTATCGGTGATTCTCCTCCTATCTCTCTGACCGGTCGCAGACGGTGTTGACAGGGGGGCAAAGGTCGACCGCGAGGGACCTCACTTGTGGGGTGCCGCAGGGGTCAATTCTCTCGCCCCTTCTGTTCAACATCTATATGAAGCCGTTGGGTGAGATCATCAGTGGCTTTGGGGTGAGATACCAGCTGTACGCTGATGACACCCAGCTGTACTTTTCCACCCCAGGCCACCCCAATGAAGGTGTTGAAGTGCTGTCCCGATGCGTGGAAGCCGTACGGGTCTGGATGGGGAGAAACAGGCTCAAGCTTAATCCCTCCAAGACAGAGTGGCTGTGGATACCGGCACCCCGATTCAGTCAGCTGCAGCCGCGGCTGACTGTTGGAGGCGAGTTATTGGCCCCAAAGGATAGGGTGCGCAACTTAGGTGTCCTCCTGGATGAACAGCTGTCGTTTGAAGATCATTTGACGGCCGTCTCCAGGGGGGCCTTCCACCAGGTTCGCCTGGTTCGGCAGTTGCGCCCCTTCCTTGATCGGGATGCCTTGTGCACGGTCACTCATGCGCTCGTTACCTCTTGCTTGGATTATTGTAATGCTCTCTACATGGGGCTCCCCTTGAAGTGCACTCGGAGGCTTCAGTTAGTCCAGAATGCAGCTGCGCGGGTGATAGAGGGAGCTCCGCGTAGCTCCCATATAACACCGCTCCTGCGCAGACTGCACTGGCTACCTGTGGCCTTTCGAGTGCACTTTAAGGTTTTGGTTACTACCTTTAAAGCGCTCCATGGCTTAGGGCCTGGGTACTTACGGGACCGCCTGCTGTTACCACATGCCTCCCACCAACCCGTACGCTCTCACAGAGAGGGACTTCTCAGGGTGCCGTCCGCCAAGCAATGTCGGCTGGCGGCCCCCAGGGGAAGGTCCTTCTCTGTGGGGGCTCCCACACTCTGGAACGAACTTCCCCCGGGTTTATGCCAAATACCTGACCTTCGGACATTCCGTCGCGAACTGAAGACACATCTTTTAATTCGTGCGGGGCTGGCTTAAATTGAATTTTATTAAATTTTAAATTTTATTAACTAATTTTAAATGGGGTTTTTAGTTCATTGTATACTTTTCAGGCCAATTTTAAAATAAGTTTTTTAATTGCATTTTAAATTGTATATTGTACTATCTGTTTTATTTTTGCCTGTACACCGCCCTGAGTCCTTCGGGAGAAGGGCGGTATAAAAATCAAATAAATAAATAAATAAATAAATAAATAAATAAATAAATAAATAAATAAATAAATAAATAAATAAATAAATAAATAAATAAATAAATAAATAAATAAATAAATAATAATTGAAGACAGACAATGGTCCTGCATATATTAGTAAGGAATTTGCCTCCTTTTGTCAACAATGGAATATTCAATTGACACCTGAAATTCCTTATAACTCTCAAGGACAAGCTATAATTGAGCGAGCCCATCCTAAATTTAAAGCTAAATTAGTCAAAACTGAATCTGGCCCATACAATTTGAGAAAAATTCAAAATTTGATATCTATTGCTCTTTATGCTTGGAATTACTTAACCTTTTTAGATTCCTTTTCAGAAATTCCAGTCAATTTACATTTTCATATTCAGGATCCTGTCTCTGGACCTCTGGTATCCTATCGTCAACTTCCTGATCCTACCTGGCGTGGACCTGCTCAACTTATAACCTGGAGTCGTGGTTATGCCGCAACTGAGGATCTGTTAACAAAACAAGCTGTGTGGATCCCAGGCTGGTGTGTTTGTCCTTATCATGGCATGGCATCAAGGTCTCCACAATCCCATTCCTAACTTTGATCTGCATCTCAAAATGGAAGTTCGTGTTCCCAAGTCGCCACATCCTCCAGCCATGACTTGGGGTCAAGTGAAAGCTACTACCTATGAAGTTCAGCAACAACTACAGAAGGCTTCTTTACCTCAAACCAGGGGTGAAATCTAAAAATTTTCCCTATCGGTTCTGTGGGCGTGGCTTAATTGGTGGGGGTGGCTTGGTGGTCAGATGGCTGGGTGGGCGTGGCCAATAACAATAAATAATAAAAATAATAAACAAAGTATAAAAAACAATGAGAGGTACCAAAAAACAAATTTTACACTTTACACACACACAACACAACACAACACAACACAACTGACTCACACACAGTGTAAAAGCAGCTGCACTTCACACTTCACACAGCCACAAAAAGCTCAAAAACCAACTTTCACACTTTACACACACAACACAACACAACTGACTCACACACAATGTAAAAGCAGCTGCACTTCACACTTCATACAGCCACAAAAAAGCTCAAAAACCAACTTTCACACTTTACACACACACAACACAACTGACATACACACACACACACACACACACACACACACAATACCACATACAGCTTTCTGAGATTTTATGTGTTTGTGTAGTTAGAGTGAAACACTACAGAGACACACCAAATCTCAGAAAGCTGCACAAATATTTTATTTTATTATTTTATTTTATTTTATTTTATTTTATTTTATTGTGGACTTCAATTCCCAGAGTTCCTCAGTCAGAAAAGCCAGACAGCATTAATCGCTCAGTGATGAAATAGATTAGCTAAGTTTAGATTAGTTCTGTCTGGCTGAAAGCGAACCTGGGGCTTTCCGGCTGGGGAAAAAGCCATGAGGTCATCAGTAATCAGGTAAGTGCCTTAGAATCTCTTAAAAGGAGGTTTTCTAGGTTGGCTCCAGTGACGTCACCCTCCTGCTGGGTGCTCTAACAGAGCACTCCGTGTTAGAAGATTGTAAAAGTCAGTGAAACAGAAAAAAAAATCACTGTTCACTGAGCTTAGCATAACCTCTGGGTGAAAGAGGTTATCAGAGTTGTGGGAAAGTGGCAGATCTGACAGGGGGTTTGCTCTCAAGAGCGAATTTTCCTGGATTTATGACCCCACCGAATTCCACTCCCTCCAACTTCAGCACACTCCTGTTTTTATCAGGAAAAAGGAGTGGGAATGTCGCTTCTGCTCTAAAGGACTTATTGATTGATATTCTAAGCAGACGGGAATTTCACAAGCGTTCGATTTTTGATGTAGAATCAGCACGGCAAGTACCGACTCCCTTTTTGAAACTTGAAACCTTTCTTTGTCTTTGATTAATTGACTTTTAAAATGGCGTCTGAAAGTGAAAGTAAAAAATTTTAGTACGATGAAGCAGCGTTATTTGTGGATTGTTACAAACGGAGTTTTTTTATACTGAAAGGAGGGAAGGAGAGTTATTAAGTTTGAATTCGTGATTCTTTTGAAGACAGAATGGCAGCTAAACCTTTAAAGCCTTCTGGAAGAAGGGGATCTGAACCAAGTCTTGAGGAAATATTGAAAGAACAATTAAAACTTTCTGAAGATAGGCAAAAAGAGATGATGGAGAATTTTAATGCAAAAATAAGAAAAGATATTCTTATGGCAGTTCAAGGACTGAGTAAAAAAATTGAAGGATTGGAAGTGGAAATGCAACAGATCTCTCAGTCAAATAAGCATTTAGAAGACAAAATGAAAGGTGTTCAGAAAAAAGTGGATCAAAATGAAGATCAGGTTGTGATATTACAATATAAACTTATGGAAGGAGCTCTTAGAATTCGTGGTATGCAAGAAGAGCGAGGAGAAGACTTAAGAAAAATTATATCAGAAGCATTGGCTGAATTTATTGATGTGGACCCCCAAGAGGTAGCTTACCAAATTGATAAAATATAGAGTTAATTCCTGGATTGCAAGACAGAGAAAGCTTCCTTGGGACATTGTGGTTTATTTTGTGAAAAGGACTATGAGAAATCAGATTCTGCAAGTTTCATATCAGACAACTTTAAAAATTGGAGAACAGGAGTTGAAGGTGTTGAAAGAGATTCCTTCAAAGATGTTAAGAGACAGGAAGGAATTTGTTTTTTTTACACAAGAACTTAAAAAACATCAGATTCAATTCAGATGGGAAGTGCCAGTTGGACTGACAGTATTCTATCAAGGAAGGAGATATAGAATTGACACTGTTTTAAAGGCAAAGGATTTTCTTTCTACAGTTTTGAAAGTCGAAATATAAGTGATAGAAAAATTTCAAGAGACTCAAGAAGGCGTGGTGATCCAAGAGCCTTTATTGCTGCCAGTATTAGAGGAACCACAAGAGCAAAGGGTGACAAGAGGAGCCCTTAAGGGTAAAGAAGAGCAACAGTCTCAAAGTAAAAGTCAGGATCCCAGTATGGAAGCTGTGGGAGGAGCTAGACGGAAGATACCGGAGGAGGAGCTTTCGTTGTCTGCTTCAAAGCTTCAGGAGGCCAGTAATGGCAAATAGAATCTTGTCATGGAATGTTAATGGCTTGAATTCAGCTCAGAAAAGAAGGAAAATATTTTACTACTTGAAACAATTTAAAAATGATGTGATTTGTTTGCAAGAGACACATATAAAATTATCAGACCAAAAATATTTAATTAATTCAAAATTGGGTAACCATTTTGTTGCATCAGCTTTGGAAAAGAAGCATGGAATTGTTGTATATATCAGGAAGGATATACCAGCTAAGTTAATTGAGGCAGATATTCAAGGAAGATTTATTGCTATTGAACTGGTGATAGATGCAAAAAAGACTTTGTTGATAGGTATTTATGCACCTAATCAGCAACAAGAAAAGTTTTACAAAATGTTACATGAGAGGTTGACCCTCTGGGATTATAGTTCGTTTATTTTATTAGGAGACTGGAATGGAGTAATTGATACAAGAAGGATAAGAGAACCTCCTCCAAGAAGATACCTATACATGCAAAATTACCAAAATCCTTTTTTGAAATGATGGAAGACTTTGAGTTTAGAGATATATGGAGGTTACGGAATCCAGATGAGAGAGATTTTACTTTTTTTTCTGATAGGCATCAATCTTTTTCACGTATTGATTTTATTTTAATTTCTAATGACTTGCTTTCTAGGGTGAAGAAAACGAAGATATTTCCGAGGTGTTTAACTGACCATAGCCCAGTATGGATGGAATTATTACAAGGGAAAAAAGGTGGTAGAACATGGAGGTTGAATGAAAATCTGTTTAGATATGAGGATAATGTAACTTATTGTAAGAAACAGTTAAAAGAATTTTTTGATTTTAATATGTACAAAGGGACACCTATAGGAACTGTGTGGGAGGAGAGCAAAGCGTTTATTAGAGGGATATGATTTACTTGGACAATAGGCAAAGGAATAATAAACAAAGGCAGCGTAGGTATTTGGAAGAAGAAATTCAAAGGAAGCAACAGTTATTAATTCAAAACCCACAAGATCACAAACTTAAAGAGGCTATAAAAATATTACAGAGTCAATTTAATATGTTAATGGCAGACCAGGTGGCAACGAATATACAATATGCTAAACATAATACCTTTTGTAATGCAAATAAACCTGGGAGATGGTTGGCATATAATTTAAGGAAGAAACAGAAAGCACGTGTCATACAAAAAATAGAATATAAAGGTAAAGAGATATACCAACAGGATAAAATTAAAAGGCATTCTCAGAATTTTATACTGCACTATATGCAAAAAGACAAAATATTGGATAGGGACATTTATGATTATTTGAAAGATTATAAGGTTAATATTCTAACATTAGAACAGAGGGAGGAGCTGAATCGGCCGATAGCTACTGGAGAAATAGTGGAGGCAATTAAACAATTAAAAATGGGGAAAACCCCTGGTACAGATGGTCTTACAGCAACTTATTATAAAAAAACACAGGATGAAATATTAGGCCCACTTAAAGAATTATTTAATCAGATACAATTAGGAGTGGAAATACCCCCGTCATGGAAAACATCTTTTATTTCACTGATACCAAAAGAGGAGCAAGACTGCTCTAAACCTGGTAACTACAGGCCGATTTCACTTTTAAATAATGATTATAAGATTTTTGTAAAAATAATAGCAAATAGATTAATGTTAGTTTTACAACAAAGAATTCATACTGATCAATCTGGTTTTATAAAAGGGAGGCAGATGAGGAATAATGTTAGACAGATTATTAATATATTGGAATATTTGGAAAAGAAGAATACTTCAGCGGCACTTATTTTTTTGGATGCAGAGAAAGCCTTTGATCGATTGCATTGGGATTTTTTATTTAAATTAATAGAGAAAATGCAATTTGGAGATTGTTTTGTTAGAATAATTAAAGCGATTTATGGAGAGCAAACAGCACAGATTATAGTAAATGGTAGCTTGACAGAAGTTATTAAGATTGCGAAAGGAACGAGACAGGGATGTCCCTTATCACCATTATTGTTTGTTTTGACTCTGGAACCATTATTAGATAAAATACGAGAATTAATGAAAATAGAGGGAATTAAGATTAGACAATATGAATATAAAGTTAGAGCTTTTGCAGATGATGTAGTGGTTACATTAACGAATCCTATAAATTCAAGTAGATTTTTGTTGGAAGTAATTGATAAATATGGAAAGGTATCAGGATTTAAAATAAATCAGAATAAAACAAAAGTGATAATTAAAAATATGTCTATACAACAGAAACAAAAACTAGAGGAAATGACAGGATTTGAGGTAGTAAAAAAGGTTAAATATTTAGGGGTCTATATTAGCTCATCGAACAAGAAACTTTATAAGAATAATTATGACTTGCTATGGCAAAAAGTTCAGAATGATATGAGTGGCTGGAAGAAATTGCAGTTATCCCTATTGGGAAGGATTGCGGCTATTAAAATGAATGTGTTACCTAGATTTTTGTTTCTGTTCCAGATGATACCAATAATTAAAAAGGATAAAAATTTGGAAGATTGGCAGATTGGGATTAACAAATTTATATGGCAGGGTAAAAAGGCGAGGGTTAAAATGAAAATAATACAGGACTCACGGGAAAGAGGTGGTTTAAGAATGCCTAACTTTAAACTATATTATGAAGCAGTAGCCCTTTCAGTAATAAGTGACTGGTTTAACTTAACAGAGGAAAGAATTTTGAATATAGAAGGTTATGACTTGTTATATGGATGGCATGCGATTTATTTTATGAAAAAAGTGGATAGGGCTTTTAAGAATCATGTGTTGAGAAGTGCTCTTTATGGTCTGGAAAAATATTCCTATAAATTAGAATACAAGATTCCTATATGGGCGAGCCCTAGACATGCAATAGAGAATATAAATATAGAACAGAAACAGGAAATGATTACTTATAAAGAACTTTTGTATGCTGAAGGAGGTAGATTGCAATTAAAATCATTACAGGTATTAAATGAAGAAGGAGGAATTATACTTGGTTTCAATATGGGCAAATAAGTGCTAGATGGAAAGAAGATCAAAAATTGGTATAATGCAAAGGAGGAAAATTTAATAAAGCAAATTAGAAATCAGACCCAGGAGCATATAAAGAGATTGTATAATGTGTTGCTTGAAATAGATTCGAAAAGGATTTGGTAAAGGATTGTATGATAAAATGGGCACAGAATATTCAGGAACCAATAATGTTGGAAACATGGGAGAAAATCTGGGTTAGAAATGTTAAGTTTACACAAGCACAGAATTTAAGGAAAATTTTTATAAGATGTTTTATAGATGGCATTAGATCCCAAAAATTATCATGTATGTATCCTAATATCCAAGCGAAATGTTGGAGGTGTGATTGTGATGATGCTACATATTTTCATATTTGGTGGACTTGCAAGAAAATTAAGGTCTTTTGGATAAGAATTTGGTGGATTATTCAAAATGTACTGAAGAAGAAGATAAAGTTCCTGCCACAATTTTTCCTTTTGGGAATTATAACGGATTGTACAGGGATTGAGACTAAATTGATTCTGAATTTAATAACAGCAGCAAGACTGTTGATTGGACAATACTGGAAGAAAGAAGAGATACCTACAATAGAAGAATGGATATTGAAAGTTATTAATTTGGCTGAGATGGCTAAAATCTCAGCGTTTTTAAAAGACAATACGCAGGAAAGATATTTAATTGAATGGAAAAAATGGATTGATTATCTACAAAACAGATATCAGATTAAGAAATATCAGATTGCCTTTGAATAATTAGAAAGTTATTTTATGTAATGGGGAGGGGGTTGGGAGATGAAAAGCTTTGGATGTGGTTATTTGGATTGGAAGGGAAAATTTTATTCTATGTTTGGTTTATGTATGTGATTGACCCGGGAAGCCGGGGGGGGGGAAGGGTTTTTTTTTTTTTTTTTGGGAGGGAGGGGAAAAAAAGGGGAAAAAATGTTTTTGTTTTTTAAAACTCTTTCAATAAAAAAAAAAGGTGGTTTTCTACATGTTTTCTACAGAAAACATGTTTTTTGAGGTTCTGCTGATGAGGAATTCAAGTGAGATCCCCAGAATAGCCTTTAATTAAAAAAAAAAGCTTAAAAGCTCTGCCGATCTCAGCTGAGGGGCGGGATCCTCAAAGGCTTTTTTTTACTTTTAAAGGCATGTTTCAGCTGAAGCAAAACCTTCTTTTAAAAGTATAAAAAAAAAAACCTCTGCTGATGGTGCGGCTCAGCAGAGGCAGGGGGTGGGGCCAGGGATTTTTGCTACCGGTCCTCCGAACCAGCAGTTACCATCGCTACCGGATCGCGCAAGCTGATTCGATCCGGGAGCATTTCACCCCTGCCTCAAACTCCACAAAATCTTTTAGCTGCAGTTTTCGCTGTTATAATCGCAAATTGTTACTATTCTGTTGTGTTGTTTTCTTTGTTTTCCTTTTTTTGTTTCTACCACTTCTGAAGCAACTCCTGCCCTTTCTCTCAATCCTAACCTTTGGATTCGTCATGCTCAATGTATGCTTTTAACTCATGGCCGCAATGTAACCTTAATTATGAACCTCCTATGGCTTTTGGATAAGTTGCTTTTATTCCTAATCTAATTACCTCTTCTATCTTCATTGTTTCGCAACTTCAACATATTTCTTCCTCTTGGCTACTTTCTAAGCCTCCGAGTCAACTGAATTTAGTTAAATGGCGTTACCTCTGTATCAATCAGTTTACTCGAGGTTTGTGTTTTTGCTGTCATGCTCGTCATAATTGGCTTAATGCTTGTTCTGATTATCCAAAAGCAAAACGTATTTTAGATAAAGTGGGGAATTATAGTCATTGTACTCAAAGATTTTGGCTATGGGGTACTACTAATGCTACATTAGAAGGTTCTAATATTGCACCTGATATGTATCCTGATAATTTTCCTATTTTTAATGCCAGTGATTCTTCTAATATCGGATCTATATGTGCTGGATGGCAGTTAAAGGATCCTAATATGTGGTTTTTCTTTGATAAATATGCAACAAATATGCATCCTCAGAACTATCAATGTGCAGCAATTGGATATTTGTCGTTACCAGTACAAATAGGTGTTCCCGACCAATCATCAACTCGTACTCGGCGTGAAGCTTTGGGGCCATGTTCTGATGAAGTCATCATAGATACTCAACATTCCTCATTGTCTACCTATGGACATGCAGTTGCTGGGGCAATTACTGGAGTAATCACCTTGGAAGCATATCCAGGAATAATTGCTCAAGAAAATAGACATTCTATTTGGTACTCACATGTTGATTAGAAAAATCTATCAATGCTACTGCTGCAATTGTTCGAGACTTTTAGAATGAAATTGAAGAACTAAATCAGCATACGCTTCAACAACGTTTTGCTATAGACTATTTGTTAGCTCGTCAAGGAGGATTTTGTAAACTGGTTGGTCAGCGTGCTTGTGCTGTGCATTTTCATTCACTTAATAAAACTATTGAGGATGAACTGGCTAATATGCATTAGAAGATAATGTTCATGAAAATTTTTCTCCTTTTGCTTGGCCAACTAACTGGTTACCTGATTGGTCTTGGTTAACACAAATGTTTTTCTATGGTTTGATTGTAATTGTTCTTCTCATAATTTGCTGTTGTTTTATGCAATGTATTCCTTCATTTTTTGCTCTTTTCTGTTCGCCTCCCCCACCTACTTTGCATCCAATTCAAATACGAGCTATTCAAAAATCTCTTTTCTCTTCATTTAAAACAAAAAGCGAGGAAATATAGGGTTAATATTTTGTTCATCATGGGTTAATACTTTGTAATCATCATGTGCGTTTTGGAATGTGGGTAGTACTCTTATCTCGGATGGCAAACCGCAGTAAACAGTGTTCCCAGCATATACAAGGATACAGGATGAAACAAAGTATAACCAGAAACATTTGTTGCTTTAATCTTCCTTGCATACACGCATATTCACCTGAAAGCCAATGATGTAATAACTAACCAATTATTGTGCTTTGGAGATTCATCAGCCAATAATGAAGTAACACATATGTTAGCTGAGCTATGAAAAGCTATATAAACTTTGTGTAATGTTCAATAAATATTCTGGCTCTGTTCAATAAAGATTCTATGATTCTGATTCTGCTAATTTTGATTATGCTGCTGATTCTGGAAAAAGTCTGATTCATCATCATCAACCCTCGGGTCGTTTTAACATGCCTCCACTTTCTGCTGGTGCCACCACGCAAACCTCCCATGAGGAAAAAGAGGGGAAAAAGCAAAGTGGCTGGCTGCGGAACTGCCAGCTTTAGGAAATGGCCCAACAGGCCGAAGCAATGTGCCCAGAAAGAGGAGCCACCACCCTCTCACCTCCCACTCACCTTTTGCCATAGATTGGGGGCTGGGGCCCAGGGACGCGCTATTCCCTGAGACCCCAGAGCTGCCGCCTGCTCACCACCTGCCTCAATCAGGTTGGGGAATGCACCATTCCCCGACACCAGCCTTGCCCCAGAACTGCCACCCGCTTGCCACCTGCTCTTCCTTTGCTTTGGGTCAGGGGCCAAGGCCCAGGGACATGCCATTCCCCAGGGCCCTTGCACCTGCTCTCCCTTTGCCACACAGTGTATCCTTAGCTTCCTCCCTCAGCTGGCTGCCAGGGAAGGCAACCGCCAAAAGATGCAGCGGCTGCAGGTTTCTTGCAAGTGAAAGTTACTGGAGCCGCTCCCCTTCTTTAATATGCCGCCGCCATTGCCGCCCTGTTCCATGAGCCGACTGCGCAAGTGCACACTGTTTATTTCATTCATCAGCGGCAAGTTGGGTGTATGCTTGCACAGTCGGCATGTGGAACAGGGCGGCAATGGTCGAGGCACATTCAAGAAGGGGTGTGGAGCAAAGGGAGAGCAGACGGCGGCACTGGGACAAGTCTGGAGTCAGGGAATCGTACATTCCCTGACCCAGTCGAAGCGAGTGGCAAACGGACAGTGGCCCCAGGGAATTGTGCGTCTCTGGGCCCCGGCCCCCAACCCAAAGCGAAGGGAGAGCGGGCAGTGAGCGGGCAGCGGCTCTGGTAACTTTTGCTTGCAAAAAGCCTGCAGCCGCTGCATCTTTCAGCACAAGAAGCGCCTATAGGCGCACTAAAAAATAGAGAAGCTGCAGCTGCAGGCATCTGGCAAAAAGGGAAAAGGCAGAATAGAAATTTAAAAAGTTTTCTTACCAGCTTCTGTAGGTGTGGCTTGGTGGTGTTGGAGTCATGTAACTGAGTGGGCATGGCTGTGAGTGACATTGAGCTGGCCACGCCCACTCAGTCACAGGACACCCCCCACCAAGCTACACCCACAGAACCGGTAGGGAAAATTTTTAGATTTCACCCCTGGCCAGAGCACTCTGTCAGTGAAAATGGTCTACTGAGCTCCGTTTTCAGCTGCGACGGCCTCCTGCAACCCTCTGCCAGCAAAAACGGAACTTGGCAGAGCTGCACCCAGCCCTCCCGAGCTTCATTTTCTCTGGAAGAGGTACTGCAGGATAGACCTTCACTGTTTCCAGGGCAGCCCCACAGACCAGATCTAAGCACCCCGCGGGTCTTGAGTTTGACACCCCTGTGCTACAACACCTGGTTAAACTAAAAACCTATTATATTCTATGTATATATATATATATATATATATATATATATATATATATATATATATATATATATATATATTTACTACTAATAAATCAATGCTAAGAAATTAATGGAATAAAGAATTAGAAATCCAAAAATGATTAGATAATGGGGGAGTGTCTTAACTTCTGTAACAAGTATGTCAATGGACCAATTTATACAGCAGAAAATAATATTGAAAGTATACTGGGCTAAATTACATTTCTACAAAAAGGGATTCTCTAGGACAGCATTTTGCTGGAGATTTAATAATAATAATAAATTATTTTAACAGATTAACAGAATTGGAAGGGACCTTGTAGGTCTTCTAGTCCAACCCTCTGCCCAAACAGGAGACCCTACACCATTTCTGACAAATGGCCGTCCAATCTCTTCTTGAAAGCTTCCAGTGATGAAGCTTCCATGACTTCTGAAAGCGAGGTGTTCCATTGGTTGATTGTTCTCACTGTCAGAAAATTTCTCCTTATTTCTAGGTTAAATCTCTCCTTGATCAGTTTCCATCCATTATTCCTCGTATGACCTTCAGGTGCTTTAGTTTAGTTTAGTTTAGTTTAATTTGATTTCTATACCGCCCTTCTCCCGAAGGACTCAGAGCGGTTTACAGCCAGGTAAAACACAATTATACATATAACATAAAAGTTTAAAAATCCTGTTAAAAGACTAATTCAATTTGGCCGAGTTAAAACTTAAAAACAATAATAAAACTATAATAAAACCCCTATTAAAATTACTATTAGTTCAAGCCAGCCCTGTGCGGTAAAACAAAAACGTCTTCAACTCGCGACGAAAGGTCCGGAGGTCAGGGAGCGGGCAAACTGTATCATGGATAGAAGAATCTATCTGTGAGTGAATCGTGCTTTATCTATAACTTTCTGGTTATCTCCAGGGATTTTGGCAGGTGTGTGGGGAGACATCTCTGTGCCAGAAGGAATTCAGCCAAATGTAAATAAATTGGGAAGAGGCCTTTGACTGACTCTTTGTTGGGAGTATTGGGGGAGGGAAACAGAACAATGATATTCATTTTTCGCTCCCACACTAACATTGCTCTCAATGTGGTTGCTCTCAAACTGGAGCAAAAACTTCATCATAATCTTTATCAGACTGAGCAAAACCTTGAGCAACTAATCATGCTTTATGGGTTACAGTTCCATCAGCACCGGTCTTTAACTTATAAATTCATCTACAACCAATTAATCGTGCTCCTGGTGGTAACTTAACATTTCCATACACACCTAACTCTTTTAATGAATTCAATTCTTTATCCATAGTTTCCTTCCAAGCTAATTGATCCTTTTCAGGATACATCCCAATATCTTCATAGCTAGAAGGTTCTATGTTTATTTGACAAACAACGTTTGCTTGATATCTATCAGGTGGAAGCCTTATCCTTGTAGATCTTCTAGGTAATACAGAACTCATAACTGATCTTTCATCTAATTCCTCCCCTAAAGTTTCTTCTTCTTTTATAATAGATTCTACTTCATCTATTTCATTTTCGGGGGTATTATTGAATATTTGGTTATCAATAATAACATTATCCTCCTTTCTGTAATTAGCTTGCTCAAGCTTATCCCAACCTTCATGCTCCAGGAATTCTGCACTAGCACTACGATAAATACTAGTGGTTCCTGGCGCCCCAAATCTAAATGATCTATGATTAGAATCATACCCAACAAAAAACATTTTCCTAGCTCTTGGTTGTCCCTTTCGCCTTAATTGCGATGGTATAGGAATCCAAGCAGGAGCACCAAATGTATGTAAGTAGCTGAGATTTGGTTTTTTACCATGCCAAAGTGGAAACAGTAATTCATCAGTAGATGAATTCACTACATTGTTTAACACATGGTTAGCACACATTATGGCTTCACCCCAAAGTGATTCTGATGGACTAGAATCTGCTAACATAGATCTAGCCATGACTTGCGATGTTTGACTTCTGCATTCTATGTAAGAGTTGTGTTGTGGTCTATAAGGGGCAGAATGTTCAATACCTGCCTCCTGCAACATGTTCTCTAATCTAAGATTAGTAAACTCAGTACCATTGTCTGTTACTAAGCAAACTACCTTATGTTTCCTCTCAGCAAATTTCAGCCAGTTTGCCATACGCTGAAATGTTTCAGACTTCGTTTTCATCAAGTAACAGAAACCATATCTAGAGAAATGATCAACTAAGCTCAGTATATAGCAGGCTCCCCCTAAACTGGGTTTTTTAGGTCCGTCCCACCAGCTGCTTCTATTATTTTCTCACCTCCTCTTCCATTGAAACTAGAGGAGGTAGTACTTCTAAATCTGTTCAGGTGGTCTTCCTGAAATAAAAAAATGCTGTAACCTAAATTGATGTAACGGGTTTTCTCCAGCCCAATGCAAAATTCATTGTGTGACTCGGCTTTTCCTTTGTTTTAGAAACCTTTCCTCTCCCTCTGCAGTCTCAAGTGTAGACAATTCTTCTCTGACAGCGTTGTCGAGAAAAGCACCTTCGTTAACCACAGCCCTCGAAAAACGCGGGATATTGTACAACTTTTAATTTCTGATGCAAGAATGGCCGTGCTTCGACTGCAGACTGATAGGCGTTGTGTTCCAACACATCCCGAGGGGGTGTCAGGTTGGAGAATCCGGCGGCCCACGGCCCGCCCAACAAGCCTTTCCCGCAAGCGCTCAGAGCACGCCTTCTCTTTCGGCGAGCCTCAGCTGCGGAACGTCACGAAACGACAACGAACGTTGGCACTTCGCTTTCCTTCCCACGAGACCGCCAGAGCCAGTTGCAACCGTCCAGGAGAAAGCTGCCACGTCACTGCCTATTTCCTGCTTTCGTTGCGGCCCCCCGCCCACCAGCGCCGAAGAGTTTCCCGGCAGCAGTGCCTGGGCTGTAGTTCAGCGGAAGGAGGTCGAGGTGGGAGCGACGAGCGACCAAGTTGCTTGGCTGGTTGACTGTTTTCCCGTTGCTCGTCAACATTCCCTTAGTTTCTGGAAAGTTAAGGGATTCTTCTGGGAAGCTCCGGAGTAAAGCTCTCTACATTGACCTATTTGTTTGGAAAACGATTCCTTCCTTTTCGATTCTTCCATTTTTCTGAACCAAATGAGCAAGGCATAGCATGGGAAATAATAGGGCAGACTGGTATGAACTGTTGGTGACCGAGGTAACTTTGCTTGTTATTGGGAAAACGACAAGAAGACTATTTTCCCTTTAACAACCATACTGTAAATATTTGTGCTTGTTTGCTGGGTAGTTTTCTTTGATTTACATAAGGCAGAAATCCCAGCTCAGGCAGATAAGGGTTTGGTGAGTTTTATTTCCAAGGAAATGTGTGGAAAGTTGGCAGACTTAAGCATTGTCTCCTGTGGACAACCAGCACTAAACTATTCCTGATAACAGAACAACAGGAACATTTCCTTTGCTATGACTGTATAGAGAATTGTTACCAATGTTAATGAATATTGAATCTGTAGTAGTAACAGCCTTGTCAAGGAAATATGTATTATGTACTCTGCCCTTATCTACAAGGCTTAAAAAGAATTATCTATTTTTAAATTCGACTATTACTCCTTTGCACACATAAGTATTTTCTGATCTTAAAACCAGCAGTCTGGTTGGAGGAAAAGCGTCCATTTATGGATAATTAGACAGGAAGAAAGAAAGTGATTTGGGGCAATATCCTGGGCCCAAGTGTTGAGCAGCAGTTTGTCATTAAAGAAAGTCTACATCTAGTAGGATTTTGAGATAGTTAGAATCTGCCATTTTAAAAAGTGTGCATAAAGGAAGTTCTTCAGCTATGGGATCTGCTTCATCTTTGGTTAATCCAATGGTCACTGTTGGGGAGGTGATTGAAGATCCATATGAGGGAGTGGGTGGTGAGGCCTGCGAAATTCCTGTTGAAGTAAAGCCCAAAGCCCGTCTTCTGCGTAGTTCTTTTCGACGGGTAGGTGCATCTCGCCCTGGAGGCCTCATTGGCGCAAGCTTCAAGTCTACTGCTTCTGTACAAGAGCTGGATTGCATGGCAGAGTATGAACGCCTGAAAAAAGAATATGAGATATTTCGCATTAGCAAGAACAATGAGGTGGCTGCCATGATGAAGAAAGAAGCCAAGCTGGACAAAGAAAACAAGCGCTTGAGGGCAGAGCTTCAGGTATCTGCATGGGACATTGGCACCAGGATTGACCAAAAAACCCTTTCTGTTTAAAAAAAAAATCTGACCACCTTTATATTGCTGTATTGTAATTCTTACCAGACTCATCCAGAATAGCTAATAGGGATGCTAAAAGATGAGCTGTATCTGGAATACTGTATCATTTAAACCCTGGATTAAAATATCAAATGTATTCAAATTACATTTAGGAAGAGCTTTCTGACATCTAACAAATTACCGGCAATAGTCAGAGAGAATAAATGAAAATTTTCAGACCAGGGGTTAATAATGTCACTTTTTTCTTTCCCCCAGGCACTTCAGAAAACATATCAGAAAATCCTCAGAGAAAAGGAAAGTGCTGTAGAGGCCAAATATCAAGCTATGGAAAGAGCAGCTACATTTGAACATGATCGTGACAAAGTCAGGAGGCAGTTCAAAGTAAATAATTAATTTATTGGCTTTGCTGGATAAAAGCATGTTTCAGAGAGCCCTAAGCTTTGCTTAAATATAAATATTTTTTAGAAGTTAAACTGTTAATGATGGAATTTCTCCTCTTAAACAGGAACCATGATGGTGAATTTATGGCACGCCTGCCAGAGGTAGCATGCACAGCCCTTTGTGGGCACACGTGCCGTTGTCAGCTGTTCTTCTGGTTTCCAGGACGCACATGCATGCTGGCCAGCTGCTCTTTGCAGGTGGTGAAGCACTGGAAAATGGCCAAAAAACAGGCTGTTTTTGGGGCTGTGTACAGGCTGGTTTTTGGCCTGTTTTCAGGGCTGCTTCTGGCCTGAAAAACAGGCCTTTTGGGGCTGTTTCCAGGCTGTTTTTCAGGCCGTTTTTGGGGCCAGAAGCGGCCCTGAAAATGGTCTGAAAAATGGGCCAAAAACCAGCCAAGAAACAAGCATGTGTGTGCTAGCCAGCTGGTCTTCGGGTGTCTGGCACTCCAGCGTGCGCACATGCACACACATGCATGCATGTTCCAGTTTGGGCACCTAGTGCTGAAAAGATTCATTACTGGCCTAGGAAAGGACATATAGTATGTACGGAACTGTCTTAGAAATCAGGACTGATAGCTTGTAAACTTGAATAAAAGAATCATTTTATATTAGAATTTATTGCAAGTTCCACTTGATTCTAAATACTTCCCTTTTATCTACACAAGTTGATAGGTTGGGATTCTGTTGCTTAAGACTTAAGGGGGGAAAGGCTAAACTATTAATTGAAAATATATATTAATTGTATGCATATAATGAAATATGAATACTTTTTTAAAATACACTTGCTCAGAACTTTCTTCATTTATAGATTTTCAGAGAAACCAAGGAAAATGAAATTCAGGATCTACTGAGGGCCAAGCGAGAGCTTGAAGCAAAACTTCAGAGGTTGCAAGCTCAGGGTATCCAAATAGTTGATTCTGAAGAATCAGATTCGGATGACAGCTGTACAGAAATTACTGGTATGAGTCATTTTGCATTTATCAGTTGCCTAGATATGTTTTATAAATCTGCAGTGTACAGACAAAATGCTTTGTCAATATTTTGTTAAAAAATCAGAATAATGTCTAAGGAATAAAAATAGCTAAATTAATTATTGCCTAGTCCTCCCAACAATTTTTATTGATTGATTGATTAGCCTTTGAGCCATATCAAAGTACAGAGTTCCAGAAACAAATTATTACTAAAATTTTATAGAAGCAATTTAATATGGAATTGGATAAAATACAATTTAAAACCTCTCAACAATTGATTTTTCTTAATCCTTTAGATAAAGATTCTTCAATTTCTCCTATTTTCAAATAGTGACTTCTTCCCTTCTTTCCCTTTAAAATACCATGTCAATTGAATTTTTTTAATGCAAAGGCAGTACCTTGATTTGGGCATATCATTTTTTTAAGATTGAAAACTGAACAAAGAAACTTGACAGTGATATAAAAGTAGGTTATCACTAAAGTCCAGGAAGACTTATAGAGTTACCAGTTCTAGCCCATAACTCCATAATTTCCTAAAGCACTTGGTCATCCATGTAAATTTTAATCAGCTCTGGTCCAGTTTAGGGTTTTCAATCTTATTATGATTCTGATTTCCTGATTAGTAAGAATATTTGAGACAGGAGAAGAAGGCTTCTATCCCTTTTCATAATATTCTGAAAACTTCAATTACCACCACCACCATAATAATATATTTACTATTGAAGAACTTTTTTGTATCTTGCACCAGTCAGCCAATGGGAGCTGTTTGGTGACTAAGAAACTGGATCTGTTGTGAGCCATGGGAGACGGCTCAGGGCCTGGGCATGGCGTAGTTTAACTGATCTGTATGTAAGAGTTTGTCCTTGGATTATTGCTTCTGTGCTTTCTGTTTCTGTTTCTTGTCCTTGTACTTGTTACCATATTGCAAGAGCTGCATAGGTATTGTATACATGCCTCATATTCTATATTATTGTATATAAACAAGTTTCTTCTATAAATGAATTCTGCTGAATTATTTACTTATGTGCTGGTTGGATCGCTGCAAAATCTGATAACATGTTTTTTAATTACAGCTCCATTAGATTCCTTGCAGAAAACTCCCTTTGCTTTCCTGTTCTTTGCTTCTGAAGAATAATTGTATTTCTGATTAAATTTAATTTATTGAATTAGTATTTGTTTCCTTCATTTTAAGCTGCTGGAGGTCAGACAGAATATTGGATGGGAGGAGCCTTGGGAAGCGAGCCTTCCATGGGCAGCATGATGCAGCTTCAGCAGTCTTTTAGAGGACCCGAGTTTGCACATAGTTCCATAGATGTGGAAGGACCATTTGCAAATGTCAATAGAGGTAAGCATTTGCTGCTCCTTGAAACAAGAATGAGAGCAACAACAATAAGTCCTACTAAAAGCCCAAGCCTAAATATTGTAAAAATCTAGCGTTAAAACTTGTGGAATGTGGAGCCGGACTTCAAAATATGTAGTGCTTCATCTGCAAAGGTATGTAGATTTTCATCACTGTTTACTATCGGTGAAGAATTGATATTTGTATGAACCTGCTTTCTGAATTAGATCAAATCTTTCTTTATAAATGATTAGCAATGCCAGGTAAAATATAATCTGCTGACAGAAGTTGTTTTGTTTCCCTCGCATCCTGGACATAAACTGTTTCAACTCCTACCCTCAAAACGACGCTATAGAGCACTGCACACCAGAACAACTAGACACAAGAACAGTTTTTTCCCGAAGGCCATCACTCTGCTAAACAAATAATTCCATCAACACTGTCAGATTATTTACTGAATCTGCACTACTATTAATCGTCCCATAGTTCCCATCACCAATCTCTTTCCACTTATGACTGTATGACTATAACTTGTTGCTGGCAATCCTTATGATTTATATTGATATATTGACCATCAATTGTGTTGTAAATGTTGTACCTTGATGAACGTATCTTTTCTTTTATGTACACTGAGAGCATATGCACCAAGACAAATTCCTTGTGTGTCCAATCACACTTGGTCAATAAAATTCTATTCTATTGTATTCTATTCTTATATGTTAAATGGGTGCTCCATTATTATTATTATTATTTTCTTTTAAAGCCAGTATGTCTGTGAAGTTCATTTCTTTTCAGCATAATATTATTTTGTCCATAATTGGCACAGATGTTGTCATCCTTCCCTTGTCTTCTAAGGTGATCTTCATTTTTAAGACATATATATGAAATATTTAACCTGCAGTGAATAAAATTTGATAAATAGAAAGGAATCTCAATCCAGCATTAGCCATAGCAAGTTTCTTGATCAATAATTCTGATCTGTACATTTAGGTCTAATAATTATTAAATTTAGCTGTGCTTACACAAATGGAAACAATTTTCTTAAAAGTAATGCCAATATTTGATTTGTGTATATAACAAGCAGAAAACATTTTTAGAGAAAATCTTTTAGAAGATAGCTTTTGGCGCTTTTATAGCAGCAGCATTTAGTATGGAGAATGTGAGAAATGAGATAGATCCAGCTAACCAACAGAAGAGTACAATGAATTCTATCTAATCAGCATCCTATTGTCTGAGCTACTTCTGGCTATGAAGTAATAAAAATCTCTTTTGTTTTCTCATACCTCACAAAAAGGAAATTGCTAGCATCTTCCCATGTTTTCAGTACAATTTATTTGTAATGTTTGCAAAAGAACGTTTGAGATTGCTATAATACAAGCTATGTTACAGAAGATGAACTGAAAACATGTCAATAAAAGCCCTGAAATTCTCTAAAGCTTCTTGTTGCCCTTGCCTCTATGAGCTGTGGTGGTAAAATGATAGCATCTCAGCAATTTTGCAAACACTTTCCGCAGTTGCTGTGACAGTATGTTGTTATGGCAGCAGAATTGGAAGAACTGGAAGCAAATTCCAAGCAGTGTAATGCAAATAGAAAAGGATGAACTGGGGGAAAGGGACATGGAATTTCTATGAGTGGTTGGTAATAGGGAGAGGAGAAAGTTTGGCTTGATGTTCTTTATCTTTTGTTCTTTACAGATGATTGGGATGCAGCTGTTGCCAGTTTATTGCAAGTCACTCCTTTGTTTTCCCACTCTTTGTGGAGTAACACAGTAAGAGTGTATCTCATTAACACTGAAGAGACTCAGTTGGAAGTAGACATTTTCATAAAGGTGAGAAAAATCGCACTGCACAATATGCTGATTGCACTGATTGTTATGTCTGTCTTTGTTGTCTCACATTCTGGTGACAGAAACCTACATATGCAGTTTTCTCCATATGAATTAGAAACTGGTCTAATTTTATAGAATTCAGTGGAAGAGGTAAAGTTCAGTATGAGAGCAAAGAGTTTGTTTGAATAAGATTTAAGATTAATTCTTGGCATTTTGTAATATAAAAAGAATTTGGGTGAAATAACATTACGGATAAGACAGCCATGTCTGTTGAATTAATCTAGATATATCAGTTTCCTTAGATAAAATGTTAAATGAATGTTTTTAGATTTATAACATAATGGTATCTAACATGATACAGTGGATCATTTCAATGGAAAAATATAGACTTTATATGTATTCTCCCTACATATATTGAAGTAGTAGCTGGTTCTATAATGCCTTAACATTAATTTGGATTTGCTGAATATGAGAATTCCCATTCAATTAATCAAATATTTTGATTATATTTTCTCTGTACCCCACCCTAATCAACAGCCTTGACTGCTGTTGATTTTTTTAAAAATATTTTTAATTTTTCTTCAAACCACTTGTTAATATAGCAATAGCAATACCACTTAGACTTATATACCACTTCACAGTGCTTTATAGCCCTCTCTAACTGGTTTAAAGAGTCAGCATATTGCCCCAACAATCTAAGAGCCGAGCTGCCAAATTGCTGGCACCAGTGATCAGCAGAAGTCGCCTGCAGTACTGCATTCTAACCACTGTACTGCGGTGGCTCATATATAAGATTTGCGTATGTATTTTATAGAGAAATATTTCCAAATTTCATTAACATTTATTGTTTAAGTCATAGGCCACATCTGTAACAGGAAAAATGTTCTCTGTCAGGTCCCAAGTGGATCTATACTCCAAAATGTTTCCCTTTATTATCAAACCACTTATCAGAAAGTCTTTTCAAATTACAAGGACTGATCAAAAATCCCTTCCTTCAGCACCTTTGTAACTGAACAGTCATTCAATGGTCATAACTCAAGGCCTACCTATATTATAAAAGCAATATCATTGCATGATCTTTATGTAATTTCAACAAATTTCAACAACAAGGAGCACTGGTAATTTCATCAATCTTCATCTCCATAGGAATACTTTAGAGAGATGTAGTTTGGTGTAGTGATTAAAGTATCAGGCTATAAATCATGAATTCATCAGCTCTCTCATCATGCCTTTGACACAAAGCCAGCTGAGTGACCTTAGACCAGTCTCTTCTCTCATCCCGAGAAAGGAGGCAGTGATAAACAATTTGTAAAAAAATCTTGCTAAGAAAACTGCAGAGACTTGTCTAGGCAGTTTTGGAGAATCGGACAAAATAAAGGAATACTTGGGAGATGTTTGGCAATCTTTAAATCAATTTAAATATACTTGTTATGATGGGTAATGGATTTATGTGGTGTTACCAGTGGTGGGATTCTGCCGTTTCTAGGCGGTTTGGCCGAATCGTTTGTTAAATTGCTGGCTGACCCCGCCCCTCCCCACCATTACCTACTGGCCTTGTAGCACACCGAACTGTTTGTTAAATTGCTGCCTCGCACTCCCCTTGTCCCGCCCCTCCCCACCATTATTTATTGGCCTCGGAGCACACCGAACTGTTTGTTAAATTGCTGGTTCATCCGCCCCCCCACCTCACCCCACCACTATTTATTGGCCTCGGAGCACAACAAATCATTTGTTAAATTGCTGGCTCGCCCGCCCATCACCCTGCCCACTACTATTTATTGGCCTTGCTCGCAGTGTTGCACAGCTTGCCTTAGTGACACACTGAGACATAGCTGTAGCTACTCTTTGGTTCCTTGATCACATGGCCCAGCCTTCTTTCTTACCTTTGCTGCGGTTTCTCACTCTGTTCTCCACCTCGGACTGCCCCGACTGCTAAAGCAGCAGAACAGGCAAGTACAGGCGAGTGCTGCCCTTGGGGAAGCGGGAAAGGTGGTCGACCTGCCCCCGCCCAGCTGCCGGCTGCGACCTACCTCCATCCAAGCGTCTCGCTAGACACCCGATCCAAGTGCCTCGCTGCCACATGGCCACCAACCGTAGGCTGCGGTCGGCGGCTGCCTGGCCAGCGGGGCGCTTGAATCGGGTGGGAAGTGAGACACTTGGATGGAGGTAGGCTTCTGTTCTGTCCCCCCACCTCAGTCCGGGAGGCACGTGAGCTGATTCAATTAGCTAGCAATTTAGTCCACGGCAGCTATCAGCTCTGGCAGCAGACCAGCGAAAGTCTGTCAAGGTTTTCCCTGATGTTACCGGAGCAACCAGGAAGCCAGGAACAAACAGCAATCCAGGCCAAATGCTCAATTAAATAGTTCAGCTCAAGTTTTCTCCAGTCAGTTTGTTTGTTCGTCACGAAGCAGTAGAGCAGCCCCTCCTGCTTTTATACCCTGTGGGGTGTGGGTCCATGACTCAGCACTTTCTAGGCCTGCTCCACCCCTTCTTCTGTTGTTCCCGCCTCTCTTGTCTACGAAACCGGGGATCTAACCAGGACTGATTGTCCACCGCTGGGTCTGGAAGCATTACCTGGACAGGGGAAGATACAGGAGACAGAGGCCACCTCACCTCCTCCACCTGGCCTGCCTTTGGCTCCCGGAGCTGAGCCAGAGAGGCCAGCCCTGCAGAGGGGAGTCCTGACGGCCCTTCCCCCTCACTCTCTGAGTCACTTTCTGGCAGAGGGCCAGGCCCGGGGTGGGGGCTGGAGCCACAACAGCTTCGGTCGGTGGCCGCATGGCCAGCGAGGCACTTGGATTGGGTGGCTAGCGAGATGCTTGAATGGGGTAGCCAGCAGCTCGTGGCTGCTACACACCCGATCCAAGCCCCTTGCTGGCCATGCAGCTGCCAATCAGTCAGTGGCTGCATGACCAGTGAGGCGCTTGAATTTGGTGGTTAGCGAGACGCTTGGATGGAGATAGGCTTCAGTCAACAGCCGGGTGCCAACAAGGCACTTGGATTGGGTGGGCAGTGAGACACTTGGATGGAGGTAGGGTTCACTCAGCGGCCGCGTGGCCAGCGAGGGGCTTGGATCAGGTGGGCAGCGAGGTACTTGGATCGGGTGGGCAGCGAGGCATGTGTCAATTGCCTCGGCATGCTGACCACCCAGCAGGACTGTCCTGTGGCCGCGTCCCACCCATGCAGCGCCAGCCTACCCTACCCCATTTGGAGAAAGAGTGATGGAGAGAAAGAAGGGGGAGAAAGAGAGAGAGAGAGATGAAGGATAGAAGGGGGGGAGAAAGATGAAGATGAGAAAGGGGGGAGAAAGGGAGATGAAGGAGAGAAAGGGGGAGAAAGATGGAGAGAAAGAGAGGAAGGGAGAAATAGATTAAGGAGGGAGAGAAAAATGAACGAGAGAAAGAGAGGGAGGGAGAAAGATTAAGGAAAGAGAGATGGAGAGAAAGGGGGGAGAAAGATAAAGGAGAGAAAGAGATGAAGGAGAGAAAGGGGGGAGAAAGATGAAAGAAAAAGGGGGAGAAAGATGGAGAGAAAGAGGGGAGAAAGGGGAGAAAGATGAAGGAGAGAAAGATGAAGGAGGGAAAGGGGAGAAAGATGAAAGAGAGAAAGAGGGGGAGAAAGAGATGGAGAGAAAAAAATAGAAAGAGGGGGAGAAAAACGAAGGAGAAAAAGAGGGAGGGAGAATAGATTTGTTCTGGTAATTGGTTTAACAAGCATGGCACCAAAAAAGTGACTTATGACCATTTTTCATACTTACGAACATTGCAGCAAACTGTCATTAAGACAAAGAAGCTATGTCACATGACCACCTGGCCACGCCCACCCGGTCACATGAATCACTGCAGTTGTGATATGAGTGACATTGTTATTAAAAATGCTGCAACAGGCATAAATGATGACCAGTCATAAGTGTGAGGACTGGTCAAAAGTGTGAGAACTTGTCAGAAACCACTTTTTTCAGCCCTCTGGGTAGTCCCTATGTGCATAGGGACTACTCAGAGGGCTGAAAAAGTTATTTTTGACCTGTCCTCGCACTTTTGACCGGTCCTCACACTTACAACTGTCCTCATATTTTACATTTTGCACCCTATCTTGTAACTGTGATGAAGGGAAGTAAATGAGTGAAATGAGTGACATGGTTGTTAAAAATGCTGCAATGGGCATAAATGTGAGGATGGTCATAAGTACGAGGATTGGTCAAAAGTGCGAAGACCGGTCAGAAATGACTTTTTTTAGCCCTCTGAGTAGTTTCTATGCCCATAGCCATGGCCATCCGGTCACATGACCAGCTAGGTTCAGCCACCTAGTCACATGACCAGCTAGCCATGCCTACTCAGTCACATGACCAGCTAGCCACACCCATCCAGTCACATGACCACCAAGCCACACTCCAAAATAAGCCATGCTCACAGAACCAGTTGTTAAAAAATTTGAATCCCACCACAGGGTGTTACTCAAACAAAACTTTTTATCCAATCTTAGGCAATTTACCTTAGTTTGGGGAGCATTGATCTACAATATGATTTAAAATTTAAGTCTCATATTCATATGACAATATTTTTGGAAAGCTTTTCAGTAATAGGAAGTTCTAGCTCTTCTGAATTGAACTGCTGCCTTAAATATGAATACAGCTGAGTATAATAATCAAAATTGGGGATCCTTCTCTGGGTCCTATCTAATTGATTACATTGGGTGAATGTAAGTATCAAGGTCTCTTTTGATTAAGATATTGGATTTTTCTTCTAAAAAGATCTGCTAGGGTCTATCATGGTGTGTCTTTATATAATAATAATAATAATAATAATAATAATAATAATAATAATAATAATAATAATAATAATAATAATAATAATAATAATAATAATATTTTAATTTGTATACCGCCCTTCTCCCGAAGGACTCAGGGCGGTTCACAGCCACAATAAAATACAAAAAAACAACACATACAATAATAAAAACAACCATTAAAAAACTTATTCAATTGGCCCCATTTAAAATATAATATCAACCCTGTAAAATTTACAAATTTAAAACCCATAAAATCAATTTAAAAATTTAAAAATTCAAGCCAGTCCAGCAAGATGAAATAAATAAGTTTTAAGTTCGCGGCGAAAGGTCCGAAGGTCAGGTATTTGACGAAGTCCAGGGGAAAGTTCGTTCCACAGGGTAGGAGCCCCCACAGAGAAGGCCCTCCCTCTGGGGGCCGCCAGTCGACATTGCTTGGCTGACGGCACCCTAAGGAGTCCCTCTCTGTGAGAACGCACCGGTTGCTGGGAGATAGAAGATGGCAGTAGACGGTCCCGTAAATATCCCGGTCCTAAGCCATGGAGCGCTTTGAAGGTAGTCACCAATACCTTGAAGTGCACCCGGAAGACAACAGGTAGCCAGTGCAGTCTGCGCTGGATAGGTGTTACATGGGAGCTCCGAACTGCTCCCTCAATCACCCGCGCAGCCGCATTCTGGACTAACTGGAGTCTCCGGGTGCTCTTCAAGGGGAGCCCAATGTAGAGAGCATTGCAATAGTCCAAGCGAGAGGTAATGAGAGCATGAGTGACTGTGCATAGGGGATCCCGGTCCAGGAAGGGACGCAACTGGCGAATCAGGCGAACCTGATAAAAAGCTCTCCTGGAGACGGTCACCAAATGGTCTTCAAAGGACAACCGCCTATCCAGGAGAACGCCCAAGTTGCGCACCCTTTCCATCGGGGCCAATGACTCGCCCCCAAGAGACAGCCGCAACTGCAGCTGACTGTACCGGGGTGCCGGCATCCACAGCCACTCCGTCTTGGAGGGATTAGGCTTGAACCTGTTCCTCCCCATCCAGGCCCGTACGGGTTCCAGACACCGGGACAGTACTTTGATAGCTTCGTTGGGGTGGCCTGGGGTGGAAAAGTACAGCTGCGTGTCATCAGCGTACAGTTGGTACCTCACCCCAAAACCACTGATGATCTCGCCCAGTGGCTTCATATAGATGTTGAACAGGAGAGGCGAGAGAATCGATCCCTGCGGCACCCCACACATGAGGCGCCTCGGGGTCGATCTCTGCCCCCCTGTCAACACCGTCTGCGTCCGGTCAGAAAGGTAAGAGGAGAACCACCGATAAACGGTGCCTCCCACTCCCAAACCCTCCAACCGGCGCACCAGGATACCATGGTCGATGGTATCAAAAGCCGCTGAGAGGTCTAATAGGACCAGGGCCGAGGAGTAACCCTTATCCCTGGCCCTCCAGAGATCATCCACCAACGCGACCAAAGCTGTCTCCGTACTGTATCTGGGCCGAAAGCTGGACAGGTCTAGATAGACAGTTTCATTCAGGTACTGGGGTAGTTGACGTGCCACCGCACTCACTACAACCTTCGCCGTAAAGCGAAGATTGGAGACTGGACAGTAATTTCCTAAAACAGCTGGGTCCAGGGAAGGCTTCTTGAGGAGAGGTCTCACCACCGCCTCTTTCAAGGCAGCGGGGAAGACCCCCTCCCGCAAAGAAGCATTTGTAATCCCCCGGAGCCAGCCTCGTGTCACCTCCTGCGTGGCCAGCACCAACCAAGAGGGGCACGGGTCCAGTAAACATGTGGCGGCATTCACCTTTCCCAGCAACCTGTCCATGACCTCGGGAGTCACAGGGTCAAAACTATCCCAAACAGTCTCAACAAGACGAATCTCGAAACTTTCGCCTGGATATACCCAATTTTGATCCAATCCGTCCCGAAGCTGAACGATTTTATTGTAAAGATAACCGTTAAACTCCTCGGCACGCCCTTGTAATGGGTCCTCCCGCCCCTCTTGTTGAAGGAGAGAGCAGGTCACCCGAAACAGGGCGGCCGGGTGGTTATCTGCCAACGCAATGAGGGAGGAAACGTAAGAACGCTTCGCATCCCTCAATTCCACTAGATAGGTCCTACTATAGGACCTAACTAGTGTCTGGTCAGCCTCAGAACGACTGGATCTCCAGGCACTCTCTAGGCATCTTCTCCGGCATTTCATCTCCCTCAGCTCCTCGAGAACCAAGGAGCTTGTTGAGATCTGCGCCAGGTCAGAGGCCGCAAAGGCACGACACGATCCAAAGCTCCAGCTTTTTGTGCCCAGGCTGCGAGTAGTTCTTCAGTCGTGCCGCAGGCCAGATTCTCGGGAAACGGCCCAAGCTTTGTCAGGAACCTCACAGGGTCCATCAGGCGCCTGGGACGGAACCAACACATTGGTTCCGTCTCCCTGCGGTGGTGGGTAGCGGTCCGAAAGTCCAGACGAAGGCGAAAATGATCTGACCATGACAAGGGCTCGACAACTAAATCATTTAAAATCAGATCATTAAACCACTGGCCAGAGATAAAAATCAAGTCTAGGGTGCCTCCCCCGATGTGGATAGGGCCGTCAACTAATTGAGTCAGGTCCATGGCCGTCATGGAAGCCATGAACTCCCGGGCCGTCGAGGATGCCGCGCCAGTTGATGGCAGATTGAAATCCCCCATGACCAACAGTCTAGGGGTTTCAACTGCCAACCCAGCCAGCAACTCCAACAGCTCGGGCAGGGCTGTTGCCACGCAGCAAGGAGTCAGGTACGTGATCAACAAGCCCACCTGAGTCCTACGATCCCACTTCACATAGAGGGATTCACAACCAGCTATCTGAGGCACAGTGGTCTCCCTCGGTTCCAGACTCTCCTTAATAATAACCGCCACCCCGCCACCCCTACCTTGGGCCCTCGGCTGATGGAATGCTCGGAAACCTGGTGGGCACATCTCTACTAGGGGGACCCCCCCTTAGGTGCCCAACCAGGTTTCCGTAATGCCCATAACATCCATGGTCCCCTCCTGAAAATGTGGCTGTTCTTAGTATTTGGTCTGAAACTGTTTTCATTGTATTTTGTTAGTAATCAGAGGTGGGATTCAGCCGATTTTAGGCAATTCGGCCGAACCATTTGTTAAATTGCCAGTTCGCCCCACCCCTTGCCCCTCCCCACCATTACTTACTGGTGTCGTGACACCATTTGTAAAATTGCTGGCTTGCACTCTCCTCCTCCCTGGGAGCACATCCGAACAGCTTGTTAAATGTCTGGCTCAGCCACCTACCACTCTGTTCCCCATCTCGGACTGCCCACCTCGGACTGCCCTGACCGCTTCAGCAGCAGAAGGCTAGTACAGCCGAGTGCTGCCCCTGGGGAAGTGGGACTGGGAAAGGTGGTTGACCTGTGCCCGCCTGGCTGCCGGCCGTGACCTACCCCCATCCAAGCACCTCGCTGGCCACACAGCCGTCATCTGAAGCCTGCCTCCATCCAAGTGTCTCGCTGCCCACCTGACCCAAGCGCCATGCGGCCAACGACCGAAGCCTGCCTGCATCCAAGCCTCTTGCTAGTCAGCCAATCCAAGCTCCTTGCTGGCCATGTGGCCAGCGAGGCGCTTTAATCGCTGGCTAAAGAGACGCTTGGATGCAGGCAGGGTTCGGTTGGCGGCCTCATGTCGCTTGGCTCAGGTGGGCAGCGATATGAATGGATTGGGTGGGCAGCGGCCACAAGCTGCTGCCCACCCGAACCATGCACCTCGCTGCCCACCTGAGCCAAGCGCCACGCGGCCACCGACCAAAGCCTGCCTGCATCCAAGCCTCTTGCTAGTCAGCGATTAAAGCACCTCGTGGCCACATGGCTGCAATGGGCATAAATGTGAGGATGGTCATAAGTGCGAAGACCGGTCAGAAATGACTTTTTTTAGCCCTCTGAGTAGTTTCTATGCCCATAGCCAGGGCCACCCGGTCACATGAGCAGCTAGGCTCACCCACCCAGTCACATGAGCAGCTAGCCACACCCACCCAGTCACATGACCACCAAGCCATACCCCAAAATAAGCCACGCCCACAGAACCGGTTGTTAAAAAATTTGAATCTCACCATTGGTAGTAATGCTTATTTCTCTAGTTATAATTGGTATGCTTTATTTTGTAACTTGGATTTTGCTTTTGAATTTAGGGAGTTTTTAATTTTTTTCTACGAAGCAATTTGAAGGATCTGCTATAGAAAAGGCATTATTTGTGGATGATTTTGATTTGTACAAATCATTATCAACTGTTGCTACTAAATGTATGATTATAACTTGTTGCTGGTAATCCTTATGATTTATATTGATATATTGATCATCAATTATGTTGTAAATGTTGTACCTTGATGAACGTATCTTTTCTTTTATGTACACTGAGAGCATATGCACCAAGACAAATTCCTTGTGTGTCCAATCACACTTGGCCAATAAAAATTCTATTCTATTCTATTCTAAATTACAAGATGTCTGTGTATAAGTAGACTGTAAAAAATAGGGACTTTTCCTAGATCTAGAAGAATTATTAGGTTTAATCACACAATGATATTACTATTTTGGGGATTAATTTGCGATCAAAACTAAGTGTCATTTTTAGCTATAGTGTATATTAACCCCAGTTCATTATATAAATATATGTAGTTTATTTAGCTTTGGTTTATAATGATGTCCAAATTCATTTTTCTGAATTGTAAACTATGCATATTTGCTTTATAGTTTATGACTTAGCTTTATATGGGAAGCAGTTTGTGTTTTATTTTTTTCTTAAATTTCAGAAATACTCTCCAAAACTTCAGAAATATTGTGAGATGATGGAGTATTTTTTTCAAGTTGTCTATTTTCCAGTAGAAAATGAGAGCTGTCTACATGCTGTAAGGAAATGGGAAATTGAGAAAAGTTCTCTAACAATTTTATTTTTACATTTAAATCTGCCAAGGTGAGTTAATACCCCTAATAAAAACATTAAACAAAAAGAGTAATTTTGAATGTTTTTTTTTTTGGAAGAAAAGTAGAAGAATATTTTAAAGAAAAATATCCAGGTAAAAGAGAATATTATTGAATTACATTTCAATATACATATGGAACATAGTTTTAAATATACTTAAATTATTTACATTTTCTGATAAAAATCATCTGCAGTTTTTCTGAATATTAAGATCTATAGTAATGAAAACATGCAACCTGTTATTCTATAAATTTTAATAATTTCAATGTTAAAAACAGCCATATGCTTTGCATATTCTAATCAAAGTACATTTAGTTACTTGATTTTATATGTAGAAAAGACACCAAATGTAGATTATTATTTTTTTTGCCAAAAAGTTTTTTTAATTTTTTATAAACATAATAATAAAAAAAATCATTGTGAACAAATTATTGGTCAGGTACATCTTTAAACATATCAAATTTCACCCAAATTTATAATCTAATACAATATATTCCTTTCCTTCTTAAATTTAATTATTTATTTGCACAAATCTAATTAAAAATATTCCAAATTCAACACATTCTGAAAATTATTTAAATGAAGTTTAGTCCTCGTGTTTACTTCCCCAAAACATCCATAATTATTTATTTATTTATTTATTTATTTATTTATTTATTTATTTATTTATTTAATTCGATTTTTATACCGCCCTTCTCCCGAAGGACTCAGGGCGGTGTACAGCCAAAATAAAAACAGACAATACAATATACATTTTAAAATACAAATTAAAAAACTTATTTTATAATTGGCCTAAAAACTTTAAAATATATAAAGCTAAAAACCCTTAAAATTGATAATAAAAATTTAAAAATCAGTAAAATTTAAGCCAGCCCGCGCAAATAAAAAGATGTGTCTTCAGTTCGCGGCAGAAGGTCCGAAGGTCAGGTATTTGGCGTAAACCCGGGGGCAGTTCGTTCCAGAGTGTGGGAGCCCCCACAGAGAAGGACCTTCCCTTGGGGGCTGCCAGCCGGCATTGCTTGGCGGACGGCACCCTGAGAAGACCCTCTCTGTGAGAGCGTACGGGTCAGTGGGAGGCATGCGGTAACAGCAGGCGGTCCTGTAAGTACCCAGGCCCTAAGCCATGGAGCGCTTTAAAGGTCGTAACCAAAACCTTAAAGTGCACCCGAAAGGCCACAGGTAGCCAGTGCAGTCTGCGCAGGAGCGGTGTTACGCGGGAGCTACGCGAAGCTCCCTCTATCACCCGCGCAGCTGCATTCTGGACTAACTGAAGCCTCCGAGTGCACCTCAAGGAGAGCCCCATGTAGAGAGCATTACAATAATCCAAGCGAGAGGTAACGAGCGCATGAGTGACTGTGCACAAGGCATCCCGATCAAGGAAGGGGCGCAACTGCCGAACCAGGCGAACCTGGTGGAAGGCCCTCCTGGAGACGGCCGTCAAATGATCTTCAAACGACAGCCGTTCATCCAGGAGGACAGCTAACTTGCGCACCCTATCCTTTGGGGCCAATAACTCGCCTCCGACAGTCAGCTGCAGCTGCAGCTGACTGAATTGGGATGCTGCATCCACAGCCACTCTGTCTTGGAGGGATTGAGCTTGAGCCTGTTTCTCCCCATCCAGACCCGTACGGCCTCCAAGCACCGGGACAGCACTTCAACAGCTTCATTGGGGTGGCCCGAGGTGGAAAAGTACAGCTGAGTGTCATCAGCGTACAGCTGGTATCTCACCCCAAAGCCACAGATGATCTCACCCAACGGCTTCATATAGATGTTGAACAGAAGGGGTGAGAGGATCGACCCCTGTGGCATCCCACAAGTGAGGCCCCTCACGGTCGACCTCTGCCCCCCTGTCAACACCGTCTGCGACCGGTCAGAGAGATAGGAGGAGAACCACCGATACACGGTGTCTCCCACTCCCAATCCCCCCAACCGGCGCAGCAAGATACCATGGTCGATGGTATCAAAAGCCGCTGAGAGATCTAATAGGACCAGGGCAGAGGAATAACCCCTGTCCCTGTCCCTCCAGAGATCATTCACCAATGCGACCAAAGCTGTCTCCGTGCTGTACCCGGGTCGGAAGCCGGACTGGAACGGGTCTAGATAGACGGCTTCATCCAGGTATTGGGGTAGCTGTCGCACCACAGCACTCTCTACAACCTTCGCAACGAAGCGAAGGTTGGAGACCGGACGATAATTACCCAAAATAGCCGGGTCCAGGGAAGGCTTCTTGAGGAGGGGTCTCACCACCGCCTCTTTCAAGGCGGCAGGGAAAACCCCTTCCAACAAAGAAGCGTTGATAATCCCCTGGAGCCAGCCTCGTGTCACTTCCTGAGTGGCCAGTACCAGCCAGGAAGGACATGGGTCCAGTAAACATGTAGTGGCGTGAAGCCTCCCCAACAACCTGTCCACGTCCTCGGGAGCCACAGGGTCAAACTCATCCCAAACAGACTCGACAAGACGTGCCTCCTCTCCCCCGCTTGGATCATCCCAATTTCGGTCCAGACCATCCCGGAGCTGAGCGATTTTATCGTATAGATAACCAGTAAACTCCTCGGCACGTCCCTGCAAAGGGTCATCCCGCACCTCCTGATGAAGGAGGGAGCGGGTCACCCGAAACAGGGCAGCCGGGCAGTTATCTGCCGATGCAATGAGGGTGGAGGCGTAGGAGCGCCTCGCCTCCCTCATTGCCACTAGGTAGGTCCTAGAATAGGACCTAACTAGTGTCCGATCAGCTTCGGAACGACTGGACCTCCAGGTGCTCTCTAGACGTCTTCTCCGGCGTTTCATCTCCCTCAGCCCCTCGGAGAACCAAGGGGCCGGACGAGACCTACGCCGGGTCAGAGGCCGCAAAGGCACGACACAGTCCAAGGCCCCAGCCGCGGCCTGTTCCCAGGCCGCAACTAGTTCCTCAGTCAAGCCGTGGGCCAGATCCTCAGGAATTGGCCAAGCTCCGTCAGGAACCTCTCAGGGTCCATCAGGCGCCTGGGACGGAACCAACGTATAGGTTCCGTCTCCCTGCGATGGTGGGTGGCGGTTCGGAGGTCTAGGCAAGGAGAAAATAATCTGTCCATGACAACGGTTCTGTTACTACATCATCTAATTCCAGATCATTTAACCACTGTCCAGAGACATAAATTAGATCCAGCGTGCCTCCTCCCATGTGTGTAGGGCCATCATTTACTCCAATCAGGTCCAAGGCCGTCATGGAAGCCTGGAACTCCCGAGCTGCAGTCGATGACAAGCCAGCTGATGGCAGGTTGAAATCCCCCATAACCATAAGTCTGGGGGTCTCAACCGCCACACCGGCAAGTACCTCCAACAGCTCGGGCAGGGCTGTGTTCATGCAGCAAGGAGCCAGGTACGCGATCAACAAGCCCAACTGATTCCTATGGCCCCACCTCACATAGAGGGATTCACAGCCGGCAATCTGAGGAACAGTGGCCTCCCTCGGCTCTAGATCCTCCTTAATGACAACCGCCACCCCCCCCCACCCCTACCTTGGGCCCTCGGTTGATGAAATGCTCGGAAACCCGGAGGGCACAGCTCGACAAGGGGGACCCCCCCCTCTGGGCCCAACCAGGTCTCCGTAATGCCCATAAGGTCCGCAGACTCCCCCTGAATAAGATCACAAATCAGGGGAGCTTTATTAACCACGGACCGGGCATTACATAACATCAACCGAAGATCCAAGCTCTGAGGATCATGGCCGCCCAAGGAAATCTATTTACATTTTTAAATTTCATCAGTCATAACTTTGCATCTACATTATTAGTCAAAGGTCAGACCACCTAGAATCTTTTCCTTGAAAACTGCCCAGAGATCACATAGACAATTTCTTTCTTCCCTTCTCATCCTCCTCCCCTTTAAATCAAATAACATATATTCAAAGTTCCCATCTAATCCTTTATAATACCAAACAAAAAAAATAATATTTAAAAGGGGTACACTAATTATGACAATATTCCAAATTCAACACATTCTGAAAAATATTTAAATAAAATTTAGTCCCCATGTTTACTTCCCCAAAACATCAATAATAAGTCTTCTGTTTACATTTTTAAGTTTCACCAATCTCAATTTTCCATTTATATTATTGATCAAAGGTCAGACAAACTAAAATCTCATCTTTGAAAACTGCCCAGAGATCATATAGACAATTTCTTTCTTCCCTACTCTTCATCCTCTGCCTCTAAATCAAATAACATATATTTCAAATTCCCATCTAAATCATTTATAATACCAAACAAGAAGTTTAACATTTAAAAAGGATTCACTAATTATTTCCACCAATTATTTCTACAATATATTTAATTATTCCCTTAGAAGTTTTTATCAAATCATTTCATTACCTCACCCATACATAAAAATAAGAAAAGAAAAAAAGGGACAAGAAAAAAACACTGTTGCCAAAACATAAAAACCCTCAATTCCCTCTTATCCCAATTCTAATATCTTTCCCTCCATTTCCCAAAACATCAATTTACTTTTATTACATTTGTCACTTATATTTTAAGATAGATATTAACATTTTCTATTTTAAACTCTTTAGATGATTCTAAAAGCAGCCATTAGTTCCTTTCAAAGCAATGTTATGTGTCCACGTCAACAGGACCTTCTCTGGAGGAGTAGTCTGCTATTCCATTCTTATAGTCTTTCTCTGCCTTTGGATCCTTACTTAAATAACAAATTCTCCAGATCTGTAATCCAAGAGCACACCATCTAAAATTCTCTTCCAAAACTGTTGCGCAGTCCCTAAAAACGCCAATCATTCATGGGAAGAGTCACAAGAAAGCTATTCGACTCTTACTATCTTCCTCTGCCTCTAGGTGTCATCTTGAAACAGTTGCAGCTCACAAATCATATGTAGCCATTTTGGTGACAAATTTTCTTTGTTCTCAAATGCTTCAGTATATGGAGGTTAATTTTCCCAAGTTTTTCTTTAACTGTATTGAAAGTTGATAAAGTCTTTTAACTCCAAAACAACAATTTCCCCCCCATTTTTCTTCCATCTTTACTGTATCTTCTCTTAAATTACATTCTCAATTTAAAATATTCATTTTCATTTTGTGTCCAATTTATTTATCTTCCAAGATTTTTCTATTGTAGGTTGCTTTAATATTTCATAGATTTAGGGTAGAGGGATTTGAGACATTTATTTAATAACAGTTCAAATATTTCTTTTATACTTTTCTCATTATATCTTTAATTTCCATTTATAATCCATTAACACTTCCAGGGTTTTCCAAACCATTACTTAATAAAAACTTATTTTTCCTTTCCTTATTTAAATAGGGCTCTACTTCGATTCTGAGCCCCCAGAGCTCATTCAATTCCAGAGTGTGTATTCGTTAAATTGATTCTTTCCACTTTCACTTCCTCTTCAATTAGCCGCCTGACAAGGTTTCTCCCAGTGTTTGCGCTTATTTTAAAATGTTTTTTCTTCGTGAGCTCACAACTCACCCGACTTCAACAATTTGTCTCCTGATGCTTCTTCCTCCTGCTCATTCTTGTGGCCGCGGCGGCTTTGGTGCAGCCGCCATGATGGACGATGGCGGCTGCATTCCTCCCCTTTGGGTCTTGGGGAAAAAGTCCGGAGCTGTGCGGGGTTTGCAGTCCCCCCCGTTCTCTCCGGTTGCTCCCCCACTCTTCGCTGCCCCTACAGGTCAGCTGCAGTCCGATCCTAAATTAGGACGGACCCCCAGATCAGGGAGGTATCAGCGCAAACCCCGGAGCCATTGGGGTTTGTGACCGTCTCACCCGCAATGCTGGCCACGCCCCCCCAATGTAGATTATTGAATGAAAACAAAATGTAATGAATAATACAGAAAAGATGCTTCCCCCCCAGTCAAGCAAATTGTTCATATCAGAAATTTAGTTGACTTCAGAAGAGATTTTCTTGGAACATGTTCTCTATTTCCTAAATGAGCATTAAGATTGGAAGGTTCAGTCTTAGCTATGCACTTAAAACAGCAGGCAAACCCTGTCAAAATAAGTTTCTGCCATAATGGCCATTTTCATACAGGGAATCTGTTCCATTTTATTTGTATTTGACAACTGAGCTGATAAACGTTTAGCTTACCTGCAGTGTATCTGCAATTGCAATCCTTCCCCCCGCCCCCCATGCAGGGTTTTTTTTTCCCATGCAGTTCTGAAGCTGCATGGGAGGAACTTTCGTGTCTTCCTCTCCTGGTTCCTGAACTTTAGTTTTCACAGCACTCTACTCAGAAGAGATTGGGTAACCATTTGTTTGAAATGGTATATAGGATTTGCTGCCTAAGTAGGGGGTTGGACTAGAAGATCTGTAAGGTCTATTCCAACTCTGTTATTGTGTTATTCATACATTCTAAAGAAGAAAAGTAGCTTAATGACTTAATCACTTCATTTAGAAATATTTGGCATAGAACCAAAGCAGTGCTTGCCATCTTATTAATTCTGCATTAAAACTGAAATTATAAATTGCTGTTGAACTTAAAATGATCTGGTACCCTTTTAACTTCATTCTTTGTAAAATTAATATTTGTGGTAGTCATTTATAGAGCAGATAAATTTTTGCTCTTGGTTTTTAAAAATGCATGACATTTGTACTCATAAAGTTTGACCATTTTGATTGGAGTTTCTGGAAAAATACAATATTGGAGCTAACACTGATTACTGCAGCAAAGTATTATAGCAAAAGAATGCTGATTTCTAATTTAGGCATCTACTGGATGAGTGTGAAGAAGCCTTTTTGAAAAACCCTGAAGGAAAACCTCGGCTCATTTACCACCGACTAGAAGATGGTCAAGTCAGTTCAGATTTGGTGCAGCAATTAATTGAGCAAGTTCATTTTGTGAATAAAGCAAAGGTAACAAGGCAAAACATCTACAAAAGTGGAGCATTTACTGTGATTGGTATCTTCGTTTATGTAACATAGTTGTAATAGATGATATTAACAGGATTTGCAGATTATTTATTTATTGTATTATAAAAGGTAAAATACAAAACAAACACACACACACACACACACACAAACAAGCATATATTCAGCACTAACAACAAAAGAAAAGAAAAAAAATGGTGTACAAAAAAAGAGAAAAAGGTGATCAAAATACTAAATAAATTAACATTTAAGATATAGAAATTTTTCTGGGTGCAAAAGAAAAGCAATAAATTCTCTTCTTTTACAAATATATATACATACATATACATAGAAGAAAGAAGTAAAAGCTCTCTCAGTCTTCGGAGAAGGGCGGTATAAAAATATGAATAAATAAATAAATAAATGTTTAGTTAAGCTAATTAGTCACACTAATCTTTAAATCCCTTTATTAACCATCTGTTGTTGTATTTAGTGCGTAGAAAGACTACAAATGATTTCCAAGTCTGTCTAGTCCATTATCTCAAATCAAAGCAGTTAATTCCAAAATCTTTGATAAAATGAGCCTGGATTATGACTACATTTCCAGCACTTATTAGCTATCCCCTTATACATTTTCACTAGTCTACCTGGGGTCAATTACATCATTTTATAAAAAAAATATTTCAAGCTATAATTAAATATAAATTTTAATCCAGATTACCATTTCTATTTCTACTGAATGGAAAATGCTGCCTCTAGAAAGCTAAAGATATAGTTCGTAACTAAATGTCCATCATTATCAAATTCTTACATTAGAGGATATTTATTAACGGAAATATAGTAGTACAATTATTTAATAAGCAGGTATGTTCTAATCAAAATGTGTTTAGATTTATGCTTTTAAAAAAGTACATTGATATAGAGAAAGGTGTCTTGAACTCCTTTTCTGTGCATCTCTATAATTTTTTTGATTTTATGTCTAAATAACATAGGCTTCACTTAGGTTTTTTATATGGAATCTGGGTATTGGATGCTTGTATTAAGAATTGTGGGAAGCTGGCCTTCATCACTATTTACTTCACTATTTACTAAAACTGCAATACTATTAATCTTCTCATCGTTCCCATTACCAATCTCTTTCCACTTATGACTGTATGACTGTAACTTTGTTGCTGGCAATCCTTATGATTTATATTGATATATTGACCATCATTTATGTTGTAAATGTTGTACCTTGATGAACGTATCTTTTCTTTTATGTACACTGAGAGCATATGCACCAAGACAAATTCCTTGTGTGTCCAATCACACTTGGCCAATAAAAAATTCTATTCTATTCTATCAAAAATATGTAAATTTTTTTGAATGTAAAACTAGCCTTATAAATCTTTCTGTTATTAAACTTTGTCAGCTATGAGGTAACCTAATCTTTTAATGATGATTTCTTTTCTCTCAGATCATCAACCATACGGGAGGATTAGAGGAAGGAGCATATGAAGTATATAGTTACGTGGAAAAGATTATAAAGCAGGTATTATCCATTGTCTCTTGCCCTGAAGATTGGATGTGGATGTGGATGATGAAAAGAAGTGGATGATGAAAAAGCAGCATATTAATGATGTACCATATTTTTAGGCATATAAAATGCACTGGAGTATAAGACTTACCTTAGTTTTTTTTTGGGGTGGGGGGGAAACAAGAAAAAAAAAGAATTCTGCCTCTGCCGTACGTGCGAGGGTAACCTTTACCTAATGTAGCAACATATTACAATATGCTTTCTTACTTATTTAGCACTTAGGATTTCAATTACTGTGTTTCATGACACATTCACAGATTGACACAATCTGTGCAATACATACCAGATGTTCCCCACTTATTTCAGGTGCCTATGGTTACATAAACTACAACTATTTGAGGATTTTTACTGGAATGCAATGTAATAACTATGGACTCTACAACATTTTTGTGTGCATATGCTTTCAAGTCAGAGTTCTGAAATAGTTCTGTAGTTTTCTTGAGAAGGTTTTTTAGAAGTGGTTTCCCCTTCCTAGGGCTCACCATCACCTAGTGGAACTCACCATCACCTAGTGGTCATCTTAAACCAAACCAAACCAGACCAGACCAAAACGTCTCTCTACCTACAGCATTCTTCTTCTCTGAATTATTAGTTGTATTTGAGATGACATCCAGGAAATCCCAAGTTGTTCTTTTTAATGAAAAATGGCCTAAATGTCATGTTAAAGTGAAAGTTTATGACATTTTAGCATTCCAGTTAAACAGATTTAGGAGAAGCTGCTCCAGCGCAGAAAACATTTGTGACTCCCACATTCTGGCAATTTACAACTGAGCAAGCACTGTAAAGAAAAGTTTGTTCAAAAGCTCAATCTACCCCTGTTCCTTCCCGAAATCATTTCTCAGAGAGCAGTGTAGAAGCTTACTGTGATCTCTCATAGACTTGCAGCACAGAAAAGAGAAGGCAGCAGAAATGGATGGTTCTCTTTTTCCCAGATGCAAAAATGTCTACTCAGGGAGCGTCCCAGTCAGGGGAATCAGAGAGCTCTTTCTGTTCGGTCAATTTTCAAATATATTTCACATGTACTACTAGCTTTTCCTACCAAAGAATGGAAGAATTCAAACACCCTGCTTGCCCATAAGACATCGGGAAAAACGAGCATGAGTGGCACTCTTCGGAGAAATTGAGAGCAAAACCAAGACACTAAGCGCATGCCCATTAAGCCAGGATTTTTGCGGAATTGTGACTAGCCTGTGTAGTGTTTGTAATGGGAGTAAATCGGGATTCTTTTGCATTGTAAAGAAAATGGATGTCTTCTCTGACGGGTGGGGGGTGGTGTAAAAATTTTTTTATGTGTGAATTGCTTCGGGCAATTGGGAGGAAAATGCCGGAAAACGCGATGCATGGAGGATGGAGGCAACACCGGGCGGCGAGCACCTTTTTGTACGCCTCTTATGGAGAAGCGCCCACCTCGTAAGAGCATCACCTTTTCCAGCATTTTTTTCCTCAATTCTCTGAAGGAATTTGCAAAGCCGCGCACCCTCCTCATCCTTTTCTGCAGTCTCTTTCCTCCTAGCCAGATCCGCCTCCCAGGCTAGGAGCAGAAGCTGACTGCAGAAAAGGAGGAGGAGGACACGCAGCTTTGCAAATTGCTTCGGAGAATTGAGGGAAAAAAATACGCCATTCATGGAAGCAAGGCTCTTTTTCCTCCCCCATTGCCCGAAGTGTTGCCTTTGAGTAGCGTTGTAGGCTGTCGACGGCAGCTGAGGCAGACTGGCTCAAAGCGAGTGCTCCTGCTGCGTGTCAAGGTTCCAGAAAAACCTCCTCTGCATGAAAAAAAAACTCTGAAGCCATTATCTTTCAAAGTTCTTTACTAGCATAAGGAAACTGGCACACGATGAGTGAAATTCCAAAACTGAAACTTCCAGCTTCTTTTCCCTAGTTATACAAATCCCAAGAGTCCCACCCCCCTAGCCCCTTTGCCGGTCATATGGTCCAACGTTCTTCCACTTTATTCAAAACCTCTTCTTGCCACTCCTTCTGCAGATGCGAACACAATCTGACCTTGACCGTTTGAAGAATGTTACCATACCCCTCAACCCCCCTTCTTCCCCTCAGGGGAGAAATGTGGCAGCGTCTGGAAACCTATGGCCTAGTATGGTTTCCAGGCCTGTCAGGCGTCCCCCCTTGCAAAAGAAGCTATATCCTAGGAAAGAAAAGAAAGAATTAATAAAGAAAAGTGTTGGTGGTCCGCACTTCCCTTCTACCCCCCTCTCCCCCCTCCAAGAGGTTTTTTAGGTTTGTCAGGGAAAGTGTCGTGAAATTGTTTAATCAAATTGTCAGCATTTACTTTCCAACTTTTGACCCAAGTAGATTCTGATAATGGATATCCTTTCCAGTGGACTAAATATTGTAACTGACCTCTGTATAGTCTAGAGTCAAGGATTTTCTTTCATAGGGATTCACCTTGGATTATCAAGGGGGCGGGGACGGGAGGTAGAGGTCTCAGTCCAGATTGTCTAGCAGGTTTTAATAAGCTGCTATGGAATACTAGGTGTATTTTTCCCAATATTCGAGGGAGTTTAAGTTGGACGGTAACGGGATTAATAATCTTTACAATGGGGAAAGGGCCCAAAAATTTTGGACCGAATTTTTTGCTTGGTATTCTCAACCTCAGATACTTAGTAGATAAAAAGACTTTATCCCCAATGCGAAAAGGGGGTTGAAGGGAACGGTGTTTGTCAGCTTGGGCTTTGTATTTTTGAGCTGTTACAGCTAAGGCCTTTTTTGTATTTTCCCACCCTTTTTTCAACGAATTTATCCAGTCCGTTAGGGAAATGGAAGTGAGGGGGTTGGTTGCACGGGGAGTTCAGGCATTGGAACGAAGTCCATGTCAGTGGTTATCTGAAAAGGAGTTTAACCCCGTGCTGCTGTGAACAGCATTATTATATGCGACTTCTGCAAATGCCAACAAATCCGGCCGGTTCTCTTGTTGGTAATTTACATAACACCGTATGTATTGTTCCACCATTGAGTTCAATTTCTCAGCCGCACCATTGGTCTCCGGATGGAACCCAGAATTAAGTCCTTGAGACGACCCAATGGACCGTAGGAATTCCCTCCAGAACTTGGCCGTGAATTAAACACCCTGTCGGATATTATCCTTTTAGGAACCCCATGTAGTCTGTAGATGTGTTTCACAAAGAGCTTTGCTAATTTTCTTGCCGATGGCAATCAGCTGCACACAGTTAAGTGGGCCTGTTTAGAGAACAAATCCACCACGGTCCATATCACCGTATTTCCCCCACTAGGTGGGAGTTCAACAATGAAATCCATGGCAATCTCCTCCCAGGATTTCATGGGTTCGGCCACAGTATGTAGGAGTCCGGGGGGGTTCCCTGGTCTGGATTTCATGGTGGCGCAGGTGGCACAGCTCCGCACATAGTCTTCGACATCTGATTTCATTTTTGGATACCAGAATTGCCTTCTAGCCAAGTGGAGAGTTTTCAAAAACCCGAAGTGACCTCCTAGGCGAGAGTCGTGGCTTCTCTGTAGTATAGCCAGCTGCATAATGATGGGTACATAAATCTTGGTTCACTTCCAGGGTAGTCCATCCCTTAAGGTGAGGTCTGGCAAGTTTTCTTTAAACCAAGCATCGTCAGCGATTGCTGATTTTAATTCCGCTAGTAGTTTATTTCGTGGGATATTAGCACCACGGCGTGATCGCGGTCGAGTAAGTGCTTGGCTGGCTGGTTCGGTATCGGGAATCTGCATGTACTACCTCTTCACGTTGGCTGTCAAATTGCGGTTTCCTAGATAGGGCATCAGTCAGTAGATTTTGGTCACCGGGGATGTATTTGAGGGTGAAATGGAACCGTTTGAAAAACTGAGCCCATCGAACTTGTTTGGGAAAAAGTTTTTGAGGGGTTTTTAAGTATTCGAGGTTTTTGTGGTCCGTCCACACCTCGAATGGTTCCTTCCCCCCTTCAAGGAAGTGTCTCCAGGAGAGGAGTGCCCACCGCACTGCAAAGACTTCCTTTTCCCAAACTGCCCATTTGCGTTCAGTGTTTGTCAGTTTTTTAGAAACGTACGCTCAGGGCATAAGATTGTCATCGGTATTCCGTTGTAATAAGAGCTGCTACCGCTACATCACTTGCGTCAGCTTGGACCACAAAAGGTTTATTTGGATCCGGGTGTTGAAGAATTGGTTCCATCGAGAATAGGCATTTTAGGGGTTCAAAGGACCATTGGCAGTCCATTGTCCAAGGTAGGAGTTGGTTAGGTTTGGGTTTGGTGGGTGATGGTCCAGTTTTTAGCAATTCTGTGAATGGTAGAGCTACTTCTGCGAAAGAAGGAATGAATTTGCGGTAAAAATTTGCGAATCCCAGGAAACTTTGAAGATGTTTACGTGTGCGTGGCAGTTGCCAATCCAACACTGCTTTCACTTTTCCTGGGTCCATTTCGATACCTTTGTTTGATATCCGGTAACCTAGGTAGTCTAGGGATTCCTTATGGAATTCGCATTTGGAAAGTTTTACATATAGCTTGGCCACTAGGAGTTTTTTAAGGACTTGTCTGACTAATTTGATGTGTTGTTTGATATTGTCCGTGTAGATAAGAATGTCATCTAAGTAGACAAGAACCCCATTGTAGAGATGGAGGTGCAGGGTTTCATTAATTAGTTGCATGAAAACCGCTGGAGCCCCCTGGAGTCCAAAAGGCATGACACGGTATTGGAAACTGCCCAAGGGGCAGTTGAAAGCCGTTTTCCATGCATCACCTTCCTTGATGCGGACCTGGTAATAGGCTTCCCTTAAATCCAATCTGGTGAAAATTTTGCTTTTTGCTAAGTGGTTCAACAAATCGTGCATTAGTGGTAATGGGTATGTGTTCTGTATGCAAATCGCATTGATATTTTGAAATCAATACACAATCTAAGTGAACTATCTTTCTTTTGTTTAAATAGCACGGGCGCAGCTACAGGTGATTTTGCCGGTTCAATGAACCCCCTGGCTAGGTTAGTGTCAATTTATTTCCTTAGTTCAGACATTTCGGCTGGCGTCATTGAGTACATTTTGGGTTTAGGTAATTTTGCACCCGGGTGCAATTCAATTGCGTAATCAGTTTGTCAGTCTGGGGGTAGGAGGTTACATTCATCCTTGCTAAAAACGTCTGCTAAATCCATGTATGCTTTAGGGATGCGTGGTTGATTACGAGGTAATTGGATATTGTGGCTATCGGTTCCCTCGGGTGGTCATTTTGGATAAGGTTTTTTTCGGTAGGGGGAACTGGGTCTATGGGTCCGAAAGCCTATATAATTTTCCTGAATCTATCCTCCCATTTGATTGTGGGTTCCCATTTGTCCAACCAAGCTAAACCCAGGACGATGGATTCTGACATCTTTGGAATTACTATGAATCTTATAAGTTCATGATGGTCTCCAATTTCTAAGTGAACCAGTTGCATGATTTGGGTCGCTGGAACGCCGCCAATTAAGGTTCCATCTACTTGGTGGAATTTTTTTTTATTCAAAAAGTTTTACAAAAATTTTTTTTATCCTTCACAATGACTTGGGCGAGCACAAGGTATAGTTAAAAATAAAACAAACATATGCTAAAAAATTTTCGTCCCAACTTAATTATATCTCTACAATCATCAATTCCTAACTTCCCCCGAAAACAATCAAAAATAATACATCATAATCATTCAAAGGCAGTCTGATAACTCTTAGTCTGATATCTACTTTGAATATAGTCAATCCATTTTTTCCATTCCTTTAAGTATCTTTCTTGCGTATTGTCTTTCAAAAAGGCTGATATCTTCGCCATCTCAGCCAAATTGGCAACTTTCAATATCCATTCTTCTATTGTAGGTACTTCTTTTTTCTTCCAATACTGTCCTATTAGTAATCTTGCTGCTGTTATTAGATTTAAAATCAATTTAGTCTCAATTACTGTACAGTCCGTAATAATTCCCAACAAAAAAAATTGCGGCAGGAACTTTATCTTCTTTTTCAAAACATTTTGTAAAATCCACCAAATTTTTATCCAAAAGGCCTTTATATCCTTACAAGTCCACCAAATATGAAAATATGTAGCGTCATCACTCCAACATTTTGCTTGCATATCTGGATACATACACAATAATTTCTTAGGATCTAAATGCCATCTATAAAACATTTTATAAAAATTTTCCCTCAAATTCTGTGCCTGCGTGAGTTTAACATTTCTAACCCAAATTTTTTCCCAAGTTTCCAATAACATTGGCTCCTGAAAATTTTGTGCCCACTTTATCGTACAGTCCTTTACCAAGTCCCTTTCAGAATCTATTTCAAATAACACATTATACAATCTCTTTATATGCTCCTGAGACTGATTTCTAATTTGCTTTACCAAATTTCCCTCGTTCTGCTCTATACCAATTTTCTGATCTTCCTTCCATCTAGCACGTAGTTGCTCATATTGAAACCAAGTATAATTTTTCCCTTCTTCTTTTAATACGTGCAAACATTTTAATTGCAAATTACCTCTTTCAGTATACAAAAGATCTTTATATGTAATCATTTCCTGATTCTGTTCTATATTTATATTCTCTATTGTATGTTCAGAGGACGATGCATCCGTGGAGTGGAAGGCTTCTCCTGAGTGTCCGAATCCGCCGAGGCCTTAGCCAGGTGTTCAAGGACATGCAGATCCAGGTCCCCAGCCGATATACAGGACTGGGGGACCGATGCTGGCGCTAGGCTCGGGGTTGAGGCCACAGGCGCCATTTTTCGCCGCCTCCCTGCTGACACCGGCTTGAATAATTGCAGCAGCCTGGTGGTGAACAGGGAGCGGAGAAGAATTGAGGAATGAAGAAGGAAGGGATATCGGCAAATGTGAGTGGAGTACTCCGGTGCGGGGGTTTTCTCCCCTGCGACTGGAAGAATCTGAATCACTTTGGAGAGAGGAGAACTTAAAATAACAAGATTACCGGTTTTGTGGAGCTCTGGAGAAAGAGGTGATGGAGAAATTTAGGAGGGAGGGTTTGAGGCCCCTCCTCTGGGGAACAATGGTGGCGTCCAGCTTCCGCCTTCACTATGAGAATCTTGATGACATCACTTCCTTGGCTTCCTGGTTGACTAACTGTACTCTGGACTCGTTGCTCCTGTGAGTGCCCCTGGTGGATCCGGAGGAAATTATAAGGATACTGTGCTTGCCTGAGGATTTAAAAATTTTTTTTAAATGGCAAGGTCGAGACCAACTGCTGGAGAAATGGAGAATTCTGGAAAGTTATCTAATATGGACAAGAAACTGGATGAAATAAGGCAGAAATTGTGACTATCCAAAAGGATTTAAAGGATACTCAACAAGTCTCAGCAGAAAATAAGCAGAAAGTGGAAGGTCTGGAGGGTGAGATGGGCAGTGCAGAAAAGAGGGAGGCGACAAGCAATGCTGTGCTTGGACTACAGATGGATAAAATGTCTTATTTTCTTAGGTTCCAAAATTTGGAAGAAGTGGACCAAGAAGACTTGAGAGATGTTGTGACTAAACTGTTGGGAGAATTTCTTGGGAGATGTTGATTTTATGAATTGGGATGTGGATCGAGTTTATAGAGTTAATTCACAATATGCAGCATGCATGCAGTTCCTAGAGAGGTTCATGTCAAATTTGTGAAAAGAGAGCGAGAGATGAAATTCTTAGAAAACATAGGAGTGGGGCACTGACTTATAGGGGCAGGAGATAGCCATTCTGAGGCAGATTCCCAGACAGGTGCGTGAAATGAGAAAGAAATATTATTTTTATCAAGCAAATTGTACCAGAAGGAGTGGGCTTCAGATGGCTGATGCCAGAGGGATTGATGATTTTCGGGAGGCATTTCGAAAAAAATTAGTACAATTGCGGAGGCTATGGCCTACGTGGAGGAACACAAAGCCCTCCTGGATTTAGATGACCCAGGAATTGAAGAAGGGGAGGTTATAGACCATGGGGCGGAGGCGGCTGCCGCTGTTGCGGCCCTGGAGTTGGGTCAGGCTGAACCCAGAGTTCTGAGATCCAAAACTAGGAAGTGACAAAGATATCTGGTATTGTGTTGGTTTTCCTTATTCTCTTTCGTATGATATTCTGATTATTCTTGACCCTTCCTTATTGTGTAAGATTGAAACTTAGCTACTTCGTATCACCTGCTTGCCATATGGCTATTGTATGTGTTTAAAATTTTGAGTAAAATTCTTATCATGTATAAGAAAAATGAAAATTTACCATACCTGATATGTATTTGCATAAATTTTTTTTTGACCAATAAAAACTTTTTATATATTGTATGTCTAGGACTTGCCCACATAGCAACCTTATAATTTAGTTTATAAGAGTATTTTTTCCAAACACGCAGAAGAGCAGTTCTTAACACATGATTTTTAAAGGCCTTATCCACTTTTTTGTCATAAATTAAATATGCATGCCAGCCATATAGCAAGTCATAACCTTCTATATTCAAAATTCTTTCCTCCGTTAAATTAAACCAATCACTTATTGTAGAGAGAGCAGCTGCTTCATAGTATAATTTAAAATTGGGCATTTTTAAACCTCCCCTTTCCCGAGAATCTTGAATTATTTTCATTTTAACCCTAGCTTTTTTACCTTCCCATATAAATTTGTTAATTCCCTTCTGCCATTCCTCAAGATTCTTATCTTTCTTAATTATTGGTATCATCTGAAAGAGGAATAAAAATCTAGGTAAAACATTCATTTTAATAGCAGCTATTCTCCCCATCAAAGATAATTGCAATTTTTTCCAATCAACTCTTTCTGAACTTTTTGCCATAAAACCTCATAGTTATTCTTATACAATTTCACATTTGACGATGTAATATAGACCCCTAAGTATTTAACCTTCTTTACAATTTCAAATCCTGTTATTTCCTCTAGTTTTTCTTTCTGTTGTCAACTTTAGGAAAAGGAGTTTGTTGCTCCTTTTCTTTATGCTTAAGGGTTCCCCTCGTCAGTCTTTGTTCTTGTGGTTGTTCCTCAAATGGTAACATCACTGGGATCACCTCAGATTCCACACCCATTTGAGTCTCTTGAATTCTTTTTTCTATTATTTCTACTTCAAGTTTCAGCACGGTAGAAAGAAAATCTTTGGCCTTAAGCACTGTATCAATACGATATCTCCTTCCTTGATAATACACTGTCAAACCAACTGGAACCTCCCATCTAAATTGAATCTGGTATTTCTTAAGTTCTTGTGTAAAAAATGTAAAGTCCTTTCTATCCCTTAACATCTTGGGAGGAATCTCTTTCAAAACCTTCAGCTCCTGTTCTCCTATTTCAAACTTTTCTGAAATGCAACTTGTAATATTTGATTTCTGTTCTTTTCAAAAAATAAACCACAATGTCTCTAGAAAGTTTCTTCTGCCTAGCAATCCAGGAATTAACTCTATAAATTTTATCAATTTGATAAGCAACCTCTTGTGGATCAAGTTCAATAAATTCAGCCAGAGCTTCTGATAATTTTTTTTTAGATCTTCCCCTTTCTCCTCATGCAAGCCCCTAATTCTCAGAGCTCCTTCCATCATTCTATACTGCATCACCACCACTTGATCTTCATTTTTGTCCCATTTGATTTGCATTCCCCCCATTCTATTTTCTATTTGCTGATTTGACTGAGCAATTTCTTGCACCTCCTCCTCCACCACCTCCAGTCTTTTTGCCAAACCTTGGAAAGCCATCCAAATATCTTCTCTTCTTTTTTTATTATTCTCTTTTATTTCTTCTCTTATTTTCTCATTATTATCCATCATCTCCTTAAACCTTTCTTCAAACACTTTCCCTTGCTCTTTAATCAAATCTTCTAAAGCTGGTTCAGAACCCCTTCTACCCCCAGTCTTAGGTGGTTTAGTAGCCATTTCAGTTTTTAAAATTCACAAAATATAAGTCTAGAAACTTCTCTTTTCCCCTTTAAGTATAGGAGAGCTCACTTGATTAGAATCCACACATAACGTTTCTTAGCTTCTTAGTTACACAGCCTGTTTACAATTCCATTCTTCACTTTCACTTTCTTTCAGGCGCCATCTTAAACAGTCAGTTAAAGAAAAAAAAAGTTTCTCTTTTTAAAAGGGTAGAAGTCAGGAAATCAAAAATACTTGCAATCCAGTAGTTGTTCACTTGTGCTTATTCCGTCTGCTTATAGAAATCCATAAAGATAAGACAATTACCAGAGATGGACACTTTCTTCTTTTCCTGCTTTTGCAGGAGCGCACTGAAGGTCAGAGCTTGGCAGGTTTTTGGACTCCTCAGGGCTCTGCTTAATAAACAGCCCTGGGAGGTTTCCTGCTTCTCCCTTTCATCCAGGAAAATTCTTTTTGGCTTTACACAACCAGCAAGACAATTAGCACCCAGCAAGAATTAAAGTTCAACTTGGTGGAATTTAATTGGGTTTTTCAAGGGAAATGTTTTTATATGCAGTTGCGTGACTGTAGAGGTTGAAATTAGGCATCTGGTGCATCCTGTGTCCACAATAGCCTCTAAGTCTTTTGGCCCCTCCCCCTGGAATTATTAAGTTTACTTTGATAGCAAAAGGAGGAATGGGTGCACTCACCATTGGGTCATTTTCCGCCTCGTTTGAGTCGTCAGGAGGTGAATCAGCTGACGGAAGGTCAGTGGATACTTCAGTAGGGAGGGGGTTGTCCACGGCTTGTCTTGCAAAGCGACTGGTATTCAGGTTCTTTCGAGGGGGTCTGCATGGTCGGGTAGCAGTTGGTGAGCGATACTGTGGGAGTGGTGTTCGGGCCAGGCAAGCTGAAGCCCAGTGCCTAGTTTTCCACAACGGTAGCATTTAATTATTGTTGAAGATTGAAAGATGGAGGGTGTGGTAGGTTTTAAGTGGGAAGGTCTTGTAGGTAGCCACTGTAGAGTTGTAGTTGTTGATTGGCTTTGGCGGGGGTTGAATTCTCTGTCCAGAGCTACGGACACGTTGTACCAGTCATTTAGTTGTTCTGGGATTCCTCTGGTGGATCAGGCTTTTCTGATTTTTTGATCAATTACCTCTTTGAAATAGTGGAGGAGGATGCGGTTTGGCCAATGTCTAAGGTTACCAGCAACTCTTCGAAAATCCCATACAAATTCCTTTAGAGGCCTGTTACCTGTCTCATCGTTTTTAAGGTGGTTTCACATTCTGCAATTAGGTCATCATCTTGAAACCGGTTGCGAAGCAATGCAATAAATCCGTGAACATCGTTTAATTCAGGGGCACGTTCATTGTGTAGTTGAACTATCCACTCTGAGGCTATTTATTTATTTAATTTATATATCGCCCTTCTCCCGAAGGACTCAGGGCGGTTTACAGTCATGGTAAAAGTACAAATCAAAAAGTTAAAAAAAGCATTTAAAAACTAATTAAATTAAAGACTGAAATAATTATAATAAAACTATATTAAAACCCCCATAAAAAACTTCATTAAGAGATAGACTTCCTGTTTGGCACCGTAGGTGATGGCGGTGATCTTTACGATCACCAACCTCTGGATTATGTGGAATCGCTAGGACAGCTTAAATCTGCTGCCCAGCGGTTCGAAAAACCCTCTCTTCGGGAGAAGAAGAGATGGTGAGCTGAGGGCAGAGGTTGAATTTCCCTAAAGCCCCTGAGAAAAAAGTGATTTGAAGGGTTAAGTTCCCTCCAGTAAGCCGAAGTGCTCCAGATCCGAGGATTTTTCTGCTTTGGCGGAACCAATCACCACGACCAAACACCGAGATTTATTTTGGACAATAAAGGATTATACCGGACAGAACGAAAGTGGGAGAACTTTATGCAAGTAGCCAAGCCAATTCCCTGTTATTTTGTAACAAGCTTGAAAACAGCAAGAAAATGGAGGCGAATTGTTAAGTTAACGAGTGGAAAGCGAAAGTGATACTTTTAGCGTTTGCCGTCTGGTGCTGGTAAATTGCATGTTATTTGCTACTTTAACTCTTTGCTGCCTAGAATCTAGGGGAGATTTTCTTTTTAAATATTGCTTTAAAACACTGTGTTTCTCAGAGGTTAAGAAGATTTAAAGTGAATATTAAGTTGGAAATAAATAAATAATTTTATAGAAGATGGCAGCCAAACAATTAAAGTCTACTGTAACAAAGGGCTTTGGAATTTCATCAGCTGGTGCCTCTCCAGCTCATACAGCAGAGACTAGAACATTGAACTTAGAGGCGGTACAAGAGAATTTAAAAGACTTTATGCAAGAAAAATTTAAAGTAATAACTGATGAGATGTCTGAAATGAAAGAGCAGATATTAGAAATTCAAGTGGGAAATAAAGAAGTTAAGGAAGGATTTGTAACTGCAGTACAAAGTTTGGCAACAAATGTGATTTTATTAGAAGAGGAAGTTGAAGAAATTAAGCAACATAATTCAAAATTAGAAAATAAAATGGCTGAATTTCAAAGTAAAATGGAAAAGACAGATGATGAAATAGTTTTGATACAATATAGAAATATGGAATTTGCTCTAAGAATCCGTGGTTTGAAAGAGAATAAAGAAGAGAATTTAAGGGAAATTTTTTCTGAAGTATTTGCTGAGATATTAGCAGCTCGTCCAGCAGATGTGGCTTATCAAATTGATAAAATATATCGTGTGAATTCTTGGATAGCAAGGCAAAAAAAGTTGCCAAGGGATGTTGTTATTTATTTTACAAATAGAACAGTGAGAAATCAGATTTGCAAGCCTCATATAAGGGGGAGAAGATTCAGGTTGCTGGTCAAGATATTTTAACACTAAAGGAAATTCCACCAAAAATGTTAAGGGCTAGGAAGGAATTTGCCTTCCTGGTGAATGAACTTATAAAACGTCAGATTGAATATAGATGGGATATTCCAACTGGTATAATAGTATATTATGCAGGGAAAGTACATCGTCTCAATACAGTTGGAAAAGCAAGAGAATTTTATGCTGAGGTATTAAAAGTTGGAAGTCTTCCTCCATTGGAAGCTAGAAGAAGGGAGACAGAAGTGAAGGAAAGAGAAGTGAAGCAGGTACAAGAACAGATTGTGATGGAAGAAGATTTATTACAAGTGTTGGAAATACCTACGACGGGTTCAGACTCAAAAGAACAAAGGCTGACAAGAGCTGCTGCTAAACGCAAGGAATAAGAGATGAAGGCACAACAACAACTGGCAACTACTACAACGGAAACAGTGGGAGGAGCAAGGCCTAAAGCAAAATGTGATCTCCGGCTAGTGTTCCAAAAGTTTCCTTTGGCCGATAATGGCAATTAAACTATTATCTTGGAATGTTAATGGTTTGAATTCACCGCAGAAGAGAAGGAAAGTATTTCACTATTTGAAACAATTTAAAAATGACATTACCTGTTTACAAGAAACACATATTAGATCTTTAGACCAGAAATATTTGATAAATTCAAAACTGTGAGTACATTTTGTTGCCTCCTCTTTGGAAAAAAAAATGGTTTAGTTATATATATAAAGAAGGATATATTGGCAAAATTAATTGAGGTGGATAAGCAAGGAAGATATATTGCTATTGAACTTTTGTTGGAGGGGAAGAAGACATTATTAATAGGAGTTTATGCTCTGAATCAACAACAAGAAATTTTTTTCAAGTTTTTACATAAAAGAATAGTATTTTGGGATTATAAATCATATATATTAATGGGTGACTGGAATGGTGTGTTGGATACTCAGAAAGACAAAAAAAGTTTAAGGAAGATATCAAGCCGGGCGAAATTACCAAAGGCTTTTTTTGAAATGATGGAGGACTTGGAATTAAGAGATATTTGGAGAGAACGTAATACAGAAGAGAGGGATTTTACCTTCTTTTCTGACAGGCACCAATCATTTTCGAGGATTGATTTTATTTTGATTACTAATGATTTGTATTCTAGAGTGAAGAAGACTAAGATTTGTTCAAGAACTCTATCTGATCATAGTCCGGTTTGGATTGAATTTGATCGGGAAAAGGAGGCTAGGAGATCATGGAGGTTGAATGAGAATTTGTTTAAATATGAACAAAATGTAAATGAATGTAAAAAGCAAATGAAACAATTTTTTATTATGAATATGAAAAAAGAAACGTCTATAGAGATGATTTGGGATGCTAGCAAGGCCTATATGAGAGGAAATCTTATACAAATGAATATTAAATACAAAAATAAATTGCAGAAAAAGAAAAAGGAATTGGAAGACGAAGACGAAGAGGAAATTAAAAAGAAAGAACAATTATTGATAAATAGCCCAGGAAATAGTAAAATAAAAGAATCAATAAATATATTAAGAGGTCAGTTTAATATGTTGATGGCAGATCAAGTAGCAATTAATTTACAATATGTAAAACATAATACATTTAATAATGCCAATAAGCCAGGAAGATAGGCTTGCCTATTTAATAAGGAAAATAAGGAAAAAACAGAAATCACGAATGATTGATAAAATAGAATATAGGGGTAAGGAAGTTTACCAAAAGAACTTGATTAAAAAAGCATTTTTAGAGTATTATAGTAAGTTATATTCTAGGGACATGATTGATGATACAGAGATAGAAAGATATTTACAACAACAAAATATTTGTGAGCTTACAGAAAATCAAAGAGAAGAACTGAATCAATTAATTACTACAGAGGAAATTTTGTTAGCAATTAAGCAACTTAAAATCGGTAAAGCACCAGGTACAGATGGTTTAACAGCTGTTTATTATAAAAATTTACAAAATGAGATGGTTGAACCACTTAAAGAGTTATTTAATAAAATTCAAATGGGAGGAGATGTTCCCCCTTCATGGAGGACAGCCTTTATTTTGTTAATACCGAAGGAAGATCGAGATGGTATTAAAGCAGAGAATTATAGGCCTATATCACTTTTAAATACTGATTACAAGATATTTACCAAGATACTTGCTAATAGATTAATTCCAGTGATGAATCAAATAATTCATAATGATCAGTCAGGATTTATTAAGGGTAGGCAGATGAGATATAATGTGAGGCAAATCGTAAATTTACTTGAATATTTGGAACGAAACAACCAAGTCTCAGCGGCATTACTTTTTTTGGATGCTGAAAAAGCTTTTGATAGATTGGATTGGCAGTTTTTGTTCAAAGTAATAGAAAAAATGCAATTTGGGGATTATTTTATCCATGCAATCAAAGCAATATATCAGAAGCAAACAGCACAAATAATAGTAAATGGTGGGTTAACAGAAACTTTTAAAATTGGGAAAGGGACAAGACAGGGATGTCCCTTGTCCCCATTACTTTTTATTTTAACTTTAGAAATTCTTCTGAATAAAATACGTGGTTCCGATCGAATAAAGGGAATTAGAGTTAAACATCAAGATTACAGATTAAGAGCTTTTGCAGATGACCTGGTTGTTACTGTATCTCAACCAATATACTCAGTTACTGGTTTAAAAGATATAATTGGTCAGTATGGCAAAGTATCTGGATTTAAGGTGAATCAGCAAAAGACAAAGATGATAACTAAAAATATGAATATACAACAAAAAGAAGAGTTAGAAAGAACTACAGGTTTTGAAATTGTTAAAAAGGTTAAATATTTAGGAATATATATTACAACTTCAAATGTTAAATTATATAAATATAATTATGAGGTATTATGGCAGAAGGTATGGAAAGAAATGGAGAGTTGGAAGAAGTTACAACTATCTTTGCTGGGAAGAATAGCGGCTATAAAAATGAATGTTTTGCCCAGGTTTTTATTTTTGTTTCAAATGATACCGGTGCTTAAGAATGATATTAAATTACAGGAATGGCAAAAGGGGATTAATAAATTTGTATGGATGGGCAAAAAACCAAGAATAAAATTAAAAATAATGCAGGATACAAGGGAAAGGGGGGGTCTTAAAATGCCTAACTTAAAATTGTATTATGAAGCAGTTGTCTTATCATTAATTACTGATTGGATTAATTTAACTGAGGAAAGAGTTTTGAATATAGAAGGTTATGGTTTGTTATATGGATGGCATGCCTATTTATTATATGATAAGAAAGTAGATAAAATATTTAAAAATAATATAATTAGAAATGCATTATTGAGGGTTTGGAGGAAATATCAATATAAATTAGATGGAAAGATTCCAATATGGGCAATCCCGAGACACATGATAGAAAATATAAATATATATCAAAAGATATATATCGCGGCGAAGGTTGTAGAGAGTGTGGTGGCATGTCAGCTACCTCGGTACCTGGAGGAAACCGTCTATCTAGACCCGTTCCAGTCCGGTTTCTGACCCGGTTACAGCACTGAGACGGCTTTGGTCGCGTTGGTGGATGATCTCTGGAGGGCCAGGGATAGGGGTTGTTCCTCTGCCTTGGTCCTATTAGACCTCTCAGTGGCTTTTGATACCATCGACCATGGTATCCTGCTGCACCGGTTGGAGGGATTGGGAGTGGGAGGCACCGTTTATCGGTGGTTCTCCTCCTATCTCTCCGATCGGTCGCAGACGGTGTTGACGGGGGGGCAGAGGTCGGCCCCGAGGCGCCTCACTTGTGGGGTGCCTCAGGGGTCGATTCTCTCGCCCCTGTTGTTCAACATCTACATGAAGCCGCTGGGTGAGATCATCAGTGGTTTCGGTGTGAGGTACCAGCTGTACGCTGATGACACCCAGCTGTACTTTTCCACACCGGACCACCCCAGCGAAGCTATCGAGGTGCTGTCCCGGTGTCTGGAAGCCGTACGGGTCTGGATGGGGAGAAACAGGCTCAAAGTCAATCCCTCCAAGACGGAGTGGCTGTGGATGCCGGCATCCCGGTACAGTCAGCTGCAGCCTCGGCTGACTGTTGGGGGTGAGTCATTGGCCCCAATGGAGAGGGTACGCAACTTGGCCGTTCTCCTGGATGGACGGCTGTCTTTCGAAGATCATCTGACGGCCGTCTCCAGGAGAGCTTTTTACCAGGTTCGCCTGGTCCGCCAGTTGCGCCCCTTTCTAGACCGGGATGCCTTATGCACGGTCACTCATGCTCTTGTTACCTCTCACTTGGACTACTGCAATGGTCTCTACATGGGGCTCCCCTTGAAGAGCACCCAAAGACTCCAGTTAGTTCAGAATGCGGCTGCGCGGGTAATAGAGGGAGCCCCTCGTGGCTCCCATGTAACACCTCTCCTGCGCAGACTGCACTGGCTACCTGTGGTTTTCTGGGTGCGCTTCAAGGTTTTGGTAATGGTCTTTAAAGCACTCCATGGCATAGGGCCGGGTTACTTACGGGACCATCTGCTGCCACTGAATGCCTCCCACCGACCCGTGCACTCCCACAGGGAGGGACTCCTCAGGGTGCCGTCAGCTAGGCAGTGCCGACTGGCGACGCCCAGGGGAAGGGCCTTTTCTGTGGGGGCTCCCACCCTCTGGAACGAGCTTCCCCCAGGACTTCGTCAACTTCCTGACCTTCGGACCTTCCGCCGCGAGCTTAAGACACATCTATTTATTTGCGCAGGACTGGACTAGATTCTTAAATTTTAATTGTTTAAATTTTAGATTTGGTTTTAACTTGGGGTTTTATTATTTATGTCTATTTTAAATATTCGGCCTATTTAATAAGTTTTTTAGATTATGTTTTACTGTGTATATTTATGTTGTTTTTAGATGGCTGTACACCGCCCTGAGTCCCTAGGGAGATAGGGCGGTATAAAAATATGAATAAATAAATAAATAAATAAATGGAGGTAGTTACCTATAAAGAACTTCTTTGTATGGAAAAGGGGGAATTACAATTAAAATCTAGAGAAAAGATGGGGGAAGAAGGGAAAAATTATACATGGTTCCAATATGGACAATTACAAGCTAGATGGAAATTAGATCAAAAAATAGGTGTTAGGCAAATTGAGGATAATTTGTTAAAACAAATGAGAGATCAAGGCCAACAGCATATTAAGAGGTTGTATAATGTATTAGTAGAAATAGACTCAGAGACTGAATTGGTTAAGGATTGTATGATTAAGTGGGCACAAAATTTTCAGCAACCAATAATGTTGGAAACTTGGGAAAGAATTTGGGTGAGGAATGTTAAATTTACACAAGCGCAAAATATGAGAGAAAATTTTTATAAGATGTTTTATAGATGGCATATAGACCCAAAAAAATTGTCATGTATGTATCCTAATGTACAGGCTAAATGTTGGAGATGCGATTGTGAAGATGCCACTTATTACCATATATGGTGGACTTGTAAAAAAATTAAAGCATTTTGGATTAAAGTATGGTGGATTATGCAGAATATTTTGAAAAAGAAGATTAAGTTTACTCCATGATTCTTTTTACTAGGAATAATTATGGACTGTACAGTTATAGAGACTAAATTGATTTTGAACTTAATAACAGCCGCAAGACTTTTGATTGCTCAATATTGGAAGAAAGAAGAATTACCTACAATTGAAGAATGGACACTTAAAGTATCAAATCTGGCAGAAATGGCAAAAATCTCTGCTTATTTGAAAGACTATACACAAGAAAAATATATTTTAGAATGGAAAATGTGGATTGATTATATTCAGAATAAGTATCAGATAAAAAATATCGAATAGCATATGAGTAAATTTAGGAAATATTTTGTATTAGATATATTTCTGAAGGAGAGGGGAATTGAGAGTGTGATTAAGTGTGGAGAGACTAGAGATTATAATTTAGGAATTATTTTAGATTATGATTGTTAGTTTTGATACCCTGCATTTTGTTCTGGGAAGTCGGGTGGGGGCGGGGTTATGGGGAGAAATTGGGGGTTGAGGCTAGAGATGGAGTGATGGTTAATGTACAGGGATTATTGAAGATGTATAAATATAATTAATGTAGGGTCGGGTCTGCCCAGTTACCATTTTAGAACGGTGGGGAGGAGAAAGAGAGTAGGAGGTAGGAAAGAGGAGAAGAGGAAGGAAGAGGGGTAGAAGAGGGAGAAGGAAGGTGTAGGGTGGAGGGAGGAGAGGATGTAGATAAGAGAAGGAGAGGAAGGTTTGGATAGTAAAAGAAGGTAGAAGAGAGGAGTGTTAAAAAGGGGGGTGGTGACTGGGCAGGCCCGACTAAATGTATATAACTGTACATTGAATTAATTGTTTGACCTGATTGTAAAAATAAAACTTTTTTACTAAAAAAAAAAAAACTTCATTAAGCCAGCCCTGCACGATGAACAGGAAGGTCTTTAGCTCGCGGCGAAAGGTCCGGAGATCAGGAAGTTGACGTAACCTCAGAGGCAGTTCATTCCAGAGGGCAGGGGCCCCCACAGAGAAGGCTCTCCCCCTGGGGGTCGCCAGCCTACTTTGTTTGACCGACGGCACCCTGAGGAGACACCCTTTTTGGGAGCGCATGGGTCGATGGGAGGCTATTGGTAGCAGCAGGCGGTCTCATAGATAACCCGGTCCTATGCCATGGAGCGCTTTAAAGGTGATAACCAACACCTTGAATTGCATCCGGAAGACCACCGGAAGCCAGTGCAGCTCGCGCAGGATAGGTGTTACATGGGAGCCTCGTGTTGCTCCCACTATTACCCGCGCGGCCACATTCTGAACCAGTTGGAGCCTCCGGTTGCTCTTCAAGGGGAGCCCCATGTAGAGAGCATTACAGTAGTGCAGGCGGGAAGTGACGAGAGCATGAGTGACCGTGCATAGGGAATCCCGGTAGAGAAAGGGACGCAACTGGCGTATAAGGCAAATCTGATAAAAAGCCCCCCTGGCAACGGCCGTCATATGCTCTTCTAAAGACAGCCGTTCATCCAGGAGGTTGATTGTGAGCCCTTTCCGTGGGTGCCATTGACTCGCCCCAACAGCCAGCGATGGCGTCAGTTGGCTATACCGGGACGCTGGCATCCATAGCCACTCAGTCTTGGAAGGGTTGAGTCGAAGCCTGTTTCTCCCCATCCAGACCCGCATGGCCTCCAGACACCGGGACATCACTTCAACGGCATCGTTGGGATGGTTTGGGGTGGAAATGTATAGCTGAGTATCGTCAGCGTACAAATGACATCGCACCCCAAAAGCACGGATGATCTCACCTAGCGGCTTCACAAAGATGTTGAACAGAAGAGGCGAGAGAACCGACCCCTATGGCACCCCACATATGAGGCACTTCGCGGCTTATCTCTGCCCTCCTGCCAACACCGTCTGCGACCAGTCAGAAAGATAGGAGGAGAACCACCGCAGAACGGTGCCCCCCACTCCTAACCCCTCCAACCAGCGAAGTAGAATACCATGGTCGATGGTATCAAAGGCCGCTGAAAGATCTAATAGGACCAGGACAGAGGAACAATCCCTGTCCCAAGCCCTCCAGAGATCATCCACCAACGCGACCAATGCCGTCTCCGTGCTGTACCCAGGCCGGAAGCCAGACTGAAAGGGGTCGAGATAGGCAGTTTCATCCAGGTACTGTGGGAGTTGTCGCGCCACCACACTCTCTACAACCTTCGCCACAAAGCGAAGGTTGGATACGGGACGATAGTTCGCTAAAACAGCTGGATCCAGGGAGGGCTTCTTGAGGAGAGGCCTCACTACGGCCTCTTTCAAGGTGGCAGGGAAGATGGCCTCTGTCAAGGAAGCATTGACAATTCCCTGAAGCCAGCCTCGTGTAACCTCCCAGGTTGTCAATACCAGCCAGGAGGGACACAGGTCCAATAAACATGTGGTCGTGTTCAGCCTCCCCAGTATCCTGTCCATGTCTTCAGAAACAACTATATCAAACTCTTTCCAGATAACATCCTCAAGACCTATCTCCGTCATCCTACCTGAATCCACCCAATGTCAAGGTTCCAGAAAAACCTCCTCTGCATAAAAAAAACTCAGAAGCCATTGTCTTTCAGAATTCTTTACTAGCATAAGGAAACTGGCACACGATGAGTAAAATTCCAAAACTGAACTTCCGGATTCTTTTCCCAGTTATACAAACCCCAAGAGTCCCACCCCCCCAATCCCTTTGCCGGTCACATGGTCCAACGTTCTTCCATTTTATTCGAAACCTCTTCTTGCCACTCCTTCTGCAGATATGAACACAATCCAACCTTGACTGCTCGAAGAATGTTACTATACCCCTCAACCCCCCTCCTTCCCTTCAGGGGAAAAATGTGGCAGCGTCTGGAAACCTAAGGCCTAGTATGGTTTCCAGGCCTGACACCCAGTCAGAGTCCAAACCCTCCCGAATCTGAGCAATTTTATTGTGCAGATATTGTCCAATATCCTCAGCACGCCCTTGCAAGGGGTCCTCCTGTGCTCCCAGATGGAGGAGGGAGCGGGTCACCCTAAACAGGGCGGCTGGGCAATTCTCTGCCGATGCAATAAGAATGGAAAAATACTCATGTTTTGTTTCTCTTATCGCTACTAAGTAGGTCTGAATATGAGACCTTACTAGTGTCCGGTCGGATTCGAAATGGCTGGCCCTCAACCACTCTCTAGGCGTCTTTTCTGGCGTTTCATCTCTCTCACTCTCAGAATACCAAGGAGCCAGTCGAGACCAGCGCCAGGTCAGAGGCCGCAAAGGCACGACGCGTCCAAAGCCTCAGCGGCCACCCTTTCCCAGGCGCCCACTAGTTGAACTAGTGGGCTAGCCCGACCTTCATAACATCCGAGATGGTGTTGATTAGGCTTTTTTCTGATGGGTATTGATGTATATATTGTTTAAAGTAAGCCTCAATTCTCCTGAGGAAGTAAGCCAAGTGGTGTGGATTCCCATCAAAGGTTGCTTTGAACGCAGGAGGAGCTGGGAGAAGGGTGGAGGTGGGTTTAGCTGGCCTGCTTGCGGTTGAGGAATTTGTGGGATGGCTATTGCTGATAGCTGTAAAACGCCTGTTGCGGGGAGGTTGAAGCCACCATGGCTGGTTGCTGAGTTGTAAAGGGGGGTGGAATCCCCGGCTGCTGAGAAGAAAGTCCTTGAAATGCTTCAGCTGGTGTGGCAAAACCTGGCTGGGGCCCCCCAGGAAAGAAAGGTGCTTAAACCGCTGGTTGCCATTGGTATTGGACCTATCCCTTTCCAGGATAAAATGCCCAACCGGGAGGAATAGAAGCAGCAGGAGGTAGCGTAGGCCTTGGCTGGTGGGAAAAGTCAATTGAGGGTGTTGCGGTTCCTTCCAAGTCAATTGTGCTGCCTGAGCTCCCTGCTGTGTGAGGGAGGGAAGGGAGGGCCTCCTGCGTTCATCGGAATGGCTTCGAGCTTCAGTAACTTTGCTGAGAGGGAGGATGAATTTAGCCATTTAGGAATGGCTCTCGAGGGAGGTGAGCTGAGCTTATGAGGCCTCACTCGGCCTCTTTCAAGGTGGCAGGAAGATGGCCTCTGTCAAGGAAGCATTGACAATTCCTGAAGCCAGCCTCGTGTAACCTCCCAGGTTGTCAATACCAGCCAGGAGGGACACAGGTCCAATAAACATGTGGTCGTGTTCAGCCTCCCAGTATCCTGTCCATGTCTTCAGAAACAACTATATCAAACTCTTTCCAGATAACATCCTCAAGACCTATCTCCGTCATCCTACCTGAATCCACCCAATGTCAAGGTTCCAGAAAAACCTCCTCTGCATAAAAAAACTCAGAAGCCATTGTCTTTCAAAGTTCTTCACTAGCATAAGGAAACTGGCACACGATGAGTGAAATTCCAAAACTGAAACTTCTGGATTCTTTTCCCAGTTATACAAACCCCAAGAGTCCCACCCCCCCAATCCCTTTGCCGGTCACATGGTCCAACGTTCTTCCATTTTATTCGAAACCTCTTCTTGCCACTCCTTCTGCAGATATGAACACAATCCAACCTTGACTGCTCGAAGAATGTTACTATACCCCTCAACCCCCCTCCTTCCCTTCAGGGGAAAAATGTGGCAGCGTCTGGAAACCTAAGGCCTAGTATGGTTTCCAGGCCTGACACCCAGTCAGAGTCCAAACCCTCCCGAATCTGAGCAATTTTATTGTGCAGATATTGTCCAATATCCTCAGCACGCCCTTGCAAGGGGTCCTCCTGTGCTCCCAGATGGAGGAGGGAGCGGGTCACCCTAAACAGGGCGGCTGGGCAATTCTCTGCCGATGCAATAAGAATGGAAAAATACTCATGTTTTGTTTCTCTTATCGCTACTAAGTAGGTCTGAATATGAGACCTTACTAGTGTCCGGTCGGATTCGAAATGGCTGGCCCTCCAACCACTCTCTAGGCGTCTTTTCTGGCGTTTCATCTCTCTCACTCTCAGAATACCAAGGAGCCAGTCGAGACCAGCGCCAGGTCAGAGGCCGCAAAGGCACGACGCGGTCCAAAGCCTCAGCGGCCACCCTTTCCCAGGCGCCCACTAGTTGAACTAGTGGGCTAGCCCGACGTTCATAACATCCGAGATGGTGTTGATTAGGCTTTTTTCTGATGGGTATTGATGTATATATTGTTTAAAGTAAGCCTCAATTCTCCTGAGGAAGTAAGCCAAGTGGTGTGGATTCCCATCAAAGGTTGCTTTGAACGCAGGAGGAGCTGGGAGAAGGGGTGGAGGTGGGTTTAGCTGGCCTGCTTGCGGTTGAGGAATTTGTGGGATGGCTATTGCTGATAGCTGTAAAAACGCCTGTTGCGGGGGGAGGGTTGAAGCCACCATGGCTGGTTGCAGAGTTGTAAAGGGGGGTGGAATCCCCCCGGCTGCTGAGAAGAAAGTCCTTGAAATGCTTCAGCTGGTGTGGCAAAACCTGGCTGGGGGCCCCCAGGAAAGAAAGGGGCTGAACCCGCTGGTTGCCATTGGTATTGGATCCATCGTTGTCCAGGATAAAATGCCCAACCGGGAGGAATAGAAGCAGCAGGAGGTAGTGTAGGCCTTGGCTAGTGGGAAAAGTCAATTGGGGGGGGTTGCGGTTCCCCCCAAGTCACTGGTGCTGCCTGAACTCCCTGCTGTGTGAAGGAGGGAAGGGAGGGCCTCCTGCGTTCGTCGGAATGGCTTTGAGCTTCAGTAATTTTCCCCTCTCTGCTGGGAGGGAAGATGAATTTAGGCTGAGCTAAATTCAATGGCTCTCGAGGGAGGTGAGCTGAGCTTATGCGAGGCCTCACTTCCAAACGCTCAAAAGTCTCCAGGAGGTCCAATAGGTATTGCGATTTTAGGGGGTTTCTCAAGCCCCAATCCAGTGACTCTCCCGATTCTCCAGTTTTTACTGTCCTCCATTGAGATTGAGAAGAGGGAGGGGGCTCTCCATTCCGCTCTGGGGAAATGTTTTCTCCCAGGGATCTCACTTCTTGCAATTGATGGGGAGGGGTTTGTCCGGAGCGACAGCTTGCCCATGAATCAGAGTCTTTAGGCCGTGCACCAAGCTGACGCGCAGGTTCCACAACTTCAGGCTTTTGAGTCACATCTTCCGATGGGAAGAAGGTGATCTCGACCAAGTCCTCAGATTCCAGCCCCACTGCCCCTTCAAGGGTTTCTGCTTGCTGGCTTTCCATCTTCACTGGGTCTTCACACCACTGTGGAGGTTACGGAGGCTGGGGCCCAGCACCCCCTAATGGGAACCCAGAGCGGAGGAGAGGGTACCGTAAAGCCAAAGAAAGTTTTGAGTTTTGGAATAGTGTCAAGGTAAAAACCTCTTCTGCATGAAAAAAACTCTGAAGCCATTGTCTTTCAAAGTTCTTTATTAGTATAAGGAAACTGGCACACGATGAGTGAAATTCCAAAACTGAAACTTCTGGATTCTTTTCCCCAGTTATACAAACCCCAAGAGTCCCACCCCCCTAACCCCTTTGCCAGTCACATGGTCCAACGTTCTTCCACTTTATTCGAAACCTCTTCTTGCCACTCCTGCAGATGCGAACACAATCCGACCTTGACCGCTTGAAGAATGTTACCATACCCATCAACCCCTCTTCTTCCCCTCAGGGAAGAAATGTGGCAGCGTCTGGAAACCTACGGCCTAGTATAGTTTCTAGGCCAGTCACTGCGGCTGTAACTACACTAGGTGCACCCATGCTCCACGAGCTGGAGGGGAGGCCTGTTGGCTGTCCTAGAGCCAAGTGTTATCGCCGCTTCTTCAAAAGGATTCGGGTAGCCTGGCTCGCAAAGAGCGCTCTTACCATGGCTATGTTGATGCCGAAACAGCAGCCACTTTCCACACATAGAATTTTTGGCCGACAACCTCTGAAGGTTGGGGGGTGGCGGGTGGGCGGGGCTATATTTGGCATATAAGACGAAGCCAGATTTTCACCCTCTTTTTGGGGGTAAAAAGGTGTGTCTTATATGCCAAAAAATACAATAATTCTTTTTTAATTGTAGCACATTTACTTAGATTTCTTGACTCTGTTTTCATGTCAGAACATTTAATTATGCTTTTGAATTTCACATCTAAAATATTTTAAATCTTCATATAAAGCATGGATAGTATGAAAGCATTTGCAAATTCAAATACCATTGTCAATATAATTATCCTAAAAAGCAGCTTATGCTAAATGCCTATTGGCTAGTTTATGCTATCTGATGTTTGACTAGATCACTTTAATACTTATCTTTCAAAAACATGAGTATCTGTCAATATTTTGAAAGTAGTTTATCTACATGTTATTCAGTATGAAGGTTTTTCTGAAGGTTTAAAAATATTTATAACCTAATGCTTTAGTTTCTGGTATACCATAGTTAGTATAGTGTTAAAATACAGAATTTTCTGTTCCAGGAATGTGTAAGATGACAGCTAAGGTAATCCTTGGTTAATTTTGGTTTTTGTTACTATTGAATACAATAAGGATACAAAATTACTTGGTTGTATGGATGGTACAATAGTTCCACATTGAGCAACATCTTCCCTCTTTTAACAAGTGTATCATATAGTAAACAATATTGTCTACTAAAAATTCTTTTTTTTTCTCCAAGGAAGTTCCATAGTCATCTTATATGTGAATAAATTGCCAGGAGACCTTTTTTCATGCTGGAGAAGAATCGAGGGTCTAAAATATTGTCTTTTTAGAAACTGTCCTTAAAGAAGAATAATGATGTTTTCATAAGTTTTGCTTCTATTCTCATATAGGATATATTGGTCTGTGAAGTTTCACATATAGAAAAGAAAGATGTGGCTGATAATGGTGACTCTTCAGTTCCTGAAGAGGAACTGTTTGGAGACTTGCTATGGGATGCACATGATGAACAAGAACAAATGGAGGCTTTCCAGCAGGCATCTAATTCAACATGTGAACTAGGATTTGACAAAGTAAGTTCATATCCTCTCCTAGAAGGAAATGCATAAAATGTTTGGGATTTTTTCTTTTTCATTGTTGAAAATATAGAAAAAACAGATTTGAGAATAATATCGGAGGCTTTCAAATCTTATATAGATGACAGGTTTGGTTTGGGAATTGATGCTAATAATTCTGTATTAAAAATTTGTGGATATGGTTGCTGTTTCTCTCTTTGGAAATAAACTGCCATGGTGTAACTTTAGTTTATTTATCTGACTACTGAGATAATGCAAAATACTTCACTGGGCAGCAGTAGATTATGCAGATGGAATTTTAAGTGCTGAAACTTTCTGGAATAAAATGTAATAGCATACTTTGTATTTATGGACCATAGTTGAAAAGAGCAGCAGTTGCATAATATTAATTTTTAGTATATCCTTTGTTTATTTATTTATTTGGCAGGGTGGATTTGATTTAAATAGAGTCAATTTAAATCACAATTTAAATCACTAGTAAAAAGGCTCGATTTAAATCAACTCGATTTAAATCATAATTTTTAAAGAGCAACTGTCATCTCTGTCCTCCAGCGGCTCCTCTGACCCACTGTTGACTCACTGACAGTCCCATTCATTTTAATGAGATGGCTAGTGATCTGGCAGTGACCCAACAAGGTGAGGGACCTGGCAGGCATTAGATGAGTGGATATCCACTTACAAGTGCTTCTGGTGCTTCGTGGTGGATCTGAAATGACAGGTGCTCTTTAATATTATATTTATAAGCTGCTTAGAAGGTTTCACTTTCATTTTTACTTGCTTGCCCTTCTTCGTCACACTTAGAGCCTGGTGGTACAGATGAATTTCTCATCAAAGAATCATAGTTTGTGGTGTACATAGATTTGCAAAACAGTGGGATAAAGGAATATTCCTGAATTTTTTTTTATGATTTATCTCATGGTTATTGTGAAATTGTGTGAATGCATCAGTGCAGTGCATGTTATCTCAGCTTGCAGAGCTTGGGTTCATTGAATGAGTTTACCAAAAATGTAAATATTACAGAATATACAGCTTCATGCTATATAATTAAGCTCCATTTCATGCTGAATAAATTAAATTGTTAACATATCTTAAATAGAAAGCTATCTTTAGATAGGTTTGTACTCCAAAAGCATTTTATTAAATTTGATAAAAAATAATAAATCAAATTTAAATTAAAAAATCTGATTTAAATAAAAAAATCTGATTTTTATTTTATTTTTTAAAAAATCATCGATTTTTATTCACCTTGTTAATTGGAGCCATGATGAAGAATCCATCAACTTGACAAATCCTTGGTTACATTGAATTTTTTAGACAATATACATTTTTAGCAAGTTAACAAATTTAAGCAGGCTTATAATAAATATTTTCCACTAAAATGAAATTATCTGATTCCAAATTAAGGGACTCGAAGCCCCATTGATTTTTGGGATTTAAATTGAACTGAATGTCATATTGCAATAATCTATTGTCTTTCAAACACAATGACAATGAGCTTTACAGAAAATCATTTTATATGGGAACAGTAACTCCATATACAGAAAATGTGAGTTTCTTGGTTTCTATAGATGTGTTCCCTTTGTAAGTTGTTGACACAATGTAAGATAGGTATAGTATGAAGGATGATTAAGGGTGCAAAGATACTTGAATGTATACCTGGATTATAACAGTTCGTTTAATGATTATTCTAAGTTACAACATGAAAAAAATGGACTTATGACCGTTTTTCACACGACTTTGTAGCATCTCCATGGTCATGTGATCAAAATTTAGACATTTGGCAGCTAACTCATATTTATAACAACTGTGTGTCCCAGGATCATGTGATCACCTTTTCTAATCTTCTGACAAGCAAAGTCAATGGGAAACCTGATTCACTTAACCAGATTATTAATTTAACAGCTCCAGTGATTCACTTAACAAATGTGGCAAGAAAGGTTGTAATGTGGGACAAAACTCACTTAACAACTGTCTCATTAAGCAATAGAAATTTGGGGCTCAGTTGTGTTTGTAAGTTGAAGACTAGTTATATTTAAAACTAGTGGGACTAAGAAAAAGGCCTTCTCTGTGGTGGCTCCCTCTCTGTGGAACATCATTCCCGCAGAAATAAGATTTTTCCCCGTTTTGAAACTCTCACAAGATCCTGAAGATAGGATTTTGCCAATGAGCCTGGGAATTGAAATGGAAATCCAGAGTGGATGTAGCCCGTCAAATGGCTTATTTTATTGACTGTTGTCACCATGCGGTAATGTACACCATGTTACACCATGGGGTAATGTACACCACGGGGTACACCATGGGGTAATGGTGTTGTCACCATGGGTCAATAAACAGTCAATAAAATAATGGGGTGGAGGGTTATTTCTTTTTATTGTTATTTATTAGAATTTTATTTTTGTAAAATTCCCACAGTCACTGTGAGTGAGTTGGGTGGCCATATACATTTTCTTAAATAGACAGTTGAGGATAATGATTCAAAAATGGAGAACCCAAGCTAATAAATAATACATTGGTGTTTTATGCCATTTGATGCTATGGTTAGTATTTAGAATGTAGTGATGCAATATTCTTATGCATTTATATGAAGTTGGTTTAAACTGGTAGTGTTGAATTTAAGCTATTAGCTGTAGAGAATTTCTTGATTTGTCATTCATCTTCCACTTGCAGGGAAAACAAGCTTACATTCTGTAGTGAATTTCATGTGTAAGACAAAGCCAGAATTTTAAATTCTTTAATTAACAAGGTCCTTTATGTGCAAACTAAGCCAATGCCAATATTTTATATGCACATAAATTAATATGAAAAAGACTAATTTTTGGATTAACACAGCTTTATATTCAAGTGAATGTAAATGTTTGGACCTAACTCAACAATTATTTATTATATTGTGTTGTTTCATTTACAGTATTATGAAAGTCTGAACGATTTGGTGGCAGCCCCTGCACCAATTCCACCCCTCCTTGTAACTGGAGAGTCAGGCTCCGGAAAATCTCTCCTTTTATCAAAATGGTATTATAGATACATTTTTTAAAAACCTGTATTTCTAGAAAATGTACATTTTAAAAAACATTTCCCTCCTTCAACAAATACCAAGCTGTACATGTATGTTCAGATATACATTCATGTGCATTCCAGATTTCCTTTAAATCCTGCTTTACTGGTCACTTCATAACACAAATATAACACACTAGATCAGTTGACAAAGTATTAATGAAGCACGACTACACCTATAACATTTATATTATATGCAGTGTGCTCTGTCATAAGATTTTGTCTGCCCTCCCCCCTCCATTTGTTCCACAGAGTTCTTTTGCAGCTAGCCAGGTTCTGTATATTACACATTTGTTACTTTATCACAGACTCTTCTCCACCTAGGTTTTCAAGATCCTCCAACCAGCTATCCTTGTGACCATTCCTGACATTTTACCTTGGTGGGAATGTTGTTCAGCAGGGAAAAGGTCAAAAATGTTCCACCTGTGCAATGACATAATTTAGTTGCATTGCTTTAGTGTCTCACTGTAATCTGTATAAAGTATATCCATACAGATATTTAAAGTTTAAAATGTGTATATATATATATATATATATATATATATATATATATATATATATATATATATATATATATATATATATATATATATATATATATATATATATATATATATATATATATATATATATACACCACCGTTTACTTTCTAAAGAGTATTTGTTTTTTTACCTTAACTTTATCTAGAATTTAAACTGTTATTGATGACACCATTCAGATTTCTAGTCTAAGACCAAATGCCAAAGAAACTGCAGCACAGAAGTTTAAACCTTTGGAAAAGAATGGCAGTTCATTGGCAAAATGAGTTACATACAGAAGGTATCATATACAGTTCCTAATATCTCAAGACAAGTCTGGAAAAAACTTATGAGTTCCTGGAGCGCTCCTGCCAGTTATGGTAGTATGTTGACTCTAAACTAAGTGGGCCAGTCCTTTAATGCAAGGATGAAGAGATTTTCTTTTCCACTTTTTTGAAACAATCATTAATATCTAGTTGATAGTTCAATGTTTAAAAAATTAAATATAGCCATATAAAAAAACTTTCCAGTGTAACAACATAATCATCCATATTTTGGTAGAACTGTTTGTAGTATTTGAGTTGACAAGTATATTTTTTTCTTATTAGGATTCAGTTACAGCAGAAGCATTCTCCAAATACACTCATTCTCTATCATTTTGTTGGAAAACCAATGTCGAGCAGTTCGGAGCCTATACTGATTCTCAAACGTCTCACTTTAAAGGTAGGTCTATTTTACTGTATGTCAGCATATGGGAACCAAAATACTTCTTCACATAATAAAATGAAAATTCTATTTCACTATATTATGCTTAAATTTCTTTTTTATATTTTCAATTGATGTTTTCAAAAAAAAATATAAATACAAAAAAGAAACTAGAAAAAAGGATAAAATATTTAAGACAAATTGATAAACTTGGGATTTAAAAATATCATAGAAATTAAATGTTTCAGTATAAGATTAGTTTATTATTAATCTGAACATATTACAATATTTTATAGTCTAAAAATCAAAATTAAGCTCTAAAATAAGCATTAATATTGAGACCTGTAGTTAACACAGTATAAATTATAAAGTAAGATTATAGGCATAGTAAATTAAACTTTGTCAAGTCTATTTTGATTTAAACATTTTGTAAAATTAAAATATAAATTCTGTGACTGCAGAAACTCAAATTTTGAGGTATTTACAAATCCATATGTTGGAGTGTAATAATTTCAAGGTTAAATTTTATTTTTATTTGACCTTAGTATCAAATTTGCAAAAGCAAAAAAATCTCTCTTTATTATAAAGTATCGACAATAAGGAACATATTCTGTCTTTTCTAGCTATCTGGCTAAGGAATAAAACTAGGCCATATTTCTTAAGTTTCTGGCTTTAGGCAAACATAGTTTATATTTCTCAATTGGCAGCTGTTCTGCTAGTGCATTAGCTTCTCTTAGTTTATTTGCTTGTGATACTGAAAAAAAAAATCCTAATTCCTTGTCTTTATAGTTTCTAAGGCTCAAGCTTTCTTTGGCTAGAAGGCAGTTTAGAATTTCATATAATCATTCTGTCAGAGTATAACTGTCCCTTTCAAAGTCTTAACAACTGTACATTCTGATTTGTACATAATTTGTAATATTTGACATTATTTCTTTTATAAGGTCTCAATAATAATAATAATAATAATAATAATAATAATAATAATAATAATAATAATAATAATAATAATAATATGATGATGACGGGGGGGCAGAGGTCGACCCCGCGGCGCCTCACTTGTGGGGTGCCGCAGGGGTCGATTCTCTCGCCCCTTCTGTTCAACATCTATATGAAGCCGCTGGGTGAGATCATCAGTGGCTTCGGTGTGAGGTACCAGCTGTACGCTGATGACACCCAGCTGTACTTTTCCACACCGGGCCACCCCAATGAAGCTATCGAAGTGCTGTCCCGGTGTCTGGAAGCCGTACGGGTCTGGATGGGGAGAAACAGGCTCAAGCTCAATCCCTCCAAGGCGGAGTGGCTTTGGATGCGGCCATCCCGGTACAGTCAGCTGAGTCCGCGGCTGACTGTCGGGAGCGAGTCATTGGCCCCGATGGAAAGGGTGCGTAATTTGGGCGTTCTCCTGGATGCACGGCTGTCTTTTGAAGATCATTTGACGGCCGTCTCCAGGAAAGCTTTCCACCAGGTCCGCCTGGTGCGCCAGTTCGCCCTTTCTGAACCGGGATGCCTTGTGCACAGTCACTCACGCCCTTGTGACGTCTCGTCTGGACTACTGCAATGCTCTCTACATGGGGCTCCCCTTGAAGGGCATCCGGAGGCTGCAGTTGGTCAGAATGCAGCTGCTGGTGATAGAGGAGCCCTCGTGGCTCCCAGTGACACCTATCCTGCGCAGGCTGCACTGGCTACCTGTGGCCTTCGGGTGCGCTTCAAGGTGTTGGTGAGCGTCTTTAAAGCGCTCCATGGCATAGGGCGGGTTACTTACGGGACCGCCTGCTGCTACCGAATACCTCTCACCGACCCGTGCGCTCTCACAGAGGGACTCCTCAGGGTGCCGTCGGTAGCGACAGTGTCGTCTGGCGACACCCAGGGGAAGGGCCTTCTCTGTGGGGGCTCCTGCCCTCTGGAACGAGCTCCCCCCAGGACTTCGTCAACTTCCGGACCTCCGAACCTTTCGCCGCGAGCTCAAAACTTACTTATTTATCTGCGCTGGACTGGGTTAGTTTTTTAAGTTATGGGTTTTTAATGGTGATTTTATAGTTTAGGGTTTTATATCGGTCGTTTGACCGTTTTTAGTTTTAAATTGGCCGGTTAAATATTTCATTTTAAATGTATTTTAAATTTATTGTGTACCTATGTGTTTTAATAAGGCTGTACACCGCCCTGAGTCCTTCGGGAGAAGGGCGGTCTAGAAATCTAATTAATAAATTAAATAAATAAATAAATAAATGATGATGATGATGATGATGATGATGATGATGATGTATCAATACTATTATTCTATGTTATAGTTCCGGAGTAGTATATTGTGTAGTTTTAGCTATGCTGCATCAAAGCAACATTAGGTTGAGGAAAAGGAAAATATATAACATGCTGAGTAATTTTTGTGGTTAGAATCAGTATGCTAACTAAATTATGGATCATTTAACTTCAGTTTAGTTTTGTTCTTGACCTATTTAAATTCTGAGAGCATATAAGCTAAATCTGGAGTTAGAAATTGTTAATTTATTATTAATCTCCTATTCCAGGCTTTGGACAGAAAAATGACAGGGTGAAGTAGCCACAATTTTTTTTCTAATCTTTTTCTTAAATAAAAACCACTTCAATTATATGAAATCTAAAAAGATCTGCTTCTTTGTTTCATTTTTAGATAAAATATTATTTAGATAAAGCATTTTGTTTCTGTTTATTCTTTCACAGCTTATGCAAAATTCCTGGTCAGTTTCACCTACTTCATTGGAACCAGCTAAATTATTAGAAGAATTTCCTCGTTGGTTAGAGAAACTTTCTGCTCACCAACAAGGCAGCATTATAATCATTATTGATTCAGTTGATCGGATACAGGTATAGTATTCTTTGACTTCTGCTTTTACTGAAATATGGATTTAGAATTGCTTAGATTATTTTTTACTACCTTAACAGGATAATTTTTATTTTTTTTGTACAATGCATCAGAAACATACAGAGAAAATACATTCACATTTGTAACTGTACACACATGAAAATAAGAAACCTGAATAGAACTGGGACAGAATATTGTTCCTTGTTCCTAATGACTGGATTCACATATGCTAAGCTATGATTTATTTTATATATACAATCAAACAGTCTAAGCAATATAATAAACACATAAACTTAAATTATAATATAAATCATGTTAAACAATCAAAACATTGCTTGCAACATGCTAAGCTAAAACGAAATCTCATTATAGAGAAGCCAGGAAAAGATCCTTTTTTCTGGAGATAGTAACTGTAATTTATGTAATATCAGACACACAGTTTAATGTTGTGTATGTATGCAGTTTTGTTTTATGTAGGCAGCTGAAAGAAAAAATATAATGTAAAGGATACTTTTCAATGAGAAAAATATTACAGCATTCTGAATTTCAAATTAACTTTATGTCTCTCAGCAAACTGAAAAGCATATGAAGTGGCTGATTGATCCACTGCCAGTGAATGTAAGAGTTGTGGTATCTGTGAATGTTGAAAGTTGTCCACAAGCTTGGAGGTAAACTTGTTTTGTTATACAATAAACTACACTATTCAGCTGGGAAAAATCAGGCATGGTAGTTTTTATCTCAGTTGCAAACAGCAAGTTAAGTGCCTTATAACAATCAGCTCCATCTGTACAGTCCATATGGCAGAGTGTTTTACTATGAATCTATGAAGACAAATAGACATAATCGATGAGGAAAGCAACATGCTTTTTATGGCAAGGTGATGGCCATTCAGAAAATGTACATGCTCTTGAATTGTACCTCGGAATGCAAGTAGGAGATGCGTTTACATATGAAAAAATGGTCATTTGTATATTATACTGGTTAAAAAAAAATCACAGCACATTTTTATTGGGTATAAGACTATCAGACTATCACTATTCCCCCAGTGCAAAAAAAAATGAAGCCTTGAGTGCTCTTTATAGCACTTTCAATGATTTGCAAGCTATCTACCTGGGAGGGTTTTTCATTGTGGTAGGGGATTTCAATCATACTAACTTGAAAGCAGCTCTCCTTAACTTGCATCAATATGTGGACTTTGCCAATAGGGCTGGGGACATCCTGGACTTAGCTTACTCTAACATTGAGAAAGCATTTTGGCTCTTCAGATCATCTCTCTGTGATGCTTATGCCAGCATATAAATATTTATTAATTAGAGAGAGACCAGTTAGAAACCAAGTGCGAGTGTGGCCAGCAGGAGCTATGGAAGCTCTACAAGATTAATTGGAACATATTTAATTGGAACGTATTTAAAGAGGCTGCAACGAATGGACAACATACTAATGTAAATGAATACACTTCTACTGTGTCTGCTTATTTGAAAAAATATATGAGGATGTCAGTGTTCTTAAGACTTTTGTCATATAAGCAAGGAGGATGTCTCAAGAGGTCCGTTTGATGTTGAAAGTGAGAAACACCGCTTTCAAATCAGGCAATGTGGCAGCACTTAGAATAGCAAGAGCTGATTTGAGACATGTTATAAAAACAGCAAAGCGGGCCTATAGTCAGAAAGTACAGAATTTCTTCCAAGTTCCTATGGACCTGAGACGTATGTGGCAAAATATAAGGCAGCTTCCCTGACATGTAAAGGTGACATGGGTTCTCTAAACAAGCTAAATATGTTTTTTGGATTGTTTGAAGCCACAAACAATGTTCCAGCAAGGAAGGCTGTTCCCTTCCCTGATGAGCAGGCACTCAGGTTTGGTACAACTGTTATTCAGAAAGTCTTGCAGAAAGTCAATACTCAGAAAGCTGCTGGTTCTGATAATATCCCTGGGCAAATAGTGTGCTGACCAGCTGGCCACTGTTCTCACAGACATCTTCAACTTCTTGTTGTATCAGGCCATGGTTCCATCATGTTTTAAGACTGCCATCATTGTATCAGTGCCCTAAAAATTATCATCACATGCCTTAATGATTACCATTCAGCTGCACTCACTTCCATTATGATGAAGTGTTTTGAGAGATTTGTAAAGGACTATTTGCTTTCTGCCTTCCTCCTGCATTTGACTCATTAAGATTTGAAGAACTGTTACAGAAAGAACTGCTCTATAGATTCTGCACTTGCCTATGAGCATCATCTTAGCTTGGCACACCTGGAGGAGAAGAATACTTATGTGCAAATGCTGTTTATTGGTTTTAGTTTGGTGTTCAACATAATCATTCCTCAGCATTTAGTGAACAAACTGAGCCTATTAGGTTTTAATACTCCTTTATGTAATTATGGCAGGGGTGAAATCTAAAAATTTCCCCTACCAATTCTGTGGGCGTGGCTTAATTGGTGGGCGTGGCTTGGTGGTCAGATGGCTGGGTGGGCGTGGCCAATAACAATAAATAATAAAAATAATAAACAAAGTATAAAAAAACAATAAGAGGTACCAAAAACCAACTTTCACACTTTACACACACACACACAACACAACTGACTCACACACAATGTAAAAGCAGCTGCACTTCACGCTTCACATAGCCACAGAAAGCTCAAAAAACAACTTTCACACTTTACACACACACAACAGACTCACACACAATGTAAAAGCAGCTGCACTTCACACTTCACACAGCCATAAAAAGCTCAAAAACCAACTTTCACACTTTACACACACAACACAACACAACTGACACACACACACATACACACACACACACAATACCACATACAGCTTTTTGAGATTTTGTGTGTTTGTGTAGTTAGAGTGAAACAGTACAGAAACACACCAAATCTCAGAAAGCTGCACAAATATTTTATTTTATTATTAAGGTTTGTGGACTTCAATTCCCAGAATTCCTCAGCCAAGAAAGCCAGCCAGCATTAATCACTCAGTGATGAAATAGATTAGCTAAGTTAGATTAGTTCTGTCTGGTGCTAAAAATGAAAATTGGGACTTTCCGGCTGCGAAAAAAGCCATGAGGTCAATCAGTAATCAGGTAAGTGTCTTAGACTCTTTTAAAAGGAGGTTTTCTACGTGTTTTCTACAGAAAACATGTTTTTTAAGGTTCTGCTGATGAGGAACTCAGGTTAGACCCCCAGATTAGCCTTTAATTTTTTTTTTTTAAGTTTAAAGGCTCTGCCGATCCAGCTGAGGGGCAGGATCCTCAAAGGCTTTAATTAATTAATTAATTAATTAATTAATTAAATTTTTATACCGCCCTTCTCCCGAAGGACTCAGGGCGGTTCACAGCCAAATAAAACCACAATAATAAATATAATAAAACAGTAATTAAAAAACCTATCAAATATGGCCAATTTAAAATACATATAAAACAATAAAACCCAGTTAAAATTTAAAACCCCAATAATAACATATAAAATTCTAAAATCCTATGCCAGTCCTGCTCAAAGAAGTAGGTACGTCTTCAGCTCGCGGCGAAAGGTCTGAAGGTCGGGAAGTTAACGAAGTCTCAGGGGAAGTTCGTTCCAGAGGGTAGAAGCCCCCACAGAGAAGGCCTTTCGCCTGGGGGTTGCCAGCCAGCATTGCTTGGCCGACGGCACCCTGAGGAGTCCCTCTCTGAGAGCGCACAGGTCGGTAGGAGGCAAACGGAAGTAGCAGGCGGTCCCATAAATAACCCGGTCCTAAGCCATGGAGCATTTTAAAGGTGGTAACCAATACCTTGAAGTGCACCGGATAGACCACAGGCAGCCAATGCAGCTTGCACAGGAGTGGTGTTACATGGGAGCCACGAGCGGCCCCCTCTATCACCCGCGCAGCTGCATTCTGGACTAACTGGAGTCTTTGGGTGCTCTTCAAGGGGAGCCCCATGTAGAGACCATTGCAGTAGTCCAAGTGAGAGGTAACAAGAGCATGAGTGACTGTGCATAAGGCATCCCGGTCAAGAAAGGGGCGCAACTGGCGGATCAGGCGAACCTGATGAAAAGCCCTCCTGGAGACGGTCGTCAAATGGTCTTCAAAAGACAACCGTCCATCCAGGAGAATGCCTAAGTTGCGCACCCTCTCCATCTGGGCCAATGACTCGCCCCCAACAGTCAGCCGTGGCTGCAGCTGACTGTACCGGGGTGCCGGCATCCACAGCCACTCCGTCTTGGAGGGATTGAGTCTGAGCCTGTTACTCCCCATCCAGACCCATACGGCTTCCAAACACTGGGACAGCACTTCGACAGCTTCATTGGGGTGGCCTGGGGTGGAAAAGTACAGCTGCGTATCATCAGCATACAGTTGGTAACTTACCCCAAAACCACTGATGATCTCACCCAGTGGCTTCATATAGATGTTGAACAGGAGAGGCAAGAGAATCGACCCCTGCGGCACCCCACACGTGAGGCGCCTCATGGCCGATCTCTGTCCCCCACCAACACCGTCTGCGACCGGTCAGAGAGATAGGAGGAGAACCACCGATAAACGGTGCCTCCCACTCCCAAACTCCCCAGCCGGTGCAGCAGGATACCATGGTCGATGGTATCAAAAGCCGCTGAGAGGTCTAACTGGACCAGGGCAGAGGAATAACGCCTGTCCCGAGCCCTCCAGAGATCATCAACCAACGCAACCAAAGCCGTCTCTGTGCTATACCCAGGTCGGAAGCCGGACTGGAACGGGTCTAGATAGACAGTTTCATCCAGGTACTGGGGTAACTGACGTGCCACCACACTCTCTACAACCTTCGCCACAAAACGAAGGTTGGAGACTGGACGATAATTTCCTAAAACAGCTGGATCCAGGGAAGGCTTCTTGAGGAGGGGTCTCACCACTGCCTCTTTCAAGGCGGAAGGAACAACCCCTTCCAACAAAGAAGCATTGATAATCCCCTGGAGCCAGCCTCGTGTCACCTCCTGCGTGGCCAGCACCAACCAGGAGGGACACGGATCCAATAAACAAGTGATGGCATTCAGCCCTACCAGTAACCTGTCCATGTCCTCAGAAGCCACAGGGTCAAACTGATCCCAAATAATCTCAACAAGACGAGTCTCTGATACCTCACCTGGATCTACCCAATTTTGATCCATACCATCCCGAAGCTGAGCGATTTTATGGTGCAGATACATACTAAAATCCTCGGCTTGTCCTTGTAGGGGGTCATCCCGCTCCTCCTGTTGAAGAAGGGAGCGGGTCACCCGAAACAGGGCGGCCGGGCGGTTATCTGCCGATGCAATGAGGGAGGAAACGTAAGAATGCTTAGCCTCCCTCAATGCCACTAGGTAGGTCTGAATATATGACCTAACTAGTGTTCGGTCGGCTTCCGTATGGCTGGATTTCCAAGCACTCTCTAGGCATCTTTTCCGGCGCTTCATCTCCCTCAGCTCCTCGGAAAACCAAGGAGCCAGGTGAGGTCTGCGCCGGGTCAGAGGCCGCAAAGGCACGACACGGTCCAAAGCCCCGACCGCAGCCTGTTCCCAGGCTATGACTAGCTCTTCGGCCGTGCCGTGGGCCAGATCCTCAGGGAACGGCCCAAGCTCCGTCAGGAACCTCTCTGGGTCCATTAGGCTGCTGGGACGGAACCAACGCATTGGTCCCGTCTCCCTGCAGTGGTGAGTAGTGGTCCGAATGTCCAGACGAAGGAGAGAATGATCTGACCATGACAGTGGCTCAATAACTAAATCTCCTAAATCCAGATCATTCAACCACTGCCCAGAGATAAAAATCACATCCAGTGTGCCTCCCCCAATGTGAGTAGGGCCGCTAACTACTTGAGTTAGGTCCATGGCCGTCATGGAGGCCATGAACTCCCGAGCTGTTGTAGATGCCACACCGGTCGATGGCAAGTTGAAATCCCCCATGACCATAAGTCTGGGGGTCTCAACCGCCACCCCGGCAAGCACATCCAACAGCTCAGGCAGGGCTGTTGTCACGCACAGGAGCCAGGTACGTGATCAACAAGCCCACCTGAATCCTACGACCCCATTTCACAAAGAGGGATTCACAACCAGATAGCTGAGGTACAGTGGTCTCCCTCGGTTCCAGACTCTCCTTAATAACGACCGCCATCCCTACCTTGGGCCCTCGGCTGATGGAATGCTCGGAAACCTGGTGGGCACATCTCGACAAGGGGAACCCCCCCTTCCGTGCCCAACCAGGTCTCCGTAATGCCCATAAAGTCCGCGCCCCCCCCCCCCGTATAAGATCACAAATCAGAGGGGCTTTGTTCACCACGGACTGTGCATTGCACAACATTAGCCGAAGGTCCAAGCTCTGACGAAACTGGCCACGCGGGGAACGGGAGAAGCTTGAGGGGCTGGAGCGCGTGACCACTTTCAAACAGCAGGCACGCCCCCCCAGAGATCAATACGGCCCCTCACTTCCGCCATATCTGCCCCTCCCACTTATCGTGCCATAAAACTACCCTCATAAACGGGAACATGACCCTCCCCCATTACCTTCGGACTGGTTGGAATAACGCCGCGAGCAGACGCAGGAACTGGACCCCTCCCCGGTGAGTTACACCCATCGCCCGTCCTTACCCTCCCCCACTTTAAAAAACCCCTATTTAAAAATCCCCAAAGATTCTTCCTAGACACATGCCACCTTTCTGGGTCCCAAAACCCGTCAATAAAGCCGGCCCTCGGTAATGTGGAGGGTCATTCCTGCGAGGCGGGGGAGCCTCGCAGGCGCAAGAGTTCGTGCGGCGAGTATCGCATAGCATCGGCAGATAAATGGGTCCGTCCCCTTTATCGGCTGAGATGTTATCCTAAGATGGTCACCCGGGACCCGGTAAAAGTTGGAAAAGGTAGAACAGACAGTCTTCATGGCAAATCCATGATATCCCTAGTAGATTAACAAACTAAGATCTTAAACCGTCTTAAACCGGCCAGGACATGAAACACAACTGCTCTGTCCAATAAAGTCCGAGTCCCATGGGGGGGAAGGGTGGTGCTTCCGTCGCCTCCATCGCTGTCCGTCATCGTCTCCCAAACGGATCTCCCGTTGTCTCCCAAAACAAGTCCCCAATGGGACCAGGAAAGACTGCAGGAGTCCCAAAAATCCCAGAAAACCAGGAAAGGCCACAGTAAACATTGCGGCAGGGGAGATATGTCGAACAGGAACCACAAGGCCTCCGACGTCCCTCTCGCCTCCGGCTCCGTCCTCCGAGGGTACCTGGAAATGCCATCCAAGAGGCCATCTTCGTCACCTCCAACACCCCTCCAGACAGGTCCTGTTGTGCCTTGCTCGCTCCCCCCACTGCAGCTGGGCCCCTCTTATCTCCTGCCGGATGCTGATAGTGCTGAAGAATGTCCTGGCATGCCTCCAGCCCCCAGCCCTGGCACCATGCCCGGACAAACCAAACAAACAAACCTCCCTACAATAGCATGTGCGCCTGAAGCCAGCCACGAACTAGGATTATCAACAGCTGGAGACGAAACGATGCAATGGATAGATCCACGCTTCCGGAGAATGGAGAGGTGACATCACCAAAAGGAAGGGAGGGGCAGGCCTGGATAAGTGCTGAGTCATGGAGCCACACCCCATGGCCTATATAAAGGATCTGCTTTCTGGCATTCTCTGAGTCAGGCAAAGTCTAATCTGGATTGCTGAAGTCACATCTTGGATTCCTGCCTGCCCTGAGGACTCTGATAGGATTTTGGCAGAGCTGCAGAGGCACGCTTGATACGGACTTCCCCAACCCGGCCGTCAGAGGAGGAGTGGGACATGACAGGTCCGAACCGCTCCCAGAGGATCAGAAAAGCCGAAAGCGCCACGGTTAGCCTTGCGGCGGGGGGAACAGGCCAGAAATGTCGGCTGGCCGGAATGCCACCCCACCCACGCGTCTCAACATGGCCGCCGTCCTTCACCGCTCGCCCCTTCTCCGGCTCTGTACACGGCAGCCGTGGGTCCCAAAAGGCCAAAAGACCTCACCCGCGACCGCCGAGAAGATGTTCCAACGGGCCGGGGGCGCAATCAGCGGTGCAGATGGCCGAGACGCCAGTATCAGCTGGGGACATCGCCAACCGCTGCTCCGTGCACTCAGTAAGCCACCATCTTGCGCATGCGCAGAATCTTATTCTTTTTAAAAAGAATCTTTTTACTTTTAAAGGCATGTTTCGGCTGAAGCAAAACCTTCTTTTAAAAGTAAAAAAAAACCCTCTGCTGATGGTGCGGCTTAGCAGAGGCAGGGGGGCGGGGCCAGGGATTTTTGTTACCGGTCCTCCGAACCAGCAGCTGCCATCGCTACCGGATCGCGCGAGCCGGTCCGATCCGGGATCATTTAATCCCTGAATTATGGATTTTCTTATTGATAGGCCCCAGTTTGTGCGAGTTGGAAGAAAAGTCTCCCATCTCCTTGAGTACAGGTTCCCCACAGGGCTATGTCTTGAGTCCGCTACTGTTCACATACAGTTGATCCATGACAGCTGTGCCAGATCTGCTGCAAATCATATTTTGAAGTATGCAGATGACACAGCAGTGGTGGGTATTATCTGGGATGACAGGGAACATACTTATAGAGAAGAGGTGAAGGGTCTGATAGACTGGTGCAATAAAAGTAACCTGCTTCTAAATGTTAATAAAACAAAGGAGATCATCATAGATTTTAAAAAGAGCCAGCATGGTCATACTTCACTCAGAATCAAGCATGCAGCTGTAGAGGTGGTCAACAATATTAAGTATGTGGGTGCAGATAACTAACAGTCTAAACTGGTATCTCCACACGTCATCCTTAGTGAAGTATGCAAACCAGCATCTGCATTTCCTGCGTTGGAGGAGAGCACATCTTTCTCCTTCTGTCCTGGCCACTTTTTACAGAGTCATGATAGAGAGCATCTCTATTTGGTTTGGTGGCTACAGTGCTTCAGAGAGAAAGTCCATTCAGAAAGTGGTAAGGACAGTGGAGAAGATTATAGGAAGCTCGCTTCCTCTTATTCAGAATACTGCTTATAAATACTATGTGCTTAGAGCACAAAGCATTGTTACAGACCCCACACACCCACTTCACAATCTGTTTCTGTGCTCCCCCCTGAGCTTTGCGGCATCTTAGTTTGATGAAGAACCATTAATGATAACTATTTGATTTTTGAGACAGTTGTGTTTCTAAGTGATTGTTTTGCTATCTTGCACATATAACATTCAGAACACTGAAGATTAAGAGATTTGTCCTGGGTTTTAAAAATTGTTCTTGCATTTGAATCTACTCTTTACACATGTTAATTTCCATAGATATCACTTTCTGCTTTTTTCATTGAAAGGCTGTGGCCTACCCTTCATCTTGAACCATTAACTGTCAGCTATGTAAAATACCTGATTAATGAAGAATGCAAAAGCGCAAGTCTGAAGCTGACCAAAGAACAGGTATTGCTGCATCATAAATACTAATTCTTTATCTTTCTACTTACCAGACTTAATTATAAATGTTTCAAATTAAAAAAAAAATACTTGTATGTCATATAAGTTTAAGGAAAAAAATCAAAAAGTTTTGCACTAACAATGAATAGCTCAAGGTTTAAAATGTATGAAAGAAGACAAAGCCCTATTTATTAGGACAGGTTATTTACCGTTGAAATTATGGTTGTTCCATTACTTGCTATTATGATTAGTATGCCTATGTCTTCTCTAGATTATACTTGTGAGCTTTAGATTTCATTTTTTTTAAGGTCAAGTTTTTTTATTTTTAAATATACATCAATGTCATTGCATGGACAGTGTGGTGTCTGAGTATCATCCATTATGGTACAACAGCCATATTAATACAAATAAGAATTACTACATTAATCAAATGAATGTAGTCTAGTTATTATATAGTCTAGTTATGTAGACTAGTTAATAATCTAGTTAGAATGTAGTCTAGTTATTATATATATTAATATTAGCTCATATTCCTTCATTTTTCAATTAATCAGTATTTACTACATCCTTCTAATAGTCATAAAACTGTTCTTGAGCGTATCTAATATCATCCTTTTTCAAAATCTAATCTTAACCTCTGACCTTCACTTTAAATATGTCATACAAAAACATGTATAACAATATTTCCCCTAATTCTATTTTTTTAATCTATTTAGTCTATTCTCCACCAAGGAGGAAACAGCAGTCAGGAATGGATTATCTCTGTTAACTGCTTGGACTGAGTCTGCAAATTGTTAAGCCATGCCTCTTCCTGTTGCTTCCTGACTCAGTCTAACTGGACAGACGTTTTTCTTTGAGCTGTCCATTCTTGACTGTTTTTTCCTTGGAAAAAAAAGGTTTTCTTTTGCATTTCTCTTGGGTGCACAATTTTAACAGGTGTTCATTCCAGCATGAAGGGCGATTCAGCCTGAGCCTGCTGAAGGCCGCTGGGGCGGTGTGAGGTCTCTCGGCTGAGAGCCTCTGGGCAGCTCTCACAGGTTTTGCCTTGAATAGCTGACTATCAAGGGATTTGAGGCTTTGGTTCCTCTGCAAATCTAAGGCAAAGCCCACAAGCCTGACTCCATAGTGCTTGCCTAGTGGGTGCGTGAGATTGGCACTGTTGGAAGCCAATTCAGGGAGCACCCATTAGCTTGCTCTGTAGTGCTGGCCTGTGCATCGGTTGGTGTGGCGAAGAGGCGCTTTGGCCATTCAGGAACCTGGCAGACTGATGGCAGCCATTTTAAGCCTGTTGGTGCTGGGGTGGCCATTTTGGGAGCCGCACGGAGGCACAGCTGCCATTTTGATAGCCTTCTGTGAGTGGTGGCCATTTTGAAGCCTCATGGAGGTCATGGCCATTTTGGTACTGCAGCTAGGAGGATCAGTGGCCATTTTGAGTGCCTCGGTGTGGCAGTTGGCAGCAATCTTCAGCAGCACAGTTTCAGTCTGGGTAAGACCGATCCTGAAGAGAGCCTTGAGGACACCCATTTCTTATTGTTCAGCTTGGAGTTCACGTGCTATCCACATCTCTCTTTCCAGTGACCAGCGCTCCAAAGTGACCTGGCTGGGGGAGTGGCACTCTGGTTGGGAACCCAATCATGCTATTTCGGGCTTCCTCATTTTATCGGGCATTGTGGGCCCTGTGAGTAATCTGTTTTACTGCAGCCGGGGACTTCTGGCCATTATTCATAGTGTCTATATTCTCCTTACAGAAGTTGGCACAATGTCATCTACGGCTTCAAAGCATTCCAGATCTAAGTCTGGATCAGGCCTTACTGCACAAGACAGTGATCCCGGGGAAGGATCTTCTTTGTCCCTTGGGCGGGGCAAAGCTCATTCTCGAGCTCAGACGCCTTATTCCCAGCCTGCAAAATATTCTAAGAGAGGATTCAAGCAAAAGCATAGGGCCTCTGAAAAGACTCCTCAAAAGATTCAACAGGAGACTATAACGAAAGTGAAGAGTTCCCAGGGCAAGGATCTCCCTAGGGCTCAGGTTGCCTGTGGGGGGATACAGGAGTAGTCTGCTATTCCAGAGGAAGCTCCTCCAACTGCCAGATGGGGACTCAGCACAGGCTCCTGTCTTGCCTAGTGGTAATGATTTACTCTTTGGAGCAATGCCTGCTCTTGAACCATTGGTGATCCCTTGGGAGCAACAAACAGAACACAAGTCTCCTTCCCTAGAGGCTTTCTCCATGCCCATTTCTTCAGGCCTACAGCCTGGGCAGCCGAGTGATACTCAAATTCCTGATCATTTGTTCACCTTAATTACTAATGCCATAAGACAGGGCACTGAAGCAGGGTTACAATGAATATCTGCTACTATGGCTTCTGATTTTTCTAGAGCTCAATCTTTCCATCATAGGCAAAAGGGGTTGGGATCTTCCCTTCTCTTTCAGGATGCGGAAGGTTCAGGGGCTTCTTCCAGCCAGGCCTCCCTTTCAGGGGAGGAGATGCAGCATGATATTGAGCTATCAGATGATGAGGATTTTTTACTGGACCAGCCTTCATTAAGCCTCACCTCTTCAGGTCATTGCTGCACAAGGCCAAGGTGACCACTAGATAGGGCATGGTCCAGTCAACTCCTGGTACTGTTTTGGATCCCGCTGACCCGGTGGAGCCTTTATCTGTAGAACCCACCATTGAATCTGAGGAGGTTCCGGCCCCCAGACTTTTTCTTTATATGGTTCACAGACAGTGGGTTTCTCCAGATTTGGGCCCTGTTCCCAACAGTTTGGACAGATGCCTGTACAATATTGGTTCTGATATGACCAAGTCATTACAGGTTCCTGTGGTTGGCCCTCCGGTGGTGGCTCTGTCATCACAAGCAAATCTACCTGGCCTTCTGGAGGAACCTGTCCGGAGGATAAGAGAACAGAGCAATCTCTGGTCAAGGCCCACCAGGCTTTGGCTTGGGCTGTTAAGGCAGCCTCAGCTGCATCCTTTTTTAACAGGGCTTCATTGCTGTGGTTAAGGCAATTACAGGACCAGATATCCAGTCGCAGATATCAGGTCCCAACAAGATCTCAACAAGATAATGGCAGCAGTGGAATTCTCAGTTGACGCAACGCTAAATGTGTCTCGATTTGCATCTAAGACTATTGGATTTTCCATCACATCTCATCGCCTCCTGTGGCTTTCCAGTGGCAGGCTGATGCTAGAAACAAGTGGAGACTAGCTTCTTCCCTGTATAAGGGAGAGAAATTGTTTGGCGACTCTCTAGACCTTATTCTAGCGTAATCTTGGGACAAACACAAGATTATGCCTATCTTGATCAGGCAGGCGGAGACCCGCCTGAGCCCATATTTTCGACCCTCTTCCTTTTGGGGATCGGACAGTGGTTTTGGGGGCAACAATCACAGAGACAATTTGCCTTCCAACAGGGTCAGGACAGGCAGGGCAGACAGGGACACCATTATCCACCCAAATGTTCCTTTCAGAGTGGGAGGGGCCACCCCTATTGACTGTCAAAATGACTGCTCTCCCAAGCCTCCCATTGGGGGCCAACTGGCTCTCTTTGCCAACCAGTGGGAGGATTCCACTTCGGACTCTTGGGTCAGGGAGATGGTAAGGTTGGGCCTCTTCCTGGAATTTCTGTCCAGCCCTCCAAAGTTCTTTGTCCACTGTCCCATGTTGCAGGATTGGGTGAAGCGGCACCTCATGGATTTGGCCATAACACACATTGGCCATTCAGCCAGTCCCAGAGGCTCACCACGCTCAGGGATTTTATTCCAGATTGTTCCTGGTTCAGAAGTCTTCGGGGGTTTGCAGGGCAATTCTCAAATCTCAAGACCTTGAACCATTATATAGTGTATCGAAGATTCAAGATGCAGTCTCTCCATTCCATTCTGGAGAGCGTCAAGGAGGGCGATCTCCTCACGTTGGTGGATCTCACAGAGCCTACCTGCATGTCCCCATTCATCCAGATTACAGACAATCTCCATTTTCAATACGCGGGGAAACATTATCAGTACCAAGTGTTGCCTTTCAGCTTGTCCTCAGCCCCAAGGGTGTTTACCAAGTTGATGGCTGCCTTAGTGGGCTATCTCCAGACTTTACCTGTCCGAATACAGTTCTACCTGGATTACATCCTAATCCAGTCCAGTTCAGAATCCCGAGCCAGACAAGAGCTGGATACCTGTTGTGACCCAGGTTCCCGGACTTGGACTCCTGGAGGAGGATGATTCAGAGAATGAGGAGGAGGAGCTGGCAAGGCCTGCTTCCCCTGGGCCCTCTCCCTCCCTGGCACCGACCCAGGAGGAGGAGGAGGGGCTGGCAAGGCCTGATTCCCCCGGGCCTTCTTCTGATTTGGCAATGCCCCAAGAACAATCTTGGCTTGATGCGAGACTGCGCAGATGTGACTGGCACACGCAGCAGAGGAGACTTTGGGACAGCGTCAGAGAATGATGAGTCACGGATCGACACCCACAGGGAATATAAAGCAGGAGGTGGAGCTTCCTGGCTTTTTGTTTTGGACAAAGCAGTGAATTTGCGTGGGAAAACTGTTTCATGGATGAAAGAATCTGTTTGTGAGTGACTCGTGCTTTATCTATAATAACATAACATAACAACAGAGTTGGAAGGGATCTTGGAGGCCTTCTAGTCCAACCTCTGCCCAGCAGGAAACCCTACACCATCTCAGTCAGATAGTTATCCAACATTTTCTTAAAAATTTCCAGTGTTGAAGCATTCACAACTTCTGCAGGCACTTATTAATTGTTCTAACTGTCAGGAAATTTCTCCTTAGTTCTAAGTTGCTTCTTTCTTTGATCAGTTTCCATCCATTGCTTCTTGTTCTACCCTCAGGTGCTTTGGAGAACAGCCCGACTCCCTCTTCTTTATGGCAACCCCTGAGATATTGGAACACTGCTATCATGTCTCCCCTAGTCCTTCTTTTCATTAAACTAGACATACCTAGTTCCTGCAACCGTTCTTCATATGTTTTAGCCTCCAGTCCCCTAATCATCTTTGTTGTTCTTCTCTGCACTCTTTCTAGAGTCTCAACATCTTTTTTACATCGTGGCGACCAAAACTGGATGCAATATTCCAAGTGTGGCCTTACCAAGGCATTATAAAGTGGTACTAACACTTCACGTGATCTTGATTCTATCCCTCTGTTTATGCAGCCCAGAACTGTGTTGGCTTTTTTAGCAGCTGCTGCACACTGCTGACTCATATCTAAATGGTTATCCACTAGGACTCCAAGATCCCTCTCACAGGTACTACTATTGAGCAAGGTACAACATATACGGTACCTGTGCATTTTGTTTTTTTGGCCTAAATGTAGAACCCTACTTTTTTCACTGTTGAATTTCATTTTGTTAGATAGCGCCCATTGTTCAAGTCTGTCTGAGATCTTTCTGTAACTTGAGTCTATCTTCTGGAGTGTTGGCTATTCCTGCCAGCTTGGTGTCATCTGCAAATTTGATGAGTTCCCCATCTATCCCCTCATCCAAGTCATTGATGAAGATGTTGAAGAGTACTGGGCCTAAAACAGAGCCTTGGGGTACTCCACTGTATACTTCCCTCCATGTGGATGTAGTTCCGTTGAGGACTACATGTTGAGTGCTGTTGGTCAGCCAGTTACGAATCCATCTGGTGGTGGTGCTGTCTAACCCACATTTTTCTACTTTATCTAGTAGTAGGTTATGGTCTACTTTATCAAATGCTTTACTGAAGTCCAAGTAAATTATATCGACAGCATTCCTCTGGTCTACTAATTTTGTCATTTTGTCAAAGAATGCGATAAGATTAGTCTGGCATGATCTGTTTTTGACAAACCCATGTTGGCTTTTAGTTATTACTTTGTTTGCTTCTAGGTGTTCGGTGATTCGTTGCTTGATTATCTTTTCCAGAATCTTCCCCGGTATTGAGGTCAGGCTGATAGGTCTGTAGTTTCCTGGATCTGTTTTTTTTCCTTTTTTGAAGATGGGAACTACATCAGCTCTTTTCCAGTCCTCTGGCAGCTCCCCTGTGTTCCAGGATCTTTGAAAGATATACTTCAGTGGTTCTGAGATCACGTCTGCCAGTTCCTTCAGAACTTTGGGGTGTAATCCATCCGGTCCTGGTGATTTGAACTCGTCTAAGGTAGACAGGTGTTCACTTACCATTTTCTTCCCTATTTTAACTTGTATTTCTAATCTGTTTTTTGTAGTGCTGTTTTTGATAGTTGATATTTTTGATGTTTTTGATAATTTTCTGGTTATCTCCAGGGATTTTGGCAGGTGCGTGGGGAGACGTGTCCAGAACATCTCTGTGCCAGAAGGAATCCAGCCAAGTGTAAATAAACTTGGAGAAGCCCTTTGACTGACTTTTTGTTGGGAGTGGTGGGAGGGGGAAACAGAACAATACCACCATGCAGGTCCTTCAATGTCATGACTTCTCCATAATAGTCATCTGATCCCGACAACACGCTTGCTCCACCTAGGGGCAATAATAGACACAGTGGAATCAAGACCGCCAATCCAGCCTGAAGGACCTGGCAGTCAGCGTCCGGTTTGATTGTACCTCATCCCTGCTGCTGCTGCTTCTCTCTCAACTGCTGGAAAAGATGGTGTTTCAGCATTGCGTCTTGGGCTCGTCTTCACAGCAGGGCCCTGCAGTGGTTTCTCCTTCCATTCCAATGAGCTTGGCACAGCATATCTCCAGTAAGAGTGGAGGTTCCACCAGCTGTCCGGTCTTCCCTCACATAGAATAGAATAGAATAGAATAGAATAGAATTTTTTATTGGCCAAGTGTGATTGGACACACAAGGAATTTGTCTTGGTGCATATGCTCTCAGTGTACATAAAAGAAAAGATACGTTCATCAAGGTACAACATTTACAACACAATTGATGATCAATATATCAATATAAATCATAAGGATTGCCAGCAACAAGTTATAGTCATACAGTCATAAGTGGAAAGAGATTGGTGATGGGAACTATGAAATGATTAATAGTAGTGCAGATTCAGTAAATAGTCTGACAGTGTTGATGGAATTATTTGTTTAGCAGAGTGATGGCCTTCGGGAAAAAACTGTTCTTGTGTCTAGTTGTTCTGGTGTGCAGTGCTCTATAGCGTCGTTTTGAGGGTAGGAGTTGAAACAGTTTATGTCCAGGATGCAAGAGATCTGCAAATATTTTCACGGCCTTCTTCTTGATTCGTGCAGTATACAGGTCCTCAATGGAAGGCAAGTTGGTAGCAATTATTTTTGGTGGTCTTCTGACGCATTGCCCAGGACTGCAGGTTCCGGGAGCCTCATCATGTCATCCTAACTACCGATGCCAGCCTCTTCGGCTGGGGAGCTCACCTCGGATCCCATATAGCTCAAGGTCAGTGGTTCCCGGAGGATCTTTTGCACAACATCAACTGGCTGGAACTATGGGCTGTCCACCTGGCTCTCAAGAGTTTCGAGTCCCTAGAATCAGGGAAGGACATATTAGTGCTGACAGACAACGTGGCCGCCAAGGCCCACATCAGTCGGCAAGGAGGAACCCATTTCTTGGCTCTGATGCAAGAGGCAGAGCAGCTGGTTCTCTGGGCGCAGTCTCATCTGTCTTCCATCTGAGCGGACCACATATCAGGAGTGGCAAACGTCCAAACAGACTGGCTCAGTCGGATGTCAGTTGACCAGGTGGAGAGTCATTTAGATCCGCATCTATTCAGGGATCTTTCAGACCGCTTTGGCCTCCCGGTGGTAGATCTGTTTGCCACACAGGACAACTGTCAAGTGCTGAGATTCTTCTCCCGGTTCCCATCTCCAGAGGCGGAAGCAGTGGATGCATTGTGGAGTCTGTGGCCATCAGGGCTCCTGTATACCTTCCCTCCTCTTTCTCTGATCCCCAGAGTCATCCGGAAACTCTTGGAGGAGGAGGAGGAGGAACTTTTACTTCTAGCCCCTCATTGGCCCAGGAGACCTTGGTTTGCAGATCTAGTGGCTCTCTTAGGGGGCCGACTCTGGAGGCTTCCTCGGGGCAAGATCTCCCTCAGTCAGGGGGTGTTGGTACATCCAGACCTGCAGTGATTTCAACTAACCGCTTGGCATTTGAGTGGGACCTGCTGAGGGAGGACAAATTTTCCTCCAGGGTCATCGCCACTATCCAGGCATCCCACAGGGATTCCACCAACCATATCTATAATACTACGTAGCAATCTTTTTGTTCCTAGTGCAAAAGGGATCTGGTTCCCATGGACATTTCTGTGGCTCATGTTTTGGACTTTCTTCAAGTGGGTTTAGATGCTGGGTTGGCCCCTAATATTCTTCAGAGACAGGTGGCAGCCCTTTCTTCCATTCCACATGGAAGGATTACTTGTGGAATCCAGGATTCCCTGTCAAAGCATCCAATGGTTCGACGGTTCTTCAGGGAAGCCACCAATCTCTGACCACCCATGGTTCACTGCTTTCCCATTTGGGACTTAAACAAGGTTGTAACTGCCCTTCCCAAGGTCCCTTTGAGACTTTGAGGAAGTTAGTTTGAAATTTGTTTCCTATAAGTTGGCATTTTTAGTAGCCATCACCTCTGCTCGGCGCATTTTGGAGCTGGTGGCTTTGTCCTTCAGGGGGGATCTCTGTGTTTTCCATGCTGAGAGAGTTGTTTTATGCCTAGATCTTATATTCCTTCCCAAGGTCAACACTTGGCTTCATAGGGCTGAGGAGATGATTCTCCCCAATTTTTGCCCTGAGCCTTTTAGGACATATTTGGCATACATTGGATGTATGGAGGGCTCTCTGCATATATTTTAATCGGACCGCTTCTCTACGAAGGACAGAGTCCATTTTTGTTTCTTTTCAGCCTGCCACTCTTGGCAGCAGAGTCACTTCCCCCACCTTGGGACGTTGGATCAGGACTTGTATATCTATGGCATACGAGGCCCAGGCCTTACCTGTGCCCAGATGTATCACCGCCCATTTGACCTGAAGTGCTGCGCCTTCGGTGGTCTACCTAGGCCTCTCTGGAGGAGGTCTGCAGAGTAACTACTTGGTCTTCTCCTTTACCTTTTGTATGTCACTACAAGCTTAACTCTTATGCCTCAGCTGAGGCTGCTTTTGGCAGATGGGTTCTCCAGCGAGTTCATTCAGACCTAGGACTGCAAGTCCAGACTCCTCCTCTCAATAGGACACAGCTTTAGTATGTCCCATTCCTGACTGCTGTTTGCTCCTTGGTGGAGAATGGGCATTGATACACCCTTTCTGTTGTGTCTTGCCCACCCTCAGAGCAGCCGGGGCCTTCTTACCTGCTCCCCAACACTGAGGAATGTATGCCTTCCGGCCCAAGTCCTGGCTCCATGCCCCCACAAACTGCAGAAGAAGGAGCATCTCCCTGCCCCAGCCCTGACTCCATGCCCAGGCAAACGGAGCAGCTAGACCCCTCCCCCTCCTCCACAGCAGGTGAGCCTGAGGAGGGTTTACTCCCAAGAACAGCTGATTGGAGTGACCCTCGCATCAGAAGATTGGAGAGGCGGAGGCAACAGAGGGAAGGGAGGGGCAGGCCTTAATGAGTGCTGAGTCATGGAGCCACACCCCATGGCCTATATAAAGGAGCTACTTTCTGGCAGTCTCTGAGTCAGGCAAAAGTCAAACTTATCTTGCTGAAGTCACTTACTGGTCTCCTGCCTGCTCTGAGGACTTTGCTAGGACTTTGGGCAGAGCTGCAGAGGCAAGCCTGATTCGGATTTCCCGGACCCAGCCGTCAGCGGAGGAGTGGGACACGACACTTTCTCAGCGTAGAGGAAACAAGGGTAGGGCTTTGTTTCTTGTCTTTACAGCTCAACACGCACGCTGCGTCGATGCCTTCGTCAAAAAAGCTGGCAAGGAACAGGAAGAGGTGTCGCTTAACAATTCGCAGACACAGTCCAAGCAGTTAACAGACAGAGTTAACCCATTCCTGACTACTGTTTTCTCTATGCTGAGAAAGGGTATATCAGGTAACCAACACCCATTCTAATTCTCTGTACAGCCAATCTTATTATTAACCACATTAGACCACATTCCGGTGACGTTGCTGTGAGGTTGATGCAGGGGAACAGGTCTCCATACCCCCCCAAGGGGCTAAAGTCTGATCTTTTTTGTTGGAGGCCCCCCCCAAGGGGCTAAAGTCACCCTGTAGGAGTGACCAATAAGGAGGGGCTCCCTGCGGGTCGCAGAGAGCAGTAGCTCTTCAGCTGAACCCAGGGTTTTTTCCTTTATACCAAAGATTAAGACGAGACAGCCATCATGGCCGCTGTGAAGCAGGGGCTGCCTAAGAAACCAAGATTGTGCTGGAGCGGTGAGAGTGGGCAGTGCTTGGAGCTGGGTAAGGCGAACTTCTGTTTAAGATTAGACACGAAAAAAAAATCAATCTGGGAAAAGAGGCTCTTTAGAATATTTTTAAGTTGTGACCAAGAAGAGGCAGAGAAAAATTGCACCCTAACAGGTAATGAGTGAAAGATATAAAATACAAAAAGACTGGAGGTATAAATTCTAGTGGCATGACTCTGATCCGACACTTCAATGAAACTGTTGAGCAGCTGATTATCTATTGGATATTTTGTTTGAATTAAATTGAAGTATATGATTGGCGGAATAGCTTTAAAGTAACTTTCTAACGTTGAATTTTAAGCTGATATGCCACCTACTGGTGAATGGATATATACTAAGTTATACTCCTAGAATAATCAGGCAGCCTTGGAAATTTCTGATAAGAGAAGAATAATATCTGGAGGTCTGCTGTATTATTTACTGTTCTACACCTATCTATTTTATGATTACTAAGAGGTCCAACCTTGAAAATTTAGAGGATATCTAATGGAATGATTTTGAATACTAGAACTAACTAGCAACTTAAAGAGTGGATCAAAACGGAAATTTGGAAAAACCACTGGACCGTACAAATGGATGAGATAGAATAGAATGCACAACAAATAGAACAAGGAAATAAGAAAGAGGAGACAATAAAGCGGGGTGAAATAAAATTGGGAGAACATAATATGAGGAGGTAGAGAAATGGACGTCAATTGAAAAACATTTTTGGAAAAAAGAGGATTTGGTAGATTTGTGGGTGGACTGGCAGCAAAAAATAACGGAGATGGAAATAATGGTTGGAGTGAAAATGAAAGTTGTAGATGAGGACCCAAGGGCGGAATATGGGAGGCAAGTTAAAAAGAAAAGAAGGGAAATTCCCAAAAGAGTTGAGAGATGATGGATAAAAAAGATTTTTTTCTTAAAAAATAATAATAATAAGATTGGCTGTACTGAGAATTAGAATAGATTAAATAGATTAAAAAAATAGAATTAGGGGGAATATTGTTATACATGTTTTGCTACAACATATTTAAAGTGAATGTTAGTGGTTAAGGTTAGATTTTGAAAAAGGATGATATTATATATGCCCAAGAACAGTGTTATGACTATTAGAAGGATGTAATAAATATTGATTAATTGAAAAATGAAGGAATATGCGCTGATATTAATATATACAATAACGCTAGACTATGGTCATTTGATTAATGTAGTAATCTTTATTTGTTTTAATTTTGTACCAAAATGAACAATACTTAGAATAAAGCAGGGTGAAATAAAATTGGGAGAATATATATTAGGTAGGTAAAATGAGGACCCAGATTGTTGGGGGGGCAATAAGTTGACTTTGTATATAAATATACAAATAGAATGAGACTATTGCCTTACACAATGTAAGCCGCCCTGAGTCTTCGGAGAAGGGCGGGATATAAATGTAAATAAATAAAAACAAAACAAAACAAAACAAAAACTCTGGTTATATTAGTATGGATTTCTGAAAATCATAGTTTTAAAAAATCCAGAGTTCCACACTTGTGCCCTTATTTCACTATGCACTTTTATTATTAAAAAAACATTTTAAAAATAAAATGTATTTTTGAACATTATTTTTTATTATATGTAGCTTTGTATAGTTATTTATTTATTTAGGAAATTTATTTGTAACAAGGGGATTCATCCTGAAGGCAATATGTGCAAAGGGCAGTTGTATGATTATGTCGGTGTAATGTTTCTTGAATTCCATATGAACCTATGTATTCATAACAGTTTTCAACATTGTAGAAATATTATTTTTTTGTATTCTACTCCTTTAGGAGAAGAAGCTTGAGAAACACAGTAATTCTACTTCAACATGCACTGCCCTCTATGTCACTCTTTTGGGCAGAATGATGGCTGGGTATGTCAAACATACTGATACGCTGTTGGTACTAGAAAGGAATAGTTAAGAAGCCAGATCCAGTAAAATTAGTGCTTGATATTAAAAAGCAAATACGAATAAGTAGTACATTGTCCAAATGGAATTTTGCAGTTTGTATTCTTCATTAATGACATGAAATAAGTTCCCAAGCTTTTTGACTTTTAATCAGGTGGAAAATTCTTTTGTATTTATAATAACAACGCTGGCTGTCTTGGCCAAGAAACAGATTAGCACTGTGCCCTAGAGTCAACTACTAATGAACAGGGAAATATTTACCTTTAATTCTAATAATCTATTAAATTCAACCTCTGTAATTTGTAAGATACTTCTTTTTTGAAAAAAAGAATATCTTATTTGGAAATGAAATAAATGCTACATACAATAAAATTTGATTCAATGGATCTTAGTAGAGATTTTGGATTTGATTGATACAACTTCCAGTCTTTGAACTTTGTCCAAATTTTGGGCAATAGTAGACTCTGCCTGAACAACTTGATTAGGGATTATGAAGGTGTCATTCAATACAAATGGTAACCCAGTCTGGCTTCAGGTGCTGCATGGTTGCCATTGTTTAGCAACATGGTCTCCAGACCTAAAGCTGCAGTGAAGATACCTGCATTATGGTTGATTTGATTTTCTTTCCTCCTTCTCTCCCTGATAGCCATCTCATCGCCTCTGCTGCTGCAATAACACTGGCACAGAGTCCATGTTTGAAGCTCAAAAAATCTAGCAATCATTTAACCAACATTAGACTTTAACAGACAGCTCTTCTCTTGATTAGACCATTGAATCAAGAATTCACAATATTTGCATGTAGATGTTTTTTCTACAAAAGATTCATATATACATTTTTTTAAACAAGAGGCATTTTTGCCCCATTTATTGGCTTGTTTTATTCTTTACTGTAAAAGAACTTAAAAGTCAAAAGTTTGCAACTTCCTGTTAAGGAACATAGATAGCAATTTCATTCAGACAATCTTTTTTTTTAATAAATTTTTTATTTTTCAAAATACAAACATTCCATCTTTCCTTACACAGTGTGTTGTCTGGGTTCAAATATCTCTAAGCGCCAATCTTCAACATTTACAACATCATTCACTTTAATATAATTCTCTAATCTTTAAATTATAGTGTGTTGAACAATTAAACATTATAAGCCAATTTGTTTTTCCTCTTAACATGTCTTCTAGTAAAAATACAATAATAGCAGACCCTTAATTATCCTCCTCATCCTAATACTAAACTTATCATCTTATTTATACCTCTATCTTAACGTATTTTCTATTATTCTTTAATCTTCTATTTCCAGTTTCTCTTTTTACTCTCTAACCATTGATATACGACTTCCCATATCATAAAATTCAATTTGTTTTTTCTCCTTAATTGGTAGTGTTAATCTGTTCATTTCTGCACATACTAATATTTTCTTAATCACCTTCTCAATAGGAATATACAATTCTAGCTGCAGTTAGAACATGGATAATTAAGTAAGTATTCTCTTTATTATAGCTTTCGGATAAAATGCCCAAGAAAAATATTTCTGGTTTTAGCTCAATATATTGTTTTGTCATCTTTTCCAAACGTGTCCTTATTTTTGTCAGTATTTTTTTTGCTTCTACACATGTCCACCATATCTGATAGTAAGATCCAGGTGGCACTTCCAACATTTAGCGGACTTATCTTTAAACATCTTTGCCAACCTCGCCGGTGCAAGGTGCCATCTATAAAACATCTTATACAAGTTCTCTTTATCTGCGATTGATATTGTTAGTTTGTAATTCCTATCCCACACTTTCTGCCACTTATCTAATTCTATCGTGTAACCAAATTTTTTCACCTATGCTATCGTTGTCTCCTTTACTTGTTCCTCTTCCAATTTTATACTCAATAAGTAGCTGTACAATTTCTTTATCAATCTTTCTTCTGTTCCTGTTAATATTTTATCTAATTCTGTTAGTTCTTTATAAAAACTATGTAATTTAGCATCTTTTTCATATCTAGAATGTATCTGCACTTGTGAATACCATGATATATCGATCCCTTGCTCACTCATTTCTTGTTTAGTTTTCATTTAAACTATCTTTATATCTAACAGTATTTCCCATGTTAATAACATTTGGGTGAATCAATGCTTCCATTGTTGAAAGCCAAACTGGTATCCTCAAATAATGTTCTTTAATTTTCTCCATACTAGTATTTTTTTAATCAAGTTTTATTGATTTTTTTCTTCACACCTACCTACATATTTTATAAGCAGAATATTGGCCATATCATATCTTATACAACTTGTCATATCCAAATACATTTTACTTAGTTAAAATTTCTGCCAAGATATTCTTTTTCCATATTTTTTAATCATATCTTAATATTTCTATGCTTATTTATATAAACAATATCTTTCGCCCTCAAGTTCTAATTTCTCCATTTTTAATCATATATATTTTCTTTTAATTTTTTTGATAGTTCATTCTTTATCCTGATATCTTTAAACATGTTCAGGGTTCCCTTTCTTCCATTTCATCTTTTTCTTTTCACAGCAATCCTTTCTTCTCTTTCTCACTTCTCTTCCTCCCTTCTTTCATTCTACCTACTTTTTTCTTCCCTTCTCTCCTACTCCTTCTCTACTTCCCTTTCCTTTCTCCCCCTCCTTTCTTCTTCCCTCCCTAACCTTCTCTCTCCTACTCTTATTTCCCCTCCCTTTCTTCCTCCCCTCTTCCCTTTCCTCTATTCCTCTCTCTCCTTCTCCCTTCCTTCCATCTCCCTACTCTTTTTTCCATCTCTTTCTATTGCTGTATTCATTTTCAATTCAGTATTTTTCACTATGGTGTCCAGGCAACCCCGATTTTTCCTCCATTTATTGAATGTATTTCTCAAAATTCCCATCATATTTTTGATTATTAACAAGGTATTTCAACTTATTCCATTTTTACCTTAAAAACTTTTAACTAAGTTAACCTTCCACCCAGGGGTGAAATACTCCTGGTTCGGACCGGCTCGTGCGATCCAGTAGCGATGGTGGCTGCTGGTTCGGAGGACCGGTAGCAAAAATCCCTGGCCCTGCCCCCGCTACCTCTTCTGAGCCTCACCATCTGCAGAGGTTTTTTTTTTTTTTTTTACTTTTAAAAGCCGGTTTTGTTTCAGCTGAAACATGCCTTTAAAAGTAAAAAAAAGCCTTTGAGGATCCTGCCCCTCAGCTGAGATCGGCAGAGCCTTTAAACTAAAAAAAAATAAATTTAAAGTCTCCTCTGGCGATCTCAACTGAGTTCCTCATCAGCAGATCCTTACTTGTACTCTTACTTGTAGAAAACATGTTTTCTACAAATAAGAGTAGAGATTCTAAGGTACTTACCTGATTAATGATGAACACATGGCTTTTTTTCCAGCCCAAAAGTCCCAGTTTCACTTTCAGCCAGACAGAATCAATTGCTTAGCTAATCTGTTTCCTCATGATCAACTAATGCTGACTGGCTTTGCTGGCTGAGGAGCTCTGGGAATTGAAGTCCACAATAAAATAAAATAAAATAAAATAATAAAATAAAATATTTGTGCAGCTTTCTGAGATTTGGTGTGTTTCTGTAGTGTTTCATTCTAACTACACAAACAACAAAATCTCAGAAAGCTGTATGTGGCATTTTGTGTGTGTGTGTGTGTGTCAGTTGTGTTGTGTGTGTGTGAAGTGTGAAAGTTGGTTTTTAAGCTTTTTGTGGCTGTGTGAAGTGTGAAGTGCAGCTGCTTTTACACTGTGTGTGAGTCAGTTGTGTGTGAGTCAGTTGTGTTGTGTTGTGTGGTGTGTGTAAAGTGTGAAAGTTGGTTTTTGGTACCTCTTATTGTTTTTTATAACTTTGTTTATTATTTTTATTATTATTTTTTTCCCGGGCAAATTTCTTTTTTATTTTCCATAATAATTCCCACAATTTGACCAGTGTACAGTACAATCACTTATCCAACAATCGATCCTATACTCAGGCCTGCTCGGCCGCCACTCCCTTCCTTAATCCTTCCTACCCTTCTCATCCTTCTTCTACTTTCCCCACCATCCTTCTCCTCGCTTTCCTACTTCCCCTCCTCTTTCCCACTTCTCACTTCCATCCTTTCTAACCCTCTATCTTCCCCTCCTTCTTCTCTTCCTATCCTTTCTTCTCCCTCCCCTCTTTCCTACCTACCTACCTGCCAACCTACTTCTTCCTTCTTTACTGCTCTTTCCTTTCCCTTTCCCTTCTGGAGTGGTTACCGAGCAGCCCCGACTTTGCACCATTCCAACTTGTTTAATTCTACCATTATTCCTGTACAATGGCAATCAATCAATTTATAATCTTCCCCTCCCCCCCCATTTCCCCCCTCCCCCGAGACTTCCCAGAACAGAATACAGGGTATAGTAACTAACAAACATAATCTAAAATATAACTAAAACATATTCCATATATCAGGGAATTGATAGTGTGATGGTGTGAAATGGAATTTTTATTATTTATTGTTATTGGCCATGCCCACCCAGTCATCTGACCACCAAGCCATGCCAACCAATTAAGCCACGCCCACAGAACCGGTAGGGGAAAAATTTTAGATTTCACCCCTGCTTCCACCTCTTATTTTCTTTAATTCCTAATTTCTTATTCCCACTTCAATGATTGTTTTTCTCTTTCATTAGCATTTCAATTTTATATCTCCCTTTCAATTATTTTCATATATAAATCATTCTATCTTTCATATTGCATCTGCTGATCTATTTTACATTAAACAATATACTTCTTCTTTTTTTGCTTCTTACATATATTTCATCCTTACTTACATCATTTACTAACATTTCAATTTGGTATCTTAATTTCAATTAATTCCTTTGTTTTTTCCATCTTTAAAACACACTTCTTTACCACCTTCACATGACTTTCTCCAGTCCATACATCCCCAAGCATTTTTATCAATTATAAAAACAGTGCTTTCTCTTAACAGTATCTCAATTTCAATTATTTTCACATATAAATCATTCTCTTTCACATTGCATCTGCTGATCTATTTTATATTAAACAATATATTTCTTCTTTTTTGCTTCTTACATATATTTCATTTCATCCTTACTTACATCATTTACTAACATTTCAATTTTGTATCTTAATTTCAGTTAATTATTCCCTTTTACAATAATCTATATATTTCTTCGAATTTATTTCTTGCATACAATTTCTACTACTAATACCATTTCCTTAAATCAACATATCAATACTTTAATTCCCTTTCTACTATTCTTTCTTCTTCCCCTTTTAACCATTTCCTTTTAGTCTCTCCAAAATTCCATTTTTTAATATTTTCCTCTTTCTCCCATTCTCTTATTTCCTTCTTTTTCTTTTTGTGTTTATTGCATTTATTGTATCTTCCTTCCTGAATCTTTTCTCTAGTTTTTAAGATTGTTGCCCTCTTAATTCTCCCCCTCAATCTTTTCTTATTTCCATTCCTTCTCTTCTTTTTTGAGAGATATTACCCCCTATCCATTTTTATTTTCATTATCAATTCCAGTGTAATCATCTATATTTTTATCTTCAATTATTTTCTTTCCAACATTGTGTCTTGCTTCTCACTCGTATTTCCTTTTTCCTTTTTTTGTATTCTAACCAGTCCTCTGATTCTTTATTTCTCTTAAATGCTTCTCACACCTTTTGAAACATCTCCTTTGATTCCTCATACTCATGCTCCCAATTCTCCATGTTGTCAATTCAAAGAGAATGTCTCTTTTTGTTTCCAAATAGTGTCAATTCAAATATTCCTTTAAACCATTCCAATTTGAGACTTTATTCTTTCCACTTCTTTTTTTTAATTGAAAAAGTTTTACAAAAAAATTTACCAATTAATTCCCCCACATCTCCCCTACCCTCCTCCCTCTCCCTTCCCCCCCTCCACTCTTCCCCCCCACCGAGACTTCCCAGAGCAAAATACAGGGTATCGCATCTAACAATCATAAGCTAAATTACACCAATAAACCATAATCCATAATCTCTTCTCACCCCTTTGAAACCTTAACTCCCCTTCCCTATGTAAACAAATTAATAAAATACAATTCTTACAGTCACTCATAAACTATTTGATACTTCAGTCTGATATTTGATTTTAATATAATCAGTCCAGTTTTTCCGTTCCAATATATATCTTTCTTGTGAGTAGACTTCAAATACGTTGAAAATATTCTTTCATAGACATTCTTTTGAGTACACTAAAGTTTCTTCTTTCTCTCTTAACTCCATTAAAATTAGTCCAATCTGCAACAATAAACAATATTCCATCTTCCAATGTTTCAGTAACGAAAGTCCAACTGCCGAAATTAGATTTAGAGTCAATTTACTCCTTATTATTCTTCATAATATCTTATATAATCCAGCAAGTTTATAAATCTACCATACATAATAACAAATATCATTTTTCAATCCTTAGTACTCCATTTCTTATTCTATTATTATTACCTTATTTAACCCCAAATCTATTTTTATCCAAAATAATTTACAATGCTACAATCACTCAAGCATTAAAATTATAAATTCGAACCATACCATTTAACTTTAATCCAGATTCTTCCCCATATTTCCATCACTATAAATTACCAAACCTTCAGATTATAAATTCAAACAGTACCATTTACATTTAATCCTAATTGTTCTCCATATTTCAATCACTATAAATTACCAATTATTTTATAACCATTTTTCATACATTCCCTAATTGAATCCATTTCTTGTTCTGTTTTTATCAAAGCACTCCCAAATCAAATAATTCAGTTGTTAACAATTCAACCATGTATAAACAAATAACATCACTACAATCATATCTCATACATTTAAATTATAAATTCAAACAGATACCAAAAAATTTTTTTTTACAAATTCCAAATAACTAGTCTTACAAAAACCATTATATAAATTAACCTTTCTTCTAATATTATACTCAATGTTAATTATAATTTAGCCTTTCCCATAAGAAAAAAACTCTTTTCACTTAAAACTATTTCTTGTTTCTTCTTTATGTCTCTCTATTTTTCCCACTATTTCTTCTTCAGTAATTACAAGCCCAACTTTATCTTGTGTTTGTTTTACTTCTTTCTCCCATCTTTTTGCCATCTCCACTTCTGTTCTCATCTTAACTTCTAGCATTAAAGGATTTTATACTTTAGTATAAAAATCTCTTGCTTTGAAAACTGTACTAAGACAAAACTTTCTTCCTTTATAATTCACTATTAGTCCAGCTGGAACATCCCATCTATACTGTATATGATGTTTCCTAAATTCATCCACCAAAAAGGCAAACTCCTTTCTATTTCTTAACATTTTAGGAGGAATTTCTTTCATCATTAATACATCTTGTCCTAATATTTGAATTTTATTTTTATAAAATGCTTGTAAAATTCCATTCCTAATCTTCTTGGTTGTGAAATAAATCACAACATCTCTTGGTAGCTGCCTTTGTCTGGCAATCCAAGAATTAACTCGGTAAATTTTTTCAATATGAGCTTCAAAATCTACTGGATATTCTCCAATTATACGCGTAAAAGCCTGTATAAAAATCTCTTTTAAATTCTCCTGCTTATTTTCCTTCAATCCTCTAACTCTCAAGGCATACTCCATCAATCTATATTGCAATATAACTATTTCTTCATCTGCCCTATCCATTTTACTCTGAGCTTCCTCTATTTTATTTTCCAAATAATTTGAATTTGGATTAACTTGGTTAATCTGAACCTCTTGTATTTTCATTTCCAAATTCAAGTTAGCTTGATTAACTTCTTCCATTCTTTCATCCAACTGAATCTCACATTTTGAAAAACATTGAAAAGCTGCCAGCACACTTTCACTCATATCCTTATTCCAAGTTTCCACCATACTTTTAAGTTCCAATATTGCTTTTTCAGTTTCCTCTATTTTATTTTCCAAATTCAAATTAATTTGATTATTCTGAGCCTCCTCTATTCTTTTTCCAAATTCAAATTAGCTTGATCAGTTTCTTCCAATCTTTCATCCAACTGAATCATACATTTTGAAAAACAATGAGATACTACCATCACACTTTCACTCATATCCTTATTCTGGGCTTCCACCGTGTTTTTAAGTTCCAATATTTCTTTTTCTAATTCACTGAATTTTTGATCTATTAAACCCTTTAGGTATTCTTTCATTTCTTCTTTTAGCTTGTATATTTGAACTGGAAAAGCTTCAACATCCTTAGAAACATTTAACCTTGTTTGCTTAAAAGCCATTTTCTGTTAGACTTTAAACTCTGCAAAAAGTAAAAGGAGGAAATCTTCAGATCTTCTCTTAAACATTAATTAGTTAAATTAATCAAATTAATTAAAATCATTCCTTGGCTTAATCTTTTCGCGTAACTTCAGCGCTGACAGCTTTAACGAGCACTTCCTTTAGCTTTCGTTTTCATGCCTTGTTACAACAGAGATGCCAATTCCTGTCTTCTTCTTAAGTCATTTCAAAAAAAAAACAACAATATCATGACTGAGGAGTTAAAATTTGATATTTGCAACTGCTGGTACTCCTAATTTTGCTCTGTATGCTTAAAAATGTCCTTTTGTTATTCATTTAAATATAACTTCCAGCAGTCTCTGGCAGCTCTACACCTTAAAGAGTAGCAGCTTTCTCACTTTCATTTTCTGAGCCTATTAAATCAATGGTGCCGTTTCCGTTCTTATCTTCAAAAAGAAACAAAATATCTAGGGAGTTAAGACTTGTTACTTGCTATTGCTGGTGCTCCTGTCTCTGCTCCGTCTGGTGTGAAATCAATTTATAATCCAATATTGGTCCCAGAGATGGTCGTGGTGATTAATTCTGCTAATAAGCAGAAAAGCCTCGAATCCGGAGCTCTTCGGGCTTTCCGCAGGGAGCTCTACCCTCCAAATCCCTGAAATCGTCCCAGGGATTTTTGGTGAGCTCTACCTCCACCCTTTTTCTCACCTCTCCCTCTTTTTTGGAGGGAGAGGTTTCCGAGCCACAAGACAGCTGATTTGCGCTTTCTTAGCGGTTCTACATGATCCAGAGGCTGGATAGTCTAAAAGACTATCGCCATCACCAACGGAGCCAACTGGAAGTCTCCCTTTCCACTTCTTTTTGAAATCTTGCTCCAGCTGTTTAAACAAATACTCCTCAAAAAGTTTTCCACAGTGATCTGAGTTTTGTTGCAATGTTTCTTTTTCACCAGCAGATGACTCTCTCCAATTCACAAATCCCCAAGCAACAAAATATCAATTGTAGATCCACAAAGACAGTATTTTCTCTACTTCAGTTAATTCCTTTTATTATTAAAAAATGCTTCCCTCAGTTTTTTTCCTTATGTTGTTTTTAATTTCTTCCAAGTTTAATTCTAAATCCAGGTGGTAAGTTTTCCTTTTAGGGCTTTGATTTTAAATTTCCTCTTTTTTTCCTCCTTCACTCTGAATTCCCAAGGGCCAATTAGCTGCTTATTTCAGGCTAGGACCTTTTTTAAGCTTTAAAAAGTTTTTCTTCTTACATGTGAGTTGGCCAATAACTCACTTGGTAACAATACTCCATTCAGTCACCGCTCCTGCACAATTTTTAGTCTGGTTGCCCCATCTTGTAGTGATCGTTTTAGTGGCCGTCCCCCCACACCGCTGGATCAAAGAGCTGCCTCTGACCCTTCGAGGAACTTGCCTGTTCCTCTTGATCTTCCAAGGCATCTCTCTTTCTCCCCTGTCCCTCCAAGACGGTTCCAGTCTGAAGACCCCCCTACAGCAGTTTGGCTGGGTTTTCGCGAAGCTTGTTGGAGCTTTGCTATTTCCCAGCCAGTATTGCCGCAATGCTTCCAGTTCCTCCACTAGTATTAATGCATTCCTTATGTAATGTCTTTGAAAATATCCATGTATCTTATTTTAGGCCCTGTTTCTTGTGGGTCTTCCAAAATAAAAACTAAGTCATCTGCAAACACCTGTCGTTTGTACTGTTCCTTTTTAATTTCCATGTCTGTTATCTCTATATCTTGTCTAATGTTTCTATTTAATGCTTCCAATATCAGTATAAATAATAGTGGTGACGGAACATCCTTATCTTGTACCTTTTTTAATGCTAACCTTCTCTGTCATGTCTCCATTTACCATCGCTTTTGCTATTTGTGATATATCACCTTAATCATATTAATAAACCTCTCCCCAAAAGCCATCTTTTTTAGCTGTGCTAGCATAAATTGCCAATTCATGTTGTCGTATACTTTCTGATATAATGAATAGAACAATAGGTCAGGAACGGTAGGCACTTTTGTGCTCTTATGCACGCCCCTTATAGTCCTCTTAGGAATGGGGTGAGGTCAATAGTAGACAGTTTTTGGTTGAAGATTTTGGGATTTTGAGTAGAGACTATGGAGTCAGGTAATGAGTTCCAAGCATTAACAACTCTGTTACAGAAGTCATATTTTCTGCAATCAAGTTTGAAGCGGTTGACATTTAGCTTGAATCTATTTTTTGCTCTTGTAATATTGCGATTGAAGCTGAAGTAGTCTTTCACAGGAAGGACATTGCAATAGATGATTTTGTGTGTTAAACGCAGGTCACGTCGAAGTCGACGGAGTTGTAAGTTTTCTAATCCCAGGATTTCAAGTCTGTTGGTATAAGGTATTTTGTTGTTTTCGGAGGAGTGAAGAACTCTTCTAGTAAAATATTTCTGGATTCGTTCTATTGTATTTATGTCAGAGATGTGGTATGGGTTCCAGACGGATGAGCTGTATTCAAGAATAGGTCTGGCAAATGTTTTGTATGCTCTAGTTAGTAGTGTAGAGTTTTTAGAAAAGAAGCTGCGTAGGAAAACCAATGCCATTTGTTTCTCTGGATGTGCTTCATAATACTCTGATGTATTTAAGATTGTTCTTATATTGTCTTTAATTTGTCTCTTGGGTAAAAAACAATTTTGAATGTATAAATGTATTTTAAAATCTTTTTAGTCTTTCTGCAATTATTGAAGCAAGTATTTTGTAATCCGCATTCAACAAAAAAATCAGTCGATAGTTTTTTATCTGTTGCAAATCTGCATTTTCTTTCGGTAAGAGAGTAATATATGCTTCTATCCATGAATTTGGTACTTTTGCCTCTAACAAAAGTTCATACTTCCAACATTGGAATACTTAAAATATCTTGCACGTCTTTGTATAGTTCTACTGATAATCCATTCGGAACTGGTGTCTTCCCATTCTTTTGTCTCTTGATTGCTTCTGTTAATTCCATCATTGATACACATTTGTCTAACATTGCTTTCACTGTTTAGGTTTTTTAGGTAGTTCCACTTTTGGTAGTATTGTTTTATTTTTTCTTCTGCAATTAGTTCTTGGTCATATAAATTCTTATAATAATTTTGAATCACTTTCTTTTTATCCTCATTCACCTCATGATGGTGAATATTTCCTTCATTGTTCCACTAGTTTATGTATGTTTCTTTTCTTTTTCTTTTTTCAGTTTATGTGCCAGAAATTTTCCTGGTTATTTGCAATCTCAAAGAAGTTTTGTTTGACATTTTTAATTTTCCATGCTAGCTCTTCTTTATCAAGTTCAACTTATGCTTCATTAAATCCATTTGGTTCTTTATATTCTTTTTTTATGGATCTTTTTATAATTCTATCTCTTGTCTCTTGAATTCTTCTTCTAATGTCCTTCAATTTGTCTCTTTTTTGGTTCTGTTTTCCTCTGTATATTATAATGTATGCCTTAGTTGTATCCCATACATTTTGTAGTGATGTTTCTTCTTTTCTGTTTCCTTTAAAGAAAAAGTCTTTCTTTCTATAAATTGGATGAATTCCTTTTCTTTCAATATTTCTTGATCCATCATCCATCTCAATTTTCTTTTTTGTTCCTTTCATACAGCTTTTATTGGATTATGGTCTGCCCAATTACTCATTTCTGTACTTATTACTTGTATATTGGCTTTTAGCTCTGCTGTCATCCATATCATGTCTATTCTTGACCAAGGCATATGTCTATTTGAATAAAATGAGTATTGATTTTCCTTAGGATGTATCTCTCGTCTTGAATGACTAGTTCTTCCACCATTTTGAAAAAAGCCTTAGGAAGTGTCTTCCTTGTTTTTTTATTTTTCGTTCTAGTTTTATAGTCCATGTTTGCATCCACAACTGCATTTAAATCCCCCCAAATACAAATATTTTCATACTGCAATTCTGCTATTTTTTAATGAAATTTTCCATAAAAATCCTCTTGATTAGTATTTGGCGCATATATTGCTACCAAAAGTATCTGTTTATTGTTCATCGTTATCTCCATCATCAAGATTCTTCCTTCCTCATCCGTAAAAGTTTATTTAGCATTTATTGTTTCTTTTACATAAAGGGTTATTCCCCTCTTCTTTTGTTGTGTAGAGAAGTATCTATCTTCCTAATTTTAGGATATTCCAATACTTTCATATGTGTTTTTTTAAACAAGTTTTTATTGATTTTTTAATTTCCCCCCTAACACATACATAGTTTATGAACAGAGTATTGGCCATATCATATCTTATACAATTCAATATATTCAAATATATTTTACTTAGTTACAATTTTTGCCAGAATATTCTTTTTTCATAATTTTTATTCATATCCTAATATTTTCTTGCTCATTTCACTAAGTCACATCTTCTTTCGCCCTCAAGTTCTAATTTTTCCATTTTTATTAGTATTCATTCTTTTTCATTTTTTTAACTGTTTTGATTTTTATCCTAATATATTCAAATATATTTGGAGTTGCCTTTCTTCCATTTCATCTTTTTCTTTTCACAGCAATCCTTTCTTCTCCTTCTCACTCCTCTTCCTCCCTTCTTTCATCCTACCTACTTTCTTCTCTCCTCTCCTACTCCTTCTCTACTTCCCCTTCTTTTCTCCCCCTCCTCCCTATTTCCTCTCTATCTAATCTTCTCTCCTACTCCTATTTTCCCTAATTTTCCTCTTCTCCTCTCCTCTTCCCTTTCTTCTTTCTCTCTCCCTCCTTCTCCCTTTTCAACTCTCTCCTTCTTCTTATCTCTCTCCATTGCTGTACTTATTTTCATTTCAATATTTCTGGTGTCCAGGCAACCCCGATTTTCTCATTTATTGAGTATATTTCTCAAACCTCCCCTCATATATTTTAGTTATTAACATTGTCTTCCTCTTTTTTCATTTTTATACCTTACAATCAATTAATACAACCTTCCACCTTTTATTTTCTTTGAGTTTTTGTTCACTATTCAATAATTATTATTCTCTTCCAATAGCGTACATCATTCACTAACATTTTAATTTTATCATATGGTGTTTTTTAATGTGGACTTCTTGTAAACAAATTATATCTAATTTTAATTTTTCTAATTTATTAAAAGTCCTTTTCCTTTTTATTATCGAATTCAGTCCATTTATGTTAATTGACATTAATTTCTTCTTCCATAGTTAATTGTAGATGGGTTTTGTTGTTCTAGTCGTTCTTATCTCTTGGTTCTTTTGCCTTTGCCCCCTCTCTTATTGCTATTTCCTCCCGCTCACTTTCATCTTCTTTTTGCTGCATATCCCTTTTTTTTCTATAACTTCTTATTTCTTCTTGTGGTCCAAAGTATATTGTTCATAAAATTGTTCTGCTTTTTCTATAGAATCCAATCTATGTCACCAGTATTCCCTCTGGAACCAGCCATCTAAAGTTCACTCCATTCTTCATTAGTTGCCTTGTCAGGAATTGATATTCTTTCCTTATTTCTCTTACTCGCTGGGTCAAGGGAAAAAAGCCAGAGCTATAGGGAATTTGCAGCTTCCAGAAAATTCCAGCAGCTCCCTCATTCTTCACTGCCCCTGCAGGGCAGCCATAGTCCGTTCCGGACCCCCATATTGAGGGGATTTTCAGTGCTCACCCCGGTGCTCTCGGAGTTTGCATCTGTTCCGTCGTGATGCTGGTCACGCCTCTCTATTGAATCAAATCTTGAACACCACCGTTCCTTAATCAGTTCCAGCACAACTAGCTTGAGGTACACATTGCTAAGTAGCAGTTTCCCAATAAATATATGCTGACACATATCTACAATAGGAATCTGATAGTTAATGAAACTGTCTTATTTCTTGATTCCAGAAAAAAGAAATAAGCAGAAAGTAGCAAACAAAAATTTCTTCCTGATTTGCTTCAGATTTGCTTCTTCTTTCTGATTTGCTTCAGAAAAGCACGTGAGTAGAGCTGCTGCTTTAAGGAGAAGTGGGGGTGGAAAACTCCTGCATTTCTTCCTGATTTGCTTAAGAAAAGCACGTGAGTAGAGCTGCTGCTTTAAGGAGAAGTGGGGGTAGAAAACTACCTGCATTTCTTCCTGATTTGCTTAAGAAAAGCACGTGAGTAGAGCTGCTGCTTTAAGGAGAAGTGGGGGTAGAAAACTCCTGCATTTCTTCCTGATTTGCTTAAGAAAAGCACGTGAGTAGAGCTGCTGCTTTAAGGAGAAGTGGGGGTAGAAAACTCCTGCATTTCTTCCTGATTTGCTTAAGAAAAGCACGTGAGTAGAGCTGCTGCTTTAAGGAGAAGTGGGGGTAGAAAACTACCTGCATTTCTTCCTGATTTGCTTCAGAAAAGCACGTGAGTTTGAGCTGCTGCTTTAAGGAGAAGTGGGGTGAAAACTCCTGCATTTCTTCCTGATTTGCTTCAGAAAAGCACGTGAGTTTGAGCTGCTGCTTTAAGGAGAAGTGGGGTGAAAACTACCTGCATTTCTTCCTGATTTGCTTAAGAAAAGCACGTGAGTTTGAGCTGCTGCTTTAAGGAGAAGTGGGGGTAGAAAACTACCTGCATTTCTTCCTGATTTGCTTCAGAAAAGCACGTGAGTAGAGCTGCTGCTTTAAGGAGAAGTGGGGGTAGAAAACTCCTGCATTTCTTCCTGATTTGCTTAAGAAAAGCACGTGAGTAGAGCTGCTGCTTTAAGGAGAAGTGGGGGTAGAAAACTACCTGCATTTCTTCCTGATTTGCTTAAGAAAAGCACGTGAGTAGAGCTGCTGCTTTAAGGAGAAGTGGGGGTAGAAAACTCCTGCATTTCTTCCTGATTTGCTTAAGAAAAGCACGTGAGTAGAGCTGCTGCTTTAAGGAGAAGTGGGGGTAGAAAACTACCTGCATTTCTTCCTGATTTGCTTAAGAAAAGCACGTGAGTAGAGCTGCTGCTTTAAGGAGAAGTGGGGGTAGAAAACTACCTGCATTTCTTCCTGATTTGCTTAAGAAAAGCACGTGAGTAGAGCTGCTGCTTTAAGGAGAAGTGGGGGTGGAAAACTCCTGCATTTCTTCTGATTTGCTTCAGAAAAGCACGTGAGTTTGAGCTGCTGCTTTAAGGAGAAGTGGGGGTGGAAAACTCCTGCATTTCTTCCTGATTTGCTTCAGAAAAGCACGTGAGTAGAGCTGCTGCTTTAAGGAGAAGTGGGGGTGGAAAACTCCTGCATTTCTTCCTGATTTGCTTAAGAAAAGCACGTGAGTAGAGCTGCTGCTTTAAGGAGAAGTGGGGGTAGAAAACTACCTGCATTTCTTCCTGATTTGCTTAAGAAAAGCACGTGAGCTGCTGCTTTAAGGAGAAGTGGGGTGAAAACTCCTGCATTTCTTCTGATTTGCTTCAGAAAAGCACGTGAGTAGAGCTGCTGCTTTAAGGAGAAGTGGGGTGAAAACTACCTGCATTTCTTCTGATTTGCTTAAGAAAAGCACGTGAGTAGAGCTGCTGCTTTAAGGAGAAGTGGGGGTAGAAAACTACCTGCATTTCTTCCTGATTTGCTTAAGAAAAGCACGTGAGTAGAGCTGCTGCTTTAAGGAGAAGTGGGGGTAGAAAACTACCTGCATTTCTTCCTGATTTGCTTAAGAAAAGCACATGAGTAGAGCTGCTGCTTTAAGGAGAAGTGGGGGTAGAAAACTCCTGCATTTCTTCTGATTTGCTTCAGAAAAGCACGTGAGTTTGAGCTGCTGCTTTAAGGAGAAGTGGGGTGAAAACTACCTGCATTTCTTCTGATTTGCTTCAGAAAAGCACGTGAGCTGCTGCTTTAAGGAGAAGTGGGGTAGAAAACTCCTGCATTTCTTCTGATTTGCTTCAGAAAAGCACGTGAGTTTGAGCTGCTGCTTTAAGGAGAAGTGGGGTGAAAACTACCTGCATTTCTTCTGATTTGCTTCAGAAAAGCACGTGAGTTTGAGCTGCTGCTTTAAGGAGAGTGGGGTGAAAACTACCTGCATTTCTTCTGATTTGCTTAAGAAAAGCACGTGAGTAGAGCTGCTGCTTTAAGGAGAAGTGGGGTGAAAACTACCTGCATTTCTTCTGATTTGCTTAAGAAAAGCACGTGAGTGAGCTGCTGCTTTAAGGAGAAGTGGGGTGAAAACTGCATTTCTTCTGATTTGCTTCAGAAAAGCACGTGAGTTTGAGCTGCTGCTTTAAGGAGAAGTGGGGTAGAAAACTCCTGCATTTCTTCTGATTTGCTTCAGAAAAGCACGTGAGTTTGAGCTGCTGCTTTAAGGAGAAGTGGGGTGAAAACTACCTGCATTTCTTCTGATTTGCTTCAGAAAAGCACGTGAGTTTGAGCTGCTGCTTTAAGGAGAAGTGGGGTGAAAACTCCTGCATTTCTTCTGATTTGCTTAAGAAAAGCACGTGAGTAGAGCTGCTGCTTTAAGGAGAAGTGGGGTAGAAAACTACCTGCATTTCTTCTGATTTGCTTCAGAAAAGCACGTGAGTTTGAGCTGCTGCTTTAAGGAAGTGGGGTAGAAAACTACCTGCATTTCTTCTGATTTGCTTCAGAAAAGCACGTGAGTTTGAGCTGCTGCTTTAAGGAGAAGTGGGGTGAAAACTGCATTTCTTCTGATTTGCTTCAGAAAAGCACGTGAGTTTGAGCTGCTGCTTTAAGGAGAGTGGGGTGAAAACTACCTGCATTTCTTCTGATTTGCTTCAGAAAAGCACGTGAGTTTGAGCTGCTGCTTTAAGGAGAAGTGGGGGTAGAAAACTACCTGCATTTCTTCCTGATTTGCTTAAGAAAAGCACGTGAGTAGAGCTGCTGCTTTAAGGAGAAGTGGGGGTAGAAAACTACCTGCATTTCTTCCTGATTTGCTTAAGAAAAGCACGTGAGCTGCTGCTTTAAGGAGAAGTGGGGGTAGAAAACTCCTGCATTTCTTCCTGATTTGCTTAAGAAAAGCACGTGAGTAGAGCTGCTGCTTTAAGGAGAAGTGGGGGTAGAAAACTACCTGCATTTCTTCCTGATTTGCTTAAGAAAAGCACGTGAGTAGAGCTGCTGCTTTAAGGAGAAGTGGGGGTAGAAAACTACCTGCATTTCTTCCTGATTTGCTTAAGAAAAGCACGTGAGTAGAGCTGCTGCTTTAAGGAGAAGTGGGGGTAGAAAACTACCTGCATTTCTTCCTGATTTGCTTAAGAAAAGCACGTGAGTAGAGCTGCTGCTTTAAGGAGAAGTGGGGGTGGAAAACTCCTGCATTTCTTCCTGATTTGCTTAAGAAAAGCACGTGAGTAGAGCTGCTGCTTTAAGGAGAAGTGGGGGTAGAAAACTACCTGCATTTCTTCCTGATTTGCTTAAGAAAAGCACGTGAGTAGAGCTGCTGCTTTAAGGAGGAGTGGGGTGGAAAATTTCTGCATTTCTTCTGATTTGCTTCAGAAAAGCACGTGAGAGCTGCTGCTTTAAGGAGAAGTGGGGTGGAAAACTCCTGCATTTCTTCTGATTTGCTTCAGAAAAGCACGTGAGTTTGAGCTGCTGCTTTAAGGAGAAGTGGGGTGAAAACTACCTGCATTTCTTCTGATTTGCTTAAGAAAAGCACGTGAGTAGAGCTGCTGCTTTAAGGAGAAGTGGGGGTAGAAAACTCCTGCATTTCTTCCTGATTTGCTTAAGAAAAGCACGTGAGTAGAGCTGCTGCTTTAAGGAGAAGTGGGGGTAGAAAACTACCTGCATTTCTTCCTGATTTGCTTAAGAAAAGCACGTGAGTAGAGCTGCTGCTTTAAGGAGAAGTGGGGGTAGAAAACTACCTGCATTTCTTCCTGATTTGCTTAAGAAAAGCACGTGAGTAGAGCTGCTGCTTTAAGGAGAAGTGGGGGTAGAAAACTACCTGCATTTCTTCCTGATTTGCTTAAGAAAAGCACGTGAGTAGAGCTGCTGCTTTAAGGAGAAGTGGGGGTAGAAAACTCCTGCATTTCTTCCTGATTTGCTTAAGAAAAGCACGTGAGTAGAGCTGCTGCTTTAAGGAGAAGTGGGGGTAGAAAACTACCTGCATTTCTTCCTGATTTGCTTAAGAAAAGCACGTGAGCTGCTGCTTTAAGGAGAAGTGGGGGTAGAAAACTCCTGCATTTCTTCCTGATTTGCTTAAGAAAAGCACGTGAGTAGAGCTGCTGCTTTAAGGAGAAGTGGGGTGGAAAACTACCTGCATTTCTTCCTGATTTGCTTAAGAAAAGCACGTGAGTAGAGCTGCTGCTTTAAGGAAAGTGGGGTGGAAAACTCTGCATTTCTTCCTGATTTGCTTCAGAAAAGCACGTGAGTGAGCTGCTGCTTTAAGGAGAAGTGGGGTGAAAACTACCTGCATTTCTTCCTGATTTGCTTCAGAAAAGCACGTGAGTTTGAGCTGCTGCTTTAAGGAGAAGTGGGGTGGAAAATTTCCTGCATTTCTTCCTGATTTGCTTCAGAAAAGCACGTGAGTGAGCTGCTGCTTTAAGGAGTGGGGTGGAAAATTTCTGCATTTCTTCCTGATTTGCTTAAGAAAAGCACGTGAGTTTGAGCTGCTGCTTTAAGGAGAAGTGGGGTGGAAAACTCCTGCATTTCTTCCTGATTTGCTTCAGAAAAGCACGTGAGTTTGAGCTGCTGCTTTAAGGAGAAGTGGGGTGGAAAACTCTGCATTTCTTCCTGATTTGCTTCAGAAAAGCACGTGAGTTTGAGCTGCTGCTTTAAGGAGAAGTGGGGTGAAAATTTCTGCATTTCTTCCTGATTTGCTTCAGAAAAGCACGTGAGTAGAGCTGCTGCTTTAAGGAGAAGTGGGGTGAAAACTACCTGCATTTCTTCCTGATTTGTTTAAGAAAAGCACGTGAGTTTGAGCTGCTGCTTTAAGGAGAGTGGGGTGAAAACTACCTGCATTTCTTCCTGATTTGCTTAAGAAAAGCACGTGAGTAGAGCTGCTGCTTTAAGGAGAAGTGGGGGTAGAAAACTACCTGCATTTCTTCCTGATTTGCTTAAGAAAAGCACGTGAGTAGAGCTGCTGCTTTAAGGAGAAGTGGGGGTAGAAAACTACCTGCATTTCTTTCTCATTTTCACAACCCGCGCGCCTAATGGCGCGCGAATCTAATCTAATCACTATAAATCAAAAATAGCAATAATATATTCAGGGTTGGTCCACTTGAGATTGTGATTTTATTCTATTCAAAATGACTGGCTTAGTTCAGTGCAATACTTGTTTTGCAGCTGTCTTTCGCAGTATCCTTTTCAAATTTGGGTACTGTCCTCTTTGTAAACAAATTAGCAGTCTACGTGGACAGATTACATATCTAGAATCTGTAATCTATGCTCTCCAAGCAGAAATTAGGTACCCAATTCAGCCATTCCATCTGCTGAGCCATCAGCCCCCTCTACCACAAAGATCCTGCAGGAAAAGGGCAGTATGGACAACCGTGGGATCTGGCAGGGTGAGAGCTGTGAACCATAAACACAAAGCTTTTACAGTGTCCCAGTATAACAGATATAGTGCCCTTGCTGACCTAAATAGGAACACTAAAGTGACAGATCAAGGTAGTTGTGATACTGATAACTCAAACAATCAAGGGATTATGGTTCAAGATGAAGAACTTACTTTGGAAAAGTGTGAACCTACTTTGGAAAAGTGTGTATCAAGTATTACAGATCGGTCACACAAGAAGAGCAAGGTATCCAAAAAGAGAAGCCACCTTCTGATTGGTGATTCAATTGTAAGGGATGTAAATTTAGGAAAGGATATGGAGGTTTTGAAAGACGTCAGGTGTCTACCTGGTGCTACTGCCAGCAGAGACAAGAGGCGTATTCTTAAGATAGTCAAGAATGCCAGTAAGGATTCTGATGTTGATGCTATTATACATCTTGGCACAAATGATCTGTCCCAAAAGGATGTGCTTTCTGTGCAGAATGATTTCCAGAGCTTGGGGTATGAACTTAATAGCATAGGTTGTAGGCTTAACTTTTCAGAGGTTTTACCAGTACATAAGGAACAAAAAGGTAAAGGCCAGCGTGTAGTGGAGTTTAATGTGTGGCTAAAGGAGTGGTGTAAAAGGGAAGGCTTTGGTTTTATTAGTCATGATGTCTGCAACTGGTCCAATGAAAAATTGTACAAAAGAGATGGAGAGGGACTGAGTTACTTAGCAATACATTCACAGATTTTCTGGATAAACATTTAAACTGAACAGTGGGGACAGAGAATTAACTGATATAGAAAATTTCTGTCCCCAGCAATCGAAAACTAAAAGGGTGCATGTAACATAGATGTGTATGTTACATGCATGTAACATACAGTGCATGTAACATAGATGTCTGTATGGGTAAGACTATCAACCATGCTATCAAGCAAAACCAAGCACCTAATAGTGAGTGCCGTACCATGTGCACTAAACCAACAGGTGGCAAGAAAGTAGGGGCACAGGTTATGTAGACAGTAAACACAAGATCAATCCAAATGGACTCAAATGTCTATATACCAATGCACAGAGTATGAGGAATAAACAGGGTGAATTAGAAATCCAAGTAAATGAGGGTAGATATGATATTGTTGCCATTACGGAAACTTGGTGGGATGAAACTGACAAATGGAACATACAGCTAGAGGGATATAAATTATTTAAAAGAAATAGACCAAATAAAAGAGGAGGTGGAGTTGCACTATATATAAGAAATAACTACATCTCTACAGAAATAGAGCACAACAATGATGAAAATTATCTTGAATGCAGTTGGGTCAATATTAAAGGGAGCGAAAACGATATTGCCATGGGTCTATACTATAGGCCACCCAACCAAACAGAGGAAGTAGATGAACTTTTTGCTAGTCAGCTAACTAAGGTATGTAGGAAGCACATCACAGTAGTAAAGGGGGATTTTAATTACCCTGACATCAACTGGGAGACAAACTCTGCACCAAGTGGAAGATCAAACAGATTCCTAACAAACCTAGCAGACAACTTCGTTTCCCAAAAAGTAGAGAAGGGAACAAGAGTATCAGCCATATTGGACTTAATTCTCACTAACAGAGATGAAATGATAGAAGGTGTTGAAGCTATAGGAACCTTGGGGGCAAGTGATCACGCAATATTGGAATTCAACATTATGCAAGCACAAGTAATAAAATGAAGTCAGACTAGAGATTTATTAGGAGCTTAATGTTGGCAGGTCCAAATGAAGCCAACTCTGACCCCACATAATTTACAGCCTAGATTTGACCCTGTTTCCCCCCTCCCCCCAGGGTGTGTCATCAGTCACATTTGCAAACGGAGCAATTTTGCCAGTTGTAGAGATCCTTCTTCTCTGGCCGCTGTGGGTAACCCTGGGAGATAGCCTTGAGAGAAATATGTCTGAATGTGCTTTTGTTTTTGGCTGCTGTGCTGCTTCGCTGTTTTCCCATTACCCCTTGCCTATGGCTACTCGAGAGCAGGCCAGGGATGCTTTGTGAGTTGTCACCTTGCACCTCATTCCCTGTAATCACCAGAGGCGATGGGCCCAATGGGATGAGGTAGGTTGTAGGAGGCTTAGGTGTTGTTGGTATGTCTGAGATGGGGGTTGTGGATATGGGTGGCAGTAGTTTTCTCTCAAAACTACAGTAAAACTCAATCTGCCAGTTGTTGATTTTCTTCAGCATGGGAAGGAGTTTTGTTGTAATCATTGATTTTTAAGAGTTTTCCACATTTGCTGGTTCATTTGTTGAGAACTGATTCCTTAGTTTTTCAGAGTAGCTTCTTTTTGCTGGTCTGATCTCCCTTGTTAATATGTTTCTGGCCTGATTGTAGAGCATTGTATCACCTTTTCTGTAGGCTTCCTCTTTGGTATGACGAGCTGCTTAAGTTTAGCTGTGAACCAAGGTTTATTGTTGGTTTATATATTCGCAGGTTTCTGGTCATTAACAGTTAATTAACAGATTTATTAAAGGTTTATTAATTAGAGTTAATTAACAGGTTTATTAACTGTTCTTATTTATATTATATTTGTATTGGGGATTGCTAGGCTTTAGCAGTGCATGTAACATAGATGTGTATGTTACATGCATGTAACATACAGTGCATGTAACATAGATGTCTGTATGGGTAAGACTATCAACCATGCTATCAAGCAAAACCAAGCACCTAATAGTGAGTGCCGTACCATGTGCACTAAACCAACAGGTGGCAAGAAAGTAGGGGCACAGGTTATGTAGACAGTAAACACAAGATCAATCCAAATGGACTCAAATGTCTATACACCAATGCACAGAGTATGAGGAATAAACAGGGTGAATTAGAAATCCAAGTAAATGAGGGTAGATATGATATTGTTGCCATTACGGAAACTTGGTGGGATGAAACTGACAAATGGAACATACAGCTAGAGGGATATAAATTATTTAAAAGAAATAGACCAAATAAAAGAGGAGGTGGAGTTGCACTATATATAAGAAATAACTACATCTCTACAGAAATAGAGCACAACAATGATGAAAATTATCTTGAATGCAGTTGGGTCAATATTAAAGGGAGCGAAAACGATATTGCCATGGGTCTATACTATAGGCCACCCAACCAAACAGAGGAAGTAGATGAACTTTTTGCTAGTCAGCTAACTAAGGTATGTAGGAAGCACATCACAGTAGTAATGGGGGATTTTAATTACCCTGACATCAACTGGGAAACAAACTCTGCACCAAGTGGAAGATCAAACAGATTCCTAACAAACCTAGCAGACAACTTCGTTTCCCAAAAAGTAGAGAAGGGAACAAGAGTATCAGCCATATTGGACTTAATTCTCACTAACAGAGATGAAATGATAGAAGGTGTTGAAGCTATAGGAACCTTGGGGGCAAGTGATCACGCAATATTGGAATTCAACATTATGCAAGCACAAGTAATAAAATGAAGTCAGACTAGAGATTTATTAGGAGCTTAATGTTGGCAGGTCCAAATGAAGCCAACTCTGACCCCACATAATTTACAGCCTAGATTTGACCCTGTTTCCCCCCTCCCCCCAGGGTGTGTCATCAGTCACATTTGCAAACGGAGCAATTTTGCCAGTTGTAGAGATCCTTCTTCTCTGGCCGCTGTGGGTAACCCTGGGAGATAGCCTTGAGAGAAATATGTCTGGAATGTGCTTTTGTTTTTGGCTGCTGTGCTGCTTCGCTGTTTTCCCATTACCCCTTGCCTATGGCTACTCGAGAGCAGGCCAGGGATGCTTTGTGAGTTGTCACCTTGCACCTCATTCCCTGTAATCACCAGAGGCGATGGGCCCAATGGGATGAGGTAGGTTGTAGGAGGCTTAGGTGTTGTTGGTATGTCTGAGATGGGGGTTGTGGATATGGGTGGCAGTAGTTTTCTCTCAAAACTACAGTAAAACTCAATCTGCCAGTTGTTGATTTTCTTCAGCATGGGAAGGAGTTTTGTTGTAATCATTGATTTTTAAGAGTTTTCCACATTTGCTGGTTCATTTGTTGAGAACTGATTCCTTAGTTTTTCAGAGTAGCTTCTTTTTGCTGGTCTGATCTCCCTTGTTAATATGTTTCTGGCCTGATTGTAGAGCATTGTATCACCTTTTCTGTAGGCTTCCTCTTTGGTATGACGTAGCTGCTTAAGTTTAGCTGTGAACCAAGGTTTATTGTTGGTTTATATATTCGCAGGTTTCTGGTCATTAACAGTTAATTAACAGATTTATTAAAGGTTTATTAATTAGAGTTAATTAACAGGTTTATTAACTGTTCTTATTTATATTATATTTGTATTGGGGATTGCTAGGCTTTAGCACAGTAAACACTAAGCTAATGCTAGATATCTTTTGGTTAATAAATTCAAATCTTTTATTTAGACTTAATTTTCATATTGTTGTTTCCCTGAATGATTTCTGCCTGATGTCTTGCCATTAAAACTTAAGACTCATTGAGGTCTTTGGGATAAAACATATCTCAGAAGCAACTTATTTGCCTAAATGTATAGCCATATTTTCATTTTTTCTCCCTTGATAACAAAATGTGGCATGTATTAGTATTAGTATATGCTCTTATGTATTGTTTATTTATTTTATCCAATTTTTCCCATGTCAAACAAGTGACTTTAGATTACGAACAATCATTAACATTTGAGCTTTAGTTATACAGATGTATAGCAATTGTGAATATTTATGATTCTTAATACTTGCCTATTTGAAGTGAAAATTTGAATGTATTGTTTATTATCCTTTTAAATATTTTGTATTATATCCTTCAGCACCAAAAGCACAGAAGATATTGATGAACTTCTACAGAGGTGTTTTGAGTGCCAGAATGTGATGGCTCTTTACCAGCTAGTTTTGAGATCAGTTGAAGAGTCTTTGAAAAGTGAAAAGGAGAAAAGGCTCATGAAAGAGGCAAGTTTGCAAGCTGATGCAATAACACATCTAATTTTATAGATATGGCACTTAAGACAGTGTTTTTCAAACTAGACAGCATTACAATTTGGAGACTACTACCCACAGAATTTCATAGCCAGTATGCTGGTTTAGGAATTTTGAGAATTAAAGTCAACACATTGTAAAGTTGCCAAGCTGAAAAATACTAATTTAGTATATGGATAATGAAATGCAAGTAAATTCAATTTTTCGCTCTTCTAGTACGATGGGAGACTTCTAGCTTCCCTTGTTCCCTGGGAGTCATTGGTATACTTTCATTAACATTTTCTGTGGGATTGGACTCAGTAATTTAAAAGTTTCCAAACCCCTCTGTTTTACATTTGTCTTTCAAAACAGTTCTTCTTTTTAAACTTCAGTTGTATAAGATTAATTATAAACTCTCGAGATTCATGTTGAAAAATGGATATTAAAAAAAAAAAAAAGAAAATCCAAGGATATTCAGAAAAAAGTAAATATAGTCCCTTGTCTTTGTGATCTTATTACTTATGTAGGAAATGTTCATCTCACATATCACCAATAAAATCCTATACAAATAGTTTAAAATAAGATTAGGGTAAACAATTTGATTGTTGCTTGTATAAGGGTGTGAGAGACAGGTACCTTGGTCTGTATACCAAACAAATGACCCTTTGGGATCCCCATATGAAAACAACTTACTTTATGTGTTGCCAGAACCTGAAAATAACATTTAACACAGCACAGTATTTGAACAAAATGGTTCAGTACTCTTCAACATCTTCATCAATGACTTAGACAAGGGGATAGATGGGGAACTCATCAAATTTGCAGATGACAGCAAGCTGGCAGGAATAGCCAATACTCCAGAAGGTAGGCTCAAGATACAGAAGGATCTTGACAGACTTGAACATTGGGCGGTAACTAACAAAATGAAATTCAACAGTGAAAAAAGTAAGGTTCTACATTTAGGCAAAAAACCCCAAAATGCACCGGTACCGTATATGTGGTACCTTGCTCAATAGTAGTAACTGTGAGAGGGATCTTGGAGTCCTAGTGGACAACCATTTATATATGAGCCAGCAGTGTGCAGCAGCTGCCAAAAAAGCCAACACAGTTCTGGGCTGCATAAGCAGAGGGATAGAATCAAGATCATGTGAAGTGTTAATAACACTTTATAATGCCTTGGTAAGGCCACACTTGGAATATTGCATTCAATTTTGGTTGCCACGTTGTAAAAAAGATGTTGAGACTCTAGAAAGAGTGCAGAGAAGACCAACACAGATGATTAGGGGATTGGAGGCTAAAACATATGAAGAACGGTTGCAGGAACTGGGTATGTCTAGTTTAATGAAAAGAAGGACTAGGGGAGACATGATAGCAGTGTTCCAATATCTCAGGGGTTGCCACAAAGAAGAGGGAGTCGGGCTGTTCTCCAAAGCACCTGAGGGTAGAACAAGAAGCAATGGGTGGAAACTAATCAAGGAGGGAAGCAACTTAGAACTACGGAGAAATTTCCTGACAGAACAATCAATAAGTGGAACAACTTGCCTGCAGAAGTTGTGAATGCACCAACACTGAAAATTTTTAAGAAAATGTTGGATAGCCATTTGTCTGAAATGGTGTAGGGTTTCCTGCCTCAGCAGGGTATTGGACTAGAAGACCTCCAAGGTCCCTTCCAACTCTGATGTTATGTTATGTTATGTTATGTTACGTTACGTTACGTTACGTTACGTTACGTTACGTTACGTTACGACTGATGCAAAAATTTTGTAATCCGCATTTAATACGGAAATTGGTCTATAATTCTTTATTTGTTGAAGATGTGATTCTTCTTTCAGTATAACAGTTATGTATGCCTCCATCCACAAGTCCAGGATCTTAGCTTCTAATAATAAGTCATTAAATACCTGCAACATGTTATTTAATACATCTAGCAACATTCTGTATAACTCTGCTGGTAATCCATCCAGTCATGGTGTTTTACCATTCTTTTGTCTCTTAATATCCTCTATTAGTTCCATCATTGATATTCTTTCTTCAAATAACTTTTTAATTTTTTCTGGAATCTTGGTTATTTCAGCTTTTTCTAGATATTGTTCTATCTCTGCAACTGTATCTTGCTGGTATAGTTATTTGTAATATTTCTCAATTACTTTTTTCTTTTCCTCATTTTGGAAGCATATATTTCCATCTTGATCTACTGGTTGGTTTATTAACTGCTTTTCTTTCTCTTTTTCCATTTTATATGCCAACTATTTTCCTGGTTTATTTGCATTTTCAAAAAGGTTTTGCTTTGTTGATTTTATTTTATTCACCAAATCTTCATTTTCCATTAAATTCATTTTATGTTTTTGCAAGTCCATCAAATTCTTAGTCTTTTTATCATGTGGATTTTTCTGTAGTTCCATCTCTAACTTCTTATACTCTTCCTCCAGTTTCTTTTGTATTTGTCTATTCTGTCTATTCTGTATTCTAGAAATGTTATTGTTAACCCTCTAATATATGCTTTGATGGTATCCCACACAGTTTGTAATGATGTATCCTCTTTTTTATTTTCTTTAAAAAATAGGTCAATTCTTTTTCCATATACTGCTGAAAATTCTTTTCATTTAATAGTTTTTGATTCAATGTCCATCTTATTCTTTTCCTCTGCCACTTCCATGTCATTATTATTGGGTTGTGGTCTGCCCATGTACTGCCCATGTACTGCAGAAAAAATAATTGCTACCAACCTGCCTTCCATTGAGGACCTGTATACTGCACGAATCAAGAAGAGGGCCGTGAAAATATTTACAGATCCCTCACATCCAGGACATAAACTGTTTCAACTCCTACCCTCAAAACGACGCTATAGAGCACTGCACACCAGAACAACTAGACACAAGAACAGTTTTTTCCCGAAGGCCATCACTCTGCTAAACAAATAATTCCCTCAACCCTGTCAAACTATTTACTAATTCTGCACTACTATTAATCTTCTCATCGTTCCCATCACCAATCTCTTTCCACTTATGACTGTATGACTGTAACTTTGTTGCTGGCAATCCTTATGATTTATATTGATATATTGACCATCATTTGTGTTGTAAATGTTGTACCTTGATGAAGGTATCTTTTCTTTTATGTACACTGAGAGCATATGCACCAAGACAAATTCCTTGTATGTCCAATCACACTTGGCCAATAAAAAATTCTATTCTATTCTATTCTATTCTATACTTGTTTCTATATCAATTTTGTGTATAAAAAAAAAGTTTATATTTTCCCTCTTAAACATATCTTAAATGTAGAGTTTCTTATCTAACATACATATTTTCTTTTAACCTTTATATTAATAAAATCTTCATCCTAAACAATTTAAGTATAATCGGGGTTGCTCTTCTACAATTTCATCTCCCTTGTTTTACAACAATCCTTCTTCTCCCTCTCCTCTTTCCTTTCCCTCCCTTCTTCCATCTTCTACTTTCTCCTTTTCTCTTCTCCTTCTCCTTCTCTCCTTCCCCTTCTTCCCCCCACCTCCCTTCTTCCTATTTTCTAACCTTCTCTCCCACTCTTGTTTTCCCTCTTTCTTCTTCTCTTTTTCCCTTTCTTCTTTCCCTCTCTCTCCTTCCTCTCTCCTCTCCTCTATCCCTCTCCATTCTCTCTCTATTGCTGTATTCATTTTCAAGCTAGTATTTTCCAAAGTGGTATTAAAGCAATCCCAATTTTTACTTTCTTTTCAATTACTTTTCATTTTATTAAATTCACAGAGATCATCATAAATGTACATTTATATAATAACATTTCTTCCCCCCCCCCCCCGTTTCCTCTTTTCCATTTACACAGGTGTCTTCTGGGTTTCTATTTCTTTTTTGTCTTCTCTCTCATTTACTTAAATCTTATCTAATTTATTTCTCTATTATATTTTACTCATATTTCTTTTCTAACCATACATAAAATTGTCACCATGTCTTGAAATACACAATTTCCTCTATCTTTTATTCTCAACATTAACCTATTCATTTCTGCAGATTCTAAAATCTTTATTACTTCTCCTTCTGATGGGATTTTTTCTGTCTTCCACTTTTGTTCAAATACAATTCTCGCTGCTGTTGTATGAATAATTTCACTTTCTTCACTATTTGAACGGGTGAACTTGGGCCGGTGAATAGCGCAGGCTGGTAATGCCTGTTATTAAGAACACAAAGCCTGTTATTAAGAACACAAAGCCTGCAATTACTGCAGGTTCGAGCCCGGCCCAAGGTTGACTCAGCCTTCCATCCTTTATAAGGTAGGTAAAATGAGGACCCAGATTGTTGGGGGGGCAATAAGTTGACTTTGTAAAAATATACAAATAGAATGAGACTATTGCCTTATACACTGTAAGCCGCCCTGAGTCTTCGGAGAAGGGCGGGGTATAAATGTAAACAAAAAAAAAAAAAACTTCTAACTTCTCCATTAGTTGCTTTTTTTGTTTTTCTCTCATATTTTTAACTATGATTTTTGTCTTGTCTTTATTCATTTTCAGTCCCATTACTTCTCCATATTCCTGTATTTGCTCAATTAACTTTGGACTGGTTTCTGTTGTTTCTTCCATGATAAACACTAAATCATCCACAAAGGCTTGTAGTTTGTATTCTTCTTTTTAAATTTTCATTCCTTTTATTTCTTTATCTTGTCTTCTCTTTCTGTTTAAAATTTCTAATGTCAATATGAATAGCAATGGAGATAATGGACATTCTTGTCTAGTTCCTATTCTAATATCTACATTTTCTGTCATTTCACCAATCACCTTTGCCGATTGGCCTTTATATATAGTTTTAACCATATTTATAAACCTACCCCGAAGTCCATCATTTGCAATTTTGTCTGTTTACAAACATTTTCTGTGCATCCAAAAGTAACAATTCTATTTGCTTTTCTGGATGTGCTTCATAGTATTTCAATGTGTCCAATATAATTCGCATATTATCCCTAATCTGTCTTTTAGGTAAAAAAAAGCATTCTGATCTGGATGTATAAATTCATTTAATAGTCTCTTCAATCTTTCAACCATAATTGATGCAAAAAATTTGTAATCCGCATTTACTAATGAAATTGGTCTATAGTTCTTTATTTGTTGTAAATCCAATTATTCTTTTGGTATAAGAGTTATATATGCTTCCATCCACGAATTCGGAATTTTGGCTTTTAATAATAAGTCATTAAATATATGTAATCTTACATTGTTTAATACATCTTGCAACATTTTTTTTATTGAAAAAGTTTTTACAAAAATTTTCACTCCCTTCCCCCTCCCTGCCCCCCACTCCATCCCCTCCCCCTCCCTCCAAAACTACCTTCCTCCCTCCCCCGACTTCCCAGAACAAACACAAGGTATAGTTCAAAAGAAAAAACAATCATTTGCTAAATTTTCCCTAACACAAATTATAATCCTCCCCTTCTTCTCAAATCCTAACTTCCCCCATAAAAATCAAAGATAAATACATCCTAATCATTTAAAAGCAATCTGATATCTCTCAATCTGATATCTATTTTGCGTATATTCAATCCATTTTTTCCATTCAGTTAGATATTTTTCTTGTGTAGTGTCTTTCAAAAAGGCTGAGATTTTAGCCATCTCAGCCAAATTAGCAACTTTCAATATCCATTCTTCTATTGTGGGTAACTCTTTTTTCTTCCAGTATTGTCCTATCTGTAGTCTTGCCGCTGTTATTAAATTTAAAATCAACTTCATCTCAATTACTGTACAATCCGTAATAATTCCCAATAAAAAAAATTGCGGTAGGAACTTTATCTTCTTTTTCAAAACATTTTGTATAATCCACCAGATCCTTATCCAAAAAACCTTAATCTTCTTACAAGTCCACCAAATATGAAAATATGTAGCATGATCACAATTACATCTCCAACATTTCGCTTGCATATCTGGATACATACTTGATAATTTCTTAGGGTCTAAGTGCCACCTATAAAACATTTTATAAAAATTTTCCCTCAAGTTCTGTGCTTGTGTAAATTTAACATTTCTAACCCAAATTTTTTCCCAAGTTTCCAAAAATATTGGTTCTTGAATATTCTGTGCCCATTTTATCATACAATCCTTTATTAAATCCCTTTCAGAATCTATTTCTATCAACACATTATACAATCTCTTTATATGCGCCTGAGTTTGATTTATAATTTGTTTTACCAAGTTTTCTTCATTCTGCATGATACCAATTTTCTGATCTTCTTTCCACCTAGCTCGTAATTGTCCATATTGGAACCAAGTATAATTTCTCCCTTCTTCTTTTAATTGTTGCAAGGATTTTAATTGTAAATTACCTCTCTCAAAATATAAAAGTTCTTTATAAGTAATCATTTCCTGTTTCTGTTCTATATTTATATTCTCTATTGCATGCCTGGGGTTCGCCCAAATAGGAATTTTATAATTCAACTTGTAATAGTATTTCTTCCAGACATGCAGAAGAGCAATTGTTAACATATGGTTCTTAAAGGCTCTATCCACTTTTTTTTTTATTTTATTGAAAGAGTTTTAAAAAACAAAAACATTTTTCCCCCTTTTCCCCCCCTCCCTCCCAAAAAAACCCCTTCCCCCCTCCCCCCCCCCCCGGCTTCCCGGGTCAATCACAAGGTATTGTTATACATAAACCAAACATAGAATAAAATTTTCCCTTCCAATCCAAATAACCACATCCAAAGCTTTTCATCTCCCAACCCCTCCCATTACATAAAATAACTTCCTAATTATTCAAAGGCAATCTGATATTTCTTGATCTGATATCTGTTTTGTAGATAATCAATCCATTTTTTCCCCATTCAATTAAATATCTTTCCTGCGTATTGTCTTTTAAAAACGCTGAGATTTTAGCCATCTCAGCCAAATTAATAACTTTCAATATCCATTCTTCTATTGTAGGTATCTCTTCTTTCTTCCAATATTGTCCAATCAACAGTCTTGCTGCTGTTATTAAATTCAGAATCAATTTAGTCTCAATCCCTGTACAATCCGTTATAATTCCCAAAAGGAAAAATTGTGGCAGGAACTTTATCTTCTTCTTCAGTACATTTTGAATAATCCACCAAATTCTTATCCAAAAGACCTTAATTTTCTTGCAAGTCCACCAAATATGAAAATATGTAGCATCATCACAATCACACCTCCAACATTTCGCTTGGATATTAGGATACATACATGATAATTTTTTGGGATCTAAGTGCCATCTATAAAACATCTTATAAAAATTTTCCCTTAAATTCTGTGCTTGTGTAAACTTAACATTTCTAACCCAAATTTTCTCCCATGTTTCCAACATTATTGGTTCCTGAATATTCTGTGCCCATTTTATCATACAATCCTTTACCAAATCCTTTTCCGAATCTATTTCAAGCAACACATTATACAATCTCTTTATATGCTCCTGGGTCTGATTTCTAATTTGCTTTATTAAATTTTCCTCCTTTGCATTATACCAATTTTTGATCTTCTTTCCATCTAGCACTTATTTGTCCATATTGAAACCAAGTATAATTCCTCCCTTCTTCATTTAATACCTGTAATGATTTTAATTGCAATCTACCTCCTTCAGCATACAAAAGTTCTTTATAAGTAATCATTTCCTGTTTCTGTTCTATATTTATATTCTCTATTGCATGTCTAGGGCTCGCCCATATAGGAATCTTGTAATTAATTTATAGGAATATTTTTCCAAACCATAAAGAGCACTTCTCAACACATGATTCTTAAAAGCCCTATCCACTTTTTTCATAAAATAAGTACGCATGCCATCCATATAACAAGTCATAACCTTCTATATTCAAAATTCTTTCCTCTGTTAAGTTAAACCAGTCACTTATTACTGAAAGGGCTACTGCTTCATAATATAATTTAAAGTTGGGCATTCTTAAACCACCTCTTTCCCGTGAGTCCTGTATTATTTTCATTTTAACTCTCGCCTTTTTACCCTGCCATATAAATTTGTTAATCCCAATCTGCCAATCTTCCAAATTTTTATCCTTTTTAATTATTGGTATCATCTGGAACAGAAACAAAAATCTAGGTAACACATTCATTTTAATAGCCGCAATCCTTCCCAATAGGAATAACTGCAATTTCTTCCAGCCACTCATATCATTCTGAACTTTTTGCCATAGCAAGTCATAATTATTCTTATAAAGTTTCTTGTTCGATGAGCTAATATAGACCCCTAAATATTTAACCTTTTTTACTACCTCAAATCCTGTCATTTCCTTTAGTTTTTGTTTCTGTTGTATAGACATATTTTTAATTATCACTTTTGTTTTATTCTGATTTATTTTAAATCCTGATACCTTTCCATATTTATCAATTACTTCCAACAAAAATCTACTTGAATTTATAGGATTTGTTAAAGTAACCACTACATCATCTGCAAAAGCTCTAACTTTATACTCATATTGTCTAATCTTAATTCCCTCTATTTTCGTTAATTCTCGTATTTTATCTAATAATGGTTCCAGAGTCAAAACAAACAATAATGGTGATAAGGGACATCCCTGTCTCGTTCCTTTCGCAATCTTAATAACTTCTGTCAAACTACCATTTATTATAATCTGTGCTGTTTGCTCTCCATAAATCGCTTTGATTATTCTAACAAAACAATCTCCAAATTGCATTTTCTCTATTAATTTAAATAAAAAATCCCAATGCAATCGATCAAAGGCTTTCTCCGCATCCAAAAAAATAAGTGCTGCTGAAGTATTCTTCTTTTCCAAATATTCCAATATATTAATAATCTGTCTAACATTATTCCTCATCTGCCTCCCTTTTATAAAACCAGATTGATCAGTATGAATTCTTTGTTGTAAAACTAACATTAATCTATTTGCTATTATTTTTACAAAAATCTTATAATCATTATTTAAAAGTGAAATCGGCCTGTAGTTACCGGGTTTAGAGCAATCTTGCTCCTCTTTTGGTATCAGTGAAATCAAAGATGTTTTCCATGACGGGGGTATTCCCACTCCTAATTGTATCTGATTAAATAATTCTTTAAGTGGGCCTAATATTTCATCCTGTGTTTTTTTATAATAAGTTGCTGTAAGACCATCTGTACCAGGGGTTTTCCCCATTTTTAATTGTTTAATTGCCTCCACTATTTCTCCAGTAGCTATCGGCCGATTCAGCTCCTCCCTCTGTTCTAATGTTAGAATATTAACCTTATAATCTTTCAAATAATCATAAATGTCCCTATTCAATATTTTGTCTTTTGCATATAATGCAGTGTAAAATTCTGAGAATGCCTTTTTAATTTTATCCTGTTGATATATCTCTTTACCTTTATATTCTATTTTTTGTATGACACGTGCTTTCTGTTATTTCCTTAAGTTATATGCCAACCATCTCCCAGGTTTATTTGCATTACAAAAGGTATTATGTTTAGCATATTGTATATTCGTTGCCACCTGGTCTGCCATTAACATATTAAATTGACTCTGTAATATTTTTATAGCCTCTTTAAGTTTGTGATCTTGTGGGTTTTGAATTAATAACTGTTGCTTCCTTTGAATTTCTTCTTCCAAGTACCTCGCTGCCTTTGTTTATTATTCCTTTGCCTATTGTCCAAGTAAATCAATATCCTCTAATAAACGCTTTGCTCGCCTCCCACACAGTTCCTATAGGTGTCCCTTTGTACATATTAAAATCAAAAAATTCTTTCAACTGTTTCTTACAATAAGTTACATTATCCTCATATCTAAACAGATTTTCATTCAACCTCCATGTTCTACCACCTTTTTTCCCTTGTAATAATTCCATCCATACTGGGCTATGGTCAGTTAAACACCTCGGAAATATCTTCATTTTCTTCACCCTAGAAAGCAAGTCATTAGAAATTAAAATAAAATCAATACGTGAAAAGATTGATGCCTATCAGAAAAAAAGTAAAATCTCTCTCATCTGGATTCCGTAACCTCCATATATCTCTAAACTCAAAGTCTTCCATCATTTCAAAAAAGGATTTTGGTAGTTTTGCATGTATAGGTATCTTCTTGGAGGAGGTTCTCTTATCCCTTCTTGTATCAATTACTCCATTCCAGTCTCCTAATAAAATAAACGAACTATAATCCCAGAGGGTCAACCTCTCGTGTAACATTTTGTAAAACTTTTCTTGTTGCTGATTAGGTGCATAAATACCTATCAGCAAAGTCTTTTTTGCATCTATCACCAGTTCAATAGCAATAAATCTTCCTTGAATATCTGCCTCAATTAACTTGGTATATCCTTCCTGATATATACAACAATTCCATGCTTCTTTTCCAAAGCTGATGCAACAAAATGGTTACCCAATTTTGAGTTAATTAAATATTTTTGGTCTGATAATTTTATATGTGTCTCTTGCAAACAAATCACATCATTTTTAAATTGTTTCAAGTAGTGAAATATTTTCCTTCTTTTCTGAGCTGAATTCAAGCCATTAACATTCCATGACAAAATTCTATTTGCCATTACTGGCCTCCTGAAGCTTTGAAGCAGACAACGGAGGCTCCTCCTCCGGTATCTTCCGTCTAGCTCCTCCCACAGCTTCCATACTGGGATCCTGACTTTTACTTTGAGACTGTTGCTCTTCTTTACGCTTAAGAGCTCCTCTTGTCACCCTTTGCTCTTGTGGTTCCTCTGATACTGGCAGCAATGAAGGCTCTTGGATCACCACGCCTTCTTGAATCTCTTGAAGTTTTTCTATCACTTCTATTTTGACTTTCAAAACTGTAGAAAGAAAATCCTTTGCCTTTAAAACAGTGTCAATTCTATATCTCTTTCCTTGATAGAATACTGTCAGTCCAACTGGCACCTCCCATCTGAATTGAATCTGATGTTTTTTAAGTTCTTGTGTAAAAAAAACAAATTCCTTCCTATCTCTTAACATCTTTGAAGGAATCTCTTTCAGCACCTTCAGCTCCTGTTCTTCAATTTTTAAAGTTGTCTGATATGAAACTTGCAGAATCTGATTTCTCATAGTCCTTTTCACAAAATAAACCACAATGTCCCGAGGAAGCTTTCTCTGTCTTGCAATCCAGGAGTTAACTCTATATATTTTATCAATTTGGTAACCTACCTCTTGGGGTTCCACTTCAATAAATTCAGCCAATGCTTCTGATATAATTTTTCTTAAGTCTTCTCCTCGCTCTTCTTGCATACCACGAATTCTAAGAGCTCCTTCCATAAGTTTATATTGTAATATCACAACCTGATCTTCATTTTGATCCACTTTTTTCTGAACACCTTTCATTTTGTCTTCTATCCACTTTTTTATCATACAATAAATATGCATGCCATCCATATAGTAAATCATAACCTTCTATATTCAAAATCCTTTCCTCTGTTAAGTTAAACCAATCACTTATTACTGAAAGAGCAGCTGCTTCATAATATAATTTAAAATTGGGCATTTTTAAACCTCCCCTTTCCCGTATGTCTTGAATTATTTTCATTTTAACTCTCGATTTTTTACCTTCCCATATAAATTTATTAAATCCAATCTGCCATTCTTCCAAATTTTTATCTTTCTTAATTATTGATATCATCTGAAACAAAAATAAAAATCTAGGTAAAACATTCATTTTAATGGCTGCTATTCTCCCCAATAATGATAATTGTAATTTTTTCCAACTGAGCATTTCCGTCTGAACTTTTTGCCATAATACCTCAAGGTTATTCTTATACAATTTCACATTTGAAGAAGTAATATAAACCCCTAGGTATTTGACCTTTTTTACAATTTCAAATCCTGTTGTTTCCTCTAATTTTTCTTTATGTTGTCTAGTCATATTTTTTGTTATCACTTTTGTTTTATTCTGATTTACTTTAAACCCTGAAATTTTTCCATATTGATCAGTTATTTCCAACAAACATACACTTAAATTTATAGGATTTGACAAAATAATCACCAAATCATCAGCAAACGCTCTCACTTTATACTCATGTTGTCTAATTTTAATTCCCTCTATCTCCTTTACCTCTCTTATCATCTTGCAACATTTTGTATAGTTCTGCTGGCAATCCATCTGGTCCTGATTCTTTTGTTTCTTAATTCCCTCCATCAATTCCATCATCAATATTCTTTCTTCCAACAACTCTTTAAATTCTTCTGGAATTTTAAGTATTTTAGCTTTTTCTAAATATTGTTCTATCTTTCCTTCGCCACCATCTCTTGCTGTTATAAACTTTTATAATATTTCTCAATTATTTTTTTCTTTTTCTCATTTTGATAGCATATTCTTCCATCTTGATCTAATAATTGATTTATCTTTTTTTTTTTCTTTTTTCTTTTTCCTTTTATATGCCAACCATTGCCCTGGCTTGTTTGCATTTTCAAAAAAAAAATATGTTGATTTTATTTTATTTGCCAATTCTTCATTTTCCATTAAGTTTAATTTATGTTTTTGCAAATCCATCAAAATTTTATTTTTTTTATTCTGTGGCTTCTTTTGTAGTTCTTCCTCTAGATTCTTATATTCCTTTTCCAACTTTTTTTGTTTTTGTCTGTTCTATTTATTCCATTTTCCTAAATAATCTTCTAATATATGCCTTACCAGTATCCCATACGTTTTGCAGTGATCTATCCTCTTTTCTATTTTCTTTAAAGGAGAAAGTCAATTCTTTTCCATATATTATAGAAAGTCCTTTTCATTTAGTAAGTTTTGGTTTAATGTGCATCTCATTCTTTTTCTCTTTCCCTTCAATATCATTATTATTGGATTGTGGTCTGCCCATGTACTTGCTTTTATTTTAATCTTATACATCTTGGAAATTAATTCTGTTGACATCCACATCATATCTATTCTTGACCATGACATTTGCCTGTTTGAGTAGAATGTATACTGCTTTTATTTCAAATTTCTTTTTCTCCATGCATCTTGCAAGCGTAATTCATCTGTCATTGTATAAAATGCTCTAGGTAAAGTCTTAATTTTTTATTCACTTTTGTACATTTGTAGTCTAACTCATCAATCGTATTGAAGTCTCCTATTATGCATATATCTTCATCTTCATATTCTAATATTTCCCTGTGTAATTTCGCATAAAATTCTTCTTGATTTTCATTTGGAGCATATATCCCCACTAGCAATATTTTTTTATAGTTCATTACTATACCATTAATACGCTTCCTTCCTCATCCTCAAATATTTGTTTAGATTAAATTGTCTCTTTAATATAAAGTGCTACTCCTACATAGCCTTGTATCAGCTCCCTCCCCTCTCCTTTTTTGCCATTCTCTCTCAAGTAAAGTTTTTTAAAGTCAGGGACTAAATTTTTTTACAAAAGGAATCTTATTTCCAAGACAGCAATTTGTTCTCACCCAGATATTTCACCTTACTTTCTTCTTTTCTCATTCCGTGTGGCCGCCCCAACTTATGACAGCTTTCTGGCTGTCTTCCCAGCCACTGAGTCGAAGGCTATTTGTCAGTACTACAGAGAATTTGCGATTTCCCTGTTCATACCAGCCTGTGCCTCCATTCTTCACCGTCCTTACGAGACAGCTATGACCCTAAAGGAACCCAAAACGGCTGTGATATCAGCGCTATCTTCAGAGCCCCGAAGTTTCACGCTGTGTCACTGCAGTTTTGGCCACACACCCCTCTTATTAATTCTATTGACATCTACATCATATCTATTCTTGACCACAACATGTGCCTGTTTGAGTAAAATGTGTACTGCTTTTCTTTTGGATATCTTCTTCTTCAAGCATCCTGCAGGCTGAATTCATCTGTCATTGTAAAAAATACTTTAGGAAAAATGTTTCTTAACTTCCTATTCATTTTTGTTGATTTGTAATCTAATTCATTATTTACAATTGCATTAAAAACTCCTATTATACATATATCTTCATCTTCTATTATGTTTCTATGTAATTTTGCATAAAATTCTTCTTGATTTTCATTTGAGGCATTTATCATTACTAACAATATTTTTATGGTTCATTACTATTTCTACCATTAATACTCTTCCTTCCTCATCCTCAAAAATTTGTTTGGATTGAATTGTCCTTTTAATACATAGTGCTACTCCTCTTTTACGCTGACAAGCAAGTGTTGTATATAATGTCCCTAATTTAATCTGCTCCAAAAACTTCTTATGTTGTTTTCAAATATTGACTTCTTGTAAACATATTATCTCTAATTTTAACTTCTCTAATTTATTAAATATTCTTCTTTTTTTTATTGCTTAATTTAGTCCAGGGGTAGTCAACCTTTATATATCTACCGCCCACTTTTGTATCTCTGTTAGTAGTAAAATTTTCTAACCATACACCGGTTCCACAGTAATGCGCTGTGTGTCATTGTCTGAGCATGCCTCTCGCGCATTGTGGATTAAGTTTGGGGGGGGGTCGGCCAACAGCTGTGCTTGTCTGTTACAGCTGGGTGGTGTGGGGGAGATGCGCAAACTATTCTGGAACGAGGCTCTTTTTTTTTGCGGTCGCATATAGTGCCATTTAGTTTCATTTATGTAACGTGAACTACATTTATGCGCGGGCGAGACAAATAGTATATTTTCAGAAATTTAAATTGTCATGGGGAATTTTATGAAAACCTAATGAAAATGCTTTTAAATAATGCTATGAAATTTTTTAAAAAGGTCAATTAAATTTAAAAAAAGGAAAGTGCTTCAGTATCGGACAAAACCCCTACTGCCCACCATGAAAGCTGGAACGCCCACTAATGGGCGGTAGGGACCAGTTGACTACCACTGATTTAGTCCATTTATATTTATTGATATCATTGTTATTTCTTCTTCCATATCTTACTTATTTACTTGTTTAGTAGATCTAGTCATTCTTATCTCCCTTTGTTCTTTTGCTTATTTTGCTCTTGCTCCTTCTCTTCTTGCTCTTCCTTCTTGCTCTTTAGCTTTCTCTTTTGGTTGTTCCTTTTTCTCTTCCTGATATCCAGCCCCTCTTTCTTCTTTCAATCTCTCTTCTCATTGGAATCCTATATATTGCTCATAAAATAGTTCCGCCTTCTCTATTGTATCCAGTCTATGTTTCTGTTCCTGCCAATTCACCAAGATTCCTTCTGGAACCAACCATCTAAAACACACTCCTCTTTTAATCAAACATTTTGTCAGGAACTGGTATCTTTTCTTAAGTCTCTAACGCTTCTTGGAACTTTTTTCAACTCCACTATCTCACTACCTTTATGTTTTATCATCATGTTTCTCATAAGCTGCAAAATCTCTGTTCTCAGTGTTCTCTTGGAAAATCTGACATGTATCTCTCTTGGCAATTTATTTCTCATTGCATATCTTCTATGTACTCTGAAAATCTCATCAATCCCATTTAATATCTTTTCTGTATTCTCTTCCATTGATTCCACTAATATCACCACAATTTTTTGGGTAGATTCTCTCCTTTTTCTTCTTCAATATTTTGGAATCTTTGATAATAATCAGCCTTGTCCATTTCTAATGATATAGTTGTCTTTTCCTGGTTTTTGCCTGTTGTTGTAAGTCTATAATCCATCTCTTTCTCTTTTTTCTCTGTTGATTCTGCTTTCTCTTCCACTATCTTCAGTTGTTGTTCATTTTTCCCCATCATCTCTTTGACTTCTTTGACTTCTTCTACTTTGTTTATTCATTCTTTAAGGTTTTCATGCATTGCCTATAACATATTTTTTAATTCCATATTAGCTTTCTCTTGTTGTGTTGAAGTATCTACTACCTTTTGTGCCGTGGAGCTGGATGATGTTGTTATTGATGGTGATGATAAATGTGCTATTATTTTCTTCATCTTGTTCTTTGTTTTCAAACCACAAAATGTATAATCCAAATATCGAATTTAATTGTAATCACATTTGTTATCTTGAAGTCAATACCTTTTCACTCTGTTCCACCAGCAAGCAATCAAATTCCACTTTCAAAATAAATCCAAATTTAAGATCAAAGTCAAAATCAAAATTCAATCCAACATCTTCAGGTTCTTGTTACCTTAATCCATATAAATTTGAAGGAAATAGAAAAGGAGCCAAAAAAAAAGTATCCTACAAAAACAAAAGGAGAAAGAATATCTGTCTAAGGTAAAAAAGGAAAAGAAAAAAACAAAAATTTAAAAAGGAGAAAGGGAAAAAAGGGAATTAAAAATATCCAAAAATTTAATTCCAAAATTTCCAACTGTCAAAAGAAATCCAAAAATCCAAAATTATAGATCCAGAAAATAAAGGGAAAGCAACTGGATATTTAGTCTATTATGCAACTGGTTCTTTTTCTTTTTCTTTTCCCCGCCAAGTCACAAAACAATTATTATCAGAACTCTGTTGCCAAGTTTAAAAACATTGTCCAAGATCATTCCTTTTCATATCTTCTTCATTCTTCTCTCAGTTAATTTTCCAATAGTTCCTCTTATGCCACTAGATGGCACTGCAGTTTACTCCTCCTAATTATAATTATAATTAATCCAATTCAGACCTTTCCAATATAAATCTGAAAATTTTAAAGTTCGTATGTATTTTAGTTTTGGCAAAAAGCCACTCTGCCCAATCTGCTTTTTATTTTTCAAATCCATTTTCAAACTTCTTTAAAATAGTCTTTATTTTATGGACACTGCTTTTTCACTGCTATTGCCGGAAGTGGGGAGGGAGCTTTACATCTGCTCCTTCTCTTTTCCACTTTCGCTGTCCTTCTTCAGTTATAACTTTTAAAACCAGGGAGTAAAGTAAAAATAGGAATCTCGTTTTCAAGATAATATATTCAATCTCACCCAGACAATCCACCTCGGATTTTTCTTCTCTCTTTCTGGTGATTGCCCCAGTTTTGAGATTGCTGCCAATGGCTGTCTTTCCAGTCGCTGGGTCAGAGGGTATTCACCAGCACTTCAGGGAATTTGCATTTTTCCTGTTCACACCAGCCTGTGCCTCCATTCTTCACCATCCCTACGAGACGGCTACTATCCTCTGTGGACCCCCAAAATAGCTGGAATATCGATGCTTCTCTGGAGCCCCGAAGTTTGTCATGTCGCCGCAACGCTGTTCACCCCCTTCAGTTCTGAACTTATGACTATCTGTTTAGAGACCTTTAGATTGACACTGAAAAATTGGCTTATGACCAGACCCTGGATTTATCATCATTGCAGGGTCCTTTTAATCACATGCCAATCTCAATTTGGGTGATTGGCAACTGGCATGTATTTATGATAGGTGCAGTGTCCAAAGTTCACTTGTAGCCTTCCCAATTGGCTTCTGACAAACAAAGTCAAAGGGCAAAACTGGATTTGTTTAATAATCATGGAAAAAAGTGTTGTAAAATTGGACACAGTCATATAATGACTCTTATTAATCACATCACTTCATGAGAAAAGTTGCAGTCCCAACTGCGGCCACAAGTTGAGGACTTATCTGTAGTAGGATACTTTGTGATCTCCATATAGAGGATTTTTCTATGAAGGGAAACCCGATAAAGAAATGCAAATAATAGTAGTTTAATAAAACATCTCCTGGTTTTCTTAGCAATACTGTTATCTATCTTGATATTCATGTGGCAGAATCAATAAATAGAATAAAATTGTTTTTGTGTTTGTTCTGTAGGTTCTATGCCTCATCAGTGTCAGTCACAATGGAATCAGTGAATCAGAACTCATGGAACTCTGCCCTGAGCTATCGTGGGAAATGCTGGCCTCCTTAATTTACAGTATGCACAAAATGTGCATTTTGACATATAGATGTGGTTTGTTAAGGTTTCAGCATCTTCAGGTATTTTGGCAAAGAAATTAGTAACCTAATGTTCTTTCTGTATTTATTGTATCTCATTTGCCAGTTTCTGCTAATGCTTTGGATAGATTTTTTTAAAAGTTAAAAAATAACTTGAGTTAAGGTCAATTAATATATCACTATTAATGTAATTTTCCTTTCTAATATTCACACCACTTCTTATGAGTTTGTTCTTAAGAAAATAAATTATTTTATCCAGTACTAATGGAAAATCTGTCACACAGCAAGCAAGAAATGGCAAGTAAAATTCACTACATATTTCACTACGATAGCCTAGCATTTGTAAAAACACAAGTAGTCCTCGACTTGCTACAATTCATTTAGTGAACATTCAAAGTGACAATGGCTCTGAAAAAAGTGACTTATGACAGTTTTTCATATTACAATCTTTGCAGCATCTCCATGATCATATGATCAAAATTCAGATGCTTGGCAGATGGTTCATATTTATGAATGTTGCTGTGTCCTAAGGTCATGTGATCATCTTTTGTGACCTTCTGACAAGCAAAGTCAATGGGCAAGTCAGATTAACTTAACAACTGAGTTGCTAACTTATCAACTGCAGTGGTTCACTTAACAGCTGAGCCAAGAAAGGTCATAAAATAGAGCAAACCTCACTTAACAAATATCTTGCTTAACAACAAAATGTTGATCTCAATTGTGCCATAAGTCAAGAATTATCTGTACATGCATAAGCCTGGATTTTTCTTTTATTTCCTGGGAAGTGACTTGCTGATTATCGTTTATCATTCTCATTGGATAGTTACACTTACTGCAGGGTTGGTATGCTCTGGATTCCTTAGATGAAACAATGTCATCTTTGGAGATCCAGCAAACACATCTTTTCTGTAGTAGTGTTCTGGAATTAGATTCCCCCACAGATTCAGAGAGCCCTTCTTTGCTATAATTTAGAATGGCCGGGCTGCCAAGCCGAATGTTTGCTGCTTGGCGGCCCGGCAGGGGAGGGGGAGAGAGGAACCGGACTGCATGAGCAGCAGACTGTATGTTCACATGCACAGCTTGACTTGTGTGAGTGGCAGGTTGGCATACACACACATGGGCGCACAGCTTTTGCAAGTTGAGTTGTGTGCGTGTGTTCACATGGGCCGGCCTGCTGCTCGTGCAAGTTGAACTGTGCATGTGGGCCCTTCCAAATAGGTCATTTTATTTATTTATTATTTATTTATTGTTTGAATTTATATACCGCCCTATCTCCCAAAGGACTCAGGGCGGTTCACAGGCATATAAAAACATCAATATACAAATTAAAACAAACATTAAAAAACTTATTCTACTGCCCAATTAATTAAAAGTAAAAAATATAGATATTAAAATCAATTTAAAAACCCCTCTAAATTTAAAATCTAAAAAACTAAGCCAGTCCTGCACAGATGAATAAATGTGTCTTGAGCTCATGACGGAAGGTTCAAGGTCCGGAAGTTGACGGAGTCCTGGGGAGTTCGTTCCAGAGGCGGGAGCCCCCACAGAGAAGGCCCTTCCCCTGGGCGTCGCCAGACGACACTGCCTAGCTGACGGCACCCTGAGGAGTCCCTCTCTGTGAGAGCGCACGGGTCGGTGAGAGGTATCTGGTCGCAGTAGGCGGTCCCGTAAATAACCGGGCCCTATGCCATGGAGCGCTTTAAAGGTGGTCACCAAAACCTTGAAGCGCACCCGGAAAGCCACAGGTAGCCAGTGCAGACCGCGCAGGATAGGTGTTATACGGGAGCCACGAGGGGCTCCATCTATCACCCGCGCAGCCGCGTTCTGGACTAACTGTAGCCTCCGGATGCCCTTCAAGGGGAGCCCCATGTAGAGAGCGTTACAGTAATCCAGGCGAGACGTCACGAGGGCGTGAGTGACCGTGCATAGGGCCTCCCGGTCCAGAAAGGGGCGCAACTGGCGCACCAGGCGAACCTGGTAGAACGCTCTCCTGGAGACGGCTGTCAAATGATCTTCTAGAGACAGCCGTTCATCCAGGAGGACGCCTAAGTTGCGCACCCTCTCCATCGGGGCCAATGACTCGCCACCGATGGTCAGCTGCGGATTTAGCTGACTGTACCGGGACGCCGCATCCACAGCCACTCTGTCTTGGAGGATTGAGCTTGAGCCTGTTTCTCCCCATCCAGACCCGTCGGCCTCCAGACACCGGGACAGCACTTGATGGCTTCGTTGGGGTGGTCCGTGGAAAAGTACAGCTGGGTGTCATCCGCGTACAGCTGGTACCTCACACCGAACCCACTGATGATCTCACCCAGCGGCTTCATATAGATGTTGAACAGAAGGGGCGAGAGGATCGATCCCTGCGGCACCCCACAAGTGAGGCGCCTCCGGGCCGACCTCTGCCCCCCTGTCAACACCGACTGCGACCGGTCAGAGAGATAGGAGGAGAACCACCGATAAACGGTGCCTCCCACTCCCAATCCCTCTAACCGGCGCAGCAGGATACCATGGTCGATGGTATCGAAAGCCGCTGAGAGGTCTAATAGGACCAGGGCAGAGGAACAACCCCTATCCCTGGCCCTCCAGAGATCATCCACCAACGCGACCAAAGCCGTCTCCGTGCTGTACCCGGGTCGGAAACCGGACTGGAACGGGTCTAGATAGACATTCATGGCCTGGTAGTGGGCTGCAGCCCAGAGGTTGGGGGCCCCTAGTTCATCCAGGCCTTTGGCAGAAAGTGTGAGATATGCTTAATTTATTTATCTTTTTTTTCTATATAATTGATTGTATTGTAATTTTTTTAATTTGAATGTTAGGAGCTTCTCAGAAGCATTGAGTTGGGCAGCATACAAGTTTAATATGTTACTGTTTTTGTTACTATTGTTAAATAATAGAACTAATGTTTCTTTTCAGGCTTGGGATACAGTGAAATTAGAATATATAGAAGGAAGTCAGAATGGTTTTGCTTCTCACAGAGAAAAGTTGATAGACTACTTTACCAGGCAATTGAGGTAAGATTTTCAGATTATGAGATATAGAAATGATTTACTGACTATTTAAATACTTAATAAATGATGAAAGTAGCTTTGGTCATAACCGTCGTGTTTTCAGAAGGATGTCTCATCAGAAAATTCATCCAGCCCAGGTTTTGGTATCCATGGTAAATGACTTCACATAGTCACAATTTGGAGCATGTTTTGGGAAATTTTAAGCATGCAGAAGATGGGCTTTTAAGTACACATATGTTTTCACATTCTTGTTATCTGCAGTTTCATTATCTGTGACTGCTGTAAGAGGATAAAAACTATGAGTATTATGATTGTCCTACATATTGCAAACCAAATGATTGTAGTTTAAATACTAAATGATAGGGCAGCTAAAGGACTAAGGTATAATTAAGGAATCCCATATTTCAAATCTCATTTCTACCACTGTCTCATTTTATTACTTGTTTGTCTGTCTATTTCTTTAATTGCACTTTGCACCAGCTGAAGCCTAATGGACTTCAGGGTACCTCTATGTAGAATGCATTGCACAGTTCAAGCAAGCAATTGAGGACTGGATCTCTCTCATTCCCTATCAACACCAAATGGGGCTGGCCTTGGAGGAAGCAGCTAAACCAGTGCAAAACTATGCCACCCAGCCCTAACTCACATGATTGATCCAAATGGATAACATGGCTGAGAGTATTGAAAGCTGATATATTTTAGAACTTTTTCTGTGTTATGCTATTTTCCCAGGCAGGACATTCCTCCCCCACTTCTCCTTTTATATGTTAGTTCTGATCCACCAGTAAAAGAAAATTCTTAATTTTGTTTTCTCTGATCTTTTTTACATTATCACTACAAATTTAAAAAAATTACTGGTAGAAAGAACAGATATATATTTCATGTTCAAATAAATGCTTTTGTAAAATAGTATTATAATTCTTTTGTAACTTAGATAATTACTCCCTTTCCTTGCAATTTGTCTTCTTACCTATTCTTCCACTACAATCACCTTAGTGAAGAAAGAGTGACATGGAGGAGTGCAGATGAATTACCCTGGTTGTTTCAGCAACAAGGAGACAAGCAGAAGTTACATAAATGCTTATTGAATCTCTTTATATCTCAGAATCTTTATAAAAGGTAAGGATGAAGTATTTAGACAATGGCTTTGTTTGTAGGTTTCTGGTGACGTTTGTATTTTTAATAAACATGGAATCCTATTGTATCAAAGGGTACAGGTCTAATTATGCATTTTGGTTATTTGGAGCAAAAATTAATAAAAGAAGTCTTCTCAAATCCCTAATATGTCATATGAATGACATATTAGTATATTTTTTCTTTATTACAGTTCAAAAATTATGTCCTGTTGCCCATGTCAGGAATTTTGTTTTAGACTGGAAAGAGAAATCAAGAACTCTTTGTTCTGTTTGATATCATATATCAAAGCGTACAGAGGGAGATAGTTTGCTGAAGAATATATAAGAGGTAAACAATCTGGTGCCCTCTTAATGATTTGGACCTCATTTATGTTAGCTACAACTACCATAATAACTCAGAATGGATTGTGGGAACTGCAGTTCAGAATATTTCAAGGGCTGATTCACAGATTTCTGATACCTGCTATTTATGCAGGTTGGAGACTGCACCAAAGACAGAGACAGCTTTAGTTTTGGTTTACAGCAGTGCTACTTTTCTGTTGTTGCATCCTTTTGCTTAACTAGGAGAACTTAGTTCAATGAGCAAAGCATGCTGTTTTTATGGAGGAAATGTCAGTTTCAGTCTCTGGAAAATACAGTTTAAAAATGCCTAGGGAAAAAGGTAGAGACCACTATACTATGGGAGAGATAGATATGCCTGAGTAATATTGTGTATGTTTGTGATTCAAAATATAAAGATCTGTTAATTCTGGCTTTAGACTGGATTGAATTAAGCAATAAATCCAGAGCTCCCATTCAGATCTTTTAAAAACCTTAAGATAAAACATTAAGAAAAGAAGGGGAAAATATTTCATGTGATGGTGAAATTCTGTTTATTTAATTTGTATACTAAAAGTATTTGTGCACTGATATGTTGGAAATACTGGCTTGTACAAATATCATATGCAGTACATACAGTACCATGTTTTCCCCAAAATAAGACACTGTCTTATTTTCTTTTGATCCTCGAAATATGGCCTTGGCCTTATTATTGGGGGTCTTATCCTAAACCTCGGCTCTGCACCAACCAGCTGCTTCGCCAGTGTCACTCAGGCTGCTGCCTCCAGCAATCGTGGCAGCTTTTTGGTTATTTCCCGTGCAAGCAACCTGAAGGGAGGCAGCAAGTTGGGGGGTGAGGGGGGGAACATGCCCCCCCCACACCTGCCATCCACGTGGAACGGCCTCACGGAGGCCACTCCCACAAACCATAGCTCATGTGCCAGAAGAAGTGGAGAATGACCATTTGAACGTAAGGAATGCAGCAGCAGCTTGAAGTTGCTAGGCGGAGAGCGCACCAACTTCAGACTTTAATCCAAGTTTAAAAAAGCGGTCCGAGTCTCCCTTTGCAATCTTGCATCTCCTTGTCCAGCCTTCTGCAAAACCATGGGCAACAACGAATTTGCGTAAGTGGACATTGCGACCGAGGCAGATCTGAAGGGGGGTAAGCCCAGAAGTTGGATCAATTTTCCGTTAGTGGAAAAAGCTGGGATGGAAGACCATGACATGAGTTGCAACTGGCTCTTTCCAGTTTGTTTCTTTGTATCTCTTGGGTTCAGTTCGCATGGCTGAACATTGAAGGCTGGAGGGGGAGGGTTCACTCTGCTGTTGGGTTCGGGGCTGAAGCGGGTGGGCAGCACTTTAAGGCCACTTCTGCAGCTGAAGCAAGAAACACCTCATCCCATGCCCTCCCCTCCCCGTTAAAGAATGAAGTTGGGGGGGGAGAAAAGCGAGGGGGGAAAATAGTCACCTCCCAAATCTCCAAGGGATGTGGAGTTGAGATCTAGCTAAATGGTCAATGCGCCATTACCAAATAAAAGTGGATGGGAAGATATTCACTCCTGTTGCTTCTCTTCTTGTCTGTCTCTCTGCCTGTCTTCTCTGCCGTGTCTTCCCTGACTTCCAGCTCCTGTCATGCCCGGTGACGGGGGTGGGGGAGGGAGAAGAGACGGCAAGGGAAGCCCTGTCTTGCTCCATGCATCTCGCTTCTCCGCCGCCCCACCCCTCCCCACCTGCCACTCCCCCTCTCTGGCTGAGATAGGTAAGCCAGATTTGGGAAGCTGAAGGGGCTGTTGCCACCCCAGAGAAAAAGAATGTCAGAAATGGGCTCTCTAGCAGTGCTTCCTCTCTCTCCTCCTCAGTGGCAGCGGTGCGTCCGGTTCACAAAATCTGGCCTGCTGATCTCAGGCGGCAGTGGCTCTGACTCGATCCTCGCCAGCAATGCTGCAGGCAAGAACTGGCCACACTGATCCTGCTTCATGGCTGCGCAGGCAGCCCACATCAGCCACTCCTCGGAGCTCTGGCACCAGTCCCAGGTTGACAGGGCTAGGGATGGCAAGAGTTTTTTTGCAGCCGCTCTTTGCAACCACCACTAAGAGAAGGGGCACGCAAGCTAGAGTTTGTGGAGCAGCCTCTGCGAGGCCATTCCACGTGGATGGCAGATACATGTGGGGCGCATGGGGCATGTTCCCCCTCCCTTTCCCCCCCCCGGCCTTGCTTCCTCACGTCATGTTGTTTGCACGGCAGCTGCGCATGCGTCTAAGTATTTTGGGAGGGCTTATTTTTACGGGGAAGCTATTTAATTTATGCTTCTTAGGGCCATGATTACACAAATTAGGTGGCTATAAAATCTAGATATATTAAATACATGTTTTATGAATTTTTACTTTTCAGAGTATGATTCTACATTGCTGTAAAGTGTTTAAATTGATCTTATTGTCAGGAGCATTATTTCCTAACAAAACAATGCAGTTCTATAAGGACAACCACAATCCTGACCACTAACTTTCAAAATTGTATGCTAAGTGTTTCAAAGGCAGTGTAGCAGGGATAGATTATAAGATATATAGGCATCAATTGAAAATGTTTGTATTTCAGTTCCTTTATAAAATTGGAATGATATTTGTTTATTTTGTATTGCCAGCTTTGTTCATATATTGCTGTAATTAAAAAACAACAACACTATGAATCATTTATTGTGGTCCAATTCACCTATAAAGCAAAGCTGTTGCGCTAAACCAGGGATCTCCAAACTTGGCAACTTTAAGACTTGTGGACTTCAATGCCCAGAATTGTTCAGACAGCCATGCTGAGGAGGGAATTCTTGGAGTTGAAGTCCAGAATTCTTAAAGTTGCCAAGTTTGGAGACGCCTGCGCTAAACCAAAAGCAAACAATCTATGTAATTACTTCACACAATATATTAACGCAGGGGTGAAATGCTCCCGGTTTGCACCAGCTCCCCCGATTAGGTAGCGATAGCAGCTGCTGGTTCGGAGGACCGGTAGCAAAAATCCCTGGCTCCGCCCCTCCTGCCTCTGCTGAGCTGCACCATCAGCAGAGGGTTTTTTTTTTACTTTTAAAAGTTTTTCTTCAGCCGAAATATGCCTTTAAAAGTAAAAAAAACAAAAAACAACCCTCTGATGATCGCGGGGCTGAGCAGAGATCAAACCCTTTAAAAGTTTTTTTTAAAAAAACCCTCTTCAGCCGAAGGGGGGGAAAAAAAACGAAAAAAAACCCCAGGATTTAAAAGCCTCCTCTGGCAATCCCAGAGGAGTTTCCTGATCCTCACAGGCTTTTAAACTCACTTTTTAACAGCCCCCACTTACAAGAGCCCCTACCCATGCCCAGCCAATTCCCCCTCCTCACTTACCTATAATTACTGCTCCTTTCCGGCTGCAACTGCATGCTTTCTTCAGCTACTGAAGAAAAAAAAAAGCTTGCTTTGACTTCCTGCTTTGCTAGCTGAGGAACTCTGGGATTTGAAGTCCACAATAAAATAAAATAAAATAAAATAATAAAATAAAATATTTGTGCAGCTTTCTGAGATTTGGTGTGTTTCTGTAGTGTTTCACTCTAACTACACAAACACACAAAATCTCAGAAAGCTGTATGTGGCATTTTGTGCGTGTGTGTGTGAGAGAGAGAGTTGTGTGTGTATAAAGTGTGAAAGTTGATTTTTGAGCTTTTTGTGGCTGTGTGAAGTGCAGCTGCTTTTACATTGTGTGTGAGTCCATTGTGTTGTGTTGTGTTGTGTGTGTGTAAAGTGTGAAAGTTGGTTTTTGATATCTCTTACTGTTTTTTATACTTTGTTTATTATTTTTATTATTTATTGTTATTGGCCATGCCCACCCAGTCATCTGACCACCAAGCCACGCCCACCAATTAAGCCACGCCCACAGAACCTGTAGGGAAAATTTTTAGATTTCACCAGACCAATAAGACTTAGAATGTTTTAATGAGTTATATTTACTTGTTGTAGGGGACATTTTGCAGAACTACTCAATTATTGGCAGCTTCTTGGAAAAGATAAGAGCTCCATGGCAGTAGAATATTTTAGTTCTCTAAAGTTATATGAGAAAAATTGTGATGGAGAAGAAAGCATGATCTCTTTGGCTGATCTTTATGAGACCCTGGGACGATTTCTTAAAGACCTAGGTCTTCTCAGCCAGGTAAGTACTCCAGAAAAGAAGACAAATTCACAATTCTGTTTTTCCAGTGGCAGATGTAGAATCAGATTTCTGGAGAAACTTGAGTTTTTACTTGAACAACTTTAATCTTTCAATTAAACATGCTTCTTATTTTTCATGATTATGGAAATTTGACAACAGATATAAGATATCTGTATAAGTTTAGCTGTGTGATTGATTGATTAATTGATTGATTAATCAATGCAACTGATTCTATATTATAATTTTTACTAAATCGAACAACCTCATGTAGAATTAAGCCAACAACTGAAATTAAGCCTAGGGCCAGGTGTCTATGTGTGTTAATGCCTGTCCTTTTCTAAAAAGAAAAACCCACCTTCTTCACAGGCAATTGCTCCATTGCAGCGCTCCCTGGAGATTCGAGAAACTGCCCTTGATCCAGATCATCCCAGAGTGGCCCAGTCACTACATCAGTTAGCTAGTGTTTATGTGCAATGGAAGAAATATGGCAATGCTGAGCAGTTATATAAACAAGCACTTGAAATTTCTGAAAATGCTTATGGATCTGATCATCTCAGGGTAGCTCGTGAACTTGATGCTCTGGCAACTTTATATCAGAAGCAGAACAAGTAAGGAAAAACCATATTTTATCCAGAACCTCTTTCCCCCTTCATTTTTAACAAGATCTTCCTGGGGGTGCTACTAGAATTTTCTTGGTATTGAATTGGCCAAGAAATTGGGTTTGAAAACGTTGGCAGGAATAGACAGGGAATGAAAGTTTTGTAGATAGGGAATAGTTTAAATAGTTAATTATTTTAAATGTATTTTATGGAAATTTAGGGATTAGGGAAGATTGGAAAGTAATACAGTATATAAAGCAAATGAGATTGTTTATTGGTTTTACTGTATTTTTTAGTTGATGTGTTATTTGTCTCATTCATATTGTAAATCACTGTAACTAATGTTTTTGAAATCATTTTAAGGAATTGCTTCTATTTGGTTTCATCTTAGCTTATCTACAAAAACTAAGTAGGTTTGGACAAAGTTAATATACTGATTGAAGGGAAGCAGAAAATATCAGAACTCATAAACTACATTAGGAACTAAAAAAACTAATTGAAGAAAAAAAATAGAAAATCCTTTTGCAAGAAAATAATACAGATTAGTTCATAGAATCATCAGAATTCAACCAGGACAGTTCAAGTTCAAACATTCTTATTCACAGCTAATACAGTACTTACATGAAAGCTACATATTGTCCTGGGTGTCTATATTGTGCCAGAGCAGCAATTTGTCTGCGAAGAGTGTTGACCGCTAAACCAGACGTTAACCCATCCTGCAGGAATTGTAGAATGTGTGGGATGGTTGCGGATGTCAGATCGATGTGTTGTCGGAGACACCAACGGCAGAATGCTGCCTGTGTTGCATCATAGATACGTGACGATGGATGACGAGTTGCCAAAATGGTGGTGATTACATCTCCAGAGAAACGTTCCTTCTGCAAGATCTCCCTTTCAAATGCCATACGGCCAATTGGAGCCATTGCGGGTTCGTATGTACTATGGTCCCCTGGCACAGTGATATCCCGTCTGTTGGAATCCTCCATGGTGGGGAAACAGAGAGATTCACAAGATCAGCAAACCAAGATTGCTGGGGCCAGTGAGGTGCCACAAGGAGGATTTCTGCCCCCGTCTCTAGGACCTTCCTGATGACTCTGGGCAAGAGCAGGGTCAGTGGGAAGACATATAATAGACCCTGGGGCCAATGACATCTGAGTGCGTCGATGCCTTCTGCTTCTGGTGTCAGGAACCGGGTGTAGAAACGTGGAAGATGCACACTGACTGGACTTGCAAAAAAATCTATTACTGGGAGACCGAATCTTTCCACAATTTGTTGAAAGAGATGCGGGTGAAGCCGCCATTCTGCATGATTGATGGTTGTCCGGCTCAACCAGTCCATCTGGGTGTTGGTCACTCCAGAGATGTGACTTGCCTGTAGTGATAGAAGGTTCTTCTCTGCCCACAATCCCAGCGCCTGTGCTTCCTTCATCAGTGCTTTAGAGCGCGTCCCTCCCTGGCAATTTACATGTGCCTTTGTTGTCACATTGTCCATCAACAACAGCACATGATGACCTGACAGCTGTGGTTTGAAATGACATAACACCAGGTGCGCTGCTCTCAATTCTAACCAGTTGATGTCGTTGAGGAGATCGGTTGATGACCAGTGACCCTGGATTACCTCGGATTATAGATGGGCACCCCAGCCAAATAGGCTGGCATCCGTGGTCACAATGAGACGGTGATTTTCTCTGAAGGAGCTGCCCTTCTCTATGGCTCGTGATGTTCACCAGTCCAAGGACTTGCGTATGGTTGGAGAAACACGAATCCGTTTGGTGGAGTTGCTTAGACTGGCCTTTTGGCTGGGTAAAAGAAACCACTGGAGGGGATGAGAGTGAAGTCTCGCCCAAGGTACAATGGCTATGCAAGATATAATTTTGCCCAATAATTGAGAAAGGAGCAGTAAGGGAACCCATGGACGGGATCTGACTTCTTGTACAGTGGTTCGGATGCTGGACAGATGCTCCTTGGAGAGAAATACCTACAACGCAGGTCTGAGTTTTGATCCGTGCTCTGAGGTGGACTAGGGAGGTGGAAGGAATGAGATGACTTTTCTCCCAATTCACGGTGAAACCGTGATTTTGAAGGGATTGAATTGTAAATTGGAGGTCCAGAGACGCTTGATGATGAGATGACGACATGATCAAGATGTCATTGAGATAGCACAAGAGACATATTGGCTGTGCCCTCAGGTGTGCCACCACCACATCTAAAAGCTTTGTGAACGTCCTCAGGGCAGATGATAGACCGAAAGGCATTGCGCAGTATTGAAAATGAGTCCCTGCATAACAAAACCTGAGATATCTTCGGTGCGATGGTCTGATGGGCACGTGGAGATAGGCTTCCCTGAGATCTATAGATGTTAATAGATCTCCTTTTCATATACAGCCCAGGATTGTGTGTAGGGAGTGCATTTTGAAACGCTTGTATTTTATATGCACATTCAGCCTCTTTAAATTGAGTATGGCCCTGCTGCCTCCCGACTTCTTTTGTACCAGAAAAAGAATCGAATAGAAGCTGAACCCTTGGTGTTGAAGGGGCACTGGTTCGATCGCTTGAATGGATAAAAGGTGTTGGATTTCGGCTTCTATTAGAGACCTTTTGATGGTATCTCTGGGTACTGAGCCTTGAATGAATCTTTTTGGAGGTTTGGAATTGAACTGCAAGGTAAGACCGAGTGAAACAGTTTGTAAAGCCCAGGTGTCGGTGGTGGTTCTTTGCCAGGCGGAGGTAAAGTGGAACAGGTGATCTCCAATGGAGTCTTCCTTGGAACAGTCACCTGGTTCATCTGTAAGGACGTTGTCCCGAACCTCGAAAGGGACATCTGGCCTGTGGCTGACGAAAACGGTCTTGAAATGTCTACCTGTCCAGGGATTTATCTGCGGGCTGAGTAAAAGATCTTTGATATATCAGATTCTGGAATCTTTACGTTGTAGTTTGAAAGGACTGCCTGTGGAAAGGAAAGTAGGACTGTCTATCTGATCTTCGGTATACTTGCAGAAGCACCTTCTTTTTGTCCTTTCTTTCTATCAGGACAGGTTCCAGAGCTTCTCCAAAGAGAGAGCCTCCTTTGAATGGTTCAGCAGCCAGTTGCCATTTCAACTTCATGTCTGCTTGCCAATGTCTTAGCCATAGAAGGCGTTGGGAAGTAATATTGGACGCCAGGGCTCGAGAGGCAAATTTAGCAGAAGAGAGAGTAGCGTCTGCAGAATATTCGGCTGCTGCTATTACTTTGTTTATATCTTGATTAAGCCTTATGTCGTCAGGCGATGTTCAGAATTGCATCTGTCGAAGCCAGATAAGTGATGTTCTTACAAAAAAAGACGCTGCTGTGGCAGACCATATGGCCCATGCAGCTGCGTGATGTGTTTTGTGGGTAGCAAGTTCAGCCCTGCAATCCTCGGCTTTCAGACCGTCAATGGAATCAGAAGGAAGGATATTGGATGAAGCCAAACTTGCCATAGGAGTATCCACAGTGGGCAATTTTAGCAGATCTTCCAGTTCCTGCTCCACCATATACATCCTTCTGTCCATATGGCTAGGATTGGCAATGGATCCTGGTTGATTCCATTGGTGTTGGATCACATCAATGAAAAGTCGAAGCGAATGAATGATCTCTTTCTCCGTGACAGGTTCAGTGAACAGAAGAGCTATAGAATCTTGAGGATCCGAAGATTCCCGTTGTTGTTTAATAAGGGCCCCCATGTTGGCAGTCGTTTTAGCTTTATAAAAACTAAAGGGAAGGAAATAGATCATGTCGAAAAAGACCTGCAGAAGATGGTTTGTCCTGCCTTGTCCTCTCATCATCTGAGAGGTTAAATTCAGTCATTTTGTCCTCATAAAGATAGGACAAATCTGAATGTTGAGAAATGGACGGAGAATAAGTCTGTGACTTGGCATCCTCACCAGCACGGCCCAAATCTGTATTGAGTCCAGATTGAAGTTCCCTCGGTAGAGGAGGATGAAAAATGCTTTGTTGAATGAGGGCAGCATCAATACTCTTAGAAATGGTCTGGGTAAGCATGTCACACATTTCTTGTGACAGAAAAATACTTGTGCCTTCTTCTGGACAGAGCCCTGCCACGGTAGGCGTAAATGTGGCAGAGCCACAGGAAGATCTGCCTGTCTGCAAAGAACCCGCATCAGACTTGTGCTTCAGAAGGAGGAACTGGGTTCAACTCTTACATGACCTGTGTATCAGGTGGAGCATTAGGTGACCAATCAGCCTGTTCATTGTGAATGGTTCGGTCCTTATTTGAAGATTTTTTGTTAGATTGATCAGATGTCAAACTCCTTTTAGCAATGTTAAACTGTTTTTCCAAGGCACGTTGACATCTTTGAGCATCGTTCTCTGATACAACAGACATAGAGGCTGATCTAGAGGGGTGAAGCCTAGAGTGTTTGACTCTGGAACGAGACCTCCCTGAGACCTTGCTAGTGGAAGAATCACAAGATGAAGAGCGACTGTGGTCAGCCATAGTTAATAGAATTTGAATAATTCAGACTAGTATACAGTATGTGTCACACAGGAGCAGCTGATAAAAGATAGCAAATAATGGAGCCCAAAATGGAAAGACTGACACCACGGTCAAGAATCACCAAATAAGACGATCTTTGGGTTTGTCTAGAATTAAAATATATGCCGGGCAACAGATACCACAACTGCACAAACGCTCACAGCAAATTGGGAATTTAGGGATCCGACACCACGGCCCTTTACCCAGATGTCAATGTATGCAAAATCTATGAAAAGGTTCTTAAAGCGTCTGTTGCTCCTGACAGGTCAAATTGAGTGCCAAACTGACACCACAGTTCGTTAAGCGCCAGAACAAAAGACAGTACCTGAGGAGATCAAACTTGGCACTGAACCAATCACTTTGGTTCCTATAGCACACAAACTGCAGCCGCAGAAATATAAAGGAAATCCATGGTTAAAGAGCCGGCACCACGGCCCTATAGCCACCAATCACTTGTCAAACCTCGTTGAATCGTTGAGGTGATGGCAGATGCTGTCATGTGCCACAACTGTTATGACAGGTAGACCTGGCAAGATAGGAGAGGCGTGGGAGTCACGCACCAGACTCAAACCTCTAATTAACTGCCAATGAACAATCAGACTGTTTGGGGGGGCACTTTAAAAAGCGTTGGCATTTCCCCTTAAGAAATTGCGGACTTAAGGCAGAAGCGCGGAGCTGACACCATGAGCCCCTTTGCGCTTTGAAAAGTACAGAGAAAACGGCGCAGAGCTGACACCACAGCTCCCAGCGTGCCTGACCGACCATAAAACAAAAAAGGAATTGAGTGATTAAATAATAAGCGCGGAACTGACACCACGACCCCCTGCGCGCTGAATAAACATCAGAAAACGGCGCAGAGCTAACACCAAAGCTCCTAGTGCAAAATTCACTAGTGCTAGCCGACCGCAAAATTCACAACAGAGAAATCTTCTAAAAAGCCAATAATCTGCAGCCTACTACTTGGACTCTCACGCTGCACACCCACAAAGAACTTCAGGTAAGCACAAGGTTCCTTCACAGCTAATACAGTATTTACATGAAAGCTACATATTGTCCTGGGTGTCTACATTGTGCCAGATTTCTGTGGGCTATTAATGAGGGAACAACTGAAAGAAGAAAACATAAAGATTAAATTAGAAGAGAAAGGTTTATGTATATGTTGATGCCTACAGCAATATTCTAAAGAAGATTTATACAGTCCTATGTATTTATTTATTATTTATTTATTTATTTAATCGTATTTATATACCGTCCTATCTCCCGAAGGACTCAGGGCGGTTCACAGGCACTTAAAAAACTCAAAACACATAAATACAATATAAAACAATTAAAAAACTTATTCTATAAGCCCGTTAATTAAAATGTAAGAATAAAAGCCAATTAAAACCCATAAATTTAAAATCTAGCTCAGTCCTGTAGGGAGGACCTCTCCATTTGTTGACTTTTATTGGAACCAATACCCATTACATCCTGAAAAATGATGATCTTCTAAATATATTCTACTATTAAAACTTCTGTTGATCTACCACTGTCATTATTAATTGAATTTTTCATTTTAGATTTGAACAGGCTGAACATCTTAGGAAGAAATCCTTCAAGATTCAGCAAAAAACTGCAAGACAGAAAGGCAGTCTGGTAAATACTATACAGTCTTCACTGTATAGTGTTCAGTGTCTTTATATAAGCAATGACTGTTGGCTTGAGTCATCATTTTTAGAAAAATGGCAAAGTTGTTCTCAAATTAGACTGGCATTCTTGTTAGTATGTATTCATTTACATGGTTTTGGCGATTGCAGTAAATTAATTCAAATGTCATTTATGAATACAACTTGAAAGTTTTATATCAGATTTAGCTATATTAAATTTCCATATCAAAATAGATTGTTTTGATTCCTTTTTCTCAAAAGATTTTAAAAAATCAGAAGTATTTTTATAATTCTGAAAAAATGTCTAGCAGTACTGTCATTCCTACTTATTTCTCTTTCTCCCCCCTTTTTTTTTTGTTTTTAAGATTTTTCATGCAAATAGTCTCTTTCTTTCTCTGTCTCTGTCTCTGTCTCTCTCTATCTCATCTAAATGGATAGGTAATTTGGGGGATATATTTATATACTTTATAATATAATTTAAGCTTCCTCTTTTCTTGCTTTAAAATATAGCAAGAAACTAGAGAGGATCTGTTGTACAGTTGTTAGTAATGCATGCATTTTTTTGTGGAACAATCCATATTCAGATTCTGTAATGGATTCTGCAGGTTGACAAGCATGTTTCCCTTTGGTTTTACTATTGGACATTAGAATATCAAGGCAATATTTTCTTCGTTTGGTTTAGTATGGATTTGCTCTTCTTCGTCAACGATCTTTGCAGCTGGAAGAGCTGACTTTAGGTAAAGATACCTCAGATAATGCTCGTACACTTAATGAGCTTGGAGTTCTCTACTATCTTCAGAATAATCTGGAGTAAGTAATAACCAGGTGACAACTGATACATCTTAAGTTGAAGGGTTTTTTGGAAGCTAACTAACTAGAATAGTTGCATTAATTCTCTGCAACAATTCCATTTCTGGGAGTAGTGATATTGAATAGCTTCTTAATAAATATATTAAGAATATTAAATGAATATTTTCTACTTGCTTAAAGGATAGAAAATTAATGCAATTAAAATGAATGACCTTTTTGTTTACATTAACTCATTACCTTTGTAATAAAAAAACATGAAATGTTAAGTTTATCAAAGTCTCAAAGGAAAACTTGATATTCATTTGCCAGTACAAAGCATGATATTAAAGACAGCTTTATTTTTATGGCGGTCCCTATATCGTATGAATTTAAAATAGTTTGGCCAATCACATTTTCTAGATGACTCCAGAATTGGAGTTCAGACATGTTATGTTCAGGATGTGTGTGTATATTAATTTAATTTAATTTAATTTTACACTGCTCATCTTGCTGTTTGATTATTATTTATAGTTTTTTTCTGATAAGAAAATCTTAACAACTGACCAAGCAGATCAGATCTCTATCTGTAATTTATGGAAAGGAAAATAACTATTTTTATTATTAAACCATACTTGTCTCAATTTATACAGATATTAAATTAAAAAGAGTGATTTACTCCTAATAATAATCAGATACATAAAACTTAATAAGTCAAAACTAAGCCTAGTAGTAAATAGTGTGATTTTCTAGGAATATGTTATTTTTCAACTGGAATGTGACATGACTTAATTATTATCTTATTTGAATAATTATTAATTATTTGAGGATGAGGGCTGATCTGACCTGTATGACTGAGCCACTGAAGGGAGGGCCCCCCTCTCTGAAATATGCCCTCTTAGGTTTGGAGTGTGGCATTAGCCACAACTCCAAGGCAGGGATGGTGATATGACTATCATTATATGCATGTTTCTGGTAGCCTCTAGGGCACAGGTGTCAAACTCGCCACATCACATTACATACCTGGCTCCCTGCGGCGTGACAGCAGCCCTGCCCGAACTGCTGGGGATGATAGCCGAGCTGGCAGTTGATACCTCCAGACTTATGGTTATGGGGGATTTCAACCTGCCATCGCTGGGTGAGTCATCTACTGCAGTTTGGGAGTTCATGGCTTCCCTCACGGCCTTGGACCTGAACCAGTTAGTTGATGATCTCACTCACATTGGGGGAAACACGCTGGATTTAATCTTTGTCTCTGGACAGTAGCTGAATGATCTGGAATTAAGGGATTTAGTCACTCTACCCTTGTCATGGTCGGATCATTCTCTAATTCGGTTGGACGTTTGAACCGCCAACCCGCACCGCAGGGAGACGGAACTGACACGTTGGTTCCGTCCCAGGCCCCTGATGGACCCGGAGAGGTTTCTGATGGAGCTTAGGCCACTTCCTGAGGACCTAGCCCACGACTCAGCTGAAGAACTCGTCGTTGCCTGGGAAAGGACGGCGGGGGGGGCCTTGGACCACGTCGTGCCTTTGCGGCCTCTGACCCGGCGCCGATCTCGACTGGCTCCTTGGTATTCCAAGGAGCTGAGAGAGATGAAGCACCGGAAAAGACGCCTAGAGAGTGGTTGGAGGGCCAGCTGTTCCGAACCTGATCAAACACTAGTAAGGTCTCATATTCAGACCTATCTAGTGGCGATAAGAGCGGTGAAGCGGGAATATTTCTCCGCTCTTATTGCGTCAGCAGATAACTGCCCAGCAGCCTTGTTTAGGGTGACCCGCTCCCTTCTTACTCAGGGAGCTAGGGAAGATCCCTTGCAAGGCCGTGCTAAGGACTTTGGAAAATATCTGCAGATAAAATCGCTCAGATTTGGGATGGGATGGACACAAATTGGGTAGTTTCGGATGGGATGACGGAGGTGGGTCTTGAGGCTGCCATCTGGGAGGAGTTTGACACTGTGGCTCCCAAGGATATGGACAGGATACTGAGGAGGCTGAATGCAACCACATGTTTATTGGACCCATGTCCCTCCTGGTTGGTACTGGCCACACAGGAGGTTACACGAGGCTGGCTTCAGGGAATTGTTAACGCTTCTCTGAGGGAGGGTGTCTTCCCTACAGCCTTGAAAGAGGCTGTGGTGAGACCCCTCCTCAAGAAGCCCTCCCTGGATCCAGCTGTTTTATCGAACTACCGTCCGTTTGTTTTGTGGTGAAGGTTGTTGAGAGTGTGGTAGCGCATCAGCTCCCTCAGTACCTGGATGAAACTGTCTATCTGGACCCGTTCCAGTATGGTTTCCGGCCTGGGTACAGCACAGAGACGGCTTTGGTCGCATTGGTGGATGATCTCTGGAGGGCCCGGGACAGGGGTTGTTCCTCTGCCCTGGTCCTATTAGATCTCTCAGTGGCTTTTGATATCATCGACCATGGTATCTTGCTGCGTCGGCTGGAGGGGTTAGGAGTAGGGGGCACCGTTTTTCGGTGGGTCTCCTCCTTCCTCTCTGACCGGTTGCAGACGGTGTTGGCAGGGTGGCAGAGATCAACTGCGAGGCGCCTCTTGTGTGGGGTGCCTCAGGGGTTTGTTCTCTCACCTCTCCTGTTCAACATCTATATGAAGCCGCTGGGCGAGATCATCCGTGGTTTTGGGGTGCGGTGTCATCTGTACGCTGATGATACACAGCTGTACATTTCCACCCCTAACCACCCCAGTGAAGTTGGCAAAGTGATGTCCCGGTGTCTGGAGGCTGTGCGGATCTGGATGGGAAAAAACAGGCTCCGACACAACCCCGCCAAGACCGAGTGGCTGTGGATGCCGGCATCCCGGTATAATCAGCTGATGCCATCGCTGACTGTGGGGGACGAATCATTGGCCCCCACAGAGAGGGTCCCCAATCTGGGCGTCCTTCTGGATGCACGGCTGTTGTTGGAAGAACATATGACGACCGTCGCCAGAGGAGCTTTTTATCAGGTTCGCCTGATACGCCAGTTGTGTCCCTTCTTAGACCGGGATTCCTTATACACAGTCACTCATGCCCTCGTCACCTCCCGTCTGTACTATTGCAATGCTCTCTACATGGGGCTTCCCTTGAAGAGCACCCGAAGGCTCCAACTGGTTCAGAATGCGGCTGCGCGGGTGATAGAGGGAGCGACTCGTTGCTCCCATATAACACATCTCCTGTGCAGGCTGCACTGGCTTCCGGTGGTCTTTCGGGTGCAATTCAGGGTGTTAGTTACCATCTTTAAAGCGCTCCATGGCATAGGACCGGGTTATTTACGAGACCGCCTGCTGCTACCAGTGACCTCCCATCGACCAGTGCGCTCCCATAGGGAGGGTCTCCTCAGGGTGCCATCGGCCAGACAATGTCCGCTAGCGACACCCAGGGGGAGGGCCTTCTCTGTGGGGACACCAACCCTCTGGAACGAGCTACCACCAGGTATCCGCCAACTCCCTGATCTCCGGACCTTTCGACGCGAGCTGAAAACATTTCTTTCCATCACGCAGGACTGGCCTAATGGTTTTTTAAATGGGGTTTTTATGGGTTTTATAGTGTTTAGCCAACCTTAAATTTTCTCTTTTTAAACTGGTTTTAATTTTTGTATCAATTGTTTTATTTTGGCTGTAAACCGCCCTGAGTCCTTTGGGAGAAGGTTGGTATAGAAATTTAAACAATAAATAAAAATAAATAAATAAATCACGCTGCCATTACTTGACGTTTCATGAAGTTTTTCCCATTCATAGAGCTGGGGTGGGCGTGGCCTTGCGTGACACATCCAGCCTGCAGGCTGCCAGTTTTGACACCTCTGCTCTAGGGCATTATTGGTTGAAGGACCCTGTTTGTGAGACTAGGCCTTAGGGATCAGTTGAGATTGCTGTTCACTTACCTCCTCACTTCAAAGTGCCCCTGAAGACCACTCAGAAGCAATATCTGGTTCAGAAAGCAGCAGCATAGGTGTGGTGGGACTTCTGGATTTGTGGATATAATGCATCATTTGTGTGAATTGGGAACTTACAGTATGTCACAGAAGTGAGTACACCCCGTCATATTTTGTAAATATTTAAGTATATCTTTTCATGTGACAACACTGAAGAAATAGCAGTTGGCTACAATGTAAAGTAGTGAGTATACAACTTGTATAATGGTGTAAATGTGCTATCCCTCAAAATAACGCAACATACAGCCATTAATGTCTAAATTGGTGGCAAAAAAGTGAGTACACCCCTAAGCAATACTCTCCAAATGGGGCCCAAAGTGTAAATATTTTGTGGCTACCATTATTTTCCAGCACTGCTTTAACCCTCTTGGGCATAAGGTCACTAGAGCTTCACAGGTTGCCACTGGAGTCCTCTTCCACTCCTCCATGACAACGTCATGGAGCTGGTGGATGTTAGAGACCTTGCGCACCTCCACCTTCCCTTTCAGGATGCATACAGATGCTCAATAGGGATTAGGTCTGGAAACAAGCTTGGCCAGTCCATCACCTTTACCTTCAGCTTAGCTGAAGGCAGTGGTCATTTTGGAGATGTGTTTGGGGTCATTATCATGTTGGAATACTGCCCTGCAGCCCAGTCTCCGAAGGGAGGGGATCATGGTCTGCTTCAGTATGTCACAGGGCATTCATGGTGCCCTCAATGAACTGTAGGTCTCCAGTGCTGGCAGCACTCATGCAGCCCAGACCATGATATTTCCACCAGCATGCTTGACTGTAGGCAAAACACACTTGTCTTTGTACTCTTCACCTGGTTGCCGCCAAATACGCTTTGCACCATTTGAACCAAATAGATTTATCTTGGTCTCATTGGACCACAAGATATGGTTCCAGGAATCTATGTCCTTAGTCTGCTTGTCTGCAGCAAACCATTTGTGGACTTTCTTGTGCATCATCTTTAGAAGAGGCTTTCTTCTGGGACTTCAGCCCTGCAGACCAATTTGATGCAGCATGCGGAGTATGGTCTGAGCACTGACAGGCTGACCCCTTTCCCACCCCTTCAACCTCTGCAGCAATGCTAGCAGCACTCATACATCTATTTCACAAAGCCAAACTCTGGATATGACACTGAGCACAGGCACTAAACTTCTTTGGTCGACCATGGCGAGGAATGTTTGAGTGTGTTCAGTTCCCGATTGTTTCGGTCGCACCACGAGGGTAGTCATTTGACCTCCCGTCTGTATGTGGATTCATCATTATCTCGAATGAGACCGATCACTGTTGTGTCATCTGCGAACTTCAGTAGTTTAACAGATGGATCGTTGGAGATGCAGTCATTGGTATAGAGAGAGAAGAAAAGTGGGGAGAGCACACAGCCTTGGGGGAGGGCCCTGTGCTAATTGTACAGGTATCTGATGTGATTCTGCTTAGCTTCACCTGCTGCTTCCTGTTTGTTAAGAAGCTTGTGATCCACTTACAAGTCTGTTCAGGTACCTGTAGCTGGTTTAGCTTAGTTAGAAGACTGTCTGGGATGTTGGTATTGAATGCTGAACTAAAGTCTACAAAGAAGACCCTTGCATAGGTCTTTGGAGATTCAAGATGTTATAGGATGTAGTGCAGAGCCATATTAACAGCATCATCTGTTGATCTATTTGCTCGGTATGCAAATTGCAAGGGGTCTAACAGTGGATCCGTGATGGTTTTCAAGTGGGGCAGCACTAGCCTTTCAAAGGTTTTCATGACTACAGATGTTAAAGCAACTGGCCTGTAGTCATTCAGTTCCTTGATGGTGGGCTTCTTCGGCATGGGGATGATGGTAGAGCATTTGAAGCAAGAAGGAACATAGCACATCTCTAGTGATTTATTGAAGATATGGGTGAAGATGGGGGCCAATTGGTCAGCACAGACTTTTAAGCAAGAAGGAGTTATCTTGTCTGGGCCTGGAACTTTTCCTGGCTTTTCCTGACTTTTGTCTCTTAAATAGGTCCTGCACTTTCTTTTCTGTGATCACTAGGGGTTGTGAACCCAATGGGATGGGGTCAATTGTAGGAGCTTGGCTGTTGTTGGTGTTTCTGAGATGGGGGTTGTGGAGATAGGTGGCTGTAGTTTCCTTTCAAACCTGCAGTAAAACTCATTCGGGTCATCTGCCAGTTGTTGATTTCCTTCAGCCTGGAAGGAGGCTTGCCGTAGCTGATGATATTTTTAAGAGTTTTCCACATGTTTGCTGGTTCATTTGTTGAGAACTGATTCTTTAGCTTTTCAGAGTAGCTTCTTTTTGCTGCTCTGATCTCCCTTTTTAGTACATTTCTTTTTTGTAGGCTTCCTCTTTGGAATGATGTAGCTGCTTAACTTTAGGTGTGAACCATGGTTTGTTATTATTGTATATTCGCAAGTTCCTTGTCGGTACACATAGGTCTTCACAGAAGCTGACATATGATGTTACAGTATCTGTGAGTTCATCCAGGTCTGCAGAGGCATCTTCAAAAATATTCCAATCAGTGCAGTCAAAGCGGGCCTGTAGCTTTAATTTTGCCTCCTCAGTCCAGGTCTTCACTGATTTAATTGTTGGTTTTGTGGTTTTAAGTCTTTGCCTGTAAGCAGGTACAAGGTGAATCATGCAATGATCAGAGTGTCCTACAGCTGCTCATGGTAAAGACCGATAAGCATCTTTTAGTGTTGTGTAGCAATGGTCTAAAGTATTCTTGCCTCTAGTTGGACAATTGACATGCTGAAAGTATTTTGGTAGCTCTTTCCTTAAGTTTGCCTTGTTTAGATCTCCCAAAATAATGACCAGTGAATTGGGGTATTTGGCTTCAGCCTCCATATACTTAAATATTTACAAAATGTGAAGGGGTGTACTTACTTCTGTGATATACCGTAGATCCCCATTTACTTTGCAATTAAATGTGCTAATTGTCATTTTTAAAGCTTTACATGACACGGACTAAATTATTTGTGGGACCATCTAGCCCTGATAGGGTAAGCACATTCCAAGTCTGTTCCCTAAAATGTTGCTTGGAAGATGCTTTTCCATGACCCCTGCCTTGTGGAAAGTATCTGGCATGGGTTTTTAGCTTTCTGGAATTTAGCTTTATTGAGACCTTCATGACCTATATCTAGTTATCTGTGACTGATTGTTGGGGAATTCCTAGGGATGACTGAAATGCCAGGTTTTTAGTTTGTATTATGGTTTTGTGAACAGAGTTGTGCTTTAAGACATGTAGCCATACAAGTCTTTTGAACAAAATAAATGAGTGAACAATAAATTGCAGTTATAACTAACTTGACTTCAGGGGATGAAGATTTCCATTAAAATAAATTAGCAACCTTTCTGTTTGTTAGTATTACTATGGTGGTGACATGACAATATACACTGATACTTATTTCTAAACTGGCTGATAGGACAGCAGAACTTTTCTTGAAACGCTCTTTGGAAATGAGAGAACGGGTTCTTGGAGCCAGTCACCCTGATTGTGCCCAGTCACTGAACAATTTAGCAGCTCTCAACAATGAAAAGAAAAACTATTACAAAGCAGAGGAATTGTATGAGCGAGCTTTAAACATCAGAAGACGAGCATTAGCACCTGACCATCCTTCTTTGGCTTACACTGTGAAACATCTAGCTGTGCTTTACAAAAAGCTGGTAAGTATTAATGTATAACATTATGGATACTCTAGAATTCAATGCCAGGAATTTATGATAATTGATCACCACTGGGTTGGATATTGACATTATTGCCCCAAGCTGGGAAGCAAAAGCTTATCTATATCTGGTTACGTACTTCTGTGCATTAAGTACACCAAAGTGTTCAAACTCAAATTTTATTTCAGAAAGATTATTCATTATACTTCGTCAGAACTATGAAAGCAGTTCATTCTCTCTCTCTCTGAGTCTATGTAGTTGTACATGCATGTCCATTTCTGTGTCTGTGTATGCACTTACAAACATAAATTTATGTACACATAAAAATTTAACAGTTTAATAGGGAAAAAATACTCAATTTGTTCATGGTGTTTTGAGAATTTCTGTGAAGGAACTCAAAAAATTCTCTGGCATTAAAAAAGTACACTAGACATGACAACAAAGAGATAGAGAAACTCTTGACTCTTCGTTGCTTTCTTAAACTATTCTTTTTGTAGCTGAATTGTGTGATAGCCTAACCATCCTTGATATAGTTAGGCTTGATAGCCTAACTAGTCTAACCATCCTTGAATTTTTTTCTTTTTTGATTGTTAATGTGCACCCTTTGTTTTTGGCCTTTCTCACCTTTATTATAATTGGAGATACAGGTCATGTAGCCTGTGGCAGGATATTATTGCAAGAAGCAACTAAGATAATGGTCCTGATACCACTGTAAATAGCCTACAGTCATGGCAAGACTCTGTTGGCAGCAAGTCTGTCATGAAGTAAGATCCAAATAATTCCAAGAGAAACAAAAATCCAAAATGGTTTTTCCTCCATGAATTTCCACATTCCTGAGGAACATGATAGAATTTGTCAGTGATGGTAAAAATTCCATCCCTGCCTCTGTAGATCTATAAGGTAATAGAAGCTTCTACAGAGCCTAAGCATGACTGCTGGGCAAGTAAGAACCAGGAAAGATAGCTCTCTGCCTCTCCCACTTGCAACTGTTCCTGCTGTCCAGAAAAAGCAGTTTGTTCCAGAATGCACTCGACCAGACTATAAGGCAACATGCCATAAGACAGCCCATGGTTTCTCTTTCTTACTTGGGAATCATGTGAACAGTTAAAAACATTCAGCTCTGAACAGCATTCTTGTTCATTCAGATTCTGCAGCATTCTCATTTTATCTTTGGTCACATTAGCCAATCAGACCCAAAAGTGCTTTTTCAAGAGGGAACGGGAGTTTCTGGTCTTTCATTGAGAAGGTGAAACTGTGCTTTCTGCAGGATGTTTTCTGCCCTGTATCCCTTCACTGTTGAGTATAGGCTGTTGCGGATGAGTCTGCTGTCTGCATCTCAAACTAAAATACAAATGGTTCCTGTAGTTTGCAATTTTTCTGGAAATCTGGTTTTTTGTTTTTTTTTGGTAAACATTTTTATTTTATAAACAAAAAAACATACAATACATAATCAATCATTCAGTGTATCATCTAGGTAGGTCTTTTGTGACTTCTTCTTACTCCTCCATTCTTCATCATTTCTTAATATTTTCCATTCATTTGTTATAACATTCTCCCCACATTATTCATTTATTATAACATTCTCCCCATATTTTTTATTTATTATTAATACATTTATCTATTTACCTTATGTATATCTCTTCTCTAACCAATAGTAAAATTGTCCCCATATTGTAAAATATTCCGATTCCTCTTGTTCTGTAATTATCAAAGTCAATCTATTCATTTCTGTACAATCTAATTTTTTTTAATTACTTCCCCCTTTGAAGGGATTTCCTCTGCTTTGCATCTTTGCGCAAATATTATCCTTGCTGCAGTTATTACATGTATAATCAAATATATATTTTCTTTACTAATTTTCTCTGGTAGGATACCCAAAAGGAACAGCTCTGGTTTTAATTCTGTGTGTGTTGTAGCATTTCTTCTAACCATGTTTTAATTCTAGTCCAATAATTTCTCGCTTCTGGACAAATCCACCACATATGATAATATGATTCTGGTATCTTATGGCATTTCCAACATTTAGCTGATTTATCTTTAAACATCTTCACCAATTTTTCCAGTGGCATATGCCACCTATAAAACATTTTATATTGGTTCTCTTTATATGATACGGACATTGTTAATTTGTAATTCCTTTCCCCTAATTGCTGCCATTTGTTTAGCTCAATTGAATATCCAAAATTTTTCGCCCAAGCTATCATTGTTTCTTTTACCTGTTCTTCTAGAAATCTGTTCATACTCCTGCACCAGAAAGTCCAGTTGCCTCTTGAAAAAGCACCTTTGGGACAACCATAACCTGGATGACTGAGAATCTCCATAGACATTTAGCCAATCAGACATAACCCCTCCATTAGGAAATACAAGTGGTGAGAGGCAGGATCCTTTGTGTTGAAATCAGACCAACTTTTGATGTGAATTTGGGGCCATAAAGAGGACAGGTTGGTCTACTTATGAGTTGGAAGAAAATGAAGTTGGGCTTCATCTTGTTATCTGAACTAGAACACTTTATACATTTTTTATCTGAAATTTTAATTCACATCCAGGAAAATGTTCCTGTTTCTGGATGCTACTTGGACAAACATCTACCTATTTTGTTTTGTATACAAGTTACCTGAATCAGTTACTCTGTGCTTGAAGTGTTTATAATTCAAACTGTTCTGCACATCCCTAGCAGATTGAGAAAGGCTGTTTAGTGTAGTGCAGTGGTTCTTAAACTAACCCAGTGATCCTGGACTGCTGTTTTATACAAATACCTTGGCAGCAACCCCAGCAATCCCAAAATAGATTCTCATTCAGAAAGAAGCAATTATGAATTGCTTCATTACCTCCAGAATATGCTTAAATTTTCCCCAGTTTAAGAAGCACCGGTCTGTTGGTTAAAACACTAGACTAAGAGCAGAGAAATATGAAATCTACTTCTATATGGAAGTCAACCAGATGAATTTGTGTCGAACACTCTGTTTCAGTCCTAGGAAAAGAACAGTTGCAAACCACTTCCATAAATGTTGCCTAAAACTGTGTGGACTTAGTCTTGGAGTATCACTAGTCCAGACTGACAGGAACAGACTGACAGGAAAAAAACACCCAGAATGTAAACTTCTCAATTTTGCAAAGTTTTTGTTTTGATGTACTTTTAGCTAACTCATGCTTGCTTTGTTTCCTAGGGAAAGCTTGATAGAGCTGTTCCTTTGTATGAGCTTGCTGTTGAAATCAGACAAAAATCCTTCGGTCCAAAACATCCAAGTGTGGCTACTGCTTTAGTAAATCTGGCAGTTCTTTATTGTCAAATGGTAGGCTTCCTTTCCTTAATTAAAACAAAAAGATAAAATGTATGATGATATATACTGTTTACTCTAAAACTCATATTTCAGGTACTCTGAAAAACACAGATTAGCAAATTTCATCAGCATGAAAATAGTAGTGAAAATATTTGAGACAAATTTAATTTGAGACAAATTGATACAAATACAGAAGTAGAATGTGCATCAACTCTTATACTTATTATATGAAAGATGACATCTAGGGTTTTTTCCCAGTCATATTTTTCCAGTCATATTTTTCCTTGTTGTTTTTTTAAAAAACACCTCTGAGGAAGGGCACATATACAGGAATGGGTTAGTGGCTAGCCAATCTGAGTTTCATCCTCATGGAGAAACTTAAACTTTTCTCCCTCAATCTGTCCTTCTCATTGCGAGATTTAAAAACCCAACCTCATAGAAAGTAATGCAGAGTCCATAATCTAATTAAAAAGTAGATTTATTATAAAGATATGTGTATATACATATATGTGTGTGTGTGTGTGTGTGTGTGTGTGTGTGTGTTTTCGTAGGTTTTCACGGGTATAGGTATGTAGATCTTGGCATATTCGGGTCTTTTCCCGTGTAAGGTTAAGAGTATCGGTGGCGTTCGATGAGGTCTCACTAATCATCTTCAGGCTGGTGCTTCCGGCTTAGAGCTTCTGTCGGCAAAGCGTGGTCGGAGCTGCCGTCTCTCTATAAATACTGGTGGGGAATGTTGCTGTGAGCAGGTTGGTTGGCTGTGTGGTTGCATCTTGATTGGTAGATGGAGTGGGTGTTTGCAGATTGGTCAAGGTGGGGAGTGTTGCTGTGAACGGGTTGGTTGGCTGTGTGGTTGCATCTTGATTGGTAGATGGAGTGGGTGTTTGCAGATTGGTCGGCTGCCTCGCAGCATCCTGTGTGGGTGTGGTCCTAGTCTTTTATTCCTGAGCTTTGGTGATATGGCCTCTGGAGTTCTGTGATGTGATGTCTTGAGTAAATGGCTGTGATGCAGCATCCCGGGCCCTGGTCTGGCTCCAAGTTCGAGGTATTGTTATGTGTTCCTGTCATGTGTTCCTGGCATGTGTCAGCTTGCTTTGCATGGGGATTGGAGGGGGCACAGCAGCAATCATCCAGAACCCAGACCATGCTGGCACCACTGGCTCTGATCCCCATGCAAAGCAAGCTGACACACGCCAGGAACACATGACAGGACCTCGGACTCGGAGCCAGGCCAGGGCCCGGGATACTGCATCACAGCCACAACACCAAAGCTCAGGAACAAAAGACTAGGACCACACCCACACAGGATGCTGCGAGGCAGCTGACCAATCTGCAAACGCCCACTCCATCTACCAATCAAGATGCAACCACACAGCCAACCAACCCGCTCACAGCAATACTCTCCACCTCGACCAATCTGCAAACACCCACCTATCAAGATGCAACCACACAGCCAACCAGCCTGCTCTCAGCAACACTCCCAACCTCCCCACCAGTATTTATAAAGAGACGGCAGCTCCAACCACGCTTTGCCCACAGAAGCTCGAAGCTGGAAGCACCAGCCTGAAGATGATGACTGAGACCTCATCGAAATGTCGCCAAGATACCCTCAACCTTACACGGGAAAAGACCCAAATATGCCAAGACCTACATGTATAACTAGCAGTTAAAAGGAAGAAACAGCTGCAATCACACATTGCTCCCAGAAGCACGAAGCTGAAGCCTGAAGATGACGAATGTGACTTCGTCGAAACGTCGCCAAGACACTTCCAATTTTACACGGGAGAAAACCCGAACAACCAAAGACCTATATATATATATATATATATATATATATATATATATATATATATATATATATATAATATGTGTGTGTGTGTGTGTGTGTGTGTGTGTGTGTTTTCTGAGGTTTTCGCGGGTCAGAGCACAAAATCAGAGCACAAAAAAACCCCATCCAATCAGAGCACAGCCAAGCTCCCATCCAATCAGTTCAAACCCCCACTAGCAGTTAAAAAGGAAGAAACAGCTGCAATCACACATTGCTCCCAGAAGCACGAAGCTGAAGTCTGAAGATGACGAATGAGACTTCGTCGAAATGTCGCCAAGATACCCTCAACCTTACACGGGAAAAGACCCAAATATGCCAAGACCTACATGTATAACTAGCAGTTAAAAGGAAGAAACAGCTGCAATCACACATTGCTCCCAGAAGCACGAAGCTGAAGCCTGAAGATGACGAATGTGACTTCGTCGAAACGTCGCCAAGACACTTCCAATTTTACACGGGAGAAAACCCGAACAACCAAAGACCTATATATATATATATATATATATAATGTGTATATATATATATATATATACATATATGTGTGTGTGTGTGTGTGTGTGTGTGTGTGTGTGTTTTCTGAGGTTTTCGCGGGTCAGAGCACAAAATCAGAGCACAAAAAAACCCCATCCAATCAGAGCACAGCCAAGCTCCCATCCAATCAGTTCAAACCCCCACTAGCAGTTAAAAAGGAAGAAACAGCTGCAATCACACATTGCTCCCAGAAGCACGAAGCTGAAGTCTGAAGATGACGAATGAGACTTCGTCGAAATGTCGCCAAGACACTTCCAATTTTACGCGGGAGAAAACCCGAATGACCAAAGAAAGACAGATGTATATATAGATATAGATATAGATATATAGATATATATGTATACATATATATATATATATATACACACATACATACATAATAAGCTTTTGCAAAAGGGTTCTCCCAAGAAAGACAGAGAATATCTTACAGGTCTGAATTTTAAATACATTTTCGAACAATCAGCAAAGCAATTAAAACGCCTCAAATGCCCCCTCTTATCATTGTTTATCAGTCATTACTTAAAGTTTTTGGCTTACTCAGCAACATATTCCTCAATTAGAAATACCCAATGGAAATATCCTACCCTCATGTCCTTATCAAAACAATTAATTGGAACATGTCAGCGTCCTTCCTACTATTAAATTAGCTTGGATTAGCCTGACCCAACTCAGAATGTCCTAACCAAGTTTATGGCCTTGTTTTCTCAGAAAGGACGTCATACATACTTCCTTATCTTAAAACCTTACACAGCTGGTTAGCTCAGGTCATGAGAAGAGTAAATATGGAGTCACTGAAGCTAAGTTCTTTTACGGGAATAGTTCTATTTCTCTCAATCCAGCCTTTCTTTTTTGATCCATCCTTATTCCTGTAAACCATCGTGTATGTTTTGTAACATAATATGTACTTTCTGTCTGCTTAATCTTTTTCCCTTTGCTTCATTCTTCCTTGGTTTAGTTACTCGATAACAATACTTACAACAATTACAGCATCCTGGTACACATTTGATACAAATACAGGAGATAAGACGTATGAGTATAATAGGCAACCAAGAGGTTAACAAATCCCATATTCCCTTAAAGACTGTATTTTCGGCTACATATGTTAAATGTGTAGTGATATTATGTAAAGCTTGTATTTTAGACTCAATAAATTGAGATCGATCAGCGATTTCAAAGCAACACATTCCTTGGAATTCCTTGTACCCATGTTCCATTTATAATAATATATAATCTATAGCCACACGGTTTTACAGAAGAGATTTCCTAATCTCTCCCATTTCATCAGCTAAAGCAGCAATGGCAGATGATATTTCATTTATACATTTTGCTAAAGCACAGGCAAGATGTCCTATTTGCCTATGGTTATATTGAGTAGCCACCAAGGGAAACATCCCTAAAAGTCCTGCTTGCACTTTGTTTAATATCACCACTTCATCACTGCCTCCTGCATCTTATGCCTCTTGTAGTGTAGCTCTTTTGCCCCATATATCTTTTTCTCCGGATGATCAAAGGGGTACTCCACTGGTGTTATAGGCTATTCCCCATCCAGGAAGAAACAGCAGTTAGGAATGGGTTAACTCCGAGGGGGCGTGGACAGTGTCACGGCGGTACAGCGTGGATTCTGGGGCTCCGGGAAAATGCTGATATCCCAGCTGAACAGGGGATCCCTAGTGGATCATAGCTGTCCCGTAGAGACAGGGAAGAATGGAGGTGCAGGCTGGTGCGAACAGGGAAGTTGCAAGTTCCCTGGAGTGCTGGCATTAGCCTCCAACTCAGCGGTGTGAAAAGACAGCCATTAGGAGCTGTCAAAAGCCGGGGCGGCCACATGGAAAATTTGAGCAGGAATGGTGATTGAACGGAGTATTGTTACCGGGTGAGTGATTGGCCAACTCACAGGTAAAAAGGAAACATTTTTAAAGCCTGAAAGAAGTCCCAACCTGAAATTAGCGGCTAATTGACACACAGGAATTCAAAGTGAAGGAAAACAAAAAACAAAGAGGAACTTTAAGATCAGAGCCCTAAAAGGAAAACGTTCCATCTGGATTTAAAATTGGACTTGGAAGAAATTAAAAGTAATAACAGAAAAAGAAAACTGAGCATTTTTTAATAACAAAAGGATTTAATTGAAGAGGAAGTAATTATGTTTGTGGATTAACAATTGACATTTTGTTTCTGGGGGATTTGTGAATTGGAGAGAGGCATCTGCTGCTGAAAAAAAAGCATCGCATTACTTAGACCACCGTGGGAAATGACTGGAGGAGTATTTGTTTAAACAGCTGGAGCACAATTTCAAAAAGGAGTTGAAAGAATAAAGACTCAAACTGGAACAGTTTAAATGAACATTTGAATTGGACATTATTTGGAAAGAAAAAAGAAAAAAGAGACATTATATGGACTTGAATTCAAATTATACATAAGCTAAAATAATAAATTCAAAAATCCTTTCTCTTTAAATTAATAAAATGGAGAGTTGGGAGTATGAGTATGAGGAACTAAGGGAGATGTTTCAAGTGGTGGAAGAATCATTTAAGGGAAATAAAGAAGTGGAGGACTGGTTAGAATGTAAAAAAAAAGGAAAAAGAATATGAGTGAGAAGCAAGAATACAATGTTGAAAAGGAAATAATTGAAGATAAAAACATAGATGATTACACTGGGATTGACAGTGACAGAATAAAAATGGATAGGGGGAAATATTTCTCAAAAAAGAAGAGAAGAGAAGGAAATGGGAGAAGATCAAGGAGGAAAATTAAAAGAGTAAAAATTAGAGAAAGGAGGCAGAAAGGAAAATACAATAATAATAATAATAATAAGATAAGAGAATGGGAGAAAGGGAGGAAAACATTAAGAAATGGAATTTTGGAGAGACCTAAAGAAAATGGTTAAAAGGGAAAAAAATGGATAGCAGAAAGGAAATTAAAACATCAATAGGTTGATTTAAGGGAAGGATATTAGTAGTAGAAACTGTGTGTAAGAAGTAAATTAGAAGAATATATAGATTATTGTAAAAGGGAAGTAAGAAAGGATGAAATGAAGTTATGTAAGAAGAAAAAAGAAAATATATACTGCTTAATGTAAAATGGAGAAGCAGATGAAATGTGAAAGAGAAAATGGGTTATATGTTTTGTTGTCTGAGGATGTATGGATTGGAAGTAACGATAGTGGATGGTAAAGAAATATGTTTTAAATATTGAAAAGAACAAAGAAATTAATTGAAATTAAGATATAAAACTGAAAAGTTAGTAAATGATATAAGTAAGGATGAAAAGAAATATATGCTAGGGAAAAAAAGGAAGAAGTATACTGTTTAAGAAAAATAGACCAGCAGATGAAATGTGAAAGATAGAATGGGTTATAGGTGAAAATAATCGAAAGTGAGATATAAAATTGAACAAAATTGAAATGTTAGTAAATGTATGTAAATGAAAAAGAAAAATAATTATTGAACAGGGAATAAGAATTTAAAGAAAATAAGAGGTGGAAGGTTGAACTAACTAAAAGGTTGTAAGGTAAAAATGGAATAAGTTGGAAGACATTGTTAATAATTAAAATATCTGAAGGGAATTCTGAGAAATATACTCAATAAATGGAAAAACTGGGGTTGTCTGGGCACCATAGTGAAAAATATTGAAATGAAAATGAATACAACAATAGAGAGAGATAAGAAGGAGAGAGATGGAAGAAAGGAGAGGAAGAAAAGGAGGGGAAATAAGAGTAGGAGAGAAGATTAGATTGGGTGGAAGTATGGAGGAGGGGGAGAAAGGAAAGGGAAGTTGAGAAGGAGTAGGAGAGGAGAGAAGAAAGTAGGAAGGATAAAAGAAGGGAGGGAGAGGAATGAAAAAGAGAAGAAAGATTGCTGTAAAACAAAAAAGATGAAACAGAAGAAAGGCAACCTTGAACATGTTTGAATATATCAGGATAAAAACTAAATTATCTAAAAAATAATGAAAGAGAATATATATTAGTAAAAATGAAGAAATTAGAACTTGAGAGCGAAAGACAATGTGGCTTATATAAACAAGCATAGAAATATTACTATATAATTAAAAATACGGAAAAAGAACACTGGCAGAAATTGTAACAAAGTAAAATGTATTTGGATATGTTAAGTTGTATAAGATATGATATGGCCAATACTCTGTTCATAAAATATGTGGGTGTGTGCGTGAGGAAAAAAATTGACTCCAAATAACCAAAAGGAATGGGTTAACTCTGTCTGTTAACTGCTTGGACTGAGTCTGTGAAATAGTTACGCCACCCTTCTTCCTGTTGCTTGCCAGCTTTTTAGACTCAGTCGAGCTGGATAGATGTTTTTCTGTGAGCTGTACATTCCTGATTGCCTTTTTTCCTAGGAAAAACAGGTTGGACATTCCTTTTATATTTTCTTTACCTTATCTTATTCCAGCGTGAAGGGCGATTCAGCCTGAGCCTGCTGAGGGCTGCGGGAATGGCATGAGGTCTCTCTGCTGAGTATCTCTGGGCAGTTCTCACAGGCTTTGCCTCGAACAGCTGACCTACAGGGAGATTCAAGGCTTTGATTTCCTTGCAAGGCAAAGGCAGCGCCCATAAGCTTGCTCCTTAGTGTTTGCCCAGTGAGTGTGTGGATAAGCACAGCTGAAAGCAGCTTCAGGCAGTGCCCACGAGCCTGGCTCCATAGCGCTGGCCTGTACTTCGCAGGGAGAGGTGAAGAGGAGCGTTGACCATTGTGGAGCCTTGCGCTTCTTGGTGGCCATTTTTTTCGGCTAATTTGTGCTGCGACTGCCCTTTTGGAGCCATGGAAGGCTGGGTGGCAAATTTTGAAATCCGCGTGGAGGCTTGGTGGCCATTTTGAGAGCCTTGTGGCGGCAGCCATTTTGAGACCTCGTGAAGAACATTTTGATTCAGCTGCAAGAAGGATCGGTGGCCATTTTGATTGCCTCTGAATGGGAGGTTCGGCATCAGATCCTCAGCTGCACGTTTCAGCTCAGGTAAGACCAATCCGAGGGAGATCCCTTGTGGGCGCCCTCTCTAGTTTCTTCAAAGACCTATGCAAGGGTCCACTTTTTAGACTTTAATTCAACATTCAATACCATCATCCCAGACACTCTTCTAACTAAGCTAAACCAGCCACAGATACCTAAACAGACTTATAAGTAAATCACAAGCTTCCTAGCAAACAGGAAGCAGCAGGTGAAGCTAAGCAGAATCATATCAGATACCTGTACAGTTAGCACAGGGTCCACCAAGGCTGTGTGCTCTCCCCATTTCTCTTCTCTCTGTATACCAATGACTGCATCCTAACGAACCATCTGTTAAACTACTGAAGTTTGCAGATGACACAACAGTGATCAGTCTCATTTGAGACAATGATGAATCCGCATGCAGACGGGAGGTTGGACTACTAGCTTCGTGGTGCGACCAGAACAATCTGGAACTGAACACACTCAAAAACGTAGAAATGGTGGTAGACTTTAGGAGAAATCCTTCCATACTTCACCTCTCACAATACTAGACAACACAGTATCAACAATAGAAACCTTCAAATTTCTAGGTTTTACCATATCGCAAGATTTAAAATGGACAGCTAACATCAAAAATGTCATCAAAAAAGGACAACAAAGAATGTTCTATCTGCACCCACTCAGAAAGCTCAAACTGCCCAAGGAGCTGCTGATCCAGTTCCACAGAGGAATTATTGAGTCTCTCTTCTGCACCTCTATAACTGCCTAGTTTGGTTCTGCAACCCAAGACAGACACAGATTTCAGAGGATAATTAGAACTGCAGAAAAAATAATTGCCACCAACCTGCCTTCCATTGAGGACCTGAATACTGCATGAGTCAAAAAGAGGTCTGTGAAAATATTTACAGACCCCTCACATCCTGGACATAAACTGTTTCAACTCCTACCCTCAAAACGACGCTATAGAGCACTGCACACCAGAACAACTAGACACAAGAACAGTTTTTTCCAAAACGCCATCACTCTGTTAAACAAATAATTCCCTCAACACTGTCAAAAGATTTACTAAATCTGCACTACTATTAATCCTCTCATCGTTCCCATCACCCATCTCCTTCTACTTATGACTGTATGATTGTAACTTTGTTGCTTGCATCCTTACGATTAATACTGATATTGTTTCCTGATTGCTTATTTGTAGCCTATGACTATCATTAAGTGTTGTAAGTGTTGTACCTTGATGAAGGTATCTTTTCTTTTATGTACACTGAGAGCATATACACCAAGACAAATTCCTTGTGTGTCCAATCACACTTGGCCAATAAAAAATTATATTATTCTATTCTATTCTATTCTATTCTATTCTATTCTATTCTATTCTATTCTATTCTATTCTATTCTATTCTGCTGGAAGTATATGGCATAACTGTGCTTTGTCCCTGTGAGCACTGGTTTAAGAGACCTGGCTGGGGGTGTGGCACTTGGGGTTGGGAACCCAGTCGTGCTGTTAGGCTTCCCCCTTTTTAATTCAGCATGGTGGGCCCTGTGAGTACTCAGTATTACTGCATTTGGGGACTTGCTATCATTATTCATTGTGTCCATATTCTCCTTGCAGGAGTTGGCACTATGGCCTCTTCGGCTTCAGGGCATTCCAGGTCCAAATCTGGATCTGGCTTTTCAGAGCAAGACAGTGATCCAAGGGAAGGACCTTCGGGTTCTCAATCCCTTGGGCGGGCAAGGCTTGTTGCAGAACGGGCCTGTGAAGCTTGCTTCACAGCCTTCAAGATTTTCAAAACGAGGGTCCAAGCAAAAGCATAGCTTTTCTGGACAGGCTTCCTAGGGAATTCATAAGGACACTATTTCTAAGGGCAAGGACCCTCCTAGAGCTCAAGCTCCTGAGGAGCTTGCAGGAGCTTTCAACTATTCCGGAGGGAGCTCCATCTGCCTGGTCTCCAGATGGAGATTCTTCACAAGCTCCTGTATTGCCTGGTGACAGTGATCTTCTTTTTGGGGCAATGCCTGGTCTAGAACCTTCAGTTAGCCTATGGGAGCAACAGGTGGAACACAGGTCTCCTCCCCTTGAGACATCCTCTACTCCCATTTCTTCAGGATTATAGCCTGGTCAGACAGTTGCTTCTAAATCCCTGACCATTTGTCCACGTTGATTACTAATGCCATAAGTCAGGGCATTGAATCAGGGTTACAATGCATATATACTACTATGGCTTCTGAGGGTTCCAGAGCTCAGTCTGCCCATCATAGGCATCATGGGTTGGAATCTTCTCTTTGCTTCCAAGATCCGGAATGTTCAGCGCTTTCCAGCCAAGGTTCCCTCTCAGGAGAAGAGATGCAGTGTGATATTAAGTTATTTGATGATGAGGATCTGTCTCCAGATCAACCATCTTTTGTTGGGCTTTTCAGGCCTCACCTTTTCAGATCATTGCTGCACAAGGCGAAAATTACCACTTGTCAGGGCACGACGAGTGCACTTCTGGTACTGTTTTGGATCCTGCTGACCCAGCTGATCCTTTGTTTGTGGAACCCACCATTGAGTCTGAGGAGGTCTTATCCCCAGACTTTTTCTGGACATGGTTCCTAGACAGTGGGTTTCTTCTGGCTTGGGTCCTGTTCCCAGCAATTTGGGCAAACACCTATACAACATTGGTTCTGATTTGACAAAGTCACTACAGGTTCCAGTGATGGACCCTCCAGTGGTGGCTTCTCCGTCCGAAGATAAGAGATCTGAGCAATCTCTGGTCAAGGCACATCAGGCTTCGACCTGGGCTGTCAAGACAGCTTCTGCTGCATCCTATTTTAACAGGGCTTCGTTGCTTTGGTTAAGGCAGTTACAGGACCGGCTTCCAGTCACAGACATCAGGTCCCACTAGGATCTCAACAAGATTATGGCAGCGGTGGAATTTTCCACAGACCTAATGCTGAATGCGTCTTGATTTGCATCTAAGGTCATTGGTTCTTCCATCGCTTCTCGTCACCTCCTCTGGCTTCGCCAGTAGGCTGATGCTAGGAACAAGTGGAGGCTAGCTTCTTCCCCGTATAAGGAAGAGAAATTGTTTGGTGAATCCCTAGATCCTATTCTAGTGGAATCTCAAGACAAATGCAAGATCATGCCTTCCTTGAACAGACAGTCGGAGTCCTGACCGAGCCCTTATTTTTGTACCTCTTCCTTTCGGGGAACAGACAGTGGGTTTGGGGGACAAAGATCGCAGAGACAATTTGCCTCCAGACAAGGTCAGGGCAGACAGGGACACCATTATCCATCCAAACATTCCTTTCAGGGCAGGAGGGGTCATCCCTATCAGCGGTCCAAATGACTGCTCCTCCAAGTCTCCCATAGGGGGCCGGCCGGCTCTCTTTGCCAACCATTGGGAGGATTCCACTTCAGATTCTTGGGTCAGGGAGACGGTACGGTCAGGCCTCTCCCTGGAATTTCTGTCCAACACTAAGATTCTTCGTCCACTGTCCCGTGTCTCAAGATCAGGGGAAGCAGCACCTCATAGAGTCAGCCATAGAACACTTGTTGGCCATTCAGGCCATTCAGCCAGTTCTGGAGGCAGACCATGGTCAGGGATTTTATTCCAGAGTGTTCCTGGTTCAGAAGTTCTCAGGAGGTTGGAGGGCAATTCTCGGTCTCAAGACCTTGAACCATTATGTAGTATATTGAAGGTTCAAGATGTCGTCTCTCCACTCCATCCTGGAGAGCATAAGGAAGGGTGACTTCCTTATATTAGTGGACCTAACGGAGGCCTACCTGCATGTTCCCATTCATTCCGATTTCAGACAATTTCTCCAGTTCCAATATGCGGGGAAACGTTATCAGAACCAGGCATTGCCCTTCAGCCTGTCTTCTGCCCCTTGGGTGTTTACCGGGCTGATAGCAGCTTTGGTGGGCCATCTCAGAGCATTGCCTATCAGGATACAGTTCTACTGGACAATGTCCTCATCCAGTCCAGTTCAGAAGCCAGGGCCAGAGGGGACCTAGATCTCACCATTCAGGTTCTTCAATGTCATGGTTTTTCAGTAAACTGGTCCAAGAGTCATCTGATCCCGACAACGCATTTGCTCCATCATGGGACAGTAATGATACAGTGGAGTCAAAGATGTACCTTTCGCTGGACCTCCAATCTAGCCTAAGAGATCTCGCTGTCAAGGTCAGGTTGCATCGGACTTCTTCCCTCCTGCTTCTCTCTCAGCTACTGGGAAAGATGGTGTCGTGTTTCGGCATCATGCCTTGGGCTCGTCTTCACAGCAGGGCTTTGTAGTGGTTTCTCCTTCCATTCCAACGAGCTCGGAGTAGCACGTCATCACTGTGAGTGGAGGTTCCACCAGCATTCTGGTCCTCCCTCACATGGTGGTCTTCACCATTGCCCAGGGTTTCAGGTTCCGGGAGCCTCATCATCTCATCCTGATGACTGACACCAGCCTTTTTGGTTGGTGAGCTCACCTTGGATCCTGCATGGCTCAAAGACAGTGGTCTCGGGAGGATCTTTCGCACTTGGCTTTCGAGTTTCAAGTCCCTAGTTTTGGGCAAGGACATCTTAGTGCTGACAGACAATGTGGTCACCAAGGCCCACATAAATTGCCAAGGCGGGACCAGATCTTTGGTTCTGATGCAGGAGGCAGAGTGGCTAATCCTATGGGCGAAGTCTCATCTATCTTCCATTTGAGCAGACCACATTTCTCACATGGAAAGGCTTCAACCCATCCAGTTAAATGGTCCACTATAACCAGTAGACAGGGGTGAAATCTAAAAATTTTTGCTACCTGTTCTGTGGGTGTGGTTTGGTGTGTGTGTGTGTCCTGTGACTGAGTGGGTGTGGCCAACTCAATGTCACTCACAGCCATGCCCACTCAGTCACAACCCCCCCCACCAAGCCACGCCCACAGAACCCAGTAGGGGAAAAAAATAATTTCTATTCTGCCTTTTGCCTTTCCCTCGCCACCTGTTCTCCCTTCATCTAGGCCCCGGAGCCGCCACCTGCCTCAACGGGGTCAGGAAATGCACCATTCCCCAACTCCAGCCTTTCTCTGGAGCTGCCGCCCACTCACTGCCCGCTCACTGCCTGCTCGCCCTTCGCCTTTGGTCAGGGCCCAGGGACGCCCCATTGCCTGAGGCCCCCGAGTCGCCCCCTGCTTGCCGCTTTTTCAACCGGGTTGGGGAATGCACCATTCCCCGACACCAGCTTTGTCCCGGAGCCGCCGCGCACTCTTCCTTCATCACGCAGCATATACTTACTTTCCTCCAGCAGCTGGCTGCCAGGAAAGGCAAGCGTCCAAAGTTACCGGAGTTGCTCTCTTTGAATATGCCGCCTTGTTCTATGCGCCGGCTGTGCAAGCGCATACCCAACCTGCTGCTGATAAATAAATGAAATAAACAGTGTGCGCTTGCGCAGCCGGTGCATGGAACAAGCAGCAGTGGCGGCGGCATATTCAAGGAGAGGGACTCTAGTAACTTTTGGATGCTTGCCTTTCCTGGCAGCCAGCCACTGGAAGAAAGTAAGTATACTCTGTGTGGCGAAGAAAAAGCGGGTGGCAGCTCTGGGACAAGGTTGGTGTCGGGGAATGGTGCATTCCCCAACCCGGTTGAGGCAGGCAGCGAGCAGGGGCTGGCTCCAGGGTCTCAGGGGAATGAGATATCCCTGGGCCCTGACCAAAGGTGAAGGGTGAACAGGCAGCGAGCGGGCAGCAAGTGGGCGAAGGAAGAGCGGGCGGCGGCTCCGGGGAAAGGCCGGAGTTGGGGAATGGTGCATTCTCTGACCCGGTTGGGTAGGCAGCAGCTCCGGGGCCTCGGGGAATGGGCCCTGGCCCCTGACCTAAGGGCAAGCAGGTGGCGAGCTGCCTTTCCGGTGTTCTGGTGTCCAGCTTGCGAAGGCTGGACTGTGGGCCATGGACTGGTTCGGGGGCGTGGCCAGCCAGCGATTGCTACCGGATCGGCGAACCAGAACCAAACTCCGCTACCTACTTGCCCGATCCGGTAGCATTTCACCCCTGCCAATAAATACTTTAGAGTATACTTTCGTTGAAATGGCCAAATGGCCAGATCTCTACCTCCAGCCACTTGTTTATGCATAATCTTCTTATTTATTCTTACACAATGTATACATTTCCTTCCCACTTGCATAGCTATTGTGTACAAATGTACTTTCGTTTAACAAAATCAATAACAGCCTGAATCCCCTAGTGAGTCCCCTCATGCACTCTATTATATTTCTCATAATTGGTTTATTCACTAACTGTAATCCCTCCTTTGTTATCCATTTGCTTTTTTCACCTCCTCCTCAAACATTCGTTTTTCTTCATCATTTGTGAATACAGGTTTCACATCCCATTCCAAAGTAGGAATTAAAACCATCAATTCTTCCCCTAGTAGTGCTGCTTTTTTTGCAGTTTCATCCACCAATTGATTTCCCACAACCAGTTTTGAAGTTCCCTTTTTATGTGCCTCAATAGCCAACAGTTGCCTTTAATACAGCTTTTATGAGATCCACTTGCTTTAATTCCTTCCCTTTACTTGTTATCAACCCCCTTTCCATCCAAATTTTTCCAAACGTTTGTAAAATTCCATAAGCAATCTTTGAATCAATATATATATTGCCCACTTCTTTGGTTAACAACTTCAAGTCTTGTAATAAAGCAAAGACTTCACATATTTGTGCCAACCAATCAGAAGGTAACCGTCCAGCTTCCAGTACTTCAGCAGTGTCTCCATTAACTACTGCATACCCATTCATTCTCTTCCCATTTTCCACTCGGGAAAACCCATTAATAAAAAAGTTTATACTGCCCTCTATAGGACTACTTCCAAATCCCCTCGTACTTTTGTTTGCAAGTCAATAGCTTCCAAACAGTTATGTTCCACACTGTCCCATTCCTTTCTCCCCTGATAGGAATTCTGCTGGATTTAAATTCCTATCAGTTGAGAGAACCTGTTGTGACCCAGGTTCCTGGACTCGGACTCCTGGACTCAGATGATTCAGAAAGTGAGGGAGAAGACCTGGCAAGGCCTGCTTCTTCTGGGCCCTCTTCCTCCCTGGCACCCACCCAAAGGGAGGAGGAGGGGCCAGCAAGGCCTGATTCTCCCGGGCCTTCTTCTGATTTGGCAACGCCCCAAGAACAGTTTTGGAGTGATGCAACACTGCGCAGACATGACCAGCGCGCGCAGCAGAGGAAGTGTTGGGACAAAGCCAAAGGAATGATGAGTCATGCAGTGACATCTACAGAGGATATAAAGGAGGCGGAACTTCCTGGCTTTTTGTCTTGGACAAAGCAGTGAATTTGCGCGGGCAAACTGTATCAATGGAGGGAAGAATTTATTCGTGAGTAATTCTGGCCTTATCTATAATTTCCTAGTTATCTCCAGAGACTTGGCAGGCCCGTGGGTAGATGTGGCCAGAACATTTATCTATGTAAATAAATTAGAAAAGGAGGCCTTTGACTGACTCTTTGTTGGGAGTATTGGGGGAGGGAAACAGAACATTTTGTCCAAGACCCCGACTAAACCATCTTCCACCAAAGATGGACCAGCAGCAGGTACAGCAGCTGTTACAGCAGCTACAAGCGGCTAATCAACAGCTACAGCAGCAAGTGGCTCACTTGGCAGGCCAACTTGCTGCCGGGAATGTGCCTGCAGCCCTCCCCCCCCGGTCCTCCCACTCCTCCTCCTCGTCGCAAGTGCCCGATAACCGTGCCGGATAAGTTTTCTGGGCAGCCTGAGATATTCCCGACCTTCTTGGGACAGTGCCAGCTCTACATGGCTATGTGGCCAGAGGATTTCCCAGACGACTGGGCTAAGGTGGCCTTCGTGATTAACCTTCTTTCCAGCTCGGCTGTCCGATAGGCCACGTCCCTCTTGCTCCAGGACAGCCCCCTGCTGGCGGACCAACAGCGTTTTTGGCAGCACCTGCGCATCATGTAAGAGGACCCCATTCGGACGCTGAAGGCAACCAGGCGTCTTAAGGAACTCCGTCAAGGGAAGCGCTCCCTGCAGGAGTACATTGCCGAATTTCGTCTTTTGTGCCACGACTCTGACTGGAATGATGCAGCACTGGTGGACGCGTTCCAGGAGGGACTCTCAGAGAAACTGCAAGACGAGCTGGCCCGGGTGGAGGCGCCACGGACCCTCGACAACTTGGTGCCCCTTTGTCTCCGCCTCGACGCCCGTCTGCAACAGCAACCATCCCGTCGCGCCCCCTGGGACCCGCCGTCGACATCTGCACCCCTGCTTCCTGCGCCACTGGTCACCCCATGTTTTGTATCCACTGCGGAAGAGCCCATGGAGTTGGGAGCGGCCAGACCTCACCTGACAGCCCAGGAGCGGAACCGGAGGCGCCAAGGGTGATTGTGCCTGTACTGTGGGGAGCCCGGCTACTTCACCGCTTCTTGCCCCACAAAGCAAAGTGGGGCACGCACGCCGGTCCCCGAATCACAGTGTGACCAATCGGGAAACGGAGCAGGCCCGACCTCGGGGAAATCCTAGGTCGGGCATGTACTAAGCCCCCACTGGACGTTGCAGAAGTAGACTCTGGGCCCCCTCGGCGTCTGATTCTGGACACATGGATATGGTTGGGGAACCAGTCGGACGGGCTCCAGGCGCATGTGCTGGTGGATTCAGGGGCCACAACAAACTTTATGGACCAGGCCTTTGTGACCCAGTTTGCAGTCCCCGTGGTTCCGGTGGACCCTCTGATGCGGGTAGAGACAATTGATGGACGAGAACTGGTGTCCGGCCCCATTAAATTCACCACCCAGCCTTTGTGCCTGGCTATTGGAGACCATGAGGAGGCGATCCAGTTTTATGTCACGACGGACCTTCATTTTCCCTTGGTCCTTGGGTTGGCCTGGCTTCGGACCCACGATCCTCAGGTGACCTGGTCGCGGAACGCCATCTCTTTCCCGAGTCTGCAGTGCGTTGACCACATCCACCACACCTGTGCCGGCCAGAACGTTCCCACCGCTGCCATCTCCTTGCCTCCTGAGCTGACGGACTTCGCCGACGTGTTCAGCGAGAAGGAGGCGGACCGACTACCCCCGCATCGGCCCTACGATTGCCCCGTGGACCTTCTGCCCAATGCACCACTGCCTGTGGGACACCTGTATTCCATGTCGGAGCCCGAGTTGGCCGCCCTCAGGGACTTCCTGGACAAAAATCTGGCCCGAGGGTTCATCTGGCCTTCAAAGTCCCCTCTCTTGGCCTCGGTCCTCTTTGTGAAGAAAAAGACAGGGGACTTGCGCCTGTGCTGTGATTACCGCCGGCTAAACGCCATTACAATGCGGAATCGCTACCCCCTGCCGCTCATCCCGGAGCTGCTGGAGAGGTTGCGGGAGGCCACGATCTTCACCAAGCTCGATCTCCGGGGGACCTACAACCTGGTGCGGATGCGAGAGGGAGACGAATGGAAGACGGCATTCGGCACCCGATACGGACACTACGAATACACTGTCATGCCATTTGGGTTGACCAACGCCCCCACCGTTTTCCAGCACTTCATGAACGACGTGTTCCAAGACATGTTGGATCGGTTCGTTGTGATCTACCTGGTTTACTCCCGGTCCAGGGAAAGCCACCTTCGACACGTCGGTCTGATTCTGCAACGCTTGTGGAAGCAACAACTCACTGCGAAGCTGGAGAAATGCGTCTTCTTCCGGACTTTCATAGAATTCCTCGGGCATATCATCTTGCCCAAGGGCATAGCCATGGACCCACACAAAGTAGAAGCTTTGTGTAGCTCGGAAACCCCTCGTCGGGTGAAGGATGTTCAGCGCCTGCTGGGCTTTGCCAACTACTACTGGACCTTCATCCCGGGCTTCGCCACACTGACGGCTCCACTTACCCAGCTCCTCAGGAAGAAGGTTGCGTTCCGGTGGGGTCCCCCGCAGCAAGAAACATTCACCGCCCTCAAGAAAGCCTTCATCACGGAACCCGTCCTGAGGCATCCCGACCCGCTCCGGCCTTTTGTGGTGGAGACGGATGCGTCCAATGTGGCTCTTGGAGCGGTGCTGCTACAGGCTCTGACGAATGGCGGCACACTTTTTCCCTGCGCTTACTACTCCCGGCAACTCAATCCTTCTGAGCGTAACTACATCATCTGGGAAAAAGAGTTGCTGGCTATCAAGGCTGCATTCGAGGCTTGGCGACACCATCTGGAGCGGGCCCGACATCAGGTGGAGGTCCGAACGGACCATCAGAATCTCAAGCACCTCACCACAGCTCGGAAGTTGAACCAGCGGCAGATCCGGTGGTCATTGTTTTTTGCCCGGTTCAACTTCCGCGTGACCTACATTCCCAGCGGTCACAACCGGAGGGTGGATGCCCTGTCCCGCAAGCCGGAGTACCTCTGCGCCAAGGACCCCCTTCCTCCATGGACGGTGCTGCCGGCAGAAGCCTTGGCCGCAGCACAGGAACCAGTGGACTTGCGGGCCCAGGTGCGAGAGGCGCAGCGCCAGGACTCCTGGTCACAGCAAAGGAGAGCGGAGGTGGGCCCCGTGTCTCCTTGGACCTTGGAGGAGGACTTACTCAAGTTTTGGGGGCGATAATACGTGCCCACAGGACCACTCCAAGCCCTCATCATGACCCAGTGCCACGACAACCCTGCAGCAGGACATTTTGGGTTCTTCAAGACCCTCCACCTGGTGACACGGACCTTTTGGTGGCCTCGAGTGCGGCATGATCTACATGCCTACGTGACATCCTACGTACCGTGCCGGCAAGCCAAGGCCGCCACAGGGGCCCTTCCCAGGCTCCTCCAGCCCTTGCCGACACCCGACAGACCCTGGGGGGCGATCTCCATGGACTTCCTGACGGACCTGCCGCCGTCCTCTGGGTTCACCACGGTGCTGGTGGTGGTGGACATGCTCACCAAGATGGCACACTTCATCCTATGCCACGGGCTGCCCACAGCCGCCAAAACAGCCCGTCTCTTCCTGCAGCACATCTTCCGCCTCCATGGTCTACTGGACAGGGTGATTTCGGACTGCAGAATTCAGTTCACAGCTCGCTTCTGAAAGAGCCTGATGGCCGCGTTGGAGGTGCAGGTTTGTCTGTCGTCATCGCACCATCCAGAGACTGACAGGGGTACAGAGAAGGTCATCGGTATCCTGGAACAGTATCTCTGTTGCTTCATTAACCAGCAGCAGGACAACTGGGCCGATTACCTGTCCCTGGCGGAGTTTGCTTTTAACAACTCTCAGCACACCTCTACTCAGATGACCCCGTTCTTTGCCAATGTGGGGTACCATCCGCGGCTCTTCCCTCTGGCACCACCGGACTCTCCTGTTCCCGAAACGCAGACCTTCCTGATGGAATTGCATGTGGTCCAACAGTTGGTACGTCAGCAGCTGGATCGGGTGAAGGAGGACTACAAACGGTTCGGCGACCGCTCCCAACGGGCAACGCCCCCGCTGGCAGTCGGAGACCGGGTGTGGCTCTCCACCAAACACCTCCCGTCCGACCGCCCAGAAAAGAAGTTGGACCACCGATTCATCAGCCTATTCCCTGTTGAGGCAATCATCAACCCGGTATTCTACCGACTGACCCTGCCACGATCCATGCGGATCCACCCCATCTTTCACTGGTCCCTTCTGGTTCCTGAGGCCACACCGAGTCCCCTTTGGTGCCCAACAGCACTTGTCACCGTCGCCGAGGACGGATCGGAGGAATATGAAGTCCACAGCGTACGAGACTCCCGCTGGCTGAAGGGTCGTTTCCAATATTTGATTGCGTGGAACGGATACGGGATTGATTTCTCCTGGGTAGATGCCTCCGATGTTCATGCCCCTGACCTGGTACAGGCCTTCCATGAGCAAAACCCAGCCCGACCGCATCCCGATCGTCAGCCCGGGGGAAGGGCCCTGTGGTGAGGGATAGTGTTGTGACCCAGGTTCCTGGACTCGGACTCCTGGACTCAGATGATTCAGAAAGTGAGGGAGAAGACCTGGCAAGGCCTGCTTCTCCTGGGCCCTCTCCCTCCCTGGCACCCACCCAAAGGGAGGAGGAGGGGCCGGCAAGGCCTGATTCTTTCGGGCCTTCTTCTGATTTGGCAACACCCCAAGAACAGTTTTGGAGTGATGCAAGACTGCGCAGATGTGACCGACGCGCGCAGCAGAGGAAGCGTTGGGACAAAGCCAAAGGAATGATGAGTCATGCAGTGACATCTACAGAGGATATAAAGGAGGCGGAACTTCCTGGCTTTTTGTCTTGGACAAAGCAGTGAATTTGCGCGGGCAAACTGTATCAATGGAGGGAAGAATATATTCGTGAGTAATTCTGGCCTTATCTATAATTTCCTAGTTATCTCCAGAGACTTGGCAGGCCCGTGGGTAGACGTGGCCAGAACATTTATCTATGTAAATAAATTAGAAAAGGAGGCCTTTGACTGACTCTTTGTTGGGAGTATTGGGGGAGGGAAACAGAACAGAACCAGATTCTCTTGAGATAACAAAATAACCTCATATTTTGAAAGCCTAGCATTGGTGACCCACCTTTGGGCTTTCTGCATCAGGAATGTTCTCACCTGATGTGGACTACTCATCACCAATGCCCATCAATTTTCTACTCTCCTCCACCAAAAGGGTAGTGGCAGCTACAGCCTCTATGCACAAGGGCCAACTTCGCACTACAGGATCCATCAATTTTGATAAAAATGCTACAAATTTCTTTTTCCCAGCCTATGTCTGAGCCAACATCCTCTTAGCAATACCATTCTCCACTGCTAGAAACAAGTGGAAGGGTTTCTGTAAATCAGACATCTCAACACTGGAGCCTGTATCATTGCTTTCTTCAACTTTTCAAACCTATCTTCATCACCTTTCTTCCACACAACTTTCCATGGCTCTTCTTCCAACAACTTATCATATAGAAACCTGACCTTATCGGTATAGTCATCTATCCACAATCTACAATACCCTACCAGCCCAATAATTTCCTAACCTCCCTCTTCGTCTTTGGTAAAGGCTGTGTTAATATCCCTTCTATCTTATCCGGGTTTATTTTTTTATTTCCTTGATTTATCAAATGTCCTAAATACTTTACCTCTGATTCCATATATTGCAATTTCCTTTTTGACTCTGAAACCATGAATGTCCAAAAAATTTAACAATGCATTTGTATCGTCCTCTGACTTCTTCTCCCTGACAACAATAAGTTATCCACATACTGTGACAGCTGAATACTTCTAGGTGGGCTAAATTTTTCCAACACCTGTTCTAACATTTGCCCAAACAAATTCAGACTCTCTGAAAACCTCTGTGGTAAAACACACCACCGATACTGCTGATTACTGTGGGTATCTGGATCAGCCCATTTGAAAGCAAATATATCCCTTGATTCCTCTGCCAATGGGCCCATCCAAAAAGCATCCTTTAAATCAATTACACTAAAATATTTATGACAATGCAGTATACGGCTCAAAAGTGTATAAGGGTTAGGCACTAGTGAATGGTGGCTTGCAACAAGGCTATTGACCTGTCTTAAGTCGTGAACTAAGTGAACAGATCCATCAGGCTTCCTTACAGGTAATATAGGTGTATTGTATTGAGACACTGCAGGTTCTATTAACCTCTTGCAATAGTTTCTCTATCACTACTTTTAATTTCTTCTTCATCTCCATTGGTATATTGTATTGCTTTTGTTTTATTGGGATAGTTCCCTCCTTTAGGATTACCTTCAGAGGAGGGATATCCAAAATTCCCGTTTTCTTCTGCCTCCCAAACCTATGGTTCGATTTTCTTCTCCTGTTCCTCAGTTAATATATTTACAGTATAAGCAGTATTTATAAATTTAAGCTCACTTCCCAATAGGAATAGGGCATCTCTTCCCAATAGGTTCATCCCTGCTTCTGGTACTAATATTATATTATATTTCCCCATTGTAAATGCACATCTTTCAACAATGGTACATCAAATGGTTCACCTTTTACTCCTTTTATTCTCATTGTTTTTCCATCTTGTTCAATACCTTTTGGCATTTTACAGATAGACGTTCGAGTTGCCCCTATATCGATTAAAAACATATATACCTTCCTAATTGTCCTCTTCTCCCATGAGGGTATAGAGGCGTTGTTTTCTTCTCTGGGGTTTTCTCTTCTCAGGGCAATTTTTTGCAAAATGCCCCTCCTTCCCACATGAAAAACATTTCTTACTACCTATGTTGCCAACATCTGGCTTTCTTCACTGGAGAAATCCCCTTCCTTGTCCAGAGCATTTCTACTGATTAGTGGAAGGTTGTTTTCCAATACCTCTGCCTCTGCCAAACTCTTTCTTTTTGTCTATCAGATTATTAGCAGCCTTCATAACAGACACCATCATTTGGCTTTTCTGTCTGCTCCTTGCCTCATCTCTGTTTGCATAAACTTCTGAGCTTCCTTAAATTGTGATATCAGAGTTAGCCCAGTCCTCAATTTTTTGTATCTTTTTCTGTATATCTAGCCAAGCCTTTGTTACAAATTGCATTTTCATCAGAGAATCATAAGCTGGTGATTCAGGAGAAAGACCAGAATATTTATTCAGACAGTCTTTTTTCCTTTCTAAGATCATCTTTCAACTGTCCCACCTCAAAGACTTTACTTAAGTTCTTCCCTTGAGGTATAGCAGTTCTCGCTCCCTGGAAAAACAATCCTTGTCAAATCCTCCATTTGTTCCCAGTCAGCCAGATCATTATTATTCCAACCAGGATTAGTTAATGGAAATTTAGTATCAGAGGCTACTGGGTTACCTGCCCCCTCTTGGGTTTTATCCCAATAAGCCATAGCAGCTTTCCTGATTTGGGACCTTTCTTCTGGGGAAAACAAATATCCCAGAATAATTTTAACTCAGTATATGTGTATAGATTAGGTCCCAAAAAAAGATCCAAGGATTCAGACAGTTTTATAGGATCTATCTGCAAAAAAGGCATTTGTCTTTTATAATTCCTTATGTCTGAGGATGTAAAGGGCACATTTACAAACATTGTTATAGGCACCCCTGCACCTGTTATTCCATTTGGCATTTCCCTTCAGGGAAGCATCTTATTCTCCTTCATAGTTTGTGATTGTGTAACCTGAGGAGAAGGATTTGGATAATACCTGACATTTAGTAAATCATCCACTTCCTTCTTCAACTGCTGATACTGCAGTGTTGTTGAACTTTCTCACTTCCTCCATCGTCTACACCTGCAGCCCCTCCTCCTGTTCCGTTCTGATTATAAGGACGAGGATGTGGGCAAATGGCATATGCTAATGGGTCCTAACCTTTTTTTTCTTCCTCCTTTTTGCAGTTCTGGGGGGAATGGATCAAACCACTGAATACAGAATCATGGTTCTATGTACAACAGCTGAATTGTTAACTTCTTTTTTTCCAGCACCCTTTTCAAAGCATTTATCCAATAAGGATCTGATTCCCCAAATTTACTCCATCTATAATTTGGCTGTATTAGAATAAACTTTGGCCAAACCCTTGTGCAGTATTCAATCATAGACACTTCCTTGTTTATCTAACTTCCTTGTGTAAGTATTCAGCCAATCCTCCTTCTACTGAGTTAATAGCTCCCCCAAAGGAGAAAGCGGGGGTGGGGGAGAAATAGAGAGTGTTTCACTACTGGTAGTATTTTTAGGATCCTTAACAAATTTCCCAGTCCGGGGCCTCATAGCTGACGCCTCCCTCCTTGAACTCCTTTGTCCCTTATGAAAAGAACACTCAACACGCTTAACCTCTGGCCACTCCAGTAGCCCAGAAATGAAACCGCAGAGGAAAGCTCACATCAGCAAGTTCAAAGTGCATCCTAAGCACTTCTATTGCATCTCAATGTACACACAGCACCAGACATTCAAGGAGTTAGACCACCCCAACTAGATTTCCCTTAATTACCCTGTACTTACACTCACTCTGGGTCAGTGCACTGTATTCCTGTCCCTTATGGCTCAGACTTCCCTGCTTTGATGTTCAGGTCTCCATCACATCAGGTTGAAGAAGAGTAGTCCCCCTGGAAAAGAAGTACCCTTGAAACGCTAAAATCAGTATCTCCTCAGGTAAAATCCCTCTCCAGATGGATGTCTTCAAGTCCCTGTTCAGGCACCAATTGCGAGATTTAAAAACCCAACCTCATAGAAAGTAATGTGGAGACCATGAGCAATTAAAAAGCAGATTTATTTCATATATATGTGTGTGTGTGCGCGCAAACACACACACACACTCACACACGCTCACACGTATATAAAAATCAGGGTTCTCCCAAGAAAGAGAAAACATCTTACAGGTCTGAATACATGGTTTAAATACATTTTCAAACAATCAGCAAAGCAATTAAATGCCCCTTCTTATCATTGTTTATCAGTCGTTACATAAAGTTTTTGGCTTATTCAGCAACATATTCCCCAATTAGAAATACCCAATGGAAATACCCTACCCAAATGTCCTTTTACAATTAATTGGAATGTCAGCTTCCTTCCTATTATTAAATTAGCTTGCGTCAGCCTGACCCAACTCAGAATGTACTAACCAAGTTTATGTCCTTTTTTTCTCAGAAAAGGCATCATACATACTTTCTTATCTAAAAACCTTACAAGCTAATTAGCTTAGGTTAGTTTAGGTCACGAGAAGCGTAAATATGGAGTCACGGAAACTGTTCTTTTACAGGAATAATTCTGTTTCTCTCACTCATGGACAGAGGAAGAAAGGGAGGAAGGATCTTATATTTGCACATGATGTTTCTTACTGTACTAACTGCCAAAATTTTGGGAGAGGGGTTATTCACTTCCTATAGGCATTAACCTTATCCTATAGGCAGACTAATTTTCTGGCTTTGAAATGAATTTCAGTAAGTATTTTAAAAATACATTCCTAATTTTGTTTTCTTGTTTCTTTTAGAAAAAACATCAGGAAGCATTGCCTCTGTATGAACGTGCACTGAAAATTTATGAAGACAGCTTTGGGCATATGCATCCTCGTGTAGGGGAAACATTAAAAAATTTGGCTGTGCTAAGGTATCAAGTAAACGTGTTTGTTCTATTCTAGATAAATAAATTTCCACTTATTATAGTAGCTCCTTATATTGATATAATTGAATGCAAGAATATCAGAAGCATTTATGCAGGCATATTTCAAGGCACTTAGTCTGCTTCTAGCCTTGCAAGATCCAGCTAAGGGTGGAAGCTACATATGACTGAATGACTGAATAATAAAATTCTCCATATTGTTGAATCCAGTCTGTAATGGGAAAGATGGTGGATGTTTCTGTGTATACAGATGACTTAGTATGAGGATTAGGTACAAAATGTATTATGAATCTTTAATGGAATAACAGAGTTAAAAGAGATCTTAGGGAGTCCTCTAATTCAACCTCCTGCTCAAAAAAATACCTTTATTAAGACTTTATTAATAGGACTTCGTCATCTTCCGGACCTTCGGACCTTCCGCCGCGAGCTTAAAACATACTTATTTAATTGCACAGGACTGAGCTAGATTTTAATTTACGGGTTTTAAATTGGGTTTTATTTTCATATTTTTAATTTAGGCTTTTAGAATAAGTTTTTTAATTGTTTTTAGACTGTATTTATCTATTTTTAAATGCCTGTAAACCGCCCTGAGTCCTTCGGGAGATAGGGCGGTATATAAATTTAAATAATAAATAAATAAATAAATAAATATTAAGTCCTACTTTCTTTTCTCCCCAAAGCTATGAAGGGGGTGAGTTTGAGAAGGCTGCTGAGCTCTATAAGAAAGCCATGGAAATTAAAGAAGAAGAGATGCTGGTAATGGGTGGAAAAGCTACTTCCCATCACTCATCAACTGGAGATACACTCAGCATTAAAAGTGCTTTTTCTCACAACATGTATTTTCAACATGGACCAAGATAATGAAAAGTAGCATATTAATCATTAGAAGGAAATATTTTTGCTGAAAAGAAATAACGTTTCATTTTAAAAGAGTGGGAAAAGATAGGAGAAAAAAAGTTAAAGATTTGTATTAGTTTATGTTTAAACTAACACTGATTTTGAGCTAAGGTGCACTGTTTTTAAAGATTTGGCTAATGTTTCAAAAAATATCTGTTATGCTATTAATTTTTCTACCTTTTTTTAGAAACAACTTGAGTTGTTCTGCCCCCCCATTAAGTAAGTAAAAATCATTTACTGGCCATTTGGATTTTTGGATTGCCATTTTTCTTCATTGCAGAAAGTAGTTACAAATGAAACTAGGAATTATCAGAACAATTACAATCTGCATATTATTGCAGAAGCTTTAATCTCAATGAGATTATTTTTTTATTTGTAAAAATTAAATGTATAGTCAAAATTAAGTATTTGACTACTTATACAGATAAATATAGATAGTCTTTATGATGATAATTGACCTCAAAATTTTGCTAAGCAAGGCAATTTTTAACTAAGTTTTGTGCCATTTTAGGACTTTTGGGTACAATTGTTAAGTGAATTACTGCAATTATTAAGTGAATTATGTGATCATTAAGTGAATCTGGTTTCTCTCATTGACATTGCATCTCCAGAAATGGTGTTCACATGACTCCAGCACAGTGCAACAGTCATAAATACATGCGAGTTGCCAAGTATCCAAATTTTGATCATGTGACCAGAGGGATATTACAACAATCGTTAAGTGTGAAAATTAATCATAAGTCACTTTTTTCAGTCTCTAAATGAATGTTTGTAAGTTGAGGACTACCTGTGGTTGAGATATAGAATAGGAAAACTAGATCTGAATAGAAATATTTAAAAATAATAACACAAATGTCTAATTGCTAAAAATGTAGACTTTGGAGTAGAAACCTTACCTTACCTTAAATATGTTTTTGTTTCATTTGTCCTACAGTTTAGTATTATACGGATATGCTTACCACTTTCCCTGTAATTCTTTATGCTTTTCTAAGGACTGGGAAATCACTGTTGTTTATGTTCTTTAACTCTACTTTGGTACCCAAATATGGTCTTGGTTTACTGAAAAAAGCTAATTTCAAATATTGGTTTAGGAAAGTGAAGTTTCAATAAACTATAATAAACATTATCCACAGTATAGAATTGCATTTGTACTTTTTATTGTACTTAATTGAATGAAAATTTTTATTTTCCATGGGATACTAAGTTGTAAGGAGGGAAGCTTGGGATTAAATGACAATAGATAATTCATGACAACAAATACATGTCATTATCATCTGCTTTTGGGGCACAAATATGTAAGAGTGGCATTTGTTGGTAATATCACTGCATGCATGATTGTTGTATCATTGTCATATCTTCAAGCCACAACATGTCTGAATGTATGTCTGAATTTTGTTCTAATAGGACAGGGGTGTCAAACTCGATTTCATTGAGGCCCGCGTCAGGGTTGTGTTTGACTTGGGGGTGTTTGTGGGCATGGCCAGAGTGGGCGTGGCCAGCTAAACATCACTTGGGTTGGGGCACCTGTCATGGCCCAAGGGCTCTGCCACTGAAAATGGGCACCTAGCTCCGTTTTCGGCTGCGACGGCCCCCTGCAACCCTCTGCCAGTGTATACAGAGCTTGGGAGGGCTATCTGTGGCCCTTGTGAGCTCAGTTTTCGCCTGTGATGGCTTCCTGCAATCCTCTGCCACCAAAAACAGAGCTCAGGAGGGCCACATGCAGCCCTCCTGAGCTCTGTTTTTGCTGACAGAGGCACTGCAGGTCAGTTCTTTGCTATTTCCAGGGTGGCCCCGTGGGCTGGATCTGGCCCCCGGGCCTTGAGTTTGACACCTCTGTAATACAACATTGTACTATTGAAAACTAATCTAAAACTCCTATGAAATGTGTCCTAACTGAGCTATATGCTAAATATCATCTATTTTCCTATCACTCATTGTCTTTAGTGGTATGTTTTTTGAATCCTTTTTATACTTCAAAAGCTAGGAAATAAAGATATTTAAACTTGTTCTGAGTATTCAGCCTTATATAAATGAATTCATGACAATTTTGAATATTATTTATTATTTTTATTTTAACAATTAAAAAAGACTTAATTTCACATATTAAAAATCCAAATCTCTCAGGAAAATCATCAAGATAAGAACTGTACAGGTAGTTCTCAACTTACGACTAACAGCTCAAAATTTATGTTGCTAAGTGAGAAATTTGTTAAGTGAGTTTTGGCCCATTTTACAACTTTTGCTACATTTGTTAAGTGAATGACTGCAGTAGTTCAATAAGTAACATGGTTGTTAAGTGAATCTGGCTTCCCCATTGACTTTGCTTGTCAGAATGTGTCAAAAGATGATCATATGACCCAGGGACACAACCGTCATAAATGTGAGTCAGTTGTCAAGCATCCGAATCGGGGTGAAATCTAAAAATTCTCCCTGCCAGTTCTGTGGGCGTGGCTTAATTGGTGGGCATGGCTTGGTGGTCAGATGACCAGGTGGGTGTGGCCAATAACAGTAAATAAAAATAATAAACAAAGTACACAAAACAATAAAAGGTACCAAAAACCAACTTTCACATTTTACACACACACAACACAACACAACACAACACAACACAACTGACTCACACACAGTGTAAAAGCAGCTGCACTTCACCCAAAATGGCCCCTGCAGCAAGCAGGAACCTCACACAGCCACAAAAAGCTCAAAAACCAACTTTCATACTTTACACACACACAACACAATACAACACAACTGACTCACACACACACACAAAATGCCACATTTAGTATTGTGAGATTCTATATGTATGTAGTTAGAGTGAAACACTACAGAAACACCAAATCTCAGAAAGCTGCACAAATATTTTATTATTTTATTTTATTTTATTTTTTATTTTTTTTATTTTTTTATTACTTTTTTCCAACAAACAAAAAAAGAAAATACATTATTACACCCTTGTGCTATACATAAAAAGGAAGATTTGGGTCTTCGGATATATCCTCATGATTGCCAAAATCCACGTTCTCGAGGTACAGGTACCGAAGCGTCCAATGTTCCAAGCGCATAGTCCACAAATGGTTTCCAAGTCTTCCAGAAAATATCTTCTTTATACACACCACTTCTAATTTTAATATCACATGTCATTTTATCATTTAAAGCCAATTTCCACATTTCAGAATTCCACTCTTCTATTCTAAAAATCACATCTAGTTTCCAATATCTAGCTATTATAATTCTACCTATTATAATCATAATTCTAATCAATTCTTTTTCATACCTGGCAGGGGAGACACCATGATCATTATTATTTTATTTTATTTATATTTTTTAGATAAAAGGAACTAATTTAAAACTTCCTTAACTTTAAATTGCTATGTCTAAAAAAACTCCAATTAACTATTTTTTTAAAGTCCCCCCCCACGAAAAACCCCCAGTTTCTTACCCAATTCAAGGGACAACGCAGGCAGATTGAGTTGCTCACCATGAGATGGATTGCAGGTAGGCAGATTGAGTTGCTGGCTGATGCAATTGATTGCAGCAGCCAAAGCAAGGCAAGCCTGAAAGAAGCAGCAAGCTGCCAAGTAGGCAAGGGGGACCGGGTGATTGGGTGGGCTGGGGGGGGGGGCAGGGATTTTTGCTACTAGTTCTCCGAACTGCCCACCCCCATCGCTATTGGATCGCCTGATCTGGGAGCATTTCACCCCGATCCGAATGTAAATCACATGTCCGTGGGGATGCTGCAAAGGTCATAAGTATGAAAAATAGTCATGTCACTTTTTTCAGTGTTTTGACTGGTCACTAAACAAACTGTTTAGTGGACTATCTCTACTTTGAAAGTATTATCATATATGAACAAGTGAAACTGACCTCTGAAAGCTGAATTTTCTAAATACTCTATCATCTTGAATTTCAAAGCTATATAACAAAATTATTTAAAATTCAAGATTCATGTGTTTGGCACTGGAAACAAAACAAAAGCATGATATTGAAACCAGAAACAGACACAAAACTCAAAAGAGTGGTTTTTAAACAATCAATGATGAACTTTTTCCATATAATTCAAGAACTTTACATAAATTGAACAAAATCTTTTAAAATTGTGTAAAAGCTGTATTAAAAGCTAAATGAATAAATGCCTTTATTCCTGGTATTGAAATTATTTTTAACAAGACTGTTAGCCAAATTCAGAGTCAAAGATGGAGCAAAAAATTATAAAAATGAATTATAAAACTTCATTGAAGTAACTGTACAATTATAAACAATAATACCCTTTAGAAGTACCATACAGTATTTTAGTCAGCAAACTCTAATTTCTTGTGCTCAAAAGGTAAATGTTTAAAAGCAAGGTCTTTTAATACTACTATGTTTAACAATATATTGTTATATATTAATTGCAAGTCACATAAGTGCATTTCAATAAACAGCTATAGAAATATTCATTTGGAAGGTCTTTTTTCATGAATGAAATTGCATCACACTAAAATTGTTTTAAAATTATGGCCACAATAGAATTCAATACAAATATTTCTAGTCATGCTTCTCAAATTTCTAAACTTAAAAATAAATGTTACCAAAGTGATAATTTAAAATATTATATTTAAATACATTACTTTAAAGAAAGTGATTGTTGAAAGCTTGTGTTGTGACCCAGGTTCCGGACTCCCAGAACAGCTTGGAGTGAGAAAACCTTTAAGGATATCAAATCTAGACTCAAAAATCAGTATCACTGTGGTCAGTCATTCCGCCATTTCTGACTCTTTGTGACCTAATAAATAAATTGGCAGGATTGTCTGCCAGTGATTGCTTTATTTAGTTATTATACGTTCATGTTTACAATCAGTAATATTGTATAGCTATCTTGTCTTCTCCCCAGTATTGTTGTCAGATCCCATTCAAATGGAGGGAGAGGGAACATGGTGATAAGCTGTATTTTTATAACCTTTTTCCTGGCATCTAAGCACCCTGCAGTATCCTCACCTTCTTTGGAATTTAATAAGGAGGAAGGGCCATGTAGATTGTTTCAGTTTGCTGAAAGCGGAAGAAGATCCTGGGAACAGATCCTCATCTGTTTCTCAAGACGGCAGTTACAATAAACATCTTCACACCTATGGATTGGCTGAATCCACATTTGGATTGGAGGGAGGGATTCTAAACCCCTATTTCTAACTGCATAGTTTGAGAGGAAATTTAGAGTCTGCTATGCGTGTCCTGCTATCACTTCTTCTCAATAAAAGGTTCCTTTTGAAATACCACGTTTCAAGAATCTATACTTCCTTGGAAAAGGAGGAGAGGCAGGGCCCGACAATTGTTTTTGCATCAAATATTAAACATTTATTGGTGTTTTTAGTGAACCATATTGTTTTGATTTATGCAATTTATTTAGATCTTAACTTGACTTTTAAGATTAAACTCTTTATCTTCTTGTTGTCCAAGGTCTCTCAACAATTTTCTCCTGCAGCACAGAACAAAGGCATCACATTGTTTATGCCAGCCTTTCTCATAGTCATCTTTTCATAGCCATACATTATGACTGAAAGACCACAGTTTGACAGTAGATACTTTTAATAATAATAATAGAATGATTCATTATACTTTGATATTTTGAGTAGATTTGTCACAATCTTTCTTTCAGAATAATTTATTTCATGCATACAAATTCTATATCTGAATTTCTGGGCCAAAGAATTTCTACCAGAAATTCCCAAGATCAAGTGATCTGCTTTTGTGATCTTCTAACAAGCAAAGTCGATAGGGAAGCCAGATTCACTTAACAACCGGGTAACTAACTTATCAACTGCAGTGATTCACTTAATGGGGCAAAATTCACTTAACAAATGTTTCACTTAACAAAAATTTTGGGCTCAATTGTGGACGTAATTCAAGAAGTACCTGTACTGATTTATCTTTTCCAGGTTTTTTTGGCCAGTATGTTTTTCAGATCTGTTTACAAATTGCAAACAATATATCAACAGCATTGCCTTATAAGATTTTAAAAAGTTATGTTGACATTTCATCAACACTTTTGTTATTAACTGTATTTTCTAGAGTCCATTTAATTTCACTTTCCATTTTATTCAAATCTAAATTATTTGGGTGAATCATCACTTCCATTGTGGATAGCTAAACTGGGATTTTTATAGTGTTTCTTTTTAACTTTAATCCAATTGTTTATTAGGGAATCTCTAATCAAATGTCTGTGGAAATACTTTTGTTTCGTATGGCCTGTTTCCCACAGGAAGGCATACCATCCTCTCTGCAGGTCATGGCCTTCTATAGCTAGTATTCTTTTATTCTTTAAATTGATCCAGTCTTTTAACCAAACTAGTGTTGCTGCACTATAATATAATTCCCAATTTGGTAATCCAAATCCTCCTCTGCTCTTCATATCTTGTAGAAGATCTATTAGATATTCATGGAAAATTAAAAACACTACAGGACCTCCAAGAATAAGGATTACGGGTTGACTGGTGGGCCTATCTTCGGTTACAAAATCGATACAAACAAGATATAAAAGAATATGGAATATATCTTAAACTACAGCAATTAGATAAAATTTTACTAGGGCCAGACAAAAAAAAATTACCCAAATTTATAAATACTTGCTAGAAGTAGAATTGGAAGAAGAAGTAGTGAAAGGATGTATGATTGCATGAGGTCAAAATATTGGACATAATATAAATTTATCAGATTGAGAGAAAATATGGAACAGAAATTATAAACTAACAAAATCAGCAGCATACAAAGAAAATGCATATAAAATGTTCTACAGGTGGCACCTGCCACCATCGAGACTAGCGAAAATATATCCCAAAATGTCTCCCATATGCTGGAAATGTAAAAATAAAGAGGGAACATATTATCATATGTGGTGGTCCTGCCCTGAATCATGTAAATATTGGTTAAAAATTAAAAAGTGGCTACAAGAAATCACGAATGAATAATTGGATCTAGAACCCGAACTTTTTTTATTGGTGATTTTAAAAAAAAATACGTGAAGAGTATAAAATATTTAATACTACATATATTAACTGCTGCTGGGATGGCCTTCGCTCAGTTGGAAACAGCCATGTGTGCCCTCAGAGAGACTTATTATACAAAAGATTACGAATTGCGCAGAAATGGACAAACTAACTCTGAAGGATAAAGAGACATCAGTATTTTATAGTATATGGGAACGGTGGGATGGATGGATGGAAAGGAGATAGGAATATTTAGTTACTAAGTATAATCAATAGATAAAATAAGAACACAAATATGTATAATTTAATGTTTGTCATTATTGCACGGATTATTGTTAGATGAAAAACACCACAAATAGCTGTTAAATGATATAAGCTTTTCTTTTTCCTTTTTTTCTATGCTTTTAATGTAAAAAAGTTCAATAAAGTATATATATATAATTTCACTTTCCAAAATGTTTGACTCTAACTTAATGATTATATTATTATGTTAGTGGTAGTGTTGATTTACCACTTAAAAGAAGCAAAGAGATAATTACAAGTATCTCTTGTAATTATCCCAACTTACCATAGCAATTGGGACCAGAGTTTCCTTTGCTAAAAAAAAATCCTTTGATGTACCTATTATAATCTGATAGCAACCTCTGCAGTTTTGGTTGTCACCGTTAACAGAATCCCATGGTTGTTAGGCACATAAATTTCCTGCTGGCTTCCCTCAATCAAATCATTGGGGGAAGCTGGCAGGAAGTTTTAAATCCCAAAAGGCTTGCCAGGGGGCTGGCAGGCAGGTAAGTGCTTGCTAATGGATGGGGAAGGGTGAGGCTCGGAGGAGGTAGGGTGCAGGGGGTAGATGAGGGTGCAAGAGAGGAGGGAGGGCTTGTGGAAGGTTCTGGGATGGTGTATAGAGGCATGCAAGGGAGGTACAGTGTGACTCAGCAAGGATTCACAAGGGTAGTACAATGAAAATCAGGGAAGGTATGCATGAGTACGAGGTATGGCGAGAGTCATGGAAGTTATATGAAGGTATAAGGGAAGTGCATTTAGATTAAAGAGGTTTTCTGGGTTAGCCAGGACAGAAAATTAGAAATACATGAGACTTTGAATTATAGTTAGAGATTAAATGGAAGGATTTTACAGAAAATATGATTAATAAAAAGAAATTAAAGGAGTATATTGATAATTGGCTAAAACAACATTTAATGACTGTTTGGATGCAAGTGAAACTTATGAGGGGTTACTTTACTCAATTCAGCTATTTGTAAAAGAAGAAATCTCAAAAGATACAAAGGATATAGGATGAAATTAAAATTACAGAAACTGAACTGCAGAAAACATTAATGGACTCTAAAATTCTATATCAAATTAGTTGTTACATCAGCAATTATTCTTTCAGGTACAGAGACAAAACTGAACTATACCATATAAAGACATTTTGAGTTTGCAAATAAACCAGACTGTTTATTAAATTGAGAAAATTATAAAGAAAATTCTTTATAATTTTTTATAAAGTGATTCTTTATAAAGAATTATTTATAAAGTGATACTGTATTAACAGATAACAAATCTATTGAAATGCCTTTCATAATTTTTACTCCAATATCTACAAGAAGCAGGAAATAGATATAATACAAAATCTCTGAAACAAAGTTGTTTTACCACAAATGTTTTTATTCCAGATACTGCTGATACTGATGACTAATGTTCTATTTAAACAATGGCCAAAGGATATTTCTAAGTTTTTATATGGCAAAAGAAAAAAAAACAGGAATTAAATATAAATTGTTGCAAAATGCTAAAGAGGTGGTTTGGGTTTACCAGATTTAAAACTACTTTGATGCTTGTTTGGTCTAGATGAAAAACTGGGTGATGCTTATAAATAAGAGATTACTTGAATTGGAAGGCCATGAATGAGATTTAGGTGGCATGCCTATCCATGGTACAACAAAGTTAAAATAAATGCTGATGACAACAATCATTTTGTTAAGTATGCCATTTTAAGTTTGGAATAAATGTAAAACAAAGCTTTCCCACAAAGTACTTCTAGGTGGCATTTAGAAAAGAAATGATGGTGAGATCAGACCAGTGGACTTTTACCCAAGTCTTTGACTCAAATCAAAAGAATTGGAATCAGAAGGACGCCTTTTGCATTGGCTTCCATACTTACAGTTTAAGAAATTTAAATTAGGCAAAAAAGTTGTGGGTTTGAATTTCCAAAATACGAATTTGAAATTGTATTAGGTGCTGAAATTGTATTATGTGCTAATGATGAAAATGTTGGTGCTAAGAGCTATTAAATGTTGAATCTGAATTTGGAAAACGAATATGTGAAAGACAGGGTGTTGGTCCTACTGTGTACGCCTCTTCTCCAATGATGCGGAATGGGCCAGAAGCAGGTTGCTACAGTGAATTCTGCCCAGAGACTGAGTCAAAATTGTTAGCCACACCTCCTCTTGCGACCGTTGGCCCTAGTTTTCAGCGAAGATAGCCTGAAAGAGAAGGTCAGCCAAAAGTTAGTAAGGACCGGCTCTAGGCCTCCAAGGCTGGGTGGGGCTGGCCCATTCTGCATCATTGGAGAAGAGGCGTTCGCGGTAGGACCATTGCCCTTTCTCCCAATGGAATGCGGAATGGGCCAGAAGTGGGATATACCAAAGTTTGGCTGTCCTAAGAGCGGGATGCCGTGGGGACTAGAAGCCCTAGGGCCAAATGAACCTGTTGAAGGACCCTCCTCCCAAATGAAGCTTCTGCAGAACCATAGACATCTAATTTATAATGCCTTATAAAAGACGAGGAAGTCCAGGTGGCCGCCCTGCAAATTTCCTCAAGGGAGACTTGCATGGCCCATGCAGCGGTGGTAGCTGCACCTGGTGTCGAATGCGCAGTAATGCGCTTGGGAACAGGCTGCCTGAATTTCATAAGCCCAGGCAATACACGCCCTGATCCAGTGACCAATGGCTGAAGGGGACACCTTGGTGTCTAGTGAAGTCAGCTGGAATGAAACAAAGATAGCCTCAGACTTCCTGGTGGGCACAGTTCATTTGATATAAAAAAAATTTAATTGAAAAAGTTTTACAAAATTTTTTCCCCATACATCCCTCCCTCCCTCCCCCCAACCCTAATCCTTTCCCTCCCTCCTCCCTCCTTCCCCCATCCCCTCTCTCCCCCCCCTCCGACTTCCCAGAGCAAATACAGGGTATCGTATCTAACAATCATGAACTAAAATATGCTAATTAACATAAACTCCCATCCCTCTTCTTAAACCTCAACTCCCCTTTTCCATAAAAAAAAGGAAAAAAAAGAAAAATATTAATACTAATGCAATTACCTTCTATTCATTTAAAAGCTATTTAGTATTTTGTTATTTCAATCTCTATTGTATATATCTTTCAAAAATAATCTTTCAAATATGGTGATAATTCTACCTTCTCATCATTAAATTTAAAGTCCAATCTTCTGTATTAAACAATATCCCATCTTCCAATGTTGTAATATCAAAAATTATTCCTCAATGTACTTTATAATCCATCATATTATCTCCATCATACTTAATAATAAACATCATCTTTCCTTATATGAATTTAACATATATATATTTTTATTTGCATTTATATTCCGCCCTTCTCCGAAGACTCAGGGCGGCTTACACTATGTTAAGCAATAGTCTTCATCCATTTGTATATTATATACAAAGTCAACTTATTGCCCCCAACAATCTGGGTCCTCATTTTACCTACCTTATAAAGGATGGAAGGCTGAATCAACCTTGGGCCTGGTGGGACTTGAACCTGCAGTAATTGCAAGCAGCTGTGTTAATAACAGACTGTCTTAGCAATCTGAGCCACCAGAGGCCCATTTACCTCATATTCTTCCCCATATTCCCCATACCATAACTTTCTAAACAATTTACACCCCATTTATCATACAATCCATAACTTCTTACTTTTTCTATCCCATGAAAGGAAAGTCTTTTCATTTGAAAATATTACTTCTTTACTCCTTGCTAATTACGTTTAGTAATTACTATCATACTTTGATCCTTCCCTGTGGCTTTCTGTGTTTCTTCTCCCAAATTTACAACCCCAATTTTAGGTTATATTTGCTTTGCTTCCTTCTCCCCTTTTTTAAACATTCCCACCTCTCCTTTCATCTTAACTTCTAACAATGGCAGACTTCCAACCTTCAATACTTTAATGTAAAAATCCCTTGCTTTAAAAACTGTATTAAGACAATATCTCCCTCCCTTATAGATTACTGTTAATCCAGCTGGTACATTCCATCTATACTGTATCTGGAGATTTCTAACTTGATCCACCAAAAAAGCATATTCTTTTCTATTTCTTAACATTTTAGGCGGAATTTCTTTCAGTACCAATACCTCTTGTCCCAATATTTGAATTTTATTTTTATAAGAAGCTCATTCTTAATCTTCCTAGATGTAAAATAAATTACTACATCTGTTGGCAAATGTCTCTGCTTTGCAACCCATGAATTAACACGATAAATTTTTTCAATTTGGATTTCAAAGTCCACTGGTTTCTGTCCGATCAGCTGTGCAAAAGCCTCTGCAAAAATCTTTTTCAAGTCCTCGCGTTTATTTTCTTTCAAACCTCTTACTCTCAATGCAAATTCCATAACTCTGTATTGCAATAGAACCCGCTCTTCTTCTGCTCTCTCCGCCTTAATCTGGAGAACCTCTATTTTGTTTTTTAAGTCCAAATTAACTTGTTTAATTTTTTCAACTCTGTCATCCAACTGCTTTCTATTCTCTGCCTTGGTCTGAAACTCCTCTATTTTGCTTTTTAAATTCGAATTAACTTGATCCATCTCTTCCACTTTTTCACCCAATTGTTTTGTGTATTCAATCAAAGTCTTCAATGCTGCCAGCATTTCTTCTTGTATCTCTTCAACCTCAGCTGCAACAAAGTCTTTAATTTTCAATATTTTCTCCTCAATTTCCTTAATTTTTTTATCCCGAACAGAAATTTGAGCCTTCAGAAATTCCTTCAGCTCCTCTTGTAGTTTATATAGTTGAACTAACGGCGCTCCAACTTCCTTGAAAACAGCAGGCTGTATTTGTACAGAAGCCATCTTACTTTAATTTTATAATTTGAAACAAAGTCAAAGTCTTTCCATAAACACAGTATTTAAGATAAATTAGCTCAGTTGTATAATCCTTCCAGCTTTCACTTTATAGTTTCTTCATATAAACGTATAATCCAGCAAGTTTAAGCAAAGTTACAAACCGTAACAATGTTAATAAGCACCTCTTTGTCTTTCACTTTCACACCCTTTATACTCAGACGCCAATTCCTTTCTTCTCGAACAAAATCCACACGGGGTTGATGTCTGGTACTTACATCTACATTGCCTCCTGGCATTGCTCTGTCTGGTTAAGTCAAAAATCCATTTAAACTCATTATCGATCACAGATGTGGATGCGGGCGTTTTGCTCTTCCAAAGACAGAGGCGTCCTGGATCCGGAGCTCTTCGGGTTATTAAGAGAGCTCTTCCCTTCAAGCCTCCAGGATCATTCCTGGAGCTTTGGGGGGAGCTTTACCTCCACCCGATCGCTCACCTTTCCCTCTTCACCCAAGGGAAAGGTTTTCCAAGCTGCTAGACAGCTGATTTTTGCTGTCTTAGCGGCTCTATGTGATCCAGGGCTGGTGCTAAAAAGACCATCTTCAACGACCAGCGGAGCCACAGGAAGTCCATTTGATATAAATTTTAAGGGCCTGTGGAACATCCAAGGTATGTCATGCTTTCTCCAAGGGATGGGAAGGTCGAGGACAGAAGTTAGGCAATATGACCTCCTGGGCTCTGTGGAACTAGGAGTTCACTTTGGGAATGAACGAGGGGTCAAGTCGCAAGACGACCTTGTCAGAATGGAAAATACAAAGGTCGGCCCACACAGAGAGGGCTATCAGTTCAGAAATGCGCCGTGCTGATGTGATGGCCACCAGGAATGCCACCTTAAGGGTAAGGAACCTGAGGCTCGCAGTGTGCGAGCACTCAAAGGGTGGTAGTGTCAATGCCTTTAATACCCTGGGTAAGTCCCAGGTAGGGTATCAGTGAACAACCGGAGGGCGGATGTTACTTGCCCCCTGCAGGAACCTGCAGATGACTGGGTGATGTCCCAGCGGCTCCCTGTCTGCCCTCGACAAGACGGTGGAAAGGGCCACCACTTGTCTTCTGATGATGTTGTGGGCCAGCCCTTTGTCAAGTCCATTCTGTAGGAAATCAAGCACCTGTGGAACAGAAGCTGAGACAGGATTAATATAGTGCTGGGCGCACAAGGCAACAAATACCTTCCAGGTCGAATTGTAGATCCTGATAGTGGACTGCTTGTTTGCCTGAATGGTCCGGATGACCTTGTCAGAGTAGTTCTCTGTCCTCAAGAGGACCCCCTCAAGTGCCAGGTGGTCAACTGGAGCCACTGAGGCTCCGGATGGAGAAGAATCCCCTGGCTGAGAGAGATCCTCTCTGGAGGAATCCTCCAAGGTCTTGATGCAGATAGGTTGAGTAGTTCCACGAACCACAGTCTTTGTGGCCAGTAAGGAGCCACCAGAATGACTTCTACGCCCTCTGCAATGATCTTGTGAATCACCCCTGGTATCGGGGAGAGGTGGAAAAGCATAAAGGAGACCAGAGAGCCAGGGGCAGTGGAGGGCATTGGTCCCTTCCTCCCCTTGGGTCTGAAACCTTGTGATATAATGAGATAGCTGTGCATTCAGGCGTTGAGGTGAACAGGTCCATTAGTGGTGTTCCAAATCGGGAGCAGATCTGTAGAAAGATGTTGGGGTGGAGATGCCACTCGGCGTTGTCCACCGTGATCTGGCTCAGGAAGTCTGCCTGAGCGTTTGCCTCGCCAGCAATGTGTTCCGCTTTGAGAGATCTTAGGTTGGTTTCTGTCCACCTGCCCAGTTCGAGGGCTTCCTTCATGAGACTTCGTGAAGGGGTACCGCCCTGGCGGTTGATGTGTGCCTTTGTGGCGACATTGTCCGTCAGTATGAGTATGTGATGTCCTTGGACAGAGCTCTGAAAGTGCCTCAGAGCCAGATGGATCACCCTCAACTCCAACCAGTTTATGTTGTTGGCTAGGTCCTGTGGGGACCAGTGACCTTGAGCCACTTGGGAGTTGAGGTGGGTTCCCCAGCTGTAAAGGCTGGTATCCGATGTCAGAACCATCCTCTGAGGCTCCTGTATGGGGGAACCTCTGTCAAGGGCTGATGACTCCCACCAGTGGAGGGACCATCTCACAGTAAGGGGAACCCTGATTTTTGTTTGGAAATTGGCAGTGCCCGCCCGTTGATATGGTAGCAGGAGCCACTGAAGCCTCTGGGTGTGTAGCTGAGCCCATGGTACAATTTGTATGCAAGAGATCATCTTGCCTAGTAGTTCGGACAGCGTGGCCAAGGGAATCTTGGGGTGCTGCTGAACCTGAACTGTAGGCTGTCCCTCCTTTCCTGGGACAGGAAGACCTGCCCCAGGGTGGAATCTATGATGGCTCCAAGGTGGATCAACCAAGTGACTGGTGTCAGATGACTCTTTGGGTAATTCACCAGAAACCCATGGTCCTGTAAGGTTTGTAATGTCAAGTCTAGGTGTTCCATCACTTCTGGAGAGAGGATGCCTGAATCAATATGTCATCTAGATAAGCTTGCAGCCTTTTTCGTGAAGCAGCGCGGGGCCGATACCAGGCCAAAGGGCAGGGTGCGGTTTATATATATATTTATATATATACAAGTTTTTATTGGTTTTTCAATTTCTCCCCTCCCTCACAACTACAATTCATGAACAGAGTATTGACATTTTCTTATTTTATACAATTCAACATATTCAAATAAATTTTTCTTAGTTACAATTTTAGCCAAGATGTTCCTTTCCCCCCCCCCATAGTTTTTTATTCCTTTCCTAATATTTCTTTGCATATTTTATTGAATCACATCTACTTTCGCCCTTCATTTTCTAATTTCTCCATGTTCTTTTTATTCATATTCATTTCCTTTTAATTCCTTTTTTTGTTTAACTATTTCAGTTTTTATACTTGGAATATTTTTGGGGTTGTCTTTTCTCCATTTCCTTTTCACAGCAATCTCTTCCCTTGCACTCCTCTCCCTCACTCCTTTCTTCCTACTTCCTTTCTTCCTCTCTTCTCCTCGTTCTTTTCAACTTCCCTTTCCCTTCTCCTCCTCCACCCTGCTTCCTCCCTATCTAATCTTCTCTCCTACACTTACTTCCCTTGCCTTACCTCCTCTCCTCTTCCCTTCCTTCTTTCTCTCTCCCTCTCTTTCCCTTCCAACTCTCTCTTCCTCTTATCTCTCTCCATTGCTGTATCTATTTTCAATATCTCTAATGTCCAGACATCCCCAATTCTCTCATTTATTATACATATTTTTGAAACATCCTCTCCCATATTTTAAACCTTAACATTGTCTTCATCTTATTTCATTTATATCATACAATCAATTGGTACAACTTTCCACCTCTTATTTTCTTAACATTTCTATTCAAAATTCAATACTTACTATTTTCTTCCAACAATGTACATCATTTACTGACGTTTCAATTTTATTCCCTTTTACATCTTAAATTCCAATCATCTTCATTTATAAACCATACTATTCCAAATTAGCTCTGCTGGATTTTCCATTCTTTTATAAATTTAAAATTTATATCTTAATCAACTTTAATTTTTTTCATTCCATGCATTATCCAACACAAAAAAAGAAAAGAAAAAAAGGAAGCAAGTCTATCTCTACTTTAATTTCTTTTTTTTATTAATTTTTCTCTTACTTCTAACTGTTTTCTTTCAGTCTCTCCCAGATCCCATCTCTTAATATTTTTCTTCCTTTCTCCCTTTCTTTCATTTTCTTTTTTCTCCCTTTCTTATTTCCTCTTTTCCACTTTCCTCTAACTTTAACTTTTTTGATGTCCCCCCTCAATATTTCTCTATTTCCTCCTCTTCTCTTTCATCTTTCACTGCTAATCCCAGTGTAATCATCTGTGGTTTTTTTTTGTTTTTTCAATTTTTTAGTTTTTCTTCTCAATTTTTTTTTCACTTCTCCCCCTCTTTTTTTAAGATTTCTTTCCCACTCTTCATTTTCATTTTTTCACTATCAGTCCCAATATGATCATTTGTATTATCATCACTAATTTCTTCTCCAGCATTATATCTCATCGTTTCCTCATCTTCTATTTTTTTATTTTTAAGCCATAATTCTGCTTGTTTCCATTAATAGACTTTCAGACCATCAAAAGCATCTTCCATAATTCCTCTCAATTTTCCGTATTTTCAGTACAAGGAGAAAAACTTTTTAAAATTTATTTATAACTTAACCCAAGTCCATGCATCTCTTTTTTTTCTTTTCTTCTTTATTTCTGGAAGAGTCTAATTCCAATGTACCTTGAAACTGTTTCAATTTAAATCTTTATCAGTTCCTTGTCAGTGTCTCGCAGCAGCTGTAAAAAACAATGCTCCTTCCTAGTTTTCCCACGGTGATCTGAATAATGTGATTCTTTCTTTCCTCCAGCAGATATCTCTTGCCAATTCACAAATACTTCCACAACAAAATGTCCCTTATTAATCAGCAAAGTTATTGTTTTCGGTCTTAGCTCTTTTGTTAGTGAACGATGTTTCCTTCAATTTTCTGTTTCTTTTAATAATCTCTTCCAACACTAAATTAACCAAATTAAAGATCAGATGGAAAGTTCTTTTTAGGGCTTTAATTTCAAAGTTCTGTTTTACTTTTGCTTTTCTTTTGTTTATAGTCCCATATGCCAATTTTTATTTATTTATTTATCTATTTATTTATTTATTTTGTCACAATAGTATATGTAAGCGTAAGCATGAAATAACTATACGATATATAAGCATATATATAAGCATAAGTATAAAAAAAGAAAAACTATACAAAATGGATACAATCAAAGGGAACATTAGGACAGGAATGGTAGGCATGTTTGTGCTCTTATGCACACCCCTTACAGACCTCTTAGGAATGGGGTGAGGTCAATAGTAGATAGTTTTTGGTAAAGTTTTGGGGATTTTGGGAAGAGACCCCAGAGTCAGGTAGTGAATTCCAGGCATTAATACAGTGGTTCTCAACCTTTATAGTGCTGCGACCCCTTTAATACAATTCCCCACGATGTGGCGACCCCTTTAATACAATTCCCCACGATGTGGTGACCCCAACCATAAAATTATTTTCGTTTTGAATTTATCGCGCCTGAAGCCGTATTGGCTAGCGATCTGAACTGCTTGCGATTGCCTTGAGGACCGAGGCATTAAAGCGGAGACTCCTCTCCTATTAAGTTTATCGCGCCTGAAGCCAGATTAGGCTAGCGATTGGGAGTGATTGCAGCAGGCTTGAGAGGGAGACATCAGAGCAAAGATTTCTCTCTTTTTTAATTCATCGCGCCTGAAGCCAAATTCGGCTAGCGATTTGAAGAGCCTGCAGCTGGCTTGTGGAGTCAACCATTGAAGCGCGATTCTTCTACTCGCAAGTATACTTCCCATATTTCCGATGGTCTTAGGCGACCCCTGGAAAATCGTTATTCGACCCCCAACGGCGTCCCGACCTACAGGTTGAGAACCGCTGCATTAATAACTCTATTACTGAAGTCATATTTTCTGCAGTCAAGATTGGAGCGTTAAGCTTAAATCTACTGTGTGCTCATGTAATGTTGCGATTAAAGCTGAAGTAGTCTTCAACAGGAAGGATATTGTAACAGATTATTCTATGAGTTAAACTCAGGTCATATCGAAGGTGGCAGAGTTCCAAATTTTCTAAACCCAGTATTTCTAGTCTGGTGGCATAAGGTATTTTGTTGTATTCAGAGGAGTGGAGAACTCTTCTTGTAAAATATTTCTGGACACACTCAATTATATTAATGTCCGAAATGAGGTATGGGTTCCAGACAGGCGAGCTGTATTCAAGAATTGGTCTAGCAAATGTTTTATATGCTTTGGTTAGTAGTGTAATCTTTCTGGAGAAGAAGCTACACAAGATTAAGCTTACAACTCTTAAAGCCTTTTTTGCGATGTAGTTGGAGTGGGCTTTGGCACTTAGATCATTTGATATGAAAACTCCAAGGTCTTTAACGGGATGGGGGTCATCTACAAGGTAATGTCCATCGAGTTTGTATTTAGTGTTCTGATTCTTTTTTCCAATGTGTAAAACAGAGCATTTGCTGGTTGAGATTTGGAGTTGCCAAATTTTTGACCATTCTGACACAAAGTCAAGGTCTTTTTGAAGGGTAGCCATATTGTTGGTAGTGTTAAATAGTTTAACATCATCAGCGAAGAGAACACAATTACTTATAATATGGTCACAGAGGTCATTAATGTATAATATGAAGAGTGTTGGTCCCAGAACGCTACCTTGGGGGAACGCCGCTATTGACAGGAGCAGGATTTGTAGAGCACTGCCTATTTTGACCACTTGTCTGTTTGACAGGAACGTTGTTATCCAGTTATGGAGGGGTCCGGAGATGCTGTAGGATTTTAGTTTTAGGAGAAGTTTGTCATGTACCACTGAGTCAAAAGCTTTACAGAAGTCTATGTAAATTGCATCTATAGCTTTGCCTTGATCAAGATTTGTAGTCCATATGTTTTTGCATTGAAGAAGTTAGAATAGAATAGAATTTTATTGGCCAAGTGTGATTGGACACACAAGGAATTTGTCTTGGTGCATATGCTCTCAGTGTACATAAAAGAAAAGATACGTTCATCAAGGTACAACATTTACAACACAATTGATGGTCAATATATCAATATCAATCAATATAAATCATAAGGATTGCCAGCAACAAGTTATAGTCATACAGTCATAAGTGGAAAGAGATTGGTGATGGGAACTATGAAACGATTAATAGTAGTGCAGATTCAGTAAATAGTCTGACAGTGTTGAGGGAATTATTTGTTTAGCAGAGTGATGGCCTTTGGGAAAAAACTGTTCTTGTATCTAGTTGTTCTGGTGTGCAGTGCTCTATAGCGTCATTTTGAGGGTAGGAGTTGAAACAGTTTATGTCCAGGATGCGAGGGATCTGCAAATATTTATTTATTTATTTATTTATTTATTTATTTATTTATTTATTTATTTATTTATTTATTTATTTGTTAAATTTTTATACCGCCCTTCTCCCGAAGGAGTCAGGGCGGTGTACAGCCAAAATAAAAACAGAGTATATACAATTAAGATAACATTTAAAACATAGAAAATTAGAAAGGCTGATAATTAAAAATTTAGTTTTACAATTTTAAAATATTAAAAAACCCAATTAAAATTCAACAATATTATGCCAGTCCCGCTTGAATGAATAAATATGTTTTGAGCTCACGACGGAAGGTCCGAAGATCAGGCACTTGACGTAGGCCAGGGGGAAGTTCGTTCCAGAGCGTCACTGCCCCCACAGAGAAGGCCCTACTCCTGGGGGCCGCCAGCCGACACTGTTTGGCGGACGGCACCCTGAGAAGACCCTCTCTGTGAGAGGTACGGGTCGGTGGGAGGCAAAGGATAACAGCAGGCGGTCTCGTAAGTACCCGGGTCCTAAGCCATGGAGCGCTTTAAAGATGGTAACCAAAATCTTGAAGCGCACCTGGAAAACCACAGGAAGCCAGTGCAGACTACGGAGCAGTGATGTCACGTGGGAGCCACGAGCGGCTCCCATTACTACTCGCGCAGCTGCATTCTGGACTAACTGTAGCCTCTGGGTGCACCTCAAGGGCAGCCCCATGTAGAGAGCATTGCAATAATCCAACCTAGACGTAACCAGAGCGTGAGTGACCGTGCATAATGCATCCCAGTCAAGGAAGGGACGCAACTGGCGAACCAAGCGAACTTGGTAAAAGGCCCTCCTGGAAACGGCCGCCAGATGTTCATCAAAGGACAGCCATCCATCCAGGAGGATGCCCAAGTTGCGAACCACCTCCTTTGGGGCCACTAACTCGCCCCCAACAGTCAGCTGCGGATGCTGTACCGGGATGCCGGCATCCACAGCCACTCCATCTTGGAGGGATTGAGCTTGAGTCTGTTTCTCCCCATCCAGACCCGTACAGCTTCCAGGCACCGGGACAGCACTTCGACCTCTTCGTTGGGGTGGTCCGGGGTGGAAAAGTACAGCTGAGTATCATCAGCGTACAGAGCAGCAACCCCTGTTTCTGGCCCTCCAGAGGTCATCCACCAACGCGACCAAAGCCGTCTCCGTGCTATAACTGGGTCGGAAGCCGGACTGGAACGGGTCTAGATAGACAGCTTCCTCCAGGTGCCGGGGGAGCTGCCATGTAACCACACTCTCTACAACCTTCGCCACAAAGCGAAGGTTGGAGACTGGACGATAATTTCCCAAAATAGCTGGGTCCAGGGAAGGCTTCTTGAGGAGAGGTTTCACCACCGCCTCTTTCAAGGCAGCAGGGAAAACTCCTTCCACCAAAGAAGCATTTATAATCCCCTGGAGCCAGCCTCATGTCACTTCCTGAGCAGCCAGCACTAACCAGGAAGGACACGGGTCCAGTAAACATGTAGTTGCATGTAACCTCCCCAGCAACCTGTCCACGTCCTCGAGAGCCACAGAATCAAACTCATCCCAAATAACCTCAACAAGACGCGTCTCTGTCATCTCGGTTGGATCATCGCAATCTTGGTCCAAACTATCCCGAAGTTGAACGATTTTATCGTATAGATAACCGTTAAATTCCTCAGCTCGTCCCTGTAAGGGGTCATCCCGTCCCTCTTGATGAAGGAGGGAATGGGTCACCCGAAACAAGGCGGCCGGGCGGTTATCTGCCGATGCAATGAGGGTGGAAACGTAGGAATGCTTCGCCTCCCTCATTGCCACTAGGTAGGTCCTAGTAAAAGACCTCACTAGTGTCCGATCAGCCTCGGAACGGCTAGACCTCCAAGTACTCTCTAGGCGTCTTCTCCGGCGTTTCATCTCTCTCAGCTCCTCGGAAAACCAGGGAGCCAATTGAGATTTACGCCGGGTCAGAGGCCGCAAAGGCACGACATGGTCCAAAGCCCCAGCCGCGGCCCGTTCCCAGGCCACAACCAGTTCTTCAGTCGTGCCGTGGGTAAGATCCTCAGGAAACGGCCCAAGCTCCGTCAGGAACCGCTCCGGGTCCATCAGGCGCCTGGGACGGAACTAACGCATTGGCTCCATCTCCCTGCGGTTGTGAGCAGCAGTCCGAAAGTCTAGGTGAAGGAGAAAATGATCCGACCATGACACTGGTTCCGTCACTAAATCTCCTAATTCCAGATCATTAATCCACTGTCCAGAGATAAAAATCAAATCTAGTGTGCCTCCCCCCCGTGTGTGTAGGGCCATCAGTTACTTGAATCAGGTCCATGGCCGTCATGGAAGCCATGAACTCCTGAGCTACCGTTGATGACAAGCCGGCCGATGGCAAGTTGAAATCCCCCATGACCAAAAGCCTGGGAATCTCAACTGCCACCCGGCAAGCACCTCCAGCAGCTCAGGTAGGGCTGTAGTCACGCAGCAAGGAGCCAGGTACGCGATCAACAGACCCATCTGATTCCTATGGCCCCACTTCACAAGGAGGGATTCACAACCAGCTATCTGAGGCACAGTGGACTCCCTCGGCTCTAGACTTTCTTTAATCACAACTGCCACCCCCCCACCACTACCTTGGGCCCTCGGCTGATGGAATGCACGGAAACCCGGAGGACACAGTTCTACCAGGGGTACATCCCCCTCTGTGCCCAACCAGGTCTCTGTAATGCCCGTAAAGTCCGCGGACTCCCTCTGAATAAGATCACAAATCAAGGGAGCCTTATTTACCACGGACCGGGCATTGCACAACATCAGCCGAAGCCCCAGGCTCTGAGGATCTTGGCCAATCTGGGAACGAGTAAGGACTAAGGGGCCGGAGCACGTGATCGCTTTTATACATCGAGCACGTGCTCCCGGGGAACGATAAGACCCCTTGCCTCCGCCATATCTGCCTCTCCCACTTACCGTACAGATGGAATAACACTCTACGCTCTGAACATCCCCATCCCCCCTTGCCTTCGGACCAGATGGAATGGTGCCGTGAGCGCGCGCTGGGACTGGACATACCCTCCCTGACGGGCTTCTTCCCCTACCCGTCACTCCCCTCCCCCCCTTTAATCCCCCCCGTCACATCCCTCCCCCCCCTTTCCCAACCCTTAAAATCCCCATTAAAACTCCCCTTAAAAAATCTATTAAAACAACTAATTAAAAAACCCCTAAGCCTCCTATTTTTAGCATGCCACCTTTCAGGGCTCCAAAGCCCGTCCTCAAGGTAGGCCCTCGATAATGTGGAGGGCCAAACCCGCGAGAGAGGTGCATCTCGCAGGGCAAGAAGGTCAGCCACTGTAAACATTCGCATCGCAGAGAAAGTCCGGCAAGAAGGCCCAGCCTGGGCTGGTCTAGATGATAACAGATGGTAAAGTGATCACGACCAGTCTGTCCTGATGGGAAACAGTTAATGGTAATCCATGTGCGGTAGGTGATCAAACCGCTAACTCAGTCAGTTCACCACCCCATATATACATCCAGGGGTGGACTATGGAAGAGGAAGAGGGGAGGAACGATGATAAAGATGTTAAAATGTTAGATGGTAAAAGGGGTATCCGCTGGACCCGTGGGCATTCCTCATGGCAACCGGCAGGTGTCCACCGGGCTAGTTGGCGACCGCTAGTCCAGCCGCCAGGCCGCCAAGCTACCTGGCCTCTAGACCGCGTGTTTCACGGCCCTCTTCTTGATTCGTGCAGTATACAGGTCCTCAATGGAAGGCAGGTTGGTAGCAATTATTTTTTCTGCAGTTCTAATTATCCTCTGAAGTCTGTGTTTTAAGTTTTTAAGTGTTTAAGTTTTAAGTTTAAGTCTGTGTTATAAGTTACAGGATAAGTTTTTTCTGAAACCAAATTGTTTATTGGAGAGTGGGTTGTTTATTTCCAGGTGGAGGGTAATGGATTGGTTGATGATTGATTCCATTACTTTGCAGTGATGCAGCATAAAGAAATTGGTCTGTAATTTTCAACTAGGCTGGGGTCTCCTTTTTTGAAGACAGGGATGACCGTGGCTTGTGACCATAGTTTGGGAAGGGAGCTGGTCCTGAAAGATTTTTCAAAGATTATGCTTAGGGGTTTTGCTATATTAGTGGAAAGTTTTTTTAAGAAGTATGCACATAGACAATCAGGTCCAATTGATAGAGATGATTTCAGTTTGCGAAGGGCCTTTTCAACATTATCTTCTGTGAAATCTATTTGTGTTAGGTCATTGTAATTGTTGGTACGAATGGGGAATGTTGGGTATGAGCCATTACTGTTAACAAAGACTGAGCCGAAGAATGTGTTAAAGAGGTTTGCTTTAACTGTTTCATCATTATATTCTTTACCGTTAGGTCCTTTTAGGGGTGGGATGGATCTCGAGTCTTTAAGTTTGTTGTTCACAAAACTATAAAAAACCCAATTGGATTTTGTGCGCAGAAGGTATTCTTCTTGTTTGATGTGGTATTTGGTGCATTCAATCTTTATTTGGTTGCATATATTTTTGTGGCGGTTTCTGAAGTTGGCTACATAGCCAGTTTTGTTTTTTCGCCAGAGGGATTTTTTTTTGGGATTGGAGTTTTTTTATTGATATGGGTAATTTGTTTTTTCTGATTTTGTTGGTGGTTTGTGGCATGTATAGTTTAATGACTCTATTGACTTCAAGTAGGAAAATGCTATAGTGGTCTTCAGCAGTGATACAGTTAGAGGAATAGAATTTGCCAGTCAAGAGATGAGAGGTCGGTGTTTATAAGGTCATAGTTGGCTTTTTTGAAATTGAAGTTTGGAATACTATTGTTATGAAGATTATTGTAAGGGCGTATATTGAGACAAAAATCTAACAGAACACGGGTTAGGTCATTTATTCAGACCTATCTGGTGGCATTGAGGAAGGCTAAGCGTACCTACGTTTCCTCCTTTATTGCATCGGTAGATAATCGCCCGGCCGCCCTGTTTCGGGTGACCCGCTCTCTCCTTCAGGTGGAGACGCGGGACGACCCCTACAGGGTCGTGCCGAAGATTTTAGTGTGTATCTGCACGATAAAATTGCTCAGCTTCGGGACGGGTTGGACCAAAATTGGATAGATCCGGGTGAGACGCCTGAGCCTCGTCTTGTTGAGACTGTTTGGGAGGAGTTTGACCCTGTGACTCCAGAGAAGGTGGACAGGTTACTGGGAAGGCTGAATGCCACTACATGTTTACTGGACCCATGTCCCTCCTGGTTGGTGCTGGCCACACAAGAGGTGACACGGGGCTGGCTCCAGGGGATTATTAATGCTTCTTTGTTGGAGGGGACTGTCCCCTCCACCTTGAAAGAGGCGGTGGTGAGGCCTCTCCTCAAGAAGCCTTCCCTGGACCCGGCCATTTTAGGTAATTATCATCCTGTCTTCAACCTTCGCTTTGTGGCGAAAGTTGTAGAGAGTGTGGTGGCACGTCAGCTACCCCAGTTCCTGGATGAAACGGTCTATCTAAACCCGTTCCAGTCTGGCTTTCGGCCTGGATTCAGCACCGAGACAGCTTTGGTCGCGTTGGTTGATGATCTCTGGAGGGCCTGAGACAGGGGTTATTCCTCTGTCCTGGTCCAGTTAGATCTCACAACGGCTTTTGATACCATCGACCATGGTATCTTGCTGCGCCAGTTGGAGGGTTTGGGAGTGGAAGGCACCGTTCTGCGGTGGTTCTCCTCCTATCTCTCTGACCGGTTGCAGACGGTGTTAGCAGGGGGCAGAGATCGACCATGATCTCCCCTCCTGTTCAACATCTATATGAAGCTGCTGGGTGAGATCATCAGTGGCTTTGGGGTGAGTTACCAACTGTACGCTGACGATACGCAACTGTACTTCTCCACCCCAGGCCACCCCAACGAAGCTGGCGAATTTCTGTCCCAGTGTTTGGAAGCCGTACAGGTCTGGATGGGGAGTAACAGGCTCAAGCTCAACCCCTCCAAGATGGAGTGGCTGTGGATGCCGGCATCCAGGTACAGTCAGTTGCAATTGCGGCTGACTGTTGGGGGCGAGTCATTGGCCCCGATGGAGAGGATGCGCAACCTTGGCGTTCTCCTGGATGATCGGTTGTCTTTTGAAGAACATCTGGTGATCGTCTCCAGGAGAGCTTTTCATCAGGTTCGCCTGATTCACCAGTTGCGCCCCTTTCTAGACCGGGATTTCTTATGCACAGTCACTCATTCTCTGGTTACTTCTCACCTGGACTATTGCAATGCTCTCTACATGGGGCTCCTCTTGAAGAGCACCTGGAGGCTCCAGTTAGTCCAGAATGCAGCTGCGCGGGTGATAGAGGGAGCGGTTTGGAGCTCCCATATAACACCTATCCTGCGCAGACTGCACTGGATGCCTGTTGTCTTCTGGGTGCGCTTCAAAGTATTGGTTACCATCTTTAAAGTGCTCCATGGCTTAGGACCGGGTTATTTACGGGACCGCCTACTGCCATCTTGTACCTCCCATCGACCCGTGCGCTCTCACAGAGAGGGACTCCTTAGGGTGCCGTCAGCCAAGCAATGTCGGCTGGTGGCCCCCAGGGGAAGGGCCTTCTCTGTGGGGGCTCCCACCCTGTGGAACAAACTTCCCCCTGGACTTTGACAGCTACCTGACCTTCGGACCTTTCGCTGCGAACTTAAGACATATCTATTCTCCCACGCTGGACTGGCTTGAATTTTAATTTTTTAGATGATTTTATGGGTTTTAAATTTTAATCAGTTTTATAGGGTTTGAAAGTATTTTAAAATTTAGGCCAAATTTAATAAGTTTTTAATTATTGTTTTTAGTAATATTGTATGTGTCTTGACTGTTATTTTATCTGGCTGTTAACTGCCCTGAGTCCTTCGGGAGAAGGGCGGTATACAAATTAAAATGTTGTTGTTGTTGTTATTGTTGTTGTTGTTGTTGTTGTTGTTGTTGTTGTTGTTGTTATTATTATTATTATTATTATTATTATTATTATTATTATTATTATTATTATTATTATTATTATTATTATCATGATGCTGTGGTCACTGTTGGAAAAGGGTTCTTTTATTTGTAGTCCATAAATTGAGTTTGCGTTGTTGCAGAAGATGAGGTCAAGGCAGTTGTTGATTTAGCCACTGATTTACAATTGAAGGCTTCTTTTAAAGTTTAATAAGTTTTCCTCTTACCTATGCGTTGGCAAATCGCTTTTCAGTAAGAATGCTTTGTTCAATCACCTCTTCTGCTCCATTCTTTTGGTGTGGCTGCCCCCACTTGTGACAGCTCTAATGGCTGTCTTCCCAGGCCGCAGAGTCGGAGGCTTATATCGGCACTCCAGAGAATTTGCCACTTCCCTGTTCGCGCTGCCTCCGTTCTTCACTGTCTCTCCGAGACAGTTATGGTCCATGAAGGACCCTCAAAGAGGCTGGGATATCGGCGTTCCTCTGGAGCCCCAGGGATTGTCGTCCTGCAGTGATGCTGACCATGCCCCCTTCCGGGCAGGGCATGGTATTGAAGGTGGTGACCTGCATAACAAAATCTTAGAAACCTTCGATGATCTGGTAAGATCCTGATGTGGAAGTATGCTTCTGACAGATCGATTGAAGCCATGAAATCTCCAGGACGAATCCCTTGAAGAATTGAGAGAAGGGAACACATTTTGAACCTCCTGTAGACCAAGTGGGTGTTGAGGGACTTTAGGTCCAGAATTGCTTTCCAGCCCCCCGAGCGCTTCGGTAGAATGAACAGGATGGAGTAAAACCCCTGTCTCCATTGTTCTTGCGGAACTGATTCTACTGTTTTTATGTCTAGGAGGTGTTAAATCGCACGCTCCATCAGATCCCACCTTAAGTGGTTGTTGGAGATAGGGCATTGTATGAAGCGGTCAGGTGGGCTGGAGAGGAACTTCAACGATAGTCCTCGGTGAATGGTCACGAGGACCCAACTGTCTTTAGTTATGCGGTCCCACTGGTCTACATAGAGACTCAACCTCTCTCTATTGGAGGTTGGAGGGTAAGTCATTTTGTCTGCGGAACTGGCAGTCGCCAGATCTGCAAAAGGGGCGTCTTTGACTGCCAAACTGACGGGATCGGTCACAAAAGGAAGATTTTTCAGGTTGACGCCCCACTCCCTGCATATAGGGACGTTGCTGAGAGGGACCCTCCTGTGTATTAAAACAAAAGGGCTGTCTGCGATAGTAAGGAGGAGCTTGCCTGTCCGGTCTTCTGATAGCAGAAGAGAGCACCTTTTGCTTATCCTTATTTTCTACTAGTAAGGGTTCAAGAGATTCCCCAAACAGTTTCGTACCCGAATATGGGGAAGATGCCAGCCTCCATTGGCCTTAAATTTGGCTGGCCACTGTCGGAGCCATAATAGTCTCCTGGAGGTGACCGCTGATGCCAAGGCCCTAGAAGAAAATTTGGCGGCATTTATTGTCGCATCTGCTGAAAATTGAGCGGCGGCAATGATCTTGTTGAGGTCCTGGTGAAGACGGACCTCACTAGGTGACCATCTGGCCTGCAATTGCTGAAGCCAGATAAGTAAAGACTGAGTAAAAAAGGATGGTGCCATGTAGGCCTGTATGGCCCAGGCAGCCGCCTGGTGCATTTTCCTAAAGGATAATTCCAATTGTTTCTCCTCTGGCTTTAGGCTGTCAGAGGGATCCCTGGCCATATAAGAAGAGGGGGAAGCTAGGGCCGCAATTGGACCATCTACAGAGGGTACCTGTAATGGTTGTGCCAACTGAAATGCCATGTTATAATTTTGTCTGTCCATATCACTGGGAGTGGGAAGAGATGCCAGGCTGCTCCACTGGTTGTGAACTACATCCGTGAAGAGCTTGGGAGCAGGAATGAAGAGTTGTTGAGCGACAGACTCAGAAAATAGACCATAACCTTGTCCTTGGGTGGACTGGGTGTCGGAGGGAATCTCATCTTGAAGTCCAGCGGTGACCTTTGCCTTGAACAGTAGGGACTTGAAGAGGCCTGAAGGAAAAGGGACATTGGTCTTACCGTGATACGTCCTTTCTCATAGGGGCGATAGGAGGCGCCATTTGGGTTATTCCAGTCTCTAGGTCTATGGTCTCTGAGTTGAAAGAAAAACTTCTGAGGATCCGCCTCCCTGGTGACGTTCCCCAGCATTTTTCAACTCAGCCTCAGCTATGGTCGATTAATTTTTATCTCCAGAGCTTTAGAGCTGAATTATATTATTCCCTGGATATTCTTTTCTTATTTTGGATTTTGGTTCTCTTTCCGTTCCTTTCAGGTAAAGGTTGTTTCTTTTATCTTGATTTTTCTTGGATCTATGATTGTTGCTTGCAGCTAGGGAGGGCTCTCCATTGATATGGATTGGAGCTGGGGGGTTGCCCTTTCCGACGCCTCCCACCCTCCCCTTTCCTCTCAGGTACTGGGCTGGTAACTCTGGGGGGTGCTGCAGGGGTTTGCTTTCACCCCAAAAGTTGCACCTGGCCTCCATTGTCTCGGAGCGCCCTGAGCCGCGCTAACCTCTAGGAGCCTTGGCGCAGCTGCATTTTACTCAGGAGTTTTTTCGGCGCCAATATGCTGTGGAGCATGTTTGTTGCTTACAGCTGGGGGCTGTTTTTCAAGTTTGTCTGCCACACCAGCCTCTTGCAGCCTGGCTTGAGCCGTTTTATTGCTTTCTGGATTTTTGTCCCAGGAATGAACTGTGGCAGAGCCGCTGGGCTGCCCTAGCCTTTCTTAGACTAGTGCAGCCCTGGGAAGGAAGGAGTTAATTGAGCGCCCCTTTTCCCCCGCGCTTTACAAATGCGGCTTCCTGTCCGGGCGGCTTTGTCCCCCGCCATTGCTTTGTGGCCACAGGGCTGGCAGGGCTATCTGCATTGGGGGATGGGAGCCCTGGTAATCTTCCAGCCCTTTGTTTTGTACCTGCGGGCTAGCTTTGCAGGAAGAGCCTGATATCTACAAGTGATCTGCAAGATTCCAGTTGGTCTGCATCGTGGAGATCAGGCTTGTATATTTTCTTTTCTATCCTGTCTGTTTGCAAATAGAAAGAGAAACTGGACTTGGGAGTTGGTCATTTGGCAAATAGTTTGTCCTGCCTTTGTGGATTACAGAGGCTTCTGGCCTAATATCTAACTTACCATGGGAGACTCTGATAGGCAGGCTGCATTCTCTGCAGAGGGTTCTTGGTCACCTCAGCCAGATAGAGGGGGCAGAGCACCAGTCAAGCCTAGAACAGCCAGCCTTGCTGCAACTGCTAAGATTTGTACCAGGACCAATGTCCGTGCTGGCACATCCAAGGCTGAAGAAAAGACTGACCGGGCACGACAGAAAGCCATGGATAGAGAGTTTGCCAAGGCTTCAGCAGAGTTTTTACCTCAGGCCCCTTCAGACTCTGCCATTTCTGAACATCAGATGGCTTCTCTAACCCCAGATTTGCCTCCTCAGCAGGATCTGAACATACCATTTCAACCTGCAGCTACCAGGCCCTGGTCACCTGATACCCTCACTGATCCTCTCCCTCGGCCTGGGACTTCTGGGGCACCACTTAGGGCCCCTGAGGCAACGTGGACTCCCACCACTGAGGGACTCCACCAAGGGGAAGTGGTAGAACAAGACATGCCACAGTTTATGAAGAGGTGGCTTGAGCAGGCCATTAAGCGAGGCATTGCCGAGGAAAGGCGCCAGCAGTCTCAACCAATTGCCCACTTGTATTCTTTGGGGCAGGGAGAGGCCTCTCGGAGACCTTTGTCTCCAGTGATGGAGTACCAGGAACCTGTGTCTCCTGCTCCCTCCGAAATTAGTTATTACAATGGGGAGTGGCAAGGTGAAGAGGATTTTTCTGTACCAGAGCAAGATGCCCAACCAAAACCTCCCTTCAAGGGTCTATTCAATCCTGCCTTTCTGAAACCTTTGTTAGCAAAGGCTCGGGCTACAGCACGTATGGATCAGGCACCTGCAGCTTCTGGGTCCACTTTAGATAGCGGGGAACAGGATGGAGGAAGATACCATTCCTATCCCTAAGATGTTTTTGGACTTAATACAAAGGCAGTGGACCTCACCAGCTACAGCTTCCAGGCCCACTGGGTTGGAGAATCAACTTTTTGGCGTGGAGGCAGCCTTACTGAAGTTACTGGACATTCCCAAGGTAGATGCTCTGGTGGCTGTTCTGACCTCTTCTTCTGTTTTGCCACCTGATGCTGAGGGCAGAGGAAAAGAGAGAGGAGACGACCCTGCGCAGGGCTCACCTGGCAGATTCCTGGGCTATTAGAGCCTCTACAGTGGCTTCCTTCCTTACTAGAGTGTCAGTTCGATGGTTGCGACAACTTCAATCTCACTTAGCGCCGGATGATATACGTGCTCATCCAGATCTCTCCAAGATTTTAGCTGCTGCAGAGTACACCGCGGACGCAACCTTGGCCTCTGCCAAATTTTCCGTCAGGGCCATGGCAGCATCTGTCACTGCTAGACGTCTGCTTTGGCTACGACACTGGCGCATGGATGCTAAGCATAAATGGAAACTGGCTTCTGCCCCATTTGAAGGGGAACATTTATTTGGCCAGTCTCTGGATCCTTTATTAATCGAAACCAGAGACAAGAGGAAGGTGCTTCCATCTCAGAGTAGGCGGGGCGATTTCCGTCAGTCACCCTAATATAGGCGGCCCTCCTTCCATCAGAGGGGAGCTGGGCCTAGCTTTCCCCGACAACAATGGCCCTTCCAATCATGGTCAGGTTACCAGACCGAGAGATCTTCCTTTGCCAGAGGTAGACTACTGCCATCAAGCCAGCCGTTCAGGGGCAACAGTGGGAGAGGAGCCCATCGTTCCAAGTGACGACTGGCTCCAGGCTCCTATTGGGGGCAGGCTGGGTCTGTTTGCGGACCATTGGGATGACCTAACCACAGATACCTGGGTCAGGGAGACAGTGCGAGCAGGGCTCTCCCTCAAATTTCTCTCCCCTCCTCTGAGGCTTTTCCTCCGTTGCCCACTTTCTCGAGACCCAGTCAAACGGGGACTCATGGAGTCGGCTATTCAGCATTTGCTGGATATTCGGGCCATTCAGCCGGTTCCGCTGGAGCAACAGGGGCGGGGGTTTTATTCAATATTGTTCATCGTTCCAAAGGCCTCGGGGGGGTGGAGACCAATTCTCAATTTGAAGGGACTGAACTATTACATCAGGTACAGGAGGTTCAAAATGCACTCCCTGCATTCTATCTTAGCGGGGATCAGGGAGGGGGACTTCCTAGCTTCCATAGATCTCACAGAAGCGTACCTCCATGTACCTATCAGTCCAGACCATCATCAGTACCTGAGGTTTTGTTATGCCGGTCGGCATTTCCAATACAGGGCACTTCCGTTCAGATTGGCTTCGGCCCCCCAGATGTTTACCAAGATTTTATCTGGCGGCATACCTCAGGTCCATCCCTATCAGGATCCATTGTTACCTGGACGACCTTCTCATCCAGGCATCGTCCCAACAGCTAGCAGAACAAGACTTAGCTACAACCTTAGGTGCTCTGAGGGATCATGGATTCTCTGTGAATTTGAAAAAATGTCAGGTCATACCTTCTACGAGGTTAGTGCACCTGGGGGCCCTGATAGACACTCGGGCGGGTCAGGTGTTCCTATCCCAGGAGCGGCAGGAGAGCATACAGACCTTAATTCAGCTGATTCGGCAGGACCAGACGGTACCAGTGACCCGATTGTCACAACTGTTAGGGAAAATGATCTCCTGCTTGGCCATAGTTCCTTGGGCAAGGTTCCATGCTCGACCACTCCAGTGGTTCTTGCTTCCCTTTCAGAGGGCGGGCACCAGTTTCTCGAAGGCTCGGGTCAGGGTGCCGCCACGAGTGCTGCTCTCTCTCTCTTGGTGGGAGTCGGAAGCCATCAGGAGGGGATGTTTTTTCAGGGAACCTTGCAGAATAACGGTGACATCGGACGCCAGCCTCTTCGGCTGGGGAGGACATTGCGGGTCCCAGGTGGCCCAGGGACGTTGGACTCGGCTGGAGCTCGATCAACAGATCAACTGGCTGGAGCTGGGGGCTGCGCGTCTGTCTCTTTAGGCTTTTCTGCCACTGGTGAGGGGGAGACATGTTCTTCTTCTCACAGACAATACAACAACGAAGGCCCATGTCAACAGGCAAGGCGGGACTCGATCACGTTAACTGATGCTGGAGGCGGAGGCACTTTGCCAATGGGCAGAGACTCATCTGTTGTCCCTGACAGCGGACTATATTGCCGGGATGGACAACATCAGGGCAGACTGGCTGAGTCGGGCCTCAGTGGATCCATCAGAGTGGAGGCTCCATCCCAGCCTATTCGCAGCCCTCGTTGACCGGTTTAGCCAGCCGGTAATCGATCTTTTCGCATCCCCAACGAACACTCACCTTCTCCGGTTCCTGTCACGATTCCCAGCCCCGGGAGCAGAGGGGGTGGACGCTCTGAGGACCCCATGGCCCAGGGGCCTCTTGTGTGCTTTCCCTCCTCTACCATTGATCCCAGCTGTCATCAGGAAGGTGCTGTTGGAGAGGGCAGAGATATATTGGTAGCTCCTCATTGGCCCAGGAGGCCGTGATTCGCCGACCTGGTTGGCCTGTCAGTGGCCAAGCCCTGGAGGATTCCTCCGGACATTGTCTCCCTCAGTCAAGGACCGGTGCTTCATCCCGAGCCCCAGCGGCTCCAGTTGACTGTTTGGCAATTGAGCAGAGGCTCTTGAAACGGGAGGGGTTTTCTTCTAGGGCCATTCCTACAATGCAGGCGGCCAGGCGGCCTTCGACCACGCGCATTTACAATGCCAAATGGGCCACCTTTGCAGAGTGGTGTAGTTCAAGAAATTGGGATCCTACTTCGGCCTCAGTGGCGGAGGTGATAAGAGTTTTTACAGGATGGCCTTGAGCAGGGGCTTTCTCCTAATACCTTGAGGAGGCAGGTGGCTGCACTGGGTTCCGTTTTGCCATTTGGGGACTGGGGCTCCCTCGCTCACCATCCGAGGGTGTGTACCTTTCTGCGACTTCTATCATGTAAGATTGTTTTCCTTGTGACCATCACGTCTGCCCGACGGATTTCGGAGTTGGTGGCTTTATCAGTGAGGAAGGACCTGTGTATCTTTCACTCCAACAGGGTGGTCCTGCGGCTGGACCCTGATTTTCTACCAAAAGTCAACTCCTCGTTTCACCGAGCACAGGAGTTGGTCCTGCCGGACTTCTGTCCAAGGCCTCGCTATGCCTTGGAGCAGACCTGGCATATGTTGGATGTTAGGTGGGCCCTCCGTATTTATATCTCATGGACCTCTTCATTTTGGAAGACTGAATCCCTGTTTGTTTCCTATCAACCGTCAACTCTTGGCCACAGGGTGACATCGTCCACAGTGGGGCGTTGGCTTAGGTCATGTATAGCAAGTGCTTACGAGCTTCAAGCTCTTCCGGTGCCTCAGGCTTCGGTTGAGGAGATTTGTAGGGCAACTACATGGACTTCTCCATCTCCCTTCATACGTCACTATAGATTGGATGCGTATGCCTCGGCAGAGGCTGCCTTTGGGCGGAGGGTCTTGCAGAAAGTCCACGAAGAGTCAGGGTCGTCGGCCCAGACCAGTTCCCGCCCGTAGTGCTCATCAGTCTTTGGTATATCCCCAAATGGTGCCTCCCATTGCCGCACTATGGAGAAGGGACGTTGGTCTTACCGTGATACGTCCTTTCTCATAGGGGCAATGGGAGGCGCCAGTCCCACCCTGTTTCGGTCAGGTCCGACTCCCGTGGGGGTGTGGGGGTGTTTCCTGTTTTTCTAATTTTTAGCTGGATCACTTCGGCTTCGTTGTCAAATGCTGGGGAACGTCACCAGGGAGGCGGATCCTCAGAAGTTTTTCTTTCAACTCAGAGACCATAGAGCTAGAGACTGGAATAACCCAAATGGCGCCTCCCATCGCCACACTATGGAGAAAGACCTGTGAATGCAGGAATGTCAGAAAGCACCCCCTCATCATCCAAGAGGTCCTGGTCCCTTTGGGCCTCCTCCCCCAGAAATAACCCGTCACTGACTGCAGAGTGAGAAGGTGACCAGTCGGTGAGGTCTGTCAGACTGGCCGGAGGGGAAGTGGGCGCATGATGGGAATAGGAGCCAGAAACAAGAAAGGCTGTTTTCTACTGTTGTAAAACCTCCGCCACACCCCTAGAGATAGCCTGCGAAATTAGCAACTGAAAATTTTCAGGCAAGTCAGACAGTTGGGGCGCTGATGCTGTCAAAGGTGGAGCAGGTTTAGGATTCTTTGATGCAATATTGCATTCAAAGAGATTATCTCCTCTGAGAGGCCCTGCAGTGACTGATCCTGGTGACAGTGAGCCAGCATTCTCAGGTGACCAGACCCTGGTAGAAGGATCTGTCTGTTGGTTCTGTAGTGATCTGGAAGCAGACTGATCACAGGCCTGTGACTGTGACTCCTGATGGTCACGCCTTGTCTGCTTCTCAGCAGATGTCTGCTTGGGGCATTTCTGGAAGGCTGTCTCTCCTTGCACGTTGCCTTTCTGCCTGCAGAAGTCCCTGACTCTTCCTTGGACTTGTGTTCCTCCCTAGGCCTGATTTTGTCAGCCATTGTATTAAGGAAGTTAAGGAAGTAGAAGGCTATGCCTGTTTCCAGGAGCTAGCCAGCACACACACACAAACCTGGGCAAAGGGCGGCTTGCCTAGGGTGAACCTAGGAATTGTCAGCTCCTGTACAGAACCCCCCCTCCAAGCGAGGCTAGAGCAGCTTGGGAAGTAAAGCCTCAGGTGGTTTGCCTAGGACACCCCTAGGACGTGCCAGCACCTATACCTTACTCAGTTTGAATTGAGATCCGCCACGGCTTGTTTAAAGGCAAGGTGGGGGTGGGGGGGTTAGGGTTAGGTTTTCATCATTGATGGACTTGTGTTAAAGCAAAAAATACTGATCCCAGATCCATGTTATAATGCAGATTTTTAAAACTAGCATAAAATTGAAACTTTTATCCTTTAGGATTACCAGATAAGGAGTTGGAAAATCTGGAACTTTGTTATTGTATATGTTGATTGCAGTGAGAAATCTGTATGCCCAGAAAGATACGTCAATCCCCACAACAGAAACACAGATGAAACAGTGATAATGCTAGCAGAGAATATATCCAGTTTTGTTTCTAATTGAAAATCGCTCTGGATTTTGTATTCAAGACAGAAAAAATGACCTCTTGATGTCAGGTTTTTCTGATTAGTTAGTTTGTTATATTAGTGGCTAGTACTTGTTAAATTGGTAAATTAAAAACTTGGGAAGCTATAGCAATAACGAAAATATTTACTTATATTCTGCTACACAATGCTTTACAGTCCTCTCCAAGCGGTTTACAGAGTCAGCATGCAACCCCCAACAATCTGGGTTCTTATTTTACAGACTTCAGAAGATGGAAGGCTGAGTCAATCTTGAGCCCATGAGAATCAAATTGCCACACTGCAGACAAGCTTCAGTCAGCAGAACTGGTCTGCAGCACTGCATTCTAACCACTGCGCCACCATGGCTCTATTCTATTTTATATTTTACTATGTTGAAACAAGTTCAAAGTGAATGCTTTTTCCCCTTTTCATTCTTTATACCTCTCCTTCCCCTTTCTTTCCCATTTTCCTTCTATATTTTTATTTTCATTTGTATTTTGTATTATGATAATCTTAATAGAATTCTTGGGGGGAAAAGGAAGTGGCAGTCACAGGATTACAGGCTAATGTAATCGGTCATTTAAGTGTGAGCCAGTTGCCAGGCAGCCAAATCACGATCACCTAATCTGTCACAGCTGGAACTCCAAGGACCAGACATAATAATCATTTGTTCAGCTATTGTAACTGAATACTCATGAGGACTAATTGTGTATGCATCCTTTGCTGTCACCTAATATTCAATTCACACTTTTTTGTCCTAAATCTTATAAACTTACTTTCATCTATATGCGTTATTCAAGATAACCCAGGTGTATTACAGTTTACAATAGCAATACTTGCTACATAGCTAGAATAACCTACAGGTAAATAACTATTGAAACGAAATTAAAGTTTTTATTCCACCAAAGGTCCCATCCATTTTCTCTGGCTTGTATCTTTGGGTTTATTTTTCATTTTTGATTTGGTTCGGACAAGAATTTTGAATGTTTGTGAAATATTTTCCCATCAAGTTAAATAAATTAAACCAGTTGCAATGTATGGCTGTGAAGGTTGGACCATAAGAAAAGCTGAGCGCCAAAGAATTGAGGCCTTTGAACTCTGGTGCTGGAGAAGACTCCTGCAAGTCCCTTGGACTGCAAGGCGAACAAACAAGTCAGTTCTAGAGGAGATCAACCCTGACTGCTCTTTAGAAGGCCAGATCCTGAAGATGAAACTGAAATACTTTGGCCACCTAATGAGAAAGAAGGACTCACTGGAGAAGAGCCTAATGCTGGGAAAGATTGAGGGCAAAAGAAGAAGGGGACGACAGAGAACGAGGTGGCTGGATGGAGTCACTGAAGCAGTAGGCATGAGTTTAAATGGACTCCAGATGGACAGGAAGGCCTGGAGGAATGTTGTCCATGGGGTCACGATGGGTCGGACACGACTCTGCAACTAACAACAACAACCTTTTAATTTAGGATGCAAAATATAAAATCTATCAAATATATAGAAATTAATTATGAGCCAAAGTATAGACAGATATAAATGGAGAAAGATATAAATGGAGTAACAGACAAGTAAGTTTAAATAAACATAATGCTAAACCATGATTTTTAGTATATTATGACATTACTAGGCTTCTATAACACGGATTCTATAACAGTGAATTTAGTTTGTTTTCTTTACAATTACGTAAAATCCAAAATTATGTTTTAAAATGGAAGTCATATTGCTAATGAATGACTTTCAGACTATAGATTACCCACTTTGGATTAATACAATTGAATTTCCTTTAAACTATATATTCTGTATGTAGTTGTATACGACAGTAAATCAGGAAAATTAATTTTAGATCATGGTTTATTGTTCTTGTTAAATATAAAATAGCAAAAGAGCAATCTTCTTGTTCTTTCATAAAAAATTGTGTGCATAATACAAAACTAGTCTTGCTTTGCTCATTTTGGCTTCCTGCTGTCATGATTACTGTGCAAGATACATAAGATTCAATCTCAAAATATCTAGAGAAGGAACTCTACACTTAATTCATAATTTAGCATTATGGATAAATTAGAGTAGTATTTCAAAAATTAAATATAGCTACAATTAGTGAAACCTTTAATTTTTCTAAAGATAAGGGACATTAGAACTTTTGCCAGATTACTTTATATTTATTTTACTTGTACTATATCTAACAAGTAAACTTTTACCATTCATAAAACACCTTTGTGGCTGATTTGATAATACACTATCATTCTCATATTATTAAATCTAATGGGTTGCTTTAACGCTTTCTGGTAATTTGGATCCTCCTAGCTTCTAATAATGTATTAAGTTATGGGAATGTAATGATTCTATCATCAAAACAGTGATAAATATACAAAAGGCCAAATTTAGCAGAAACTATTAAATAGCTACAAAGCACTAAAATTAGCAGGCCCTTTACACATTCTTTATACTATATATTCTTCATTTTAGCAATAAGTTCTTCAAGACTTTCTTCACATTCTTCAACCATTTCTCCAGCTGGGACATTCTCTTTCTGTTAATGATAGAAAAGAAAAATAACTACTTCACATCCAATTCACCCAAAGACTAACAGAATTGTAAGGAATCTTGATAGTTTTCTAGTCCAGTCCCCTGCTCAAGCAGGAGACACTATACCATTTCACACACTTGGCTGTCTAATCTCTTCTTAAAAAATCCTGGGATGGAGCACCCACAACTTCTGAAGGCTAGTCATTCCATTATTCTGTCATTAAATTTCCATTATTCTGTCATTAAATTTCTCATTAGTTCTAGGTTGATTCTCTCCTTGATTAGTTTACACCCATTGCTTCTTGTTCTGCCTTTAGGTGCTTTAAAGAATAGATTGACCTCCTCTTCTTTCCTTAGATACTGGAACACTGCTATCAAGTCACCGCTAGACCCTCTTTTCATTAAACTAAAGACACCCAATTCCTGCAACTGTTCATGTTTTAGCTTCCAGTCCTCTAAGCATTTTTTTTTTGCTCATTTGAACTCTCTAGAGTCTCAACATCTTTTTCATATTATGGCAATCCAAACTGGATGCAGTATTCCAACTGTGATCTTACCAAGGCATAAAATGGTAATAACACTTCACATGATCTTGATTCTATCCATTTATTCAGGGGTGTCAGACTTGATTTCATTCATTCATTCATTGACCTCGGAGGGCTGCTGTGGGTGTAGTCAGGATGGGCATGGCCAGCTTGACGTTACTTGTGTCAGGGGCGCCTGTGGTGGCCCAAGTGCTCTGCCAACAAAAATGGGCTCCCAAGCACCCACAGTTTCTGGGTTCAACAGCCTCCTGCAACCCTCTGCCAGTGAATGGAGTTTGGGAGAACTGCACTCAGCCCTTGCAAGCTCCGTTTTCGGCTGCGACTGCCTCCTGCAACCCTCCCGAGCTGTTTTCACTGGCAGAGGCACTGTGGGCCAGTCCTTCGCTGTTTCCTGGGTGGCCACATGGACCAGATCTAAGTTCTCCATGGGCCGGATCTGGCCCCCGGGGTCTTGAGTTTGACATCCTTGGCTATTAATGCAGCCTAGAACTGCATTAGTTTTTTCGAAGGCTGCAGCAGACTACTGGCTCATATTTAAGTGACTGCTCACTAAAATTCCATGACCTTATTAGTTACTATTAACTATTACTATTACCAAGACAGGTACCACCTATTTTATAACTGTGTATTTTCTTGCCTAAGTGTAAAACCTTACTCATTGAATTTCATTTTGTAATTTAGGGCCCATAGTCAAGATCCTTCTGTATCTTCTGGAATGTTGACTTTTTCCACCAGCTAGGTGTCTGCAGTTGGTGAATTCCCCTTCTGTAACCTCATATAAACCTTTTTTTGAAGATACCGAAAAGTATGGGCCTAAGAAAGAAGCCTTGGGATATTCGTGCAGATGCAGTTCCATTAAGGACTACACACTGAAGCAAAGCATTTGTTCTACAGGGTAGAGATAACCGAATTTGGCAGGTGTGCTAATACAAGCCAATGATACTCCTGCAGCAGCTGTAAATCAATTTAGCAAAAGCCATTTAAACCCATTCTAAATAAGATATGATGGATTAGAGCCATGATGGCAAACCTATGGCACGTGTGCCAGAGGTAGCATGCAGAGCTCTCTGGGCACATGCCAGCTTCTCTTCTGGTTTCTGAAACTTTGATACACACAAAGAGCAGCTGGCCGGTGCACATGCATATGGTGGAAACCAGAATACTGGGTGGGTGGCAGGTGCGCGCATGCACACTGGCCAGCTGGTCTTCGGGTTTCCAGAGCTCTGGACGCAGATGTGTGCTCCGATTTGAGCACTTGATGCCAAAAAGATTCTCCATCACTGGATTAGATCCTAAAACCAAATTTCAAGAACTTGAATGCCAAGCATTTTTATTACCTTGTTTGGTATTGTGTAAGCCAACGTAATTCCTTCTGGAAGATCAGGAACTGAACTACAATCATCTTTCAGTTCTTCTTCTGAAATCTCCGAAACTAATTCTATACCTGAGCATTCCCCAAAAAACATAAAGATAAAAATTGTGTAATTAAACAGAATCATGATCATTTTAGAAAGTTTAAAAATATACAACAGGTTTCTTGGCTAATTTTGGTCATTCCTGTCCAGAAAACCGAAATAAAAATAAGTAATATTTAGAAAGTTTTACTGCGTTTTACTGCTATTTATGCTGCACTAAATAACACAAAGATATCCACCTGATGAACAGTATGGCCATTAATTTTTCTTCTTATTAACAGTATGTCCAATTTTTTTCTGCATTTTCTCTTGTAGAAAAAAGTAAGCTCATGTCCTTTAATGGCTTAATGATGCCCTAGAGAAAGGATGGCATACTGTAATTTAATCCTTCATAGAGTTTCATGAAATAATCAGCCTGCCTTTTGGTGGGCATTTCAAGGCAAACAGTGGGTATCTGCAGTCTTCTATCTTCTAACTAACCTCTTAAACTTCCATATTATCTGTGATAGAATACAGATAAATGTTTCAAATAAATGTTATTCAGCAATGTCCTCTGAAAATATTGACAGAACAGTTTGACCTGTCCACTATATCAGGTTTTCTTTCCTAAAAATTCTCCATTGTTCCCAGTCTACTGTTAAGAAGTTTGAGATCCTCAAATTGTAATAATAATTTTATTGATCTTTTGAAAATTGCCTGAGATTCCTCAGGGACAAAGAAATAAAATGATGCCATCACAAGGGGATTAGTTTTAAACAATGAAATATAGGAATGTGCATTATCTTCATGAGTCTTTTTTTAAAAAAATCACCCCAATCATTGTCTTCATGAACTATTTCTTCTTCCTGGTCTATTAATTCTTCTTTTGGATTCATTGCCTCCTTTTTCTGGAAATATAAAAATACCAAAACTAACAAAAGTTTTTTGATAACACAAAAATAAAATTAAATAAAGGTAGTTCTCATTATCTGTGAGGATGCTGTTTAATTTAACAACTATGGGCAACAAAATTAAGAATAAAAAATATTTTAAAATATATTTATGATTTCTGCCATTTTGCACATGGACAAAATACACACATCATTCCAAAAATCTTCAAACAAAATGACAAACTCCAAACTGAAGATATATAGAACATTTTGCAGAGGATAACAAGATCTGGTCTGTATTTACCAAAATCGGATGTACAAAATCACTATCCACTTGATAATAATGACTACCTGAAATTTACTTATAATACGTGGAAGAAAACACTCTACAAGACTCCTTTTTTTTCCTTTGCAAGTTCTAAATGAATAATGCAACTCACTGGAGAACGAAGGGATCTGTTTTTGGAGTTTGTATTTTACCTTATACTGCTCTTGCTGCATTCTGCAGTTTCGGTCACTACACTGTGGATTTGGCTTCATTGTCATAGTGGGAAAGAAATCCTGCAGTGCATTATAGCCGAGGTAAAAGCTCACCATTCCAAAGTTTAATAAATATCTGGAGAAAATGTAAGGAGAATTTAAAAGCTTGTATCAAAACATGGAATCAGGTTCAAAAGATTTTATTCTAGAAGATCCATTGACAAAAAACTAAGCTCATCAAGTCTTTAAAATTAAGGCAATTTAAAGATTAGTTTAGATTATATTAGCTTTATTGATTATCCTATAGGCCATATCAAAGTATAAGGTTGAAACATGTATTACTAATACAATCCTATAAAAACAAAGTAAAATAAGAGTAGGATAGAGTACAATAGTTATAGGATAAAATACAATAATACATAAATATGTAAAATAGAATAAAATGACATAAAATTATATTTCTGTGTCACCCTGCAATCTTTCCCAATCAGGCCCACATATGCCAATCTCAGTCAGACCATCTTAGTCAGAAACTGTGCTGCATTAAATGTTGTTTTCAACTTAAAGATTTAGCCACTTACTTCAAGACATTTTGCACAAGAAGACCAGCAACCACTCCCATAGTGGTGGGAAGACTGGCTGCACAAACTCCCTCTCGTTTCAGAGTTTTCTCATCTATGTTTGCGGCTACAACAAGTGGAGGTGCACACTAGCGAAATGAAAAAGATACCTGAAAAGATGCTTATAATCATGTGTTTACAGTATGGAAGAAATATATTTAAATCATTAATCTGGGCTAAATCCCAAATCCTGACAAAAAGCTCAAGGAGGTTTGGAGTTACTGAAAACAGAATGTCACACAGCCAAAATAAAACAGACTGTTGTAACCCAGTTTAGCTTCAGGTACTTATCCATTGCTGTTAAGCTCAAGTTGATTATGAAATGTTGCAGTAGCTCTGCTAGCTAGCATTGCGAAATATTTTTTTTAATCAGGTCATCATCAATCTTCCAATCAAGAGTTTTTTGTCATCAGATCACCATCAGCCATTCTAATCAGAATGTCTTATATGTTTTATGACATATGGGAATAAGGTATTTGAAGCATTTATTAAGCAGTGATGGACCAGCCTGAGTGAGACGCAAATCCAAGTATAAAGAATTATTGCAAGTTAGGAAATATTGTAGAAATTATCTTAAAACAGCAGTTGGTAAAATCTGAAAACAAAAACAAAACAAAACAAAACAGCATGAGATGAATTCCAAGCTGTTTGGCTTGGAAAAAACTACGGTTGCTATTGCCAAAGAGACAGAAAAAATGGTCAGTGTGGCATTTTGGAAGAGAAATATCACTCATCTCCTATTTTATCATCCAAATCCGACTTTTTGGAGACAAAAGATTATGTATCTTGCAAGATCTTGTAGCAAAAAATGCATACAGTAAAGTATGGTACTTGAAAAGCTATACTAGATCCAGGTTCAAATCTAACCTCAACTCTGGAAGCTTTTTGGGGAACTTTGGGCCAGCTACTCACTCATTCCAAACTACTCTCAGCACTGTTATGGAAAAATTGGAAGACTGAATGCAAACACTTAAACTGCAACTGAAAATATAATTATAACAGGGCCTCTCTTTCTAGAAGATCTTTAAAAATTCTGAAAGCAGGATTTTAAAGAAGATTGACTTTTGAAAACTTTCTCAAAATAACAGAAAAAAGAAATTTCTGAAGGCAACAGATTGTTTGTTGTTTGGTATTCCAATTCTAATACCAACGAAAATGCATTATGTAGATCTCAAACTGGAAGGTATTATGGACCAGTATGTGGATACAAAGGAGCAGACTAGGACATTCCTGTAGATCTCACATCCGCTATGAAGCTGGTTGGAAGCCTTTACACAGCCCTAACACATATACATTGCAATTAATTGGATGAATGAAAGAATTGGACTTCTCTAATAGCAGAAAAGAAAAGAAGTCAGATAATTACATACTGCGAAACAAGCTGATTCACCAGGTATGATCAGCTGGATATGACCAGAAACAGCATTTTCGCTTACTCCAGATTCCATCCATATTTGTCCAATCTCATTACAAGCCTTTAAGAAAAAGACATGACATTTGATTTGCTAAAAATAGGTATAAGAGGCGTATACAACTTGCACAACATCAGGCAGAAACTAGGGTCTAAGAACCTAAGGAGTCCACACATTGAACTCAATCAATCCAGGATTATAATGCATTCATGCTTTATCTCTGGATTTTTCATGCTATCATAATTTTCTAACAATAGACACTCAATTTTTATTGGATAAGAATAAGCAAGCACCAATTAAGAGTCATTAATGAGAGTTCTGAATATTTAGTTATTTACTTACAGTGTTAATTGCCATACGAGCTTCAAAGTTATCCACACAGCTTAACAGAAGATCCACAGGTTTTCCTTCTTCTAATCCACCATTACTACAGTATTAATAAAATCAAGTCAAACAGTGCCATTATGTATACTGTAAATACATTTCTAAAAACTATTGTTACCTGATCCTATTCATAAAGTGCTGGAAGTTGTCCACAGTAGTGATGTTGTAATTATGTACTTCAAAGCAGACATCAGGATTAATATTCCTTTAAAAAAAAACCTGCTATTTATGATGTTCACATAAATATTTCTTAAAGGATTTTCATATCAAATGCAATATTCTATCTTTCTGGTAATATTTTTTAAAGTTGGAGAGAGACATCTCCTTGTCTGACTAGGTGGCTCAGTGGCTAAGATATTTAGCTTGTCGATCAGAAAGGTCAGCAGTTTGGTAGTTCAAATCCCTAGTACAGGTCTCCTGCATGAGCAGGGGGTTGGACTAGATGATCTCCAAGATCCCTTCCAACTCTGTTACAGTTATTGTATTGTTAATAGTTGTAAACCCATTTTCCCCATCATATACCTTAAAGTGTGTTCTGCTGCTTTCACTTTGCTCAGTCCAGCTTGTTGGGGTTGAAAAAAGAGCCTATTCATATTCGCCAGTTCCACCTTATCATAATCAAACAAGAGCAGCTAAAAAAAATTAAAATAATACATATATAGTTTCCATTCATTTCTGAATAAGACCAAGTCCTGGTTCTACTAATATACTGTACATTTATACTAATTTATGTGTGCTTTGGAATGGTCTATATAACACCAAATTAGTTCATTAACTAATTTGAATTAGGGAAGATTGTTCTAATCTAAGAATTATTATGTAAGTAATCTGTCTCTTTTCTTCCTAGTTCGTAGTTCATCTGTAAAACTAAAACAAGATAGTATGACATAGGTACTTTGAAACCCAAACTGAACTGGCAAAAGCCACATAATTATAAAGACTGAGCAAATTTAGTTAATATAAATAGTTAAGGCACTTGTGAAAGGAGCTGTTCTATATCCACAGAAGTGGATCAATTCTGCCACAATTTTCTCAACTATTCCAAAAATTGATACTTGGATATAACAAAATATGTTAGATCCAGAAAACATTCAAAATACTTGTAACAGATAAGCAATCTTTCAGCAATATACTTATGCAATTATCAATGCTCAAGGAAAAATGCTTTCAGATTAGGTGATTAGTGAATATCAAATTGACAAGAACCAACTTTTCTAAACTACTTGTAACAGTTTTCTAAGTTTGCAATTTTTAAATGGAACTTGATTCTAATTTCTTTCAAATATTCATTCATTTTATAAACTTCTAGGACAGGGGTGTCAAACTCAAGGCCCACACACCGGATCTGGCCCGTAATATGATTGGATCCAGCCCACAGAGCTGTCCTGGAAAATGTAAGGGGCCGTCCCGCATCGCTTCAGCCTGATCTACCTCATTGCTTCAGCCTGGTTTACCCAATGCAAAGAGGAAACATCGGGCCAATGTGGCTTCAGCCCAGTCTACCCAATGCAAAGAGGAAATGTGCCAGCAGTTTGGAGAGTGGCGTCAAGCTGGCCACGCCTACCCAGTCGACCATGCCCATCTGCCCCCTTGAGGTCAACCACAGCCCTGATGTGACCCTCAATGAAATTGAGTTTGACACCCCTGTTCTAGGAGTATGTATCTTACAATGAGTAAACTCCCATTTACTCCTTACATGTCTCTTCAGATGAATGTACATAAAAAGAAGTATGTGGACATTGATTATTCTGGTGGATAACCAAGAACTAAAAGGAAGAAGTATGGGTCTCCTCCTGTTAAATCTCTTAGAGCTTTGATCAGCCAAATGTTTTAAACTAGATTTTGCATTTTGTCCACCTATCAATTCCTTCCCAAGGACTTGGGATAGACCACTGTTGTTTGATGGTGTTAAAAGGTGTTGTTGCAGGATGTAAACTGTTCCGAGTAAAGCTGGCCTTTGACTGATGGAGATTTTGTCAATGCTAATGGTATTTAAGTGGTGCTCCATGTATTGGAATTGTGCCCAAAGCATTTATTATTATTTTCTGGGCATTTATATCTCAGAGGACTTCTCATGGACTATGAATCTTAACATGCTTGTGAAGAAGGCACAGAAGAGGCTTTACTTCCTGAGAATGCTCAGGAAGATAAATCTATCTCAGCATCTACTTCTGTCCTATTATCGCAGCACCATTGAGAGTGTCCTGACATATGGCATTCTTGCATGGTATGGGAGCAGCTCTACAGCAGACAAAAAAAGCTCTACAGAGAACCATTAAAACTGCCCAGAATATCATCGGGCTCCAGCTACCAGCCCTGGACGACATCCTCGTATCTCACTATTTGAGAAACTTGCATAACATTCTCAGAGACTCTTCCCATCCTGCTTACAATCTTTTTGGACTGTTGCCTTCTGGCAGAAGATACAGAACAGTTAGAACTTGGCCCAAACGTTTTCTGAATAGTTTTTATCCCAGAGTTATAATTGCACTCAACAATGAACTAAAAGGCTATCATCAGTGAGCTGTTGGACAGCATTACTTGGTCTTTTGTGTGGATGTTTGGGTGGTACAGGGGCAGGAAATTTGTGGTGGGTGGGTGGGGGTGTTTCAGGATTGTTATGTGTGTTGGACCTGATCTTTGGCTGTTATGCAAATTTTGTTGTATGGATATACTGTGTATATACGTACAATGACAAAGTAATACTTACACTTATTGATACTTCTATTTGTTGTTCTACTTCTATTTGCATGTATTTTTATTTTGTAATTTTCAATTGTCTCTCTTCTCTTCTGCTGTCTCCAAGTATTGCAACATCCACTATCCAAACATTTTGTTTTTTATCAATAATTGTTAAATTATTATTCTGCCTTTTTATATATAATTCAAAGCATTGAATATTGGCTCTCTCTCATTTTTCTCCCCAGCAAACCTATGAGGTGGATTGAGCTGAAAGTGACTGTCCAAAGTCACCCAGCTGGTTTTCATGTTTAAGGGTAGTCTAGAACTCAGTCTCCTAGTTTCTAGAACAGCTCTTTAAGCAGTATATCAAACTAGGGTTTTTTTTCTACAATTCAGGATTCTTTGTCACGGTATCCTTCTTGACTGCCTGCAAGGATTGGGGTATAGAGTACTTGCTTTCCTGTCATTCTGCTCTTACTTGTGGCTAAGGGCAAGTCTACCCCAGTAAGAGATACTGACAGGCTTGATCCTCTTCCCCACGTTATTTATAATATGCACAAACTGCAGGGAAAGGCCAGTCATTGATCTGGATGAAATATTATCATATGCTGATTACACACTCTTAAAGTCCTCAGAGCAGCCTGGCTGATATCTTGATCCAGTCTCTGGGAGGATAGGAGACTGAGAGGATAGGATAAAAGAAGTTCAATTTAATTCCAGAAAACCATATAGCTCATTGTTTTTAACGTAAGCTTCTTAGAATATATTGAATATGTAGAGTGCAAGTTGAATAATAAAAACAATGTCTTTTGAAGAAAAGTAGGACAGTAGTATTACTGAAAATGTTAATGTGAGAAGACACACATTCTGTAAAATGCAAGCTGAGGAAATCCATCACGGGCCATCGTTTATATGTCTGACATTCATGCATTTCAATGTAGACTATGAATACACTTTCAACAAATGGCAATTCATTTCTCCTTAGACTGCCAATATTCTTATACAGGACTAAGAATGCAGTGTAATTATAATGAAGAAATGACTATTACCTTACCAATGCCACATCTTGTCAGCATTTCAGCAGTCACACTGCCAATTCCACCAACACCCACTATTGCCACGGCAAATGAACGGATTTTCTGTGATAAGAAACCAAAGTTTTTAAATGCTTTGCCTTATCAATAAAACTTTGAGGCAAATTATTTACAAAAAACATTAGCCCACCTCATAATCTTTCACAATTCCCATTCTTTTCAATGCCATCAGGCGACTAGAGTAGAGAAAAAAAAAGCAGAAAGAAAAATAGTTTGTTAAGAAAATATTTTTTAAATTCACTACAAGGCACAGCAGCTTTTCCAAATGAGATGAATTATTCCACAGTTCATAAATTATTTCAACTTTAAATCTCTATTTATCAAATCGTTTTCAATGGCTTACTGTACAATCTGCAGATCTATCCTGTTGAAACTACAATCCATATGGAAGTATCAACTAATTTATGACATTTGGAATGGGATAATTATGAGTTAGTGTATATGGGCATATGTAATTATATTCAATACGCCAATAGATTTGTAACTGTTGTACAATTAAATTTTGCCTTCTATAGTTGACTGTACATTATTTTTATAGTTTATTGTTTTGTACACAGATGATCCTTGACTTGCAACTGTTCACAGTGATCAAATTTCAACAGCACTGAAAAAAAGTGACTTATGACCATTTTTCACTTACAACCATTGCAGCATCCCCATGTTCATGTAATCAAAATTCAGATTCTTTGCAACTGACTCATATTTATTATGATTGCAGTGTCCTGGGGTCACATGATCACCTTTTGTGGCCTTCTCATAAGCAAACTCAATAGGAAAATCAGATTCACTTATTAACTGTGTTATTAATTTAACAACTACAGTGATTCACCTAACAATTGCGGCAAGAAAGGTTGTAAAATGTGGCAAATTCACTTAACAAATGTTTCACTTAGAAATGTCGGGTTCAATTATGGTCATAAGTCAAGGACTACCTGTATTAAGCTAATGTGCACAATAACATTTTGATAATATAACAGCTTTCAAATTATTGCCCTTTTCAGTTGTGGCATTCTATTTACAGAATGCCCTACTCAAACAGCCTCACCCTGGCACATACTGTAAATTATTTTTTTGCTATCTGGGCTACTTATTCTAATTTGCTGGCTTTTGTTACCTTTATAAAAGTGTAGTCCAGCCAATTAAAATATTATTGAATGGATTTAAAAAGTAACTAGTGTAACAGAGTTGAAATTCTTTAAAGATCACCAAAGATTATAGAACTGTATTAATTACTATGCTGAAGCTAGACACAGCCATTATCTTATCATTAATTTCAGTAGTTGAATTGTTGACAATTCTTGACCTGCTGACAAGGTAATTATATTTAGAAATTATTTTTAGCATGAAGAAATATGCTTTCCATGATTCAGCAATAACTTAACAAGAAGTCGACGATGATAAAAAGGAGGCATAGTTGTCTGAGGCATACTGGGGTAAAACAGCAGAGAGTGACAGATATATCAAACAGGAATTTCCATACGTTCTACTCATCTTAAGATTTTATAATATTTTTTTCAGATGAATCTCTGCTGGCAGTGGTTTGGCTAAAAGCCTAAGCTCATTGCCATGTTGGAATCATGCCTCTACTATAACTCAGTAGCTTCAGGCAATCCACAATAATTTTCATGATTTCTTGCTCTGGGGTTTTATCAAATGAAATGCACTTTTTCTGAACATTCAAGATATATACATATATGAAACATTGATCATTATGTAATTCCAGGTGAAAAAATTATGTTGCTTTGCAAGCATGACTTGTAAAAAACGAATCATGTCAGACAAACCTTAGTGCCTTTTTTCAAAAAAGCAACTAAATTAGGGAATCAGCAAAATGCTGTGGACATAATATACCTAGACTTCAGCAAGACATTTGATAAAGTAGTACTTCTTGTTAAATGCAATATGGGATTTACAATACTATGACTAGAAGGGTTTGCAATTGGCTGATCCATGGCAAATAGTCCTCAATGGAACTACATCTACATGGAGGGAAATATGCAGTGGGAGCACTTCAAAGTTCAATCTTGGGCTCAGTATTCTTCAATATCTTCATAAATTATCTAGAAGAGGATAACATTTTCAGACAACACCAAGCTGGAAGGAATAGCTAATATTTTGGAAGATAGTCTCAAGATCCAGAAAGATCTTGACAGATTTGAACACTGGGCCCTATCAAACAAGATGCAGTTTGGTGGTTTCCTTAGGCTGGAAAAATCAAATGCATCGGTATAGAATAGGTGGAACCTGGCTCAATAATAGTAATTGTGAAAGAGATCTAGGTATTCTAGTAGACCACACTTAAGCCAGCAATGTGCTGCAACTGCATAATGCAGTCCTAGACTACATCAATAAAGGAATAGTGACAAGGCAACAAGAAGTGATTCTTGTCACTAGTACAATGTAAAGCAGGAGAGCTTTACATTGCACTAGTGAAACCACACTTGGAATATTGTGCCCAGTTTTTGTTCACCATGACACTAAAAAAATGTTGAGACCTTGGAAAATGTGCTGGGAAGATCAATACAGATGATCAAAGGTCTGGAGACTAAATCATATGATAAATGGTTGAGGGAGCTAGGTATGCCTAGTCTATTGAAAGAATGATCATAACTGTCTTCCAATACTTGAGTGGCTGTCACAAAGAAGAGAGAATTGGCTTATTCTGAAGGTCACCAGGAGATAGGACAGGAAGCAACAGGTGAAATTTGTCAAAGTTTGTCAACGTAGAAGTAAGGAAAAATGTTCGAATATGAGAGCAATTAATGGAATAGCTTGTGTCCTGGGACTGTTGGCCTCCATCACTGGAGATTTTCAAAAATACTGGGCAAATATTTGAAATGTTATAAGGCTCCTGCTTTGATCAGGGATTTCGACTAGAAAACCTCCGTGGGTACCTTCCAGCCTTATGATTCTATGATTTAGGTAGTAGTAGTTCGCAAAACTCATCACGATCTCGAACAACAGACTCGGAGACAGATCCTTCCCCTCACGTAGTATTGCTGCTTCAAAGAATGAATGTGAACACTTCTGCCTGCAAACATCTGTTTTATGATTAAGAACAGCGGTGTTTCTCTGAACATAGTTAAAAAAAAAAAAACCAGTTCCGAAATTCCAAGAAAAAATCGAACTGAAATTGCATCCAGAAGAGGCTTTCGTGCCCAGCTGGAAGGGAAGCTAAGGCAGCCCTAACAACGGCCTCTTCCCTTCGCACGTCGTCCTTCACCTAGACCTTTCCTCGGCCACCACTCACCTGTACGGATTGGAGTCCGTCACCTCGGGACTCATTTCCGCGATCCGTGCTCGCAGGCCCCGACTGCCTCCCCTCTCTCGGACGAGCTTTTCCTCCAGTTCTTGGATGCGGCGCCGTAGCTGTTCTACCTGGTTCCCCGAGGTGGCCATGATCGGGGCCCTCCTCCACCAAAAAAATTTAACCGTCTAGATTTCCACCAGTGTCCAGCGACTCAACTCCGCTCAAACCAGTCAATCCCATCAATATAGACACGTCTCTGTCCCCAACGCTTCCTGGAGTAGCAGCAAAAGCTATCCCCGCCGTAACCCACTTCCGGAAAACACTGTTCCGGTATTAAAAGGTTTCTGGAATGGTAACACATGCTTTCAATTTATGGCACTTTTTAGAGGGCTAAGCAAATGTAATCTACGAGAAATCTACTTTCTCTCTTAGTTTTTAACAGAACTGCTGTGTAGCCTTTCGTTACACGGTCCACGTCTGTTGACCTACTACTTCCCTCAGCCAGCAATATATAACGAAGGATGATAGGAACTGCAGTCTGTTCACATTTAGAGAGCCTCAGGTGAATCCTTGAAAGTTTGTTTAGGATCGCAGCTATAAAAAATCTGTTCTTTCGGAACGTGCGGTGTTACTTTTACGAGGAGAACGTAAATTGCGTAGATAGCCATTTACCACACTGTACGGTATCTCCTTGCCCGCCTCCAAAAGTGGACGGCATTACGTTCCAGGTGTAGAAAGGATAGGCTGCACATCCTGCAACCTTTGTTCTGCGAAAAGATCAGCCGCTGGGCTGAAGCGAATTCACTTCCGCAAAAATGGCAAGTGAACCCGATACGACTGAAGTGCGGGAACAGCACCGATTTCGCCAGGAAGCCTTGGATGAATATCTGTGCCGCTCCCTGCCTGGGTTTCCCGTGGAGCCTCGCGAAGTTCTCACGATCAGGCAATACAGGTAAGAACCCCCTGTCACGGCGGGGGAATCCGGAGGAGGCAATCCCTCCCGCTCTCACCTGCCAAGTATCCTTGCTTCTTTTGAGAAGAAGTCACAGCAGCAGGATTGATCTGTCTTTACACAATCAGGGCTCCCGAAAGAAATGTCCGCGAATGGGATGCACACGTTTGACTTTCCCCAGATTTCTTTATTTACAGTTGTAGGATGGTCCTAAACGCGGCCTAAAGGGGACAGTTGAGGAAGGCAGGACAGTCTTCCAGTCAAATTCTCTCTGGTGCTGATCGGGCTTCAAGGTTGTCTCTAGCCTCCTCCAAGGATATCTGGACTGACAAAATTCCTAACCCTATTAATTCAAATTGTACTGAAATGGCAAAATTCTTATTATTTGAGATTCTTTCATGGGTCCTGGCCACTTCAGGACATTCATTAAATCTAGGGCAGAGGAAGATACCACACACACATAATTGAACATCTTGCTTCTTTTTCCATCTTTGAATTAATTTTTTTGCTGCCGATATCTCATTATGCAGAAGATTATTTTGAAATCTGGATTGCTTGTATTAATTTAGAATTTAACTATTTTGGGAATAAAATTATTTATTAGATTTTCAGCCCCGCCCCCCTTCTTCTTGGAGTTTAAAGTATCATGTAAGCTGTTCTGCTCCATTTTCCCTGTAGCAACAATCCTTGTGAAGTAATTTGGGCTAAGAATTAATAATTCTAAATCAGACTTTTTATGGTTGAAAATGTCACTTACTCAAGTCTTTCCAGGTCTACTCCAACATTTTAACCATTTAAAAGGTGGAAGAGCAGTGATGGTACAGTGGTTAGAATGCAGTATTGTAAGCTAACTCTGCAAACTGCCAGCAGTTTAATCCTCACCAGCTCAAGATTGACTCAGCCTTCCAAGGTCAGTAAAATGACACCATCTGAAATAGAATAATTGCTCAACACTGTTCATATCTACAGCCAAAATAGTGGAATGGGATTTGGATTGGACAAATGTGCCATGCTACCATCAAACAGGGAAAAATAGTGAAAACTGAAGGAATCAAGATACTCTATGAAAATAACATCAAGAGTCTGGATGAAGACTCTTGGATGATACCTTGGTATTTTACTACAAATACTTGGCTATCCTTCAAGCTGACAATATCAAGCACAGTGAAGTCTATAAGAAGACTAGAGGTGAATACATCAAGAGGGTGAAGAAGATCTTAAAGTCCAAACTCAATGGAGTAAATACAATCAAGGCAATCAACACCTGAGCAATTCCAGTCATTAGATACATTAGAAAATTGGACTGAACTCAAGCAGAATTAAAATCAATTAAAATAGGAAGACCACAAAAATAATGACAATGAATCATGTCCTTCTTCCTTGCAATGACATTGACAGACTCTACCTTACAAGGAAAAGAGGTGGTCGTGGAATGTTGCAAGTATATCAAATGGCTGAAGAAGAAGAAAAGGACATTGGAAGAATATCTGAAGGACAACGAAGAAGATGCACTAAAGTTAGTATACCAGGAAAGTTTACTGACTATTGGAGAGTCCAAACGGCCTATAAGAAAGTCCAAATAAAGAACAGAATGGAACCATGGGAAGACAAAGCACTACATGATCAGTATGTTAAAAAAATAGCAGGGAAAGTGTCGATAAGCCCCTGAGACAGGTTCTCCCCCTGTTATCTAGGAAGTTTGACCCTGTTGCTCCTGAAGAAATAGACAGGATCCTAGGGAGTATGCGCGCAAGCACCTGTGTTTTAGATCCATGTCCTCCTGACAGGCGGGTGGACTCTGGCGGTGATTAATACTTCCCTACAGGAGGGGGCAGTGCCCCAGCACTTTAAGGAGGCTGTGGTCCGCCCTCTTCTTAAGAAGCCATCGCTGGACTCCACCCGGTTGAATAATTTCCAACCTGTCTCCAATCTTACCTTTTTGGAGAAGGTTGTTGAGAAGGTGGTCGCACGGCAGCTGCAGAGGTTTCTGGATGAAACAGATTATCTCAAATCCTACCAGTCAGGATTCAAGCCTGGATTTGGGACAAACATGTCATTGGCCGCATTTTTGGATGATCTCTGGAGGGAGTGGGATGGGGGTAGTGCATCCATCCTTGTTCTATGTGACTTCTTGGCAGCTTGGCAGCTTTGGATACCATCAACCATCCTACGGTGGCTCCGTCCCAGGCGCCTAATGGACCCGGAGAGGTTCCTGACGGAGCTTGGGCCGTTACCTGAGGGTCTGGCCCACGGCATGGCTGAAGAACTAGTCGTGGCTTGGGAACTGGCCGCGGCTGGGGCTCTAGACCGTGTCGTGCCTTTGCGGCCTCTGACCCGGCGCAGGTCTCAACCAGCTCCTTGGTTTTCTGAGGAGCTGAGGGAGATGAAACACCGGAGAAGACGCCTAGAGAGTTCCTGGAGATCCAGCCGTTCGGAGGCTGACTGGACACTAGTTAGGTCATATAGTAGGACCTACCTAGTGGCATTGAGGGAAGCGAGACATCTTCACGTCTCTGCCCTCATTGCATCGGCAGATAACCGTCCGGCTGCCCTGTTTCGGGTGACCCGCTCTCTCCTTCAACAGGAGGTGCGGGATGACCCTTTACAGGGACGTGCCGAGGAGTTTAGTGGTTATCTATATGATAAAATCGTTCAGCTTCAGGAGGGACTGGATCAAAATTGGGTAGATCCAGGTGAGAGGTCGGAGACGCGTCTTGTTGAGACTGTTTGGGATGAATTTGACCCTGTGGCTCCTGAGGACATGGACAGGTTGTTGGGGAGGTTGAATGCCACCACATGTTTACTGGACCCGTGCCCCTCCTGGCTGGTACTGGCCACGCAGGAGGTGACACGAGGCTGGCTCCAGGGGATTACTAATGCTTCTTTGTTGGAAGGGGTTTTTCCTACTGCCTTGAAAGAGATGGTGGTGAGACCCCTCCTCAAGAAGCCTTCCCTGGACCCAGCTGTTTTAGGAAATTATCATCCGGTCTCCAATCTTTGCTTTGCGGCGAAGGTTGTAGAGAGTGTGGTGGCACGTCAATTACCCCAATACCTGGAGGAAACTGTCTATCTAGACCTGTTCCAGTCCGGCTTTCGGCCCGGATACAGTACAGAGACGGCTTTGGTCGCGTTGGTGGATGATCTCTGGAGGGCCAGGGATAGGGGTCACTCCTCCGCCCTGGTCCTATTAGACCTCTCAGCGGCTTTTGATACCATCGACCATGGTATCCTGCTGCACTGGCTGGAGAGTTTGGGAGTGGGAGGCACCGTTTATCGGTGGTTCTCCTCCTATCTCTCTGACCGGTTGCAGACGGTGTTGGCAGGGGGGCAGAGATCGACTGCGAGGTGCCTCACATGTGGGGTGCCACAGGGGTCGATTCTCTCGCCTCTCCTGTTCAACATCTACATGAAGCCTCTGGGCGAGATCGTCAGTGGTTTTGGGGTGAGGTACCAACTGTACGCTGATGATACGCAGCTGTACTTTTCCACCCCAGGCCACCCCAACGAAGCCGTCGAAGTACTGTCCCGGTGTCTGGAAGCCGTACGGGTCTGGATGGGGAGAAACAGGCTCAAGCTCAATCCCTCCAAGTGGCTGTGCATGCCGGCACCCCGGTAAGGTCAGCTGCAGCTGCGGCTGACTGTTGGGGGCGAATCATTGGCCCCAGTGGAAAGGGTGCGCAACTTGGGCGTTCTCCTGAATGGGCGGTTGTCTTTTGAAGATCATGTGACAACCGTCTCCAGCAGAGCTTTTCATCAGGTTTGTCTGATTCGCCAGTTGCGCCCCTTCCTCGACCGGGATGCCCTATGCACGGTCACTCATGCTCTGGTTACCTCTCACTTGGACTACTGCAATGCTCTCTACATGGGACTTTCTTTGAAGAGCACCCGGAGGCTCCAGCTGGTTCAGAATGCAGCTGCGTGGGTGATAGAGGGAGCCGCTCACGGCTTCCATGTAACACCACTCCTGCATAGGCTGCACTGGCTACCTGTGGTCTTTCGGATGCTCTTCAAGGTGCTAATTACTACCTTTAAAACGCTCCATGGCTTAGGGCCGGGTTATCTACGGGACCGCCTACTGCTACCGATTGCCTCCCATCGACCCGTGCGCTCTCACAGAGAGGGACTCCTCAGGGTGCCGTCTGCCAAGCAATGTCGGCTGGCGACCCCCAGGGGAAGGGCCTTCTCTGTGGGGGCCCCCACCCTCTGGAATGAACTTCCCGCAGGACTCCGCCAACTTCCTGACCTTCGAACCTTTCGCCGCGAGCTGAAGATCTATTTGTTCACTCGCGCAGGACTGGCATAGGATTTTAGATTTTTTATGGTTTTTAATTTTTAAATGGTTTTTATGATTTTAAATTTATTTTAATTTAGGCCAAATTGAATAAGTTTTTTAATTAGTATTTTATATTGTATTTATATTATTGTCTATTTTATCTGGCTGTGAACCGCCTTGAGTCCTTCGGGAGAAGGGCGGTATAAAAATCTAATTAATAAATAATAAATAAATAAATAATCCTGGGTGGCTTCGGGGGGATGGGAATGAGAATGTGAGGCTTTGTGCTATCCTGGTTCACTTCCTTCCTCTGTGGCCACTCTCAGTCAACGTTGATAGGAGGGGAGAAATCCAGCCCTCACCCACGACTTTATTGGGTTCTGCAGGTCTCAGTACTTTCTCTGCTCCTGTTAAAAATTTATATGAAGCTGCTGGGTGAGATCATCCGTCACCATGGACTGAGATATCACCAATATGCTGATGATACTCAGCTATATGTCTCAGCCTGTGGTGAGTTCAGTGATACCGTGTCTTCCCTCTCGTAGTGCCTGGAGGCTGTTAGGGGTTGGATGGGGAGCAACGTTGAAACTAAACCATTGCAAGACTGAGTGGCTCTGCGTTTGAGGTTCATTGGCTCAGGAAGAATTGCCATCTTTGGTCTTGGATGGGGTGGCACTACCCAAACAGACCCAGTGTGTAATCTAGGGGTTTTCCTGGACTCACAATTCCTGCTTGAAGAGAAGGTGGCGGTTGAGGCCAGGAAGGCCTTTGCGCAGCTGTGAGTTGTATGCCTATTATGCCTTTTCCTGGACCAATAGTCCCTACACAGTTACTCATGCCCTAGTTACTTCCCATCTTGACTATTGTAACATGCTCTATATGGGGCTGCTCTGGAAGAGTATCGGGAAGTTCCAGTTGGTGCAAAATGCAGTGGCCCACATGGTTCTGTGCAGATCCTGGTGTGCACATGTATCACCTCTCCTGTGGGAGCTACATTGGTTGCAGATTTGCTTCTGGGTGCAATTGAAGGTGCTGGTTGTCAACTTTAAAGCCCTTTGTGGCTTGGGACTAGGTTGAGTCCCAAGAGGACCATCTCTTGCTAGTCACATCTACTCGATCAATCAGAGTGGGGAGGCAGGGGATATTGCAGGTCCATCCCCGAGGGAGATATATCTCGTGGAACCAGGAAGAAGGGTCTTCTCCATGATGGCTCCCTCTCTCTGGAACATCATTCCCTCAGAGATTAGAATGGCCTCCACTCTAATACTAGTAAAAAAAAAGCTCTGATGATCACACGGCAGAGATTTTTGCTACCAGTTCTCCAAACCACTCGCCACCATCGCTACCGGATTGGCCAATCCAGTCTGAACTGGGAGCATTTAACCCCTGCTCCTGGGTGTATGTTCTGTTAATATACATCCTGTTGTGTCTTAAAATGGCTTCTACTGGACTGCCTTAAAATGGCGTCTACTGTATAGCACAATGGAGTTGCCATGGTAATGGCTTCACAGTACTCCACAAGGGGGCTCCCTCTGGTAAGGGGAAAAATCCAACATTAAAAATTACATTTGGTCCGGACATTTTAAACAAGGCTTTGATGATCAATAAAACATTACTGCCTGCACCACTATGAGACTGGCACGACGTACTTCACCCAGATTACATACAAGAAAAGAACTACAATGTCGAACAGCTTAGTGCATATAACGCGGACAAGAAGACAATTCTAAATCAAGATCAGAAAAAAGCATACCAAATAATCATGGATCAGCTAGCAAAACAACAGGGTGGTATCATTTTACTTGATGCTTCTGGGAGCACAGGGAAAACATTTTTAACTAATTTAATTTTTGCCAAAATCCAGACTCAGGGTGAAGTTGTTCTTCCTGTCTAATACAGGGCAACACTGGTTTATCAGCTAGTAAATAAATAATAACAAGTGCTCTGTTGTGAGGCAGAACGGAATGGCTGAGGCGAAACGGAACTATTTAAAGAACTCTTTTAATAGTAACCGGCAACGCTCAGAACCAGCGACAACAATTCAGGCTGACAGCTCTTATATATGTGGCTGTCAGACTGTCTAACCAATCAACTGTGAAATAACTCCCGCTCATAGCGTACGGCCAATAGGAAGATGGCGGCTGTGTTGTCAGGGTAGCCCACCAAACACAACACCGCTTTTCCCCTGGATGGAGCATGCGTAATCCTGCAGGTACACAGGGCGCCTGCATACTCATCCAGAATGACGCAACTCAGGAGCAGGTAGAGGCAGGGAAGTTTCCTGCTCTGCTGGCTAACAGCCCCTTGGCACTGCTGAGCACTCCTCTGGGTCTGAAGCGACAGGTGGAGGGACGAATTGAAACAGTAAGCACGACAACGATCTGATTTCATCAGGAATACACGTGGTCGAGTATGAGGCTGCGGTAGTGTCGACAGGTCTAGGCGGGGCCATCCAGGGGGCTTCGTCTCTGTTGGCCGACAGGTGAGCTGGCTGCCACCCTCCTAATTGATCCACATGGCGCCGCCAGGTCCTGCCATCCTTGAGCTGGACCCTATAAGAGCAGGGACTCGTTACACTAGTTATTGTCCCAGGCAGCCATCGAAGTTCACCCCCAAAGTTCATAGACAGGGTCCCCTTCCTTAAAGTTCTGGACAGGTGTAGGTAGTCTGGAGGGGGCTCGGCCGAATAACTAGGGTGCAGTCTATAAAGTGTAGTGCAGAGACAGTGGCCCATCAGCATCTCGGCCGGACTGCAGTTTGTAAGAGGACAGGGCGTGGTGTGTTGGGCGAGCAGGTAAGTAGACACTCTGGCCTGCCACCCCCCTGGTTGCAACCTGGCCAATGTCTCCTTTGTCAACCTGATGGCTCATTCGGCCAGCCCATTACTGGCCAGATGAAAGGGTGCTATTGGAGCATGGTGGATACCGCGAGCAGTTAGGTAAGTTTGAATGGTGGCAGAAGTCAGCTGCGGCCCATTGTCTGAGACAGGGACATCTGGAAGTCCATGGGTGGCAAATAACAGATCGAGGACCTGGATGACAGCCTCAGACGTGGTGGAGAACATGAAAACCACCTCACCCATTTAGAATAGGCATCCACCACAATAAAAAAAGTACGCCCCAGGTATGATACTGTGAAATCCAAATGAATTCGTGACCACGGGGCCCTCAGAGTTTCCCATTTTCTAGAACGGGTGACTGGCAGGGCCGGCCGAGAGAGTTGGCATCTCTGACACTCGGAAATCTACGCCCCAATGTCCTGATCAATCCTGGGCCACCAGACATAGCTCCTGCTGAGGCCCTTCATCTTGACAATACCAGGATAGCTTTTGTGTAAGTGCTCTAGCACAGCAGTCTGAAAGGGGAGGAAACTACCACCCTATGCCCCCACAACAAACAACCCCACTGGACAGTCAGCTCGCGCTGCCGAAAGCGGAAAGGCTGGAACGGCTCGGCCACCTGGCCCAATGGCCAACCCCTCCAAACCCAATCTAAGACCTGGGACATGGTGGGATTGGTGGCAGAAGCTGCTGCGATATCAACGGCAGTCAAGGGGGAATGCCAGTCATCAATCCAAAGGGCACACAAAGCAGAGCAGGGTCGAGGGCAGCATCCGGCAATGGGCACCGGCTAAGGGCATCCGCGTGTGCATGTGCAATTAGCTTGCCTGGCCGGTAGACCAAGGTATAATCATAGGCGGCCAGGAAAGCAGTCCAGCAGGACAAAAGGGGGGAGAGAATAACAGGGTCTGTCTGTCCCCCGCCAACAGACCCAACAGGGGCTTGTGATCTGTCACCAGCTCAAATTTGCGGCCATACACATAATCATGAAAACGCTTCACAGCCGCTACACCAGCTAATGCCTCCCTATCAATCTGACTGTAATTTCTCTCAGTCAAAGACAAAGTCCTTGAATAGTAAGCAATAGGAGACTTCAAGCCATTTTGGAGCCTATAGCTCAAAACAGCCCCAATACCAAATGGAGAGGCATCTGCAGTCAGAATCAGAGGGAGGCAAGCGTGGTACTGGATAAGGACAGCAGAAGATATGAGCAAATCTTTAACTGCTTGGAAGGCAGCAGACTCCAAAATACCCCAGGACCAAAGCATGTTTTTGTCCAGCAGCATGTGGAGTGGCTTGGCCACAGAGGCTTTATGGGGCAAAAACACACTATAAAAGTTCAAGAGACCTAAAAAGGCTTGGAGATCTCCTTTGCACGAGGGAACAGGGGCATCTTTGATGGCAGCTAGTTTAGACGGAGTGGGGTGAATGCCTGAAGAATCAATTATTCAACCTGGAGAACACCAATGACACATATGGACCGTTTTAATTGAAGCCAGCATTCCGAATGCATGTTAAAACAGCTCAAACCCGGTTAATGAGTCCCCTCGACTGATAGCCAAGATGAGAATGCTAATGTCGAACTGCAGGCGCCGGTATTTAAAAGCTCCTTGGTGGGTCACTATTGCTTGTGCCTCAGTGGAGGCATCGTCCACTGGGAGCTGCTGGTAAGCCTGAGCCAAGTCTAGCTTAACAAAAATGGAACCAAAACCCAGAGAATGGAGCAGGTGCTGGACAATTGGAACGGGATAAGGATTCGCTTGCAAGGCTCTATTAAAGATGCATTTAAAATCTGCACAAATGCGGATAGAGCCATCCGATTTGAGCGGAATAATGATGGGAGTTTTCCAACTGGAGTAGTCAGTGGGTTCCAACACACCTCACTCAATCAACTTGTCCAGCTCAGCATCCACCTTTGGGCGTAGTGTGAAGGGAACACGATGAGGCTTAAGCCTAATGGGAGCAACCCCTGGGTCTAAATTTAACAAAATAGGGTTGCCTACATATTTTCCTAGAGAACCATCAAAAACATCAGCAAACTTGTCATACAAGGACTCGTAGGCAATTTCCGTGGTGGAGTGAATGCCAGAAATGCCAAGGCCCAGAGAGCTAAACCAATCTAATCCCAGGAGGCTTGGAAGGGACCCCTCTACAACAATCAAGGGCAGCTGGCCAGCAAACCCATCTTTTTCCACCCAAAACCGGCTACGACAAATAATAGGAATGAGATTTCCCTGATAGTCCCACAACCGGATGGGGCAGGGCCGCAACTGACTTTTGCGCAAAGAAGGAACCCATTTTTTTATATTTGCCCAGAACACAATTGATCAAGTGGAACCAATATCTATTTCCATTTGGCATGTCACCCCTGCAATTTTGACTGTCAAGGTCAAGTTTTTGGGATCCGCCCTGTCAATCTGATGGGAGGCCACCTCAGTAACCTTATGGCCATGGGAAATGGCAAAACAAATCTCACCAGCAGGCAGAGACTTAAAAGACAACCGTCTAGATTTGGGAGGTCCTGGCAGTTGGTCCGAAGAACAGCTAACCTTGTGATTTGGCCCACTTTACTGCAGCTCCGAAACGTGGCCGATTGGAACCGGCAATTCAAACGAGGATGAAGATCTCCACAACTGAGGCAGGGAATGGGTTTCTTTCCTGCCTGGCCCCTCTTCCTAGCAGCATATGCCTTGAGTCGGCTGATCTCTGCCTCCTCATCAGTGGTCTCGTCCGAGGTTTCTTCTTTGTAATGCACCGCAGTGGCCTGACCGCTTCTGCCTGGCTTCTTCCAGGACAGTCTGGAGAGTCAACTCCTTCTTGGCCAATAAATGCCTCTGCAGACTGATGTCTCGCACTCTGCAAACCAATTGCTCTAACAGGGAGTCTTCCAAATCCCTAAACTTGCAATCAAGAGTGGCAGACTGAGGAAAGCCACAAACTGATTTACTGATTCTCCCATGAACCCTTTGCCTAAATTTGAAGTGGCGGGCTATGTGGGAGGGGGCAGGCGCTCTTCAGCTTGTCCCTCAAAACCTCCAATGTTACTGGCTGTGGGGCGACCAGGGCTCTGGCCATCGCAAAAACTTCGGGACCACATGCATTCAAAAAGTGCGCCCATTTGTGGCTGCTGGAGAGGTCCATGAAGTCATTCGCCTCTAGGAAGCACTTGAACCTCTCTTTGTAAGCTTTCCATGTCTCAGCGGCGGCGTTGAACAGGACAAAAGTTGGAAGAACCATTTGCTATTGGACTGGTTCTGCCTACTCTGCTTGCCGATTTCAACATTTTGTTGATCGTGACTAATCTTATTGTCCGATCATCTCAGCATCCCATTCTTGTCGCCAGTGCTCTGTTGTGAAGCAGAAAGGAATGACTGAGGCAAAACGGAACTATTTAAACAACTCTTTTAATAGTAACTGGCAACGCTCAGAACCAGCGACAACAATTCAGGCTGACAACTGTTATATATGCGGCTGTCAGACTGCCTAACCAATCAACTGTGAAATAACTCCCGCTTATAGTGTACGACCAATAGGAAGATGGCGGCTGTGTTTTCAGGGTAGCCAGCCAAACACAACAAGACCTGGCAATGGTTAAGAGCAGGAAAGTTGAATAAAGAGACCGGAGGACTAATTCTACCTCACAAGACCAAGTCTTAAGAACAAATGCATACAAACCCAGGATTGAGAAGACATCAACAGACAGTGAGTGCCACCTATGCAAAGAAATAGAAGAAACTTGGTAAGCTACTGCAAGAAGATCATACAGGCAATGGCATGACAAAGTAGCAACAATGGTGCACTGGAAAATCTGCAAGAAGTATCATTTGCCTGCAAGCAAGAACTGGTGGGACCATAAAATGGAGAAAATCATAGGAAATTAAGGAGCTTAATTGCTCTGGGACTTTAGAATTCAAACAGACGCAACTCTTACATAACACCCCAGACTTAATAATTGTCTATAAGAAAGACAAAAACATATGGAGAGTGGATGTGGCAGTACCTGAAAACAGCAGAATAGAAGAGCAAGAACAGGAAAGGATAAGAAAATATAAAGACATAGAAATAGAACTGTGGCAAAAGCAAGCAAAGTAATAGGTGCCTTAGATGCAATCCCAAAACAACTGGAGCACCACCTGAATATCATTGGCATTGAGAAATTCATCATCAGTCAATTGCAAAAGGCGGCTTTACTCAAAAAAGCTTACATCCTGCAACAATATTGGTAAACCATCAAACATCCACATCTGCCTATCAAAGGTCCTTAGAAAGGACCTGATTGTCAGCTCTGGGGGCCATCTTTTGGATCTTCAGGACTGCCATACTTAGTGCTGTGGGAAACTAGGAGGCGGGGGGAATTGCATGGAGTGGTGGAGATATCTAGCCATAATAACATTCCTTTCCCTGAGAGTCAAGGACTTTCGCCCAGTGGCGTGACTGGCAGCATTTCCACTTGAGATGGTGCATTGATTGAACCATATGATGGACATGGGGGTACAGGGGAAGGGACTTGGACTTTCTTTTGAGTGGTGAAAACCTGGAAGCTTTCAGATTCGGGTTTTCCCAAATGTGCCAATATGACATTTCTAATAAAATGGAACTTTGAAGAATTCCTAGCCTCGGAGTCTTCTTTTGTTGTGGGTGTTACTTGGAACTCTAACACTGATAGGTAGACAAAATGCCAAATTCAGTTTGAACATTTGACTATTTGTGTGAAGAACAATAATAATAATTCAATCCTTCACTGTCATATTTGACTGATTTTCAGCATTTAATGTATCTTAATGCCTTGTCATTTAAACAATGGAAAGACCAGAAAGGCACTGTGCTTATGGCATCAGTTGACCTTAATCCAACTTTGTCTCACTTCAGGTTCTAATTCCCTGACCTTATTTTTGCTCTTCACTGCACCCATACCAGTTTTTCTGAATTCTTAAAATACAGTACTCAGAATTGTAATATAGTATTTCTGACAGAGTTTGACTGGTATATAATGCTTTAATATAGGTAAATTATTACTTCCCATGATTTTGAAATTATGTTTGTTGATGTTGTCTAAAATTGCATTTAGCACTAGCACTAGCACTTAGACTTATATGCCACATCACAGTGCTTCTCAGTCTTCTCTAAGCGGTTTACAGAGTCAGCATTTTGCCCCCAACAATCTGAGTCGTCATTTTACAACCTCAGAAGGATGGACGGCTGAGTCAAATTGCCAAACAGTTTCAGCAGAAGTAGCTTGCAGTACTACATTCTAACCACTGCACCACTGTAATGGAGGCTCTTACCCTTTACCCTGTAAACGGCCATTTTTCAATGCTGATTCATATTTCTCTTGCATAAAATTGATAGATGTATTAGATATTCTTGCATTGAATAACTGGTAAACACTGGTAATATGATAAGAAAGTTAAACAATTATGTGGGTTGGTGTGGGCTCAGGTTAAAATTTGGAAGAGATTACTAAAGTTCAAACTGAACTTTGGCAAGATTTCTTGTCCCTAAACTCAGATAATAAAGAATAATTTACTTTATTATAGATTGCAAGGTTGCAGAAAGCTGAATGCAGCTCGGAATCTGATAAGTCCAATGAAATTCGGAACACGAGACTATTGATAATCAGTTTTTATTTTTCTGCAGAAAGCAAAACCGGGCAACCCTTTTTAGTCTCTCAGCTTAACAGAGCAGACAGAGAGAAAAGCAAGCGCTTGCAAAAAAAAAAGTTTTCCAAACTTCTTATGGTTCACACAGCTTGCATAGATCGTCATTGCTATAGAAACATTATTTCATACCATGAAAATCTCATGATTTTTCTCAGCACTCTGAAAACAATGGACCTTAGAAGAGGAAATAAATACATTTTCTGGCATATAACTCAGAGCTTTGTTAGGGAATGCTATCTCTCATTAGGCTGCTGGGAATACATATTTTAAGTTACAGCAAACAAGCAGAATCCACATTTTACATTTCACAAGAAGTTACTTTAGCTACTTGGCAATTCGCCTAGAAGCTTTATCTCTGCAGATGGCACATTAGGTTATAATGGAGTTCAGTTTCAGCAGGGAATCAAAGGTCAAGTTAGGGACCTCTGTATATGCTCTAATCCTTTCAGGGATCCTTTCAAGATAATAATTAATAATAGATAATATTAATATATCTCAAGTGGACAAGAGGTTTGGCATAGGCAGTCGCCAAGGAAACATTAAATCAGCCATAAAAGTGTTTTAATATCATAGAGCCATGAGAATACATATGACTGCTGTTGATTAGACATACAGGTTTAGTTGAAAACAAAAAATAATTATTTTTCTTATGTTTGGTGTATTTGGTGATTCACAAAAATGTTAAGAGACTGGCTGATGGTCGGATTCCGAAAGATCTCCTGTATGGAGAATAAGTGCAGGGAAAGCGCCTCAGAGGGAGACCACAGCTGTGATATAAGGATATCTGCAAGAGGGACGTAAAGGTCCTGGAAATGGACATTAACAACTGGGAAACCCTGAGCTCTGTTCGTTCAGCTTGGAGGCTAAAGACGCAGCATGGCCTTCTCCAATTTGAAGAGACATTTGTTCGGCAGGCTGAGGCAAAGAGGCTGTCCTGGAACCAGCGAAATCTGGGGGCTGGGCAGGGGACAGAATGTATCTGCCCTCAGTGTGGAAGGGATTGCCACTCTCGAATTGGCCTTTTTAGCCACACTAGATGCTGTTTTAGGATCTCTTTCCAAAGCATCATACCATAGTGTTTTGAGACTGAAGGATGCCAATGTGTGGTGGATGCAAGGAGAAACATGGAGAGGAGAGAAAGGAAGCTGATGGTGAAAGAAAATGTGAAAGACATATTTAATGTAATCAGAAAGTTTGATCTCTTTTTAATCCGTGAGGTAATACCTTTACCTTTCAGCACAGTGATACAATAAACAACTTATACAGTGTGGGAGTTTTGTTTTGAAACTATTTTTTCTCTGTGGTGCAAACTGAGGAAACTCTACTCCTCTTTTGTTCCCTCACCATTGTTTTACTGGCTGGGTGGTGGATCTTTCAATTTGGAAAATAGTCCAAATGAAATAAAATGAGATTTAAGCATAATTCTAGGAAGAGGTCTATTGCTGAATGCATATTAATATGCAGAGGTCTGTTTTAACAGTAATGAGTGTGAGGAACTCATGGTAGAAGTCAGCAGTTCTTAAACTGAGGTTAATTTAGGAATATCCTGGGGTAGTGGAACAATTTGTAATTGTTTGTGAGTTGAGGGAGTGCTCCTGCTGAAACTTTTCTGTAAATCAAGAGAATCTGAAGTCTTTTTTATGGGGGTAATAACTTATTTGAGGCTTAGAAAAGTCTAATTTAAGAGTCACCGATGTAAGTAACAGCTTCTTATCTACTCATTAGTAATAATTACTATTATCTGTTACATCTCACTATGTTCCTGTAGTTCTGGACAATCAAACCCCACCTTTTACTTGAAGAAAGGACTTGAAGCCTATGTGCTTAGAAAGAAACCTCATGGCCCTCTCCTACCTCAGGCACACAAGGTACTAAATTGTTATAATTAAGTATTATTGCTCTTTGTGTGTGTCTTGGGAATGCTTTGGCAGTTTGGCAAGCCATCTAGGGAGGTACTATGATTCAGTAGTGAGTAAAACTACTGTAAAACTACATTTTTCTTAAACTCCAGCTGAAAGTTTTGTCTCTCCATGTCCCTTCCCTCTGGCATGATTTTCATTCTAAATTATAAATCATAAGTTCTAGGATCAATTTTGATTTATTTACTCAAGAACAATGAAGCTGAAAAAGCATTCAGGGTCCCTAAAGCACCCCAGCTGGGGCAGTTATCCCTGTACACTGTTGATGCTCATATTCTACTAAGTAGGACACCTATTTGCTATTATTTTTAGAGTTTTAAAATGGATATAAGTTCCATTGTATTTATAGAAATTATTATCTTATGAAATGCTACACTATCATTATTTGCTGAAATGTGTAAGAATCAAGTACTTCACTAAATTTTTCAATTCTATCAATCTGAATACAATGAACAGACTTTCTATGGATCATATGCTGTTCATGTTCTTAATGTCTGTATTTTTGTATGTCCTACAATATCCTATTCAGATTGACAGAGAATATTGGATTCAGAAAGCTTTGTTTGCAGCTGGGTTTCCAGTTCCTGAACCTCTTTTATACTGCAGTGATGTTTCAGTGATCGGAACAGAATTTTATATGATGCAACATGTTCAGGTTAGTGTCCTTCTTGCAGCCACATTGACTTGACTATTCACATTTTTAGACCAGAATCCAGAGATCCCTGCAGTTACTATAGCATTATAGGAAGTGATGTCCTTAAATTAACATAGGCAAATGTGGCTAAGGATATCATTTTTCTTCATATCAGAGGGTAACACTGGTATGGAATGTGGCTCAATGATTTACAGGCTAGAGGGCATAGAAGTGAGACATGTTTGGCCTTTTTTGTGTTGGGGAATTTAAGGGGAAAATATTCCTTGGTTGCTGTGTATTTTCATTTTTGTTCTTATGATAGAATTTTTTTTAACTTATTTTAAATTGATTCACAACCCAGATCACTTGCTGAAATGAGTGGCTGTACACAGTCAGTGAGTGAGTAAGTCAATAAACTTTACAATAAAAATGATTTGCTGTCAAAGATTGTGGGACTCTCCAGAAGAATATTTGTGATGGTATAGGGCTAAAATGGGGAAGGATAATTTGCAAAAATAACTTCTTAGTGCCAAAGGGAAGTAACTGGTAGATCTCTTCCTGTATTATACTGCTATTGTGACAGCTGAAGTGACTTCCAGTGGTTTTCTGGATACCATTCAAGGTTATCATCTCTCTATCAGGTCAGGATGCATAGGTTGGATGCATTATAGATTTCTTCCCCTAAATTTTGCTACCTTGTGGGACCTTTTTCATGACATTTCTCTTTCTTTGAAACAACATTCTCCCTGAGTTTTGGAAGGCTATGAATATTTGCCTTCTCACCCAGATATTGGTCTAGGATGGAAGTGAATCCTGTAAATGTAAATGTAGAATGAGTATGATGTTGTGGTTGGGATATATGAGGACCTAATGAATTGCTGGGAATCAGATAGCATACAAATTTAATAAATTGGCAATTAATTAATTATATATATAAGGTGTTTAATATATTGTTGTTATATCTATAATGTAATAACATTATTATTAACGTGGTTATATTTATGTATGTTTTATTGAGTATCATTGCCAGCCGCCTAAGATTAGTTAGGCAGATGAATATCAGGAAGGAAGGAGGGAGGGAGGGAAGGAAGAGGGAAGGAAGGAAGGAAGGAAGGAAGGAAGGAAGGAAGGAAGGAAGGAAGGAAGGAAGGAAGGAAGGAAGGAAGGAAGGAAGGAAGAAAAGTTTTGCTCCTCTTTAAGTGGAATAAAATCTCCTTGTGGATCAGCGAGTTTGAATTTATTTCTAGTATTTCAAATAATTAGACAAAGATGGTGGAACCGATTCCTTTTATATTTCAATGCTATATTTTTTTCTCTTATTTCCTTATGATTTCAATTATGTCTCAGGGTCGTATCTTCCGAGATATTACATTACCTGAAGTAAGCCCAGCAGAAAGATCGGCTTTATATATAGCAATAATAGAAACTCTTGCAAAGCTGCACTCCCTCAAAGTTAGTTCATTAGGTCTCCAGGACTACGGACGAGGAGCAGGTTACTGTAAGAGGCAGGTAAATGTTTCATAAACCCTTTCCCATTCTTTCTACTCTTACAATTTTCATAGTGAAAAATAAGTAATTGAAAAGTACAGAGACTCTTGCTATTTACAGATTGCAAATCTTGATGCTTTAAACTTTGTGGTGTTAAATAAAGTTATTAGCATTTAAGGAGTTATGAAATATTGAATGATGTTCAATGTTTTGAAAAATTTTACTGACTGCTCACAATAATTACATTAATACAGTAGTTTGGAAAAACAGCCCAAAAGGTAAAATGCTAAGGAAGTGATTATTAGTTTTTGTTTGTATATAGGCTGTAGTGAGGAACAGAAATTAATTCCAACAGAGATGAAGATGTAAAAATGGCAGTGCACCGATAATAACAATTTAGATAATTCGAAATTGTTTAAAAGACAATGTAGTGAATGTGATATTCCAAGAGTTCTTCTCAAAAATCAAGGTCTCTTTCACTCACTACCAACTTCAGACTAATTTTGATTATGGTTTGTTTTTAGGTATCAACTTGGATGAGGCAATATCAGGCAGCTGCTCATATCCAAATTCCAGCTATGACCGAATTATCCGAATGGTTAAAGAACAATTTACCTGATGATGCTGATAATGAAATTACTTTGATTCATGGTGACTTTAGGATAGATAACATCATCTTTGATCCAAGAGAGGTATCTTGAAATGATGCAGACTGCATTTTCAAAGTAACTTCTATTTCTTTTTGTGTCAGCCTTTATTGTTATAGTATATACTAATAGTATCTTATAAGCCTGTAAAAATTTCCCTCTACTACATTTTGTACTAAACAAAATCAAGGCAGGAGTTTTTCGAGTTTCTCCCTCTTCCTTCCTTCTTTCCTAAAAACAGGCTTCCTAAAACAGTAATCTTTTCTGGACCTCCCCCTCTTCTCTTAATGGTTTGTTCATTCATTCTCAGTGCCAGAGTTATGTTCCATCACCTCAGACAGCAGGGAATGTAGTTAGGCAACATTGGGAGTATTTGAAGTGTGCATTAAATTCACCTTGCATAAGCAACAGATTGTGCAAACCTGCAGAATAAATTATCAAGAGTATTTATTTTGTCATATCTCAATATCTGAACTAAAATAGCAGGGGTGTCAAACTCAATTTCATTGCGGGCCACATCAGGGATTGTATTTAACCTCAGAAGGCTGAGGTGGATGTGGCCAGAGGGTGGGCATGGCCATGGCCATGGTGGGCATGAACAGACACTAAACAAATGGTTGTAAGTCAGGGATTCCCATTATTTTTGAGTTGTAGTGCACTAATTATGCTTTGACTTACAGAGCTGTTTGGAGAGATTTTCAGGCGAAGATGAAGGGAATGCTTACCTGGATTTTCTAACTAATCTTTTAAAAATTCCAAAGAGGATTTTGTGTTTGGGATAGTAACTGCTACATTTCATTCTCAAATATTGTTCAATTATAAAACACTCTCCCATTTCTTTCCTTAAGAGAAGTAATAAAATGGCTTCAGTTAATCCTTCTAACTCAGCCTTTTGAAGGTTTTAAGTGCATGGGCTGCATTCTCACAACTCACTGGAGCAATGAGGAATAATGAATTTCTTTAGCAAATACAGTAAATGCCAGAGGTTGGTGATATGGTAAGATCATACATCTTACAATATAACCACTCATTACATTGTGCGATCCCCCCCGGCCCATTTTTGGCCTGCAGAATGCTGCAGGAGGCCGTGAAGGCTGAAAACAGGCTGCATTCAGTCTCCCTGTGGTACGTTTTTGGCCAGCAGAGTCAAAAACATAAAATCCTGTTGATTGAACGATGATGCCAGAGGCAAAATGAAATATGTATTGCATTTACCCCTGTGGTTTTAATTCTTACCCTTTATTTAGTACTAAATAATTGTGAAGTCAGAATTGGTTTCCAAGAACTTAACATTTGATCTTTAACTTTGAAATAGCTAAAAGGGCCAAAAGATTTTAGATCTAACCTTACTTGCCTGCTCCATAAGTAATCATCACAATGTTATTTATTGGACCTAGTCTGCAGTTGTTAAAAGCTAAAAACAACTGTAAAAATGTAGCGCAGACTCAGTAAAAATAAATAAAATGAATCCAATAATTTGACAATAGCAGTAAACCATAACATTTCCTGGTATGTGATGCTAAGTGCTAATGTCCCCTTCTGTAAAACAGGATTAGTCTTTTATCCTTCCTGCATACTTTTGAAGAATAGCTACATGAAATGTTCCTATTAGAAATTAGAAACGATTGGGATATCCTTCTTATAAGCTTTTTTTCCTCCAATTTTATTTTAAACACTTTTTTGTGTTGGTTGGTATCACATTCATTTGTTATTAACAAAGTTGTCATTTCTGTGTCATCACATAGTGAATGATGTGCTTGAGTTTACTGTGCATTACATTTCGTTCTACATTCACATGAGGAAAATAAGCTCTGTTTTCTAAACAAGACTTGTGGGAGTTATGGCCACAATTGAGCTCAAAATTTCTGTTGCTTAGTGAGATGCATGTTAAATGAGTTTTGCCCTATTTTATGAACTTTCCTGCCACAGTGGTTAAATGAATCACTGCAGTTGCTAAATTAGTAAAATGATTGTTAAGTGGATCTGGCTTCCCCATTCACTTTGCATATCAGAAAGTTACAAATTGTGATTATATGACCCCGGGACAATGCAATCATCATAAATATGAGTCAGTCGCTAAGTATCTGAATTTTGATTACGTGATCATGGAGATATTACAATGGTCATAAGTGTGAAAAATAGTCATAAATCACTTTTTCCAGTGCTGTTGTAACTTTGAACGGTCACTAAATGAACTGTTGTAAGTCAAGGACTACTGGTACAATATTTTATTAGTATGATTAAAACACTGGACTACATCTTTTGATTAAAAAGTAAGAGGAGGTCACATGTCTATATAGCTTCTTCCTACAGTTGAAAATAGTTTGTTGGGACACATCTTTGTTTTCATGGTCAGGTGTGAATTCACAGACCTTCTCTAAAATATATGATGAGCTTAGAAAAATGGCAGGATAAGAATATTTGGAATACACAAGAATCATTCTTACCCTTCCTACAACAGTTATGAACAGTTATAAATAGTCCAGTACAGAAATCTGGAGGAGTGGAACCTTAACCCTTTGTTTCCTAGTTGATCCTAATGCGGTGATATTTTATAGTACTATATATTATTGTGCTTTGGATCTATAGTCAACCCTTGGTCTTCCACAATATTGGCTCCAGAGAGCAATTATTTAGCTATCTTGAATATATTCCTCAGTTTCTATCTTTTCTACTGTCTTCCAAAATCAATGATGCTTCACATGTATAGAAATGCATGAACTCCTATAATCAGAATTAGCTACTAAAGAATTCAACTAATGAAAATTTGCACATGTGCTGTGCTTTAATTTATTCCTTATATATTGTTTGGTAAAGGACTGGTTCTGAGAAAGCTAACCATAGTTGGTTATAACCATAGATGGTTATTTTTCACTCAGCAGTATCAGGGTGATGGGATGCGGGAGATTGATGTAAAAATCTGTAAGATCATAGGTGTGGCATTGCCATCCAACCCCTCCTCTATGGTACATGATTCACCTCCCTCTGTTTGTTTGGTGCAAGAAGCCTGAACTTCTGAAATTCAGATCTAATGCAAAAGTAACTGTTTCCATTTTGTTGGCTAATTAGGTTAGCAGTAATCACATAGTAACAAATGAGTTGTATGCATCCATATTAATATTCTCAAAAGTCATAGCCTATGGTTCCATATGCGTAATATGCACTGAAATCATATCACCAGGAGCCTTGGTGACATAGTGATTAGAACTGCAGTATTGCAGGCTAACTCTGCCTCACAACCTGGAATTCAATCTTGACTGGCTCAAGGCTGACTAAGCCTTCCATCTTTGAAGGTTGGTAAAATGAAAACTCAGATTGTTGAGGGAATATTCTGACATTTCACCATTCAGAGAATGCTGTAAAGCATTATGGAGCAGTATATAAGTCTAAGTGCTATTGCTAAATCACTAAATAGGGCAATCATATTAAATTTTTCAACAATTTTGTCAAGTTTTTATTTCTGCCTCTGTTTCTAGGCCCGTGTCGCAGCAGTGTTGGATTGGGAACTTTCAACTTTAGGCCATCCTCTGGCAGACTTGGCTTATACTCTTGCTTTTTGCTTTTGGCCCAGAGCCCTCAAACCTATAAAAATGCTTAATTTACAGAATGTAAACAGCATTGCAGGTATGTGCTTGTTCTTCTACTCAGCTATTTTCTTTAAAAAAAAAAAAGTGAAAAAACATAATGAGGGGTTATTCTTACTCCAACGATCCATTTTTCTATCTCAGGTATAATTCATCTGCTCTAGGTGAGAGGAAAACAAATTCTTGGAGAAGTGAAAATGTGTTAGTAAAATAGAAACACAGAAGGAATATGTATTAATTACTTTGTTTAAAAAGCAACCTTGAAGTGCCTGCTTTTCAAGAAGCTTTATAAAAAATATCTGTGAAAATGTAACTGATATATTTCTTTCTATTAAGACAATAGTTCTTTCTTAAGGAGAGTAACAGTAGGAGTGGAGAAGTATCTTGAAATTAACTAATTACAAGTATCTGTGTTTATGTCATTTATTGCCTATGTATATGCATGACTTTATCATTTCTTTCTTTCTTCCCTAAAATGTATAAATGCCTTCTTTTGTCTGCAGGAGTCCCTCCCATTATTTTCTGAATATAATTCCTCCAATGGACACTGTAAAATAAATAAACAATACAGCGAGTCTTGATTATTGGTTTTTGGATCCTGCATTTGATTCTCCACAAACCCTCAAAATAACTGAGGACAGAACTTGGTTCAACCCCAGTTCTTCTAAAAAGGCTAGGCCCACAACTAATGAATAGAAGCATGCCTGAAGAGAGCTAGATTAGGGAAATTGACTTAGGAATTTATTATTTTAGAAGAGGTATCAGTCTTTTTGTAAAGATTTATTGAATTGGAAGACAGGGTTTTCCTTGCAGTCATGATTAGAAGGAGCAAATGAAACCAAAACGATCACATAATAGAAATACAGTTGGGCTAACCTGCAATTCAGAAGGCAAGAAATTCAGTTTCACTAAACCTAGTAATTGTGTTTGTGTGTGCTTGTCTTGTCTTGTTCCCTGCCCCACCTCTCTCTCTGTTTCTCTCATCTATATATTAATCATCTATCTGCAGGATCATATTTTTTAAAAGTTTATTATGTAATAGCTTAGTTTAATTAGAAAGGATGACAGTTGAAATTTATAATATTTAAATAAAGTGAGAGTGCAAGAATGTTTTTACAAGGGAGTTGTAAAGGCAGTATAATGGGTATTCTTATATGTTTCTCCACACTGCAGTTGTATGAATTATGTGGAATAATTTGACTGAAACATACAACTTCTTTAGAAAAGGCTACAATGTGGAATGAGAGATTTCTCTTAAGGAAACATTCATCTGCGCATGCTCAAGATGGCGCTGTTTCCATGAGAGTGAAGGGGAATGGAGGTTCTTTTTCGGCCAGTCCGAACGGGGGAGACCATTTCAATCCTTTTGGTCCCCTGCCCGATTAGCTGAACATCTCGCCAGCCTGGGAGAGCAGGTATGGCGAGAATCAAGGCCGAGGGAAGTCGGGGAAGCCGTGGCTCTGTTGGTGGGACCTTTTGATGGCCGCAAGGGAGGCGCTCCCGGCGTTCCCAGCGACGACGACAGCATTACTTTCGTAGTGGAAGAGGAGGTGGCGGTGGTGGCGACGGGGACAGTGGTATCCCTTCCCCACGGACGGAGTTCACGGAGTTTCACGGAACCCTGGAGGAACCCTCTTGGGGTTTGAGTGTGTGGCCGCTGTGGTGTGGCCACTGCGGCGGCCGCCGCCACAGCAGTGGTGGCGGCGGTGACGTCTGGCGGCGGTGGTCATATCCCTGATGTTTTTGGTGATGGTGGTGCTATTCCTGTGGTAGTGGTGGCGGCAACGGCGAGGACGATGTCCCCCCCGGGAGCCCCAAGGAGTCCCAAGGAGCCCCCCTCTCCTTTATGGAGGGGACCCCCGGAGGCCCGAATGGCTGAACTGGGTGGTAGCTTCGGCTGCGGCGATGGCAGCGGTGACGTCTTCTGGCGGCGGCGGTGCTCTTGAGGCGGCATTGGCGTTGGCGGTGGTGGTGACATCTTTTTTCCTCTTGGGGCCTTGGATTGAATGTCATCTAACTTTGTTCCTAATCGGAGATTTAACATCTGGACTGGCCGGGATTAGAACACTTGCCATTCCTCAAATCACATATGTACTCTGCAGCAGAACTCCTTGGTCTGCGAGATTCCCCCTTCTCGCAGAAGTGGCTCTCCACGTTATTGAGGGCCTACCTCGATGACGGATTTTGGAATCCTGAGAGGTGGCATGCGGCTAAGAAGAGTCTTCAGGGTTTTTTAAACAAAGGGTTTTTAAGGGGAGGGAGGGTAAGGATGGGTGTTGGGGGAAACCCGTCGGGGAGAGGGCCAGCCCCTGCGAGGGCTCGCGGCATAGCTGCAGTAGGTTTGGAGGCGAAGGAGGAGGCTTGATCTAAATTCTATGGGGGCTGTTCCATTGGCACGGTAATTGGGAGGGGCAGATATGGCGGAAGCGGGGGGCCACATCTTGTTCGGGGAGTGCGTGCTTGCTGTTTGCGAACGATCACGCACTCTGGTCCCTCGGACTTCTCTTGTTCCCTGAGTGGCTGGAATCCCCAGAGCCTGGACCTTCGGCTGATGCTATATAATGCCAGGTCCGTGGTGAATAAAGCCCCCCTGATTTTTGATCTTATATAGGGGGGAGGGTGCGGACCTAATGGGCATTTCGGAGACCTGGTTGAGCACTGAAGGGGGGGTGCCCCTTGTGGAAATGTGCCCACCGGGTTTCCGAGCATTTCATCAGCCGAGGGCCCAAGGTAGGGGTGGGGGGGTGGCAGTTATTATTAAGGAGAGTCTGGATCCGAGGGAGGCCACTGTACCACAGATAACCGGTTGTGAATCCCTCTATGTCAGTGGTTCTCAACCTTTATAGTGCTGTGACCCCTTTAATACAATTCCCCACGATGTGGCGACCCCTTTAATACAATTTCCCATGATGTGGCGACCCCAACCATAAAATTATTTTTCTTTTGAATTTATCGCGCTTGAAGCCGTATTGGCTAGCGATCTGAACTGCTTGTGATTGCTTTGAGGACGGAGACATTAAAGCGGAGACTCCTCCCCTATTACGTTTATGGCGCCTGAAGCCAGATTAGGCTAGCGATTGGGAGTGATTGCAGCTGGCTTGAGAGGGAGACATCAGAGCAAAGATTTCTCTCTTTTTTAATTCATCGTGCCTGAAGCTGAATTTGCCTAGCGATTTGAAGAGCCTGCAGCTGGCTTGTGGAGTCAACCATTGGAGCGCGATTCTTCGACTCGCAAGTATACTTCCCATATTTCGGTGGTCTTAGGCGACCTCTGGCAAATCATCATTCGACCCCCAACGGGGTCCCGACCCACAGGTTGAGAACCGCTGCTCTATGTGAAGTGGGATCAGAGGGTGCAGGTGGGCTTGCTGATTACATACCTGGCTCCTTGCTGCGTGACAGCAGCCCTGCCCGAGCTGTTAGATGTGATAGCCGGGATAGCGGTTGATACCCCCAGATTTATGGTTATGGGAGATTTCAACCTGCCGTTGACCGGTGAAGCATTAGTGGCAGCTCGGGAGTTCATGGCTTCCATGACGGCCATGGACCTGACCCAGTTAGTTAATGGCCCCACTCACACCGGGGGAAACACACTGGACTTGATTTTTGTCTCTGGACAGTGGCTGAATGATCTGGAATTAGGGGAATTAGTTATTGAACCCCTGTCATGGTCAGACCATTCGCTCCTTCGACTAGACTTTTGTACCGCCATCCAACACCGCAGGGAGACGGGGCCAATGCGTTGGTTCCGTCCCAGGTGCCTGATGGACCCAGAGAGGTTCCTGACAGAGCTTAGGCCACTTCCTGAGGATCTAGCCCACAGCTCGGTTGAAGAACTAGTCGCCGCCTAAAGGGCGGCGGCTGGGGCTTTGGACCGTATCATGCCTTTGCGGCCTCTGACCCGGTGTCGATTTCAACTGGCTCCTTGGTTTTCTGAGGAGCTGAGGGAGATGAAACGCCGGAAAAGACGCCTAGAGAGTGGATGGAGGGCCAGCCGTTCGGAATCCAACCGAACACTAGTAAGGTCTTATATTCAGACCTATCTAGTGGCGATAAGGGCGGCTAAATGTGATTATGTTTCCGCCCTTATTGCATCGGCAGATAACCGCCCAGCCTCCCTGTTTAGGGTGATCCGCTCTCTCCTTCATCAGGAGGCGTGGGATGACCCCTTGCAAGGGCGTGCTGAGGATTTTGGACAATATCTGCACGATAAAATTGCTCAGATTCGGGATGGTTTGGACTCAAATTGGGTAGATTCAGACGGGATGACGGAGGTAAGTCTGGATGATATTATCTGGGATGAGTTTGATACTGTGACTCCCGAGGACATGGACAGGATACTGGGAAGGCTGAATGCGACCACATGTTTATTGGACCTGTGTCCCTCCTGGTTGGTACTGGCCACACAGGAGGTTACACGAGGCTGGCTGCAGGGAATTGTCAACACGTCTTTGACTGAGGGTGTTGTTCCTACCGCCCTGAAAGAGGCGGTGGTGAGGCCCCTCCTCAAGAAGCCCTCCCTGGACCCAGCTGTTTTGGCGAACTATTGTCCTGTCTCCAACCTTTGTTTTGTGGCGAAGGTTGTTGAGGGTGTGGTGGCACGGCAGCTTCCCCAGTACCTGGATGAAACTATCTTTTTTTTTTTTTTTTTTTTATTAAAATAGTTTTACAACAATTAAATTTTTTCCCCCTCCCCCCCTCCCTCCTAAACCCCCCTCCCCCCCCGGACTTCCCGGAGCAAACACAAGGTATAGTTCCTTAAACAAAACAGTCATACATTAAATTTTTAAAATCTAACACAATTATAATCTTTCTCTCCCACATAACCTGACTTCTTCCATTAAAATCAAAAATAACATCCTTCATTCAAAAGCAATCCGAAATTTCTTAATCTGATATCTATTTTGAATATAATCAATCCAGTTCTTCCATTCATTTAAATATTTTTCTTGAGTACTGTCTTTCAAGAAGGCTGAGATTTTAGCCATCTCAGCCAAATTGGAAACTTTCAATATCCATTCTTCTATTGTGGGTAATTCTTTTTTCTTCCAATATTGTCCAATCAACAGTCGTGCTGCTGTTATTAAGTTCAAAATCAACTTAGTCTCAATCACTGTACAGTCCGTTGTTATTCCCAAAAGGAAAAATTGCGGTAGGAACTTTATCTTCTTCTTCAGAACATTCTGCATAATCCACCAGATTCTTATCCAGAAAGACTTAATTTTCTTACAAGTCCACCATACATGAAAATATGTAGCATCATCACAATTACATCTCCAACATTTCGCTTGCATATCTGGATACATACATGATAATTTCTTAGGATCTAAATGCCATCTATAAAACATCTTATAAAAATTTTCCTTAAATTCTGCGCTATGTAAATTTAACATTTCTAACCCAAATTTTTTCCCATGTTTCCAACATTATTGGTTCTTGAATATTCTGTGCCCATTTTATCATACAATCCTTTATTAAATCTCTTTCAGAATCTATTTCTATCAACACAGTATACAATCTCTTTATATGCCCCTGAGTTTGATTTCTAATTTGTTTAACCAAATTTTCTTCATTTTGAATGATACCAATTTTCTGATCTTCTTTCCATCTAGCCTTTAACTGTCCATATTGAAACCAAGTATAATTCCTCCCTTCTTCTTTTAATGTATCCAAAGATTTTAGTTGTAAATTTCCCCTCTCATTGTATAAAAGATCTTTATAAGTAATCATTTCTTGTTCCTGTTCTATATTTATATTCTCTACCGCGTGCCTAGGACATACCCATATAGGAATTTTGTAATTTAACTTATAATAATATTTTTTCCAGACACGCAGAAGAGAAATTCTCAACACATGATTCTTAAAAGCTTTATCTACTTTCTTATCATACAATAAGTATGCATGCCAACCATATAATAAATCATAACCTTCTATATTCAAAATCCTTTCCTCCGTCAAATTAAACCAATCACTTAATACCGAAAGAACAACTGCTTCATAATACAATTTTAAATTAGGCATTTTAATCCTCCTCTTTCCGTGTATCTTGCATTATTTTCATTTTGACTCTCGCTTTTTCCTTCCCATATAAATTTATTAATTCCAATCTGCCATTCATCCAAATTTTTATCTTTCTTAATTATTGGTATCATCTGAAACAAGAACAAGAATTTAGGCAAAACATTCATTTTATAGCTGCTATTCTCCTAACAAAGATAATTGTAATTTTTCCAAGTATTCATTTCCTTCTGAATTTTTTTCCATAACACATCATAATTATTCTTATACAATTTTCCATTTGATGAAGTAAGAAAGACTCCTAAATATTTAACCTTTTTTACAATTTCAAATCCTGTTATTTCCTCTAGTTTTTCTTTCTGGTTCTTAATCATATTTTTGGTTAACACTTTTGTTTTATTTTGATTCACTTTAAACCCTGAGACCCTTCCATATTGATTAATTACTTCCAACAAATATACACTCGAATTTATAGGCTGAGTCAACATAACAACCAAATCATCTGCAAATGCTCTGACTTTATATTCATATCTTCTAATTCTAATACCCTCTATCTCCTTAACTCTCTTATCTTATCCAATAAAGGTTCCAAAGATAAAATAAACAATAAAGGTGATAAAGGACACCCCTGCCTTGTTCCTTTCGCAATTTTAAAACTATCTGTCAAACTACCATTAATTATTATCTGAGCTGTTTGCTCTCCATAAATTGCCCTAAGTATTCGTATAAAACCATTTCCAAATTGCATTTTGTCTGTTAATTTAAATAAAATCCCCAATGCAAACGATCAAAAGCTTTCTCTGCATCCAAGAATATAAACGCTGCCGGAATCTGATTTTTCTTTTCCAAGTATTCCAATATATTCACTATCTGCCTAACGTTATTCCTCATTTGTCTCCCTTTTATAAAACCAGACTGGTCAGTGTGGATCCTTTGTTGTACAATTTCCATTAACCTATTTGCCATTATTTTTGCAAAAATCTTATAATCATTATTCAAGAGAGAAATTGGTCTATAATTCCCAGGCTTAGTACAATCCTGATCCTCTTTTGGTATCAATGAAATAAAAGTAGTCCTCCATGATGGTGGTACTCCTCCTCCCCTCAATATCTGATTGAATAACTCCATAAGTGGACCAACTATCTCATCCTGTAACTTTTTATAATATATTGCTGTAAGTCCATCTGTGCCCGGGGATTTCCCTATTTTTAATTGCTTTATTACCCAAATAATTTCCTCAGAAGTTATAGGCCGATTCAACTCTTCCCTTTGTTCATTAGTTAAACCTTTAACCTTATATTCTTTCAAATATTTATCAATATCCATATTCAATATTGTATCTCTGGCATATAAATTTGTATAATATTCCAAGAAAGCTTTTTTAATTTTATCCTGTTGAAATCGCACTTTACCCTTGTATTCAATTCCTTCAATAGTACGTGCTTTCTGTCTTTTCCTTAACATATAAGCCAACCACCTCCGTGATTTATTGGCATTACAAAAAGTATTATGTTTAGCATATTGTATATTGGTTGCCACCTGATCTGCCATTAACATATTAAATTGACTCTGTAATATCTTTATCGCCTCAGTAGTTTTTAAATCATGTGGATTATATACCAATAATTGTTGTTTCCTCTGAATTTCCTCTTCTAAATCCCTACGCTGTTTTTGTAGTTTTCTCCTCTGTCTACTATTAATATATATCAAGTTTCCTCTCATAAAGGCCTTGCTCGCGTCCACACCATTTCTATCGAAGTTCCCTTTCCCAAATTATAATCAAAAAATTCTTTCATTTGTTTTTTACATTGATTTACATTATCCTCATATCTAAACAAATTTTCATTTATTCTCCATGATCTTCTTCCACCTTCATATTGCAACTCCATCCATACCGGACTATGATCAGTTAAACACCTTGGAAATATCTTTGTTTTCCTAACCCTAGAAAGCAAGTCATTGGTAATTAATATAAAATCAATACGTGAAAAAGATTGATGCCTATCCGAAAAATAAGTATAATCTCTATCATCAAAATTCTGCCTTCTCCATATATCTTTCAACTCAAAATCTTCCATCAAATCAAAAAGATTTAGGCAATTTTGCATGCATAGGAATTTTCTTAGAAAGAGTTCTTTTATCTTTTCTAATGTCCATTACACCATTCCAATCCCTAATATAATAAATGTTTTATAGTCCCAAAAGTCAATTTTTCATGTAACAATTTATAAAATTTTTCTTGTTGTTGATTAGGTGCATATATGCCAATCACAAGTGTCTTTTTCCTTCTAAAATCAATTCAATAGCAATATATCTTCCTTGAATGTCCGTTTCAATTAATTTACTTGATATATTTTTCTTCAAATATATAACTATACCATTTTTCTTATTCGAGCAGAAGAAACAAAATGTTTACCTAATTTGAATTAATCAAATATTTCTGATCTGATAATTTTATATGTGTCTCTTGCAAACATATCACATCATTTTAAATTGTTTCAAATAATGGAATATTTTTCTTCTTTTCTGTGCTGAATTTAAACCATTAACATTCCATGTCAAAATTTATTTGCCATCTCTGGCCTCTTGAAGCTTCTGAGCAATTAGCTGAAGACCCTCACTCTTGGCTTGGCTCCTCCCACAGCTTCAGTAGTAGAATCCGTTCTTGTCTTTGAAGTCGTTCCTCCATCTCCTTACGCCTAATAGCTCCCTTGTCACTCTTTGTTCCTGAGATTGTTCTTGAGGACTGATATCACAAGTGCAGTTTCAGCTTCCCACTCTGTTTCTCTTGAAGACTTTTATCCACTGTTTCTACATCCACTTTCAATACATTAAAAGAAAATCTTTTGCTTTCAATTCAGTATCAATTCGATATCTCCTGCCTTGAAAAATACTGTTAAACCAATTGGAACCTCCATCTATATTGAATCTGATGCTTCTTAAGCTCTTGTGTAAAAACCTAAAATCCTTCTATCCTTTAACATTTTAGCAGGATCTCTTTCAAAACCAACACCTCCTGTTCTGCTATTTGCAATTTCTTTTGGTATGTAGCTTGCAAAATCTGATTTCTTATTGTAGAAGTTAAAATAAATTACAATATCTCTTGGGAGCTTTTTCTGCCTCGCTACCCAAGAATTAACCCTGTATGCCTTATCAATTTGAAAATCAACTTCGAGGGTCCATGCCTAACATTTCAGCTACGGCTTCTGATATAACTTTTTTAAGGTCTTCTTCCTTTCGGTCTTGAAGACCCCTAATTCTCAAAGCCTTCTCCAACGCTCTATATTGCAATACCACCACATGATCCTCATTTTTATCCACTTTATTTTGAAGCTCTCCAACTTTATTATCCAAATACTGATTTGCTTGACTAATTACTTCCACTTTATCCTCCATTACTTCCAAATTTTTTGCCAAACCTTGAAAACCATCAATAAATCTTCTCTAATTTTTTTATTAGTCTCTTTAATTTCTTCCCTAAGTTGATCCTTCACACCATGAATATTATTCATAATTTCTTTAAATCGCTCTTCAGAAACTCTGTTCTGTTCCTTTAATATATCTTCTAAATTAGTTTCAGACCCCCTTCTCGTCATGGGAGCTTTTGGTGGCTTAGAAGCCATTTTAATTTAAGTAAAGTCTCTAATTAAAATTAGGAAATCTCAAAGTCTCAAAAAGTCTCCAATTAAAGTTGTAAAATAAAAACTTTCACCTTGCCTCCTCTGGAAAGCTTCTATTCAGCTAAAATCCACAAAGACGAACTTCGCTTTCTCTCAAAAGCAGCCTCCAATCCACTTCCTTTCAGACGCCATTTCTTCCTTCACTAAGTTCAAGTGAGAAAAAGTTTTCCCCTTTTAAAAAGGAGTAGAAGTCAGCTCTCTTCTTGCTTCCACAGTAATCGATCACTTGTATTTGCCCCGTCTGCTTGAAGTTATTCAAAACGGAATCAATTGAGCAGAGGTGGGCGTTTTCCTCTTGTCCTGCTTAATTAACAGGATCGAGCCGAGTCTGGAGTGGGGCTGGGTTATGCAGGCAGCCCTCCGAGACTCTGCATAAGAAAGCAGAGCCCCTGGGGCAATCTTCCGCTCTCCAGCCGCTCTGGCTAATCTCTTTCACCCAGAGAAAAGCTTTGAAGCTGGCTAACAGCCGTTCTCCCGCTGTTTCACCAGCTTTTACAGAATCTCAGTTCGGGACGCCATTCCAGGCGTCCTTCTCGGGGAAAACGAAACCACCGGAACCTGGATGAAACTATCTATCTGGACCTGTTCCAGTCCGGTTTCCGGCCTGAGTACAGCACGGAGATGGCTTTGGTCGCATTGGTAGATGATCTCTGGAGGGCTCGGGACAGGGGTCATTCCTCTGCTCTGGTCCTATTAGATCTCTCAGCGGCTTTCGATACCATCGATCATGGCATCTTGCTGCGACGGTTGGGGAGTTTAGGAGTGGGGGGCACCGTTTTTTGGTGGTTCTCCTCCTATCTCTCTGACCGGTCGCAGATGGTGCTGGCAGGAGGGCAGAGGTCAACCGCAAGGCACCTCATGTGTGGGGTGCCACAGGGGTCGGTTCTCTCGCCTCTCTTGTTCAACATCTATATGAAGCCGCTGGGCGAGATCATCCGTGGTTTTGGGGTGCAATACCATCTGTATGCTGATGATACTCAGCTGTACATTTCCACCCCTAACCACCCCAACAAAGTTGTTGAAGTGATGTCCTGGTGTCTGGAGACTGTGCGGGTTTGGATGGGAAAGAACAGGCTTCAACTTAACCCCTCCAAGACGAAGTGGCTGTGGATGCCGGCATCCCGGTACAGTCAGTTGAAGCCATCGCTGACTGTTGGGGGCGAGTCATTGGCCCAATGGAGAGGGTTCGCAATTTAGGCGTCCTCCTGGATGGACGGTTGTCCTTTGAAGAACATATGATGACCGTCTCCAGGGGAGCTTTCTATCAGGTATGCCTGATTCGCCAGTTGCGCCCCTTTCTAGACCAGGATTCCCTATGCACGGTTACTCATGCCCTCGTCACTTCCCGCCTGGACTACTGCAATGCTCTCTACATGGGGTTCCCCTTGAAGAGCACCCAGAGGCTCCAGCTAGTCCAGAATGCGGCTGCGCGGGTGATAGAGGGAGCAACTCGCGGCTCCCATATAACACCTCTCTTGCGCAAGCTGCACTGGCTTCCTGTGGTCTTCCGGTTGCAATTCAAGGTGTTGGTTACCATCTTCAAAGCGCTCCATGGCTTAGGACCGGGTTATTTACGGGACCGACTGCTGCCACCTATAGCCTTCCATCGACCTGTGCACTCCCATAGGGAGGGCCTCCTCAGGGTGCCCTCAGTCAAACGATGTTGACTGGCGACCCCCAGGGGGAGGGTCTTCTCTGTGGGGACACCTGCCCTCTGGAATGAGCTTCCTCCAGGATTATGACAATTTCCTGACCTCTGGACCTTTCGTCGCGAGTTGAAGACGTATTTATTCTACCGCGCAGGGCTGGCTTGAAATCATTAATAATTTTAATTGGGGTTTATCATAGTTTTATTTTTGTTTTTAAGTTTTAAATTCGGCCAAATTGAATTAGTTTTTTAATATATTTTTAATTTTATATTATATGTAAAATTGTGTTTTATCTGGCTGGAAACCGCCCTGAGTCCTTTGGGAGAAGGGAGGTATGGAAATCAAATTAATAAAATAAATAAATAAATTCTACAAGCAACTCATTAAATATAACCTATTATATTGGCTTGCTGGGAAATTATGAGAGTTGAAGTCCACACAGCTTAAAGTTTGCTGAGGTTGAGAAACTGTTATAACTTGTGGCGTAGTAATACTTAGTTGACCTTAGATGATTCAGAAAGCTAAATGGGGTAAGGCACGCTTAGTACTTGAGTAGATCACTATGAAGTTTTAGACCAGCAACCAATGTTGAGAAGTGTAAAAATATGCTGAAAAAGATCCCAGCAAACCATTTCTATATATTTGACCAAGAAAATGCTTGTATCATTCAGGGCGGTAGGAAAAAAGGTGGTAGAACATGGAGGCTGAATGAAAATCTGTTTAGATATGAGGATAATGTAAATCATTGTAAGAAACAGCTGAAAGAATTTTTTGATTTTAATATGCATAAGGGGACACCTATAGGAACTGTGTGGGAGGCGAGTAAAGCTTTTATTAGAGGTATATTGATATATTTGGACAATAGGCAGAGGAATAATAAACAAAGGCAGCGTAGGTACTTGGAAGAAGAAATTCAAAAGAAGCAATAGTTATTAATTCAAAACCCACAAGATCACAAACTTAAAGAGGCTATAAGAATATTACAGAGTCAATTTAATATGTTAATGGCAGACCAGGTGGCAACAAATATACAATATGCTAAACATAATACCTTCTGTAACGCAAATAAACCTGGGAGATGGCTGGCATATAACTTAAGGCACGTGTCATACAAAAAATAGAATATAAAGGTAAAGAGATATATCAACAGGATAAAATTAAAAAGGCCTTCTCAGAATTTTATACTGCTCTATATGCAAAAGATAAAATATCGAATAGGGACATTTATGATTATTTGAAAGATTATAAGGTTAATACTCTAACATTAGAACAGAGGGAGGAGCTGAATCGGCCGATAGCTACTGGAGAAATAGTGGAGGCAATTAAACAATTAAAAATGGGGAAAACCCCTGGTACAGACGGTCTTACGGCAAGTTATTATAAAAAATTACAGGACAAAATATTAGGCCCACTTAAAGAATAATTTAATCAGATACAACTAGGAGTGGGAATACCCCCGTCATGGAAAACATCTTTGATTTCACTGATACCAAAAGAGGAGCAAGATTGCTCTAAACCCGGTAACTACAGGCCGATTTCACTTTTAAATAATGATTATAAGATTTTTGTTAAAATAATAGCAAATAGATTAATGTTAGTTTTACAACAAAGAATTCATACTGATCAATCTGGTTTTATAAAAGGGAGGCAGATGAGGAATAATGTTAGACAGATTGTTAATATATTGGAATATTTGGAAAAGAAGAATACTTCAGCAGCACTTATTTTTTTGGATGCGGAAAAGGCCTTTGATCGATTGCATTGGGATTTTTTATTTAAATTAATAGAGAAAATGCAATTTGGAGATTGTTTTGTTAGAATAATTAAAGCGATTTATGGAGAGCAAACAGCTCAGATTATAATAAATGGTAGTTTGACAGAAGTTATTAAGATTGCGAAAGGAATGAGACAGGGATGTTTGTTTTGACTCTGGAACCTTTATTAGATAAAATACGAGAATTAACGAAAATAGAGGGAATTAAAATTAGACAATATGAGTACAAAGTTAGAGCTTTTGCAGACGATGTAGTGGTTACTTTAACAAATCCTATAAATTCAAGTAGATTTTTGTTGGAAGCAATTGATAAATATGGAAAGGTATCAGGATTTAAAATAAATCAGAATAAAACAAAAGTGATAATCAAAAATATGTCTATACAACAGAAACAAAAACTAGAGGAAATAACAGGATTTGAGGTGGTAAAAAAGGTTAAATACTTAGGGGTTTATATTAGCTCATCGAATAAGAAACTTTATAAGAATAATTATGACTTGTTATGGCAAAAAGTTCAGAATGATATGAGTGTCTGGAAAAAATTGCAGTTGTGGTTATTGGGGAGGATTGCGGCTATTAAAATGAATGTGTTACCTAGATTTTTGTTTCTATTCCAGATGATACCAATAATTAAGAAAGATAAAAATCTGGAGGATTGGCAGATTGGGATTAATAAATTTATATGGCAAGGTAAAAAGGCGAGGGTTAAAATGAAAATAATACAGGACTCACGGGAAAGAGATGGCTTAAAAATGCCTAATTTTAAACTATATTATGAAGCAGTAGCCCTTTCAGTAATAAGTGACTGGTTTAATTTAACGGAGGAAAGAATTTTGAACATAGAAGGTTATGACTTGTTATAGGGATGGCATGCGTATTTATTTTATGAAAAAAAAGTGGATAGGGCTTTTAAGAATCATGTGTTGAGAAGTGCTCTTTTGCGGGTCTGGAAAAAATATTCTTATAAATTAGACTACAAGATTCCTATATGGGTGAGTCCCAGACATGCAATAGAGAATATAAATATAGAACAGAAACAGGAAATGATTACTTATAAAGAACTATTGTATGCTGAAGGAGGTAGATTGCAATTAAAATCATTACAGGTATTAAATGAAGAAAGGAGGAATTATACTTGGTTTCAATATGGGCAAATAAGTGCTAGATGGAAAGAGGATCAAAAAATTGATATAATGCAAAGGGAGGAAAATTTAATAAAGCAAATTAGAAATCAGACCCAGGAGCATATAAAGAGATTGTATAATGTGTTGCTTGAAATAGATTTGGAAAAGGATTTGGTAAAGGACTGTATGATAAAATGGGCACAGAATATTCAGGAACCAATAATGTTGGCAACATGGGAGAAAATCTGGGTTAGAAATGTTAAGTTTACACAAGCACAGAATTTAAGGGAAAATTTTTATAAGATGTTTTATAGATGGCACTTAGAGCCCAAAATATTATCATGTATGTATCCTGATATCCAAGCGAAATGTTGGAGGTGTGATTGTGATGATGCTACATATTTTCATATTTGGTGGGCTTGCAAGAAAATTAAGGCCTTTTGGATAAGAATTTGGTGGATTATTCAAAATGTTCTGAAGAAGAAGATAAAGTTCCTGCCGCAATTTTTCCTTTTGGGAATTATAACGGATTGTACAGGGATTGAGACTAAATTGATTCTGAATTTAATAACAGCAGCAAGACTGTTGATTGGACAATACTGGAAGAAAGAAGAGGTACCTACAATAGAAGAATGGATATTGAAAGTCATTAATTTGGCTGAGATGGCTAAAATTTCAGCTTTTTTAAAAGACAATACGCAGGAAAGATATTTAATTGAATGGAAAAAATGGATTGATTATTTACAAAATAGATATCAGATTAAGAAATATCAGACTGCCTTTGAATAATTAGGAAGTATTATTTTATGTAATGGGGAGGGGGTTGGGAGATGAAAAGATTTGGATGAGGTTAATTGGATTAGAAGGGAAAAATTTTACTCTATATTTGGTTTATGTATAACAATACCTTGTGATTGACCCGGGAAGCCGGGGGGGGGGAAGGGAGGGGGGAAGGGGGTTTTCTGGGAGGGAGGGGGAAAAAAGGGGGGGAATGTTTTTGTTTTTTTAAAACTTTTTCAATAAAAAAATAAAAATGCTTGTATCAGTGGTGGGTTGCTACTGGTTCGCCCCAGGTCGGGAGCACCAGTTATGGCGGTGGCAGGAGGCTCCGCCCACCTGCCTCCAGAAGTGTCGCATGCGCACCCACGAGTGAACTGGTAGCAACAAGTTTTGAAACCCGCCCCGGGCTCATATGATGTGAAAATGTCAACTGCTGACCACTGCTCAAAGATAATCCTATAATTTTATTATCTAATGTGGATAGTATGATATGAAAAAACAAATACAATATATGCATTTATTAACTACATTGGTGATATATGTGATATAATCTGTAAATCATAAAGCAAACCTAAAGGTTGATATAAATGAATTTGCTTTTCATAGGAATTCCTTCCCCTGAAGAACTGATCATGATTTATTCTCGCTTCAGGGATACCTGTACTTCTCCACATAATCTTAATTTTTTTCTTGCTCTTTCATATTTTAAGTTGGCTTCAATAAGTCAGGTAACATATATAATCTGCACATTACCTTTTAATTTTAAATGGAGTGACTGAAATATAGTTAATGCACTTTTGTAAATCCTTTTACTCATAATAACATTAGTAATAGCATTCCAAATTTCATAGAGGAACTGTTTGTGTAATATTAAATATTATGCTATTGGTGAGTCCCTGCAAGTGATATCATTACTGTGTTTCAAATAGACTTTTAGAACCAATGAACTGTAGTGATGAAAGTGTCAAAATATGAGATGAGACTGTAGGTTAATTTTCTACTTGATCACATTGCTCTAAAGTTATCTGTGAGAGACCTGTCATCTCTTAGCCCAAAGTAAATAACATTATTTTGAAATAAATAAATAAATAAAAAGAGGCATCAATTTGCTCTGGATACGGATAGCATACAATATCATTTATTGCTTTTCATATACTATATAATGACTATGGTAAATGAAAATTACAGTAACTTTAAATTTAATGAATCCTATGTTGCATAGTTTTAAGTTTCACAAAAATTTCATAGTTTTTAGGTTTTATGCCATTATTTTGTAATTTCATAGCTACTATGTATATCATGTGTAAGTATGGTATATACTATTGTTATTTCTGATAATCTTTTTGCTCATTTGATGAGTTATATGGTTTTTTAAATTTATATTGATCTAATATTAAAATAAATATAGATCTTAAATAATAATTAAACTTTCCTCTGTCATATAATGTTAAAGTGCTGAACTATTTGTTAAATTTCACATATTGAAATTACTTATTATTTAGGGTATATATGCCAGATATCTCCTGGGTAATTCCTCTGCAGAAAACAGTTTGGAGTTCAGCAGTGTAGTGAGACCTCTGGCTGAAGTTGGATTACTGGTAGCAAAAAAGTAAGAATTTTGTTGAAAGAGTTTTAAAGATGCAACTATGCCACCTGTACCTCAAATAGGTTCTATAAAGTTTTCTTGACTGCTATTTGATGCTGCACTGCCTATAATAAATTTGCAACAGTGGTATGTATCTATGGTAGGGATAACAGATTTGAACTGCAGAAATACAGGTAGTATTAAATGGCAGCAGATACATCAATTTTCTCTGTGTCTGTGATGACCCAGGGCACGGCACGGCACGGCACAGAGATAACACAAACAGCTGGCAGTTCAAACCACCCCTTTATTGCTCCAAATCTCCTGAAACACTCATGTTTCTGGCAAGTCTCAGAGCAGAGTGATAACAATGCCCCCCCCCCAACCTCAAGCATCCTCTGGCTGCAATTAGTCCAGGCAAGCACTATCTGCACCAGGCTGAATGGCAATAAATCCCAAATGTATTTGGCAAAACAAGAGCAAATCAAGGAATTCAGGGAGCAAAAGATCCAGGTAATTAGTCAAGAATGCCAAAAGGAATGCAAGGACTCTTGGCAAATTCAAACATTGGCACATAACACTTCAGGAACTCAGTGTTTGCTCCCAAAAAATGCCCCTCCCCACAGCATCTCCTTAAGTCTCATTTCCCAGGTGTGCTTGGTGAAGATGGGCGAGGCACTCTCCTCGTGAGTAGACTACTCTGTCAGTGCTGATCACGCTTTCTCTCCACTTTCTGAGCCCTTGCATTGGGGGAGGGTGGTTCTTGCTCCTCGTCTGAGTTCTGTTTCTCCTGTTCATACTGCCTCTGTTCCTCCCTGGCTGCAGGTCTTATTAATTCTGAAAAGCCTTGCCTGGACCTTCCCCAGTTTCCTCCAACACCAACAGAGCTGCCCACTTATTCGCTGTCAGTTCTTGTGCCATCTCTTCTTCCACCTCATAAATTACAGTGTCTTTCCTGCCATTTGTATCTGAGTTTTGCAGCCCAGATCAGATAGACTATCAGAGATGCAAGTTTGTCCTTTCTTTAACACACTTGTAGGACACATTGACATATCAATGCATTGATTTGTTAGATTTTTATTATTTTTACAAATATCATATTTTTTGGAATATAAAACACACTGGACTATAAGATGCACCTTAATTTTTGGGGAGGAAAACAAGAAAAAAAATTCTGCCTCTGCCTACCAGCATCAGGATCAGCAGTGTCCTCACTTCTACTTGGAAGCGCTGGAAAAGGCAATGCTCAGAGGCCGATAACCTCCGAAGGGTGGGTGGGTGGGGCTATGTTCGATGTATATGATGCACTCAGATTTTCACCCTCTTTTTTGGGGGGAAAAGGTGTGTCTTATACTGCCAAAAATATGGTAACTAAAGCAGCCCACGTACCTAATACTTCCTCTTGGTCATATGTTGCTTTCTTCTAGAATAACTTTCAGCACTGGCACACCTTCTTACAATTCTGGAGAATTATTCCAGCAGTCCACAGAGGGGAAGAAAATCCTTCAGAAAGTGAAGGATTTCATGAAAAAGCATGTTTTTCCAGCTGAAAAAGTAAGTTGTACCATGAATAATTAAAGCAGGACCAAAATCAACATCATCTTGGTCCTTGCAAACTTCTTGGAAGTGCCATTTAATTTACCACAAGGCCAAGAGTAGCCATGTGATCTATTTTGCAGAGATCAATCCTCTAACTAAGGCAATGACAGAGATAAGTTCTCTGTTTTCATAAGCATACAGTCAAGTGTATAAGGAAACATGAATGTCCTAATTCCAATTTGAAATCGTAACTTGTTTAAATCTATGAGATCCAAAGTCTGGCAGAAGATTAATCAATAGTTTCAATTACAGCCTTCAGATGAGGTGGCATGAAAATAATTATTTGTACATTATTTTATATATACCCTCTAGGAAATAGTTGAGTATTATGCCAGAAAGAAAAATTCACCAGATATTTGGAAAAAACCTGATGTCATGGAAAGACTCAAGGTACTCTTTTTTTTCCTGTCCATTGTATACTATAAAAGAAAGATCGTATATCACAGGTGTCAAACTCAATTTCATTGAGGGCCACATTAGGGTTGTGTTTGACCTTGGGGGGGAGGGGGTGGGGCCGGTCAGGGGGGCATGGCCAGTTCGACTTCATTTGTGTCAGGGGCACCTGTGGAGGCTCAAGCATTCTGCCAGCAAAAATGGGCTCCCAAGCTTCATTTTCACTGCGACGGTCTCCTGCAACCCTCTGCCAGCAAAAACAGAGCTCGGGAGGGCAGCCCTCTTGAGCCCTGTTTTCACTGGCAGAGACATTGTGGGCTGGTCCGTCACTGTTTCTAGGGCAGCCCATGGGCCAAATCTAAGCACCCCGCAGAGCTGGCTCCCAGGCCAGTTTACCCCTGTCTTACATGATGCCAATGAATATCTGTGGAAATATAATTTAAAACAATTTATAGTTTTTATTCCAATGAAAGTTATACCTTACAGAGTGAATGGACTTTACGAGTTTAATCCACAAGAGAGCCATTTTGGCATAATGATTTGAGGCACCAGGCTAGAAACCAGAAAACCATGAGTTTTAGCCTTGCCTTAGAAACAAAAGCAGTTGGGTGATCTTGGGCCAGTCCCTCTCTCTCAGTCCTAGGAAAGAGGCAATGGCAAGCCACTTTAAAAATCTTGTCAAGAAAAACTACACGGAATGCCAGAAGTCAAGACTGACTCAAAGGTAAAGTTTATCTTTATTTTATACGTGTATACAATACACTTCAGATAAAATGATTAATTTGTTTTAAAATACTTTAATTCCAGTAATTTTAGCTGTAAACAAACTAAAACTACGTTTCATACTGCTTTTCTCTTTTATATTTGAGGCTGGCATGGTACTAAAACAGCCTGATCTGGTTTCTGTGTCACATTAAGCCATTATATAGTTTGATTTAAACTTAGTTTATTATGTGAAGCCAGTTACTAACTAAATAAGAGATTGTAACTTTTAAAGTATGGTTTATATCTTAGCACATTGTGTTAATGTTGTAAAGGCCTTCCTAGTGTATTTAGAATTAGATGCTCATTCTTGTCATTCAATCAAATGGGAACTGGTTTTTGTTGTGTGAAATTAGTGACATTACCCTTAAATATACTGTATTTTTTTGGTGTATAAGATGCACCGGAGTATAAGACGCACTTTAATTTTGAGGGAGGAAAACAAGAAAAAAAGAATTCTGCCTCTGCCTACCAGCATCAGGATCAATGGCGTACTCACTTCCATTCGGATTTTGATAATGGGTAGCACAGATCTTTTTATCCATTTAAAAAAAATCCTATCACTCTATTTAACTGGAGTGGGTAGGGTGTGGTGGGGGATGATTTTCATGGGGGCAGAAGAGGGACTTGGCACTGAAGGCTCCTGTCAGCCTCCGCTTTAATTAAGTGTATTTCTCTTACTAGACTGTTTTACTGTTTTATTACTTTGTTAAAAGATTGCTTCTTACTGAATGTTTTACATGATTTATGGGAGAGGTGGGGAGGTTTCCTGTAGCTAGCATTCGGCTGACTTTGCATGTGTGGGGGAGGAAGATAGTCTTTCAAGCAGTTTTGCAATCAGACTTTTGAATTGTTTTGGCGCGTAAATGTAATGGGAGTTGCCTGCTTCACATTCCATCCAGAAGATTGACAGAGGGAGAATATCGGAAGTGAAACTACATGTGGCCAAGGAGGAAGATGCCATTGGATTATAACTGTTTGAACTCTAGTGTGGGGGAGGGCTCAGCAGGGGATATGTCGTATGTGGTTTTTGTATATTTCCAGTTCTGGCTTTGCTTCCATTGCTTTCAGACTTGTTTATTAAAAATTACCAATTTCTTTGAAATGATGGAGTTGGATCTTTATTTTCTTAAACATTGATCTGAGGCAAGCTGACATTAAGCCAGAACTCAAAAAAAATAATAAAAAAAAAGCAGTCATCCCGGATCACAACTGAGGGGACTGAAAAATTTTTCTTAACGATGTCGGAGCATGAATGCGAAGCTGATGATGAGCAGCTGCCAGACATCTCATCCCAGGACTATCCCAGAGGAGCTGATAAGGAATCTTTTCTGGGGAGAAAGCCAACCCCAGAAGATGAGCTGGAGGAGAGGGGAGCAGTCTTGGCAGCCACATCGGGCCCTCCCAAATACTCAGGAATTTCTGCAGAGTGGCTGGAGAAACTACAAATAGAGGAGAGACGGGAGAAGGCCAAACTGGATTTTGGAAAGCTTCCAGACCCGGGGGAACTACAATCCGGAGTTACTTGACGTAAGCAGAAAAAGAAACTCTCTGCTTGGCAACATGAACAGCTAATTAAGGATGAATTACAAATTGCAGAAGCTGTCAGACTGTATCGTGAGGTGATAGAGCGACAGAGAGATCGTGAAAGATATGAGGTCCCCACCCAAAAGCCCTGGAGGGAGGGGGAAGAAGTGGAAACAGAAATTTTGATGGCCACCAGGGGAGCAGCATACAGCAGAGATATTCTGGAGGAACGAGAGCCTGAGCTGCGTTCTCCAGGGGCTGCAGAGTTTGATAGAGGCCAGGGGACTCCTGCTGCACAAATGTTGCCTCGCAGAAGGAAAAAACCTAAAATTCCCCCAATTCCCGGGAAGTTTGATGGAGACCCTAAGGAATTAGGTTTATTCCGGGCTATAGTGGACAGCCACATGCAAGAATGGGGTGAAGATTATTTGTCAGAAGCCTCTAAAGTGAGAAGCATGACCCAGGTCTTGACTGGAAGGGCGGCTTCCTGGTACGTGTCCTTGTACCAAGAGAATTCCCCTCTCTTGAGGAACTACCACCACTTTATGGCAGCCCTGAGAATGAGGTTTGAGGACCCCTTGGCAGAGCAGAAAGCCAAGATTCGCATGAAGTCCATCAGACAAGGGAGGAGACCAGTGGCTGATTACAAGCAAGAGTTCAGCGATCTGGTACCTCTCATGAGAGGGTGGTCGGAAATGGCTCTTTTGGACATATACAAAGACGGCCTAAACGGGGATTTATATAAGTTGTGCAGAGCCCGAGCATCCCCGAGTACCCTGCATGGCTGGTACACCCTGGAAGCAGAAATGGAGATCGATCTAGCCAAGGACCGCTTGCGAAGTGATCGCGTTTGGAGGCAAACCCCAACTCAGTTCCAGAGAGAACTGACCAAAGATTCTGTTGCAGCAGAGGGTGGGAAGAAGAAACCCACGGGCTGTTTCAGATGTGAAAAGGAAGGCTACAGCGTGGCTGATTGTCATGTGAAGCTGCCACCAAAGACGACCCCTAGTGGCAAAAAAGCAACAGCGCAGGCAGAACCAAAACCGTGAGAGGTTGCAAAGAGGGGAGTGGATGTCACAAAGAACACTCCTCCCATTAAGGAGGAACTTGGGACTCCTTCCAGGTCAGATGATAGCAAGCCATCTTCGGAATCAGACGAGGATCTCCTGGTGAGTTGGAAAGGGGGGGGCCCTTACCATTCCAGTAAAACTGTGTGTCCCGTCCTCAGGAATGCAAGGGGAAATGCTAGCCCTCTTAGACTTTGGGTGTACCTGATGTATCATCAGCCCCAAAGTGGTGGAGAAAATGGAACTAAAACTAAAAACATTGAGCAGGCCCATAGCCTTTTGCCAGCTAGATGGGTCGGTGGTGGGGGGAGGCCCAGCCCACTTTGTGACAGAACCCTTAGAGATGACCATAGAAGACCACCGAGAAATCATAAACTTCATAGTGGCCCCAGGAATGGAACAGCCTCTTGTACTGGGTCTCTTGTGGTTCCGAAAATGGAACCCGAAAATAAACTGGAGAATAGGGGTGTTGCAACTCCGCACAAAGGCGCAAAAGAAGGACAAGATAAGTTTAAAACCCCCTGACCTCAATCCCCCTGAGATATTGGGGTTGATGTTTGAACGGCTGGAGGGGGAGGAAAAAAATCCTAAAGAGTACTGGGACCTACGAGAGGTTTTTAGTGAAAAAGCTTCAGACATGCTACCTTCCCATAGGCTCACAGACTGTGCAATCAACATTCTACCAGGGGTGAAACTCCTGAAACCAAAATCTTACCCCATGACCCAGAAGGAATTGGGAGAATTACGAAACTTTATGGATAAAAATTTGGAGCGAGGATTCATTCAACCAGCTAGGCCCCCGGTCGCAGCCCCAGTCATGTTCCGGGAAAAGAAAGATGGCACTTATCGCTTAATAGTTGACTATAGGAACCTGAACTGCGTGTGCGTGGAAAATGTATACCCCATGCCCCTTATGAAAGAAATGCTCGCCCACTTGGCCAAAGGAAAGTTTTTCACCAAACTGGACTTACGGGAGGCGTATTACAGAGTGTGCATAAAAGAAGGGGATGAATGGAAAACGGTGTTCAATTGCCCTCTTTTCTGAGTCCTACCATTTGGGTTGCAAGGGGCCCCAGCAGTTTTCATGCAGCTAATAAATGAAGTTCTCCATGAACATTTGTTTAAAGAGGTTCTGTTTATCTTGATGACATACTTATTTACACAGAGACCATGGACGAGCATGTAAAGTTCGGAAGGGCAGTACTCAAAAAATTACTAGCCGCTGAGCTTATGCAAAATTGTCTAAATGTGAATTCCATCAAACAAAAATTGATTATCTGGGATACCGTATTTCCCCTGACGGTTTGGAGATGGACCCTGCCAAAGTCCAGGCAGTATTGGAGTGGGCACCCCCTCACACCCGCAAACAGTTACAAAGCTTCCTGGGTTTTACTAACTTCTGTTGCCAGTTGATTCCCTCATTTGCTGACATTGCCCTGCCAATCACCAAACTCCTCAAGACAAAAGGGAATATTAAACCCAAACCTTCCTTACCACTGGAGTGGACAATGGAGTGTCAGGCCGCTTTTGAAAAGTTGAAGCGATTGTTTGCCACCGAACTGGTCTTCAAGCACCCTGACATGGAATCCCCATTCGTGCTTCAAGCAGATGCTAGCGATGTAGCAGTCGGAGCAGTTTTACTCCAAAACAATGCTAAAGGTGAGCTGCAACTGTGCGCGTACACATCTTGTAAGCTCACTGAAACAGAGAAGAGATGGGCCATCTGGAAGAAAGAAGCTTTTGCAGTGCACTGGGCTCTCCAAACATGGAGACAATTCTTGGAGGGGGCCAAACACCCTTTCGAGGTATGGACTGATCATAAAAACTTAGAAGCCCTAAAAACTCCCAGAAAACTATCACCAAAACAAGCTTGATGGGCCCAATACTTTAACCATTTTAATTTTTCCTTGCAATACATTCCTGGAGGAAAGAACTTTCTGGCGGATGCCCTTTCCTGTTTACGTCAGTACAACAGTACTCGCAAGGAAGTAACACACCCTATACTCCCAGTTCAACAACTAGCTGCCCCGGCAATTACCCGTAGCCAAGCACAAACTGATGTGGCGTTACCAGAAGATCTCACCAATTTGCTCAAGGAAGCCTTAAACAAAGACGACTGGTTCTTAGCCCATTCGCACGAGTGCACTCTTCGTGATAGACTAGCTTGGGTGGGCACCAAGTTGTACGTCCCTGCATCTCTGAGGGAGGTCATACTTCTACATTGCCATGATGCTAAAGTGGCTGGACATTTTGGGTTCGTGAAAACCTTACACCGCCTGAAAAGACAATTTTGGTGGCCAGGACTTAAAAAAGACATTGAATCCTTTATAGTGAGTTGCTCTGTTTGTGCATCAGCTAAAAGACCACCAGGGAAGCCTCCTGGTTTGCTTCAAACAGTAGCCCGGCCAAAAGCCCCATGGAAAGAAATATCCATGGATTTCATAGTGGAGTTACCCGAAAGTGGAGGCAATACAGTGATCTGGGTAGTTACGGACCTGTTCTCCAAACAAGTGCACTTCATCCCATGTTCCAAAATACCTTCTTCAAAAACTTTGGTGAAGCTGTTTATACAACACATCTACAGACTCCATGGAGTTCCAGAACGGATAATCTCAGACCGGGGTGTGTGTGTGTGTGCAATTTACTCTCAATTTTGGAAAGAATTTTTGCGGCTGATAGGCTCCGCCCAAGGATTAAGCTCCTCCCATCATCCTCAAACTAAAGGAGGTTGTGAACGCTCGAAGTCGATACTGGAACAATATCTATGATGTTACATTAATTATCAACAAGATAATTGGGCGGACCTACTACCTTTTGCGGAAGTGGCTTACAATAATTCCGTTCATAGCAGTACTGGTTTCACCCCGTTCAAAGTAGCTTCAGGTCAAGAATTTGTCCCCATTCCTGAACTCCCTGAACAAAAACCATCGATTCCATCATTGGCTGAATGGATAAAGCAATTGCAAAGTACATGGGAAATTACACGCAAAGCAATTGATGATGCTCATCATGCACACAAGAAACAAGCAGATAGAAAGAAAGCTCCTGAGAAAAAATTCAAAGTAGGAGATAAAATTTTCTTGTCCACTAAATATTTACAAACTACACAGAAATCTAAATAACTTGGACCCAAATATGTTGGGCCATTCCCCATCGTGAAAATCATTAATCCAGAGACTGTCCAACTGTCCAAAATCTCTCAGAAGAATTCACCCAGTTTTCCACGTTAGCTTAGTCAAACCTGAACACACATCCCCCCTTAGGGCTAATCCTACTAAGTTCCCTGTACCAATCCTCATAGGAGGGGAAGAACATTTTGAAGTTAAAGAAATCCTAGACTCTAGAAAATATAGAAATAAAATCCAATATTTGGTAGCTTGGAAACACTTTCCTCTATCACAAGCAGAATGGGTTAACAAAGAAGATATTCATGCTCCCAAAAAGCTAGCACAATTTTATAACAAATATCCTGATAAACCCTAACATCTCTCTTTTCTTTTCCAGGACTAACGTCCTTTTTTTGAAGAAGGGCCGAATGTCAGCCTCCACTTTAATTAAGTGTATTTCTCTTATTAGACTGTTTTATTGTTTTATTACTTCGTTAAAGGATTGCTTCTTACTGAATGTGGGCCTCTGTGGCTCAGACTACTAATGCAGTCTGTTATTAACAGCAGCTGCTTGCAATTACTGCAGGTTCTAGTCCCACCAGGCCCAAGGTTGACTCAGCCTTCCATCCTTTATAAGGTAGGTAAAATGAGGACCCAGATTGTTGGGGGCAATAAGTTGACTTTGTATATAAATATACAAATAGGATGAAGACTATTGCTAACATAGTGTAAGCTGCCCTGAGTTTTCGGAGAAGGGCGGGATATAAATGCAAATAAAATAAAAAAATAAAAAAATAAAATATTTTACATGATTTATGGGAAAGGTGGGGAGGTTTCTACTGTAGCTAGCGTTCGGCTGACTTTGCATGTGTGGGGGAGGAAGATAGTCTTTCAAGCAGTTTTGCAATCAGACTTTTGAATTGTTTTGGCGCGTAAATGTAACGGGAGTTGCCTGCTTCACATTCCATCCAGAAGATTGACAGAGGGAGAATATCGGAAGTGAAACTACACATGGCCAAGGAGGAAGATGCCATTGGATTATAACTGTTTGAACTCTAGTGTGGGGGACGGCTCAGCAGGGGATATGTCGTATGTGGTTTTTGTATATTTCCAGTTCTGGCTTTGCTTCCATTGCTTTCAAACTTGTTTAGTAAAAATTACCAATTTCTTTGAAATGATGGAGCTGGGTCTTTATTTTCTTAAACATTGATCTGAGGCAAGCTGACAGCTCCACTCTCAAGGTGCCCTGTCTTCCTACCTAGCACTTCAGTCCTCCTGGACGCTGCCATCTCGTAAACACAGTGCTGGTCTTCCCAGAAAACCCCCTGCACCTTTGCTGCCTTGATTTATGCATATGCATTTTACATTAAAAATTATTGTCACTTTCAAATTGTAAGTGAAAAGATGAAATATAAATCAAATCAAATGTATATTAATCTTATCCAGATCTTTGTATCAATCTCTACTCTTCATGGGCTTATTAAATTTTCAATGTCTATGATTTCTAAGCTTCCCTGAAAAAAAATAATAAACTGTTGCACTTCCTGCAAGAATAATATTTTGGAATAATTTTTACTGCATATTATACTATGATTTTGTAAATTCATATGATTAGCTATCTTAGGTCATTTTCAGATGAGACAAGGTGATCTATAATTTAATAAAATCGCAATTTGCTTTGCTGTTTCTACATATACCATATTTTTTGGTGTATAAGATGCACCTTTTTACCGCAAAAAAAGGGTGAAAATCTGGGTGCATCTTATACTCCGAATGTAGCCCTACCCACCCGCTACTCCTCACCCTTTGGAGGTTGTCGGCCTCTGTGCGTTGCATTTTCTGGCAGTTTCAGGCAGTGGGGATCCTCACATTGCCAAAAATGAGCATTGCGTTTTCAGTCTTCGCACGCTGAGAGATAGGCAGCTGAAATGGTTAGAGTGCTGCTTGGAACCGGCCGAAAACTCCCACTGCTGCATTTTCATGAGAAACGTGGGTCTGCAAATTGCATCAGGGAGGAAAATACGATGCATGGAGGCAATGCTCTTGCGAAGCGAGTGCTTCTGCGCGAGAGGTGTAAGACTAGGTGGCTCGCCGTCCGGCCTGCCCCTTCTCATGTGACCAGGTGGGCATGGCTATGTGCATAGGGACTACTCAGAGGGCTGAAAAAAAGTCATTTCTGACTGCTCCTCGCACTTTTGACCAGTCCTCACACTTATGACCATCCTTACATTTATGCTTGTTGCAGCATTCTTAATAAACAGGTCACTCATTTCACAACTCTTCTCTTCACCACAGTTACAGGATCGGGTGCAAAACATAAAATGTGAAGACAGTCGTAAGTGCGAGGACCGGTCAAAAGTGTGAGGACTGGTCAAAAATAACTTTTTTAGCCCTCTGAGTAGTCCCTATGCATATAGGGACTACCCAGAGGGCTGAAAAAAGTGATTTCTGACAGGTCTTCATACTTTTGACCAGTCCTCGGACTTATGACCGGTCATCATTTATGCCCATTGCAACTTTCTTAACAACCGTGTCACTCATTTCACAATTGCGGTGGTTCGTGTGACCAGGTGGGCATGGCTAGGTGGTCATGTAACATCACTTCTTTGCCCTAATGACAGCTTGCTGCAATGGTCGTAAGTGTGAAAAACTTTCCTCCCAACAGCATTGGGAGTATTTCCTCCCAACAGCAGTGTAAAAAGCTTAAAACAACCCTTCCCCTTTAAGAAAGTCAAGGAAAAAAAACCCTCCGAGAAGATCTGGAACCTGAAGTGACAGTAAGTCTAGGTGTACTGTCAAGAATGTAATAAGGGTTAACGGAGAGGCAGGGCAATTTAAGATTAGGCTAGGAAACAACATCAGAAAGTTGTAATTCCTTACAGGATTAACCCTGTAAAGTGGAAAAAAACAAAAAGATTTCTTCTAACAACCGGTTCTCTGAACTGCTTAACTACTTAAAAACTGATTCTACCGAACTGGTGCGAACCGGTAGAATCCCACCACTGGTCCTTTGGTTCTTTCAGGTGTAAAATGTTCTGCTTAAAAAAGGGATAAGTCATGGCAGCTTTATTGTTTATTCCAGTTGATGTGTTTCATTCTTGTTTCTGTTGGTGATGCGGTCAGTTTCTGGAAAGAGCACTAAATCAATGATCACAACCATTGTTAAAATAGTTGGTAGATGCATTGTAGCCGCGATGATAGCCCCTTGCAATCCCACTCACACTTTTCACTTGTTTTCTGGTTGTTTTTGAAGTCATTGAGTAGTTTTGAAAAGAAGTTAGCTCCATCGAAAAGTTGTGTCGTGCCTCAGGTATCTTGCAGCAGAACTTTTTGCAGCATAGTTTTGTGACGTAAATTTAACTTTTATATTCCTGTTTCAGTTAAAATTGAATAGACCTATTGTTGAGTTACTTGTATCCATTTTTCTCTTTTCATCAGAAAAAAGCCAAAGCAGACGGCCTCTGGAATCTTTTCCTGCCAGCTGTTAGTGGTCTTAGTCAGTTGGACTATGCATTAATAGCAGAAGAGACTGGAAAGTGCTTCTTTGCTCCTGAAGTAATCAATTGTCATGCACCAGGTGTGGGACTATCTAACTGCCTTGTCAGAATTTTTATCACGCTTATATTGTATGCTGGATAAAATAGGAATGGTGTTTCAATGTTTCTTCTATTTTCCAGACACAGGAAATATGGAGGTTCTATATTTATATGGGACAGAAGAACAGAAGAAACAATGGTTGGAGCCTCTTCTGGAAGGAAAAATTAATTCTTGTTTTTGCATGACAGGTAATTGTTTCATATTTTAGACATGAAAACATTCATTTGTAGCAGAGAGAAAATTTCATTGTAAAAAATTTGGGTTGAATCTGGCATGTGAGAAATTCTTGTTTTTTCAGTGTTAAGGGAATTTAGCCAAGACTAATTTATAAATATCAGCAACGTTACATAATTAATTTACTCTGTGTAATTAATTTACTCTGAATATAGTAGTGTATTTCTACAATTTCCAACAGTAAAACAGAATTAACTTCCAATTCACTCTAAAATGCATTCTCAGCTAATTATTACTATGTATTAGAAGACTGGAGAATTCCTTTTTTTTTAACTTCTCTTCCTCCCATATGTCATATCCAGATAGTTTTCCAGGTGTAATGCAAAGTACTGGTCATTGCTTAAAAATACTATATAGCTTGGGGCCTGAATATGTTTAGGACCATCTTTTCCCCAACTGTTCCAACCTATCCTACTCAGATGACTAGGGAAACTTGTTAAGAGGCACTATTTATGAAGCGTGATGAAAAGAGGAAGCCTGATGGCAGACATTCTCTGTCATAACTCCATTCCTGAGGAGTAGCTTTCCCTTGAAGGAAAGGATTGCACCCACCATCATAATGATGGCCTTGGAATTGATTCTTTATGACTTGTAAAGCACTTCAGCTTTCATAAAAAATTAGTGTAGCCCTCCTAGTCACATGACCAGATTTCTGGCTCTTGGCAAGCTATTTGCATTTACTACTAATTGCTAAGTGTCTTGGACCATGTAATTGTCATTTGCAATTTAATTTAATTTAATTTAATTTTCTCATTTTCCTGATAGGGCAATCCTGGGCAACTTACATAACATAAAAGGATAAATAGAAAGCAATTGAAATTTAAAACATTAAAAAATAAAAATTTTTAAAACTATGCAAAAGCAATCTTCTCAGATGGCTTCCATAGGTCAACAGGGAAGCCGACAAGAAAGATTGTGAGGGGATGGGCTGTTGGATTTGAGGTATGCTCCTCCATTGGAAATCCTCTTGCATGCTGGAAGCCCACAAATCTGGCAAAAATGCTAGTTAAGATTGGTATTCTGAGCTCTTGCTTAGTCTTGCTTAGCATTTTCTCCTCCCTTCTGGAAGCTTGTAAGGGCTCCAGAGTAGAGAGGGAAATGCTAGCATTTGCTAATGAAATGGGATTGCTTTGCTCAATTATTGAGATTCTGGGCCCAATTATTGTCATAAGTGAAGGACCACCTGTAGTTCCACATTCCAACTAATGAATTCTATCTTAAGGGTTAATTTAATTGCCAGTTGAATTGGAATTGTCATATTAATAATTATGTTGAATTTGTAATTTATAGATAAGCTCTGTAATTATCTGAAATAGCATATATAATGATGGTAGACAAATCTCATCACTCACTCACACATTCATTCATTTAGAGAGGATAATGAGACAAGAAAGGGAGGGGAACTATCCCTTCCTTGGAAGTTCATCTCTGATATGCCTAACAAGCCTTCTTGGTGTCTAGAAAAAACTGTAAGATCTTTTCTGTTTGCTATTGCTTCAGTTGTGCTAAATTCTGACATTTGGTTTAGAACCTGATGTTGCATCAAGTGATGCCACCAATATGAAATGTAACATTCAGAGAGATGGAGACAGCTACATAATTAATGGCAAAAAGTGGTGGAGCAGTGGTGAGTAAAAATGTTTCCTATAGCGTAAAATTATAGTAGTGAGTTTCTGTATCTCTCTCATTAAATGGACTGGTTTCTCTTGTTTTATTATACATGTATTTGAATACTTATATACTAATTTATTAATTGACTATTTATTTATTTATTTAGCATATGGCATTCAATATCAGGAAAATCTACAAATGCTAAACACAATGCAGTCCTGACAGCCTAAATTGCTAGTTCATTCTCTTTGGAACTTGTGTGCCTACTCTTGATGCACTGCAGGGGTAAACTAGCTTAAACAGCTGTCTAGCACACTCAGCTTGCTGGTTCTTCTGGGCTTCTCTGCTGGTCTTGCCTTGCCTTGCCGCATATTGTGTTGCCTTGTATCCAGCCAGGTCCAGCACCAGCTTCTGCTCTCTGCACACACAAATGCAGCTAGGTTTTTTTCCACCAAAGAGGTACCCATTTATTTATTTGCAATATTGCATGCTTTCGAACTGCTGGGTGGGCAGGAGATGGATTGAACTGCTGGAATGCGACTATTTGTGGCCTGCAATTCCAGCGTCATTCAAGCTGTGCCACTGCAGATTGTTGGGGGCAATATGCTGACTTTGTAAACTGCTTAGAGAGGGCTGTAAAGCATTGTGAAGCACTATATAAATTCTATTGCTATTGCTATTATGCTCAAGAAAACTATCTCATGTCTGAATGTAAACAATAAATTATTATTCAAATTTGTCTTTTTAGGGTATGTTTTGCTTCATCTATATCAGGGGTAGTCAACCTTTTTATACCTACCGCCCACTTTTGTATCTCTGTTAGTAGTAAAATTTTCTAACTGCCCTCCGGTTCCACAGTAATGCGCCGTGTATTATCGTCTGTGCATGCCTCTCGCACATCGTGGATTGGGTTTGGGAGGGGGCGCCGGCTACCAGATCTGCTTGTCTGTTACAGCTGGATGGTATGAGGGGAGATGCGCGAGCTATTCTGGGACGAGGCTCTTTTGTTTGAGGTTGCACTATAGCGTCATTTATTTATTTATTTTATTTATTTATTTTTATCACAACAGTATATATAAGCATAAGCATGAAAATAACAATATAATATATAAGCATATATATGAGCATAAGTATGTAATAATTATATTAATTGGATATAATGAAAGGAAACAATAGGAGAGGAACGGTAGGCACGTTTGTGCCCTTATGCACGCCCCTTATAGCCCTCCGGGTGAGGTCAATAATAGAGTTTTTGGTTAAAGCTTTGGGGATTTTGAGAAGAGACCACAGAGTCAGGTAGTGTGTTCCAAGTATTAATAACTCTGTTACAGAAGTCATATTTTCTGCAATCAAGATTGAAGTGGTTAATATTGATTTTAAATCTATTGTTTGCTCTTGTATTGTTGTGATTGAAGCTGAAGTAGTCTTCAACAGGAAGGACATTGCAATAGATGATTCTATGAGTTAAACACAGGTCCTGTCAAAGGTGGCGGAGTTCTAAATTTTCTAAATCCAAGATTTCAAGTCTGGTGGCATAAGGTATTTTGTTGTATTCAGAGGAGTGGAGAACTCTTCTTGTAAAATATTTCTGGACACGTTCAATTGTATTGATGTCAGAAATGTGGTATGGGTTCCAGATAGGCAAGCTGTATTCAAGAATTGGTTTAGCAAATGTTTTATAAGCTCTGGTTAGTAGTGTAGTGTTTCTGGAGAAGAAGCTACATAAGATTAGGTTTACAACTCTTAAAGCCTTTTTGGCGATGTAGTTGCATTGGGCTTTGGCACTTAGATCATGGGATATAAAAACTCCAAGGTCTTTAACAGGTTGGGGGTCATTTGTAAGGTAATGTCCATCGAGTTTGTATTTAGTGTTTAGATTCTTTTTTCCAATGTGTAAGACAGAGCATTTGCTGGTTGAGATTTGGAGTTGTCAAGTTTTTGACCATTCTGACACAAAATCAAGGTCTTTTTGAAGGGTAGCTGTATTGTTGGTAATGTTAAATAGTTTGACATCGTCAGCGAAGAGAACACAATTACTTTTAATATGGTCACAGAGATCATTAATGTATAATATGAAGAGTGTTAGTCCAAGAACATTGCCTTGGGGAACACCACTATTGACAGGAACAGGATTTGATAGGGCACTGTCTATTTTGACCACGTTGTCTGTTTGACAGGAACGCTGTTATCCAATTGTGGAGGGGTCCGGAGATGCTGTAGGATTTTAGTTTTAGAAGTTTGTCATGTACCACTGAGTCAAAAGCTTTACAGAAGTCTATGTAAATTGCATCTATTGTTTTGCCTTGATCAAGATTTGTAGTCCATATGTTTTTGCAGTGAAGAAGTTGTAAGTTACATGATAATTTTTTTCTGAAACCAAATTGTTTATTAGAGAGTAGATTGTTTGTTTCTAGGTGAAGGGGTAATAGATTGGTTGATGATAATGGATTGGTCCATTACTTTGCAGGTGACACAGCATTGAGAGATAGGTCTGTAATTTTCAACTAAGCTGGGGTCTCCTTTTTTGAAGACAGGGATGACCATGGCTAGTGACCAAAGTTTGGGAAGGGAACTGGTCGTGAAGGCTTTTCCAAAAATTATACTTAAGGGTTCTACTATATTAGAGGAAAGCTTTTTTAAGAAGTATGCACATAGTCCATTTAGTTTCATTTAGGTAACGTGAACTAAATTTATGCATGGGCGACAGAAATAGTATATTTTCAGAAATTTAAATTGTCATGTGGAATTTTATGAAAACCTAATGAAAATGTTTTTAAATAATGCTATGAAATTTTTCTAAAAAGTCAATTAAATTAAAAAAAAGGAAAGTGCTTCAGTATCGGACAAAACCCCTACCGCTCACCATGCAAGCTGGAACGCCCACTAGTGGGCGGTAGGGACCATGTTGACTACCACAGATCTATATTAATAGCAAGTCCAAAACCATTAGAAAAGTTAGTAAAATTGGTCTATTTGTAGATCGGGGTGACGGCTAAATCTTCTGGATTTCTGCCTTAATGTAAACTACCATCTTATACCAGCATAATATACCAGCGTTTTTCTACATATGGCTAATATTATTTATTCTATTTGGAAGTAGTTTTCCAGGTTTTCACACTCAGTGTTCCAATGTTCTCTTTAACTATTGCTTTTAAATTTACTAGAAAGCAAGGTCTATTGATCATTGTAACTGTATTTTCTTTTCTGAAAAGTTAAAAATCTTATAGATTCTTAACCCAATGATAAAGGTTTCAAGCAATAAATTCTTTTTGTGTTCATTTGTCAGGAGCTGGAAATCCCAGTTGCAAGTTCGCTATTGTAATGGGCAAAGATAAAAATACTTCTCCATCTAGGTAAGAAGGAATGTTCAGTTTTTGTTTGAAATATGTATGGAACAAGAAACAACATTCATTTTTGGTATAATATACTGTGGAGTAATTTTCTATCACATTCCTTCCCAGCTGCTAAGATACTGTCAATAACTTCTAGGTTGCTGCTCTAAGAATCGTAAGTGTTAAAGGAGAATATTTAACTCAGAGTTCACATGAGGGTTTTTGGTGCTCTCTGAGCCTGCTTGTATGTTTCATTACCCAAACTAGGTAATATAATCAGTGCTAGTAGAGAGTGCTGTGCATGTAGGAAAACTGATAATTTTTAGAAATTACTGTTAATCCAGAGTGTCTTACGTTACTGTCTTATTCAGTATTCAATATCACTTATTACTTTTATTTCAATTAGATATAAACAGCATAGTATGATTATTGTACCAATGGATACACCTGGAGTGAAAGTTATAAGGCCTCTTTCAGTCTTTGGGTATTTTGGTAAGTGGAATTTTCAGTTGCTTGTACTTCAAGTGCTTAAAGTTGTGTCTGAATATTTGTCTGATTTCTGAGCTGTAGGAGGAAGATGGGAATTGGGGGGGGGATATAAAGGCCCTCTATGTAGGTCTGGTGTATGCATGGAACTGTATTTGTACCATCTATATCTGAGATGCAATGAGAAAAAATATGTGAGATGCAGTGAGTTTCCTGAAGTTCTGATAGGAAGCCTATTGTAAGGTTAATGCAGTGGGTTTTTTTTAGTTTATGCTCAGTTTGAAGAGAGAGAATGAGAGAGAGAGAGAACATGGGTATTTCCAAGATATGGTTAAAAAGAAAAAGAAAGGCAGCAGCCATGGTGGTGTAAACAAATTTACTTTTTTATATGCATTACATATTCTATTGCCAGATAGGTAGATTGGTTGACTTTATAGAAAAGGTTTCAGACACTGAACTGTGCAGAAATATTACATTCCTAAAATGCTACATGCATTTGATGGATTCTTTGCAGTATTATTTTTATTTCCATTCTCCAAGAGAGAATGACTTACTGTTATTGTTACTGTATTAGATCTTTTTTTCTAAATAACACTGCTGACAGTTTTCTTTAATTGATACTTGATTGTCTTCATATTTTTATAGATTATTTTCATGGTGGACATTTTGAAATACATTTTAATGATGTTCGTGTCCCTGCCACCCATCTGATACTGGGTGAGTCTTGAATTGCTTCTTCTTCTGATAGTTACTGGATTGTCAAAAAACATTTATTGGTTTAATTATCTGAGCTGGGAGGAACCAGCTTTGCCATTACTTTTTGAACTTTAGACAATTGTATCATACATATGAGAGCCAATTTGGTGTAGTGGTTAAGAAATCAGGCTAGAAACTGGGAGTTCTAATCCACCTTAGGCACAATGCCAGATGGTTGACCTTGTGCTAATCACTCTCTCTGTCCTAGGAAGGAAGCAATGGCAATCACTTCTGAAAAGGCTTCTCAAGAGAAGTGTCCAGACTTATCCAAACTTTCTGTCTGAGACCCTAGAAAGTTGTTATCAGTCAGAAATTTTGCATTCCAATGTAGCAAATAATTATGTAATTACCCACAAAGTGAAAAGAAGAACTACCTTTTTCTTTTTGTAACACAGGAGAAGGAAGAGGATTTGAAATAGCTCAAGAACGACTTGGACCGGGCCGCATTCACCACTGTATGAGATCAATTGGAGCAGGTGAAACTGCTCTCCAGATTCTGTGTAAGCGATCAGCCCAAAGGGTCACATTTGGGAAGAAACTCTATCATCATGTGAGTTCACAACCTAATTATATAATCTTGTGTATAAAAACACTTTTTGCAATTTGAAGATGGACATGAAGCTGATAAGAAGAGACATAGGGTAGCAAAATAAGATCATTTTTTAAAATCTGAGCACTGTGTGTGGTTTTGTTTTTAAACTGCATGTTCTAATTTGCTTTTTGCCTTATTTACCTATAGGAAGTTGTTGCTCATTGGATTGCTGAGTGCCGCATTGCTATTGAACAGGCAAGGCTGCTTACATTGAAAGCAGCTAATAAAATAGATGCCATGGGCAATAAAGCAGCCAGGAAAGAGGTAATAGGACTGAAATTTTGTATGGGGATGACAGGAAGGGACAAACTATCAGGAATTTAATTAAACTAATGAAACTGTTTTTGCTGAGAACAAAAGAAAATGGTGGCTTTCATAAATATTTGCAAATACAGGATTTTAGAAACATATATGTGTGTGTGGTTCATTAATTTAAATCAATGGGTTTAAATTTGTCAATGATGTGAACTGATGTCACAGTAAATTAACCAGTTGATAATTGAATACATAGTAGATAGAATAGAATAGAATAGAATAGAATAGAATAGAATAGAATAGAATAGAATAGAATAGAATAGAATAGAATAGAATAGAAAATTTTATTGGCCAAGTCTGTTTGGACACACAAGGAATTTGTCTTGGTGCATATACTCTCAGTGTACATTAAAAAAAAGATAACTTCATCAAGGTATAACACTTACAACATTTAATGATAGTCATTGGGTACCAGTTTAACACTTAAGGATACAACAGTTAATGATAGTCATAGGCTACAAATAAGCAATCAGGAAAAAAATCAATATAAATCGTAAGGATACAAGCAACAAAGTTACAGTCATACAGTCATAAGTGGAAGGAGATGGGTGTTGGAAACAATGAGAAGATTAATAGTAGTGCAGATTTAGTAAATCGTTTGACAGTGTTGAGGGAATTATTTGTTTAGCAGAGTGATGGCGTTCGGGAAAATGTTCTTGTATCTAGTTGTTCTGGTGTGCAGTGCTCTATAGCATCGTTTTGAGGGTAGGAGTTGAAACAGTTTATGTCCAGGATGTGAGGGGTCTGTAAATATTTTCACAGCCCTCTTTTTGACTCATGCAGTATTCAGGTCCTCAATGGAAGGCAGATTGGTGGCAATTGTTTTTTCTGCAGTTCTAATTATCCTCTGAAGTCTGTGTCTGTCTTGTTCGGTTGCAGAACCAAACCAGCCAGTTATAGAGGTGCAGAAGAGAGACTCAATAATTCCTCTGTAGAACTGGATCAGCAGCTCCTTGGGCAGTTTGAGCTTTCTGAGTGGGTACAGATAGAACATTCTTTATTGTCCTTTTTTGATGACGTTTTTGATGTTAGCTGTCCATTTTAGATTTTGCGATATGGTAGAACCTAGAAATTTGAAGGTTTCTACTGTTGATACTGTGTTGTCTAGTATTGTGAGAGGTGGAAGTATGTAAGGGTTTCTCCTAAAATCTACCACCATTTCTATGATTTTGAGTGCGTTCAGTTCCAGATTGTTCCGGACGCACCACGAGGCTAGTAGTTCAACCTCCCGTCTGCATGTGGATTCATCATTGTCTCAAATGATGAATCACTGTTGTGTCATCTGCAAACTTCAGTAATTTAACAGATGGGTCATTAGAGATGCAGTCATTGGTATACAGAGAGAAGAGAAGTGGGGAAAGCGCACAGCCTTGGCGGTGGTGCTGTGCTAATTGTACAGGTATCTGATGTGATTCTACTTACTTCACCTGCTTTTTCCTGTTTGTTAGGAAGCTTATGATCCACTTACAAGTTTGTTCAGGTACCTGTAGCTGTTTTGCTTGGTTAGAAGAGTGTCTGGAATGATGGTATTGAACGCTGAATTAAAGTCTACAAAGAGCACCCTTACGTAGGTCTTTGGAGATTCAAGATGTAGGATGTAGTGCAGAGCCATATTAACAGCATCATCTGTTGATCTATTTGCTTGGTATGCAAATTGCAAGAGGTCTAAAAGCAGATCCGTGATGGTTTTCAAGTGGAATAGCACTAGCCTTTCAAAGGTTTTCATGACTACAGATGTTAGAGCAATTGGTCTGTAGTCATTCAGTTCTTAGATGGTGGGCTTCTTTGGCACTGGGATGATAGTAGAGTATTTGAAGCAAGAAGGAACACAGCACAACTCTAGTGATTTATTAAAGATCATTATGTTTTCAAAAAAGAAAAAAAAACAGATCCAGGAAACTACAGACCTATCAGCCTGACCTCAATACCAGGGAAGATTCTGGAAAAGATAATCAAGCAACGAATCACTGAACACCTAGAAGCAAACAAAGTAATAACCAAAAGCCAACATGGGTTTGTCAAAAACAGATCATGCCAGACTAATCTCATTGCATTCTTTGACAAAATGACAAAATTAGTGGACCAGAAGAATGCTGTCAATATAATTTACTTGGAATTCAGTAAAGCATTTGATAAAGTAGACCATAACCTACTACTAGATAAAGTAGAAAAATGTGGGTTAGATAGCATCACCACCAGATGGATTCGTAACTGGCTGATCAACCACACTCAACGTGTAGTCCTCAATGGAACTACATCCACATGGAGGGAAGTATGCAGTGGAGTACCCCAAGGCTCTGTTTTAGGCCCAGTACTCTAAAAAAGGGCCGGATAGCTCAGGCTGGTAAGGCCTGTTATTAAGACCTGTTATTAAGAACACAAAGCCTGCAATTACTGCAGGTTCAAGCCCGGCCCAAGGTTGACTCAGCCTTCCATCCTTTATAAGGTAGGTAAAATGAGGACCCAGATTGTTGGGGGGGAAATAAGTTGACTTTGTAAAAATATATACAAATAGAATGAGACTATTGCCTTATACACTGTAAGCCGCCCTGAGTCTTCGGAGAAGGGCGGGGTATAAATGTAAACAAAAAAAAAAACACACACAAAAAAAAAACACCTTCATCAATGACTTGGACAAGGGGATAGATGGGGAACTCATCAAATTTGCAGATGACAGCAAGCTGGCAGGAATAGCCAACACTCCAGAAGATAGGCTCAAGATACAGAAGGATTTTGACAGACTTGAACATCAGGCGCTATCTAACAAAATGAAATTCAACAGTGAAAAAAGTAAGGTTCTACATTTAGGCAAAAAAAACCCAAAATGCACAGGTACCATATATGTGGTACCTTGCTCAATAGTAGTAACTGTGAGAGGGATCTTTGAGTCCTAGTGGACAACCATTTAGATATGAGCCAGCAGTGTGCAGCAGCTGCCAAAAAAGCCAACACAGTTCTGGGCTGCATAAACAGAGGGATAGAATCAAGATCACGTGAAGTGTTAATACCACTTTACAATGCCTTGGTAAGGCCACACTTGGAATACTGCATTCAGTTTTGGTCGTCATGATGTAAAAAAGATATTGAGACTCTAGAAAGAGTGCAGAGAAAAGCAACAAAAATGATTAGGGGACTGGAGACTAAAACATATGAAGAACAGTTGCAGGAGGTGAGTATGTCTAGTTTAATGAAAAGAAGGACTAGGGGAGACATGATAGCAGTGTTCCAATATCTCAGGGGCTGCCACAAAGAAGAGGGAGTCAAACTATTCTCCAATGCACCTGAGGGTAGGACAAGAAGCAATGGGTGGAAACTAATCAAGGAGAGAAGCAACTTAGAACTAAGGAGAAATTTCCTGACAATTAGAACAATCAATAAGTGGAACAACTTGCCTGCAGAAGTTGTGAATGCTCCAACACTGGAAATTTTTAAGAAAATGTTGGATAGCCATTTGTCTGAACTGGTGTAGGGTTTCCTGCCTGGGCAGGGGGTTGGACTAGAAGACCTCCAAGGTCCCTTCCAACTCTGTTATTATGTTATGTTATGTAATTCTCAAAGTAATCTTTCAATTTTGAAGAATTGTATCTTTTATTGATAAACTTGATTTAATTCTATTGTGTATACTGATGAATTTTATTATGGAATCCATATCATCTCTCCCCCAAAAACTGAAGGGAACATTAGGCTGAGATATAAATAGTGCCCAAAACTTTATGTACTTCATGGCTAAATGAAATATGAATCTTTCTTCTTTGGACCAAGTTTGATAAGATTATCTCACAGTTCTTGTGGTTATCCTCTACTATGCAGTTATTTATTTGTGTTAAGAAAGCAACAAAATAAGGGATCACAGAGTCATAAATAGGGAGTTTTATTAACAAAGTCTCAATGTAAGATTGACACTCATGTTAACAATGCTTCATTCCTATTTGCTATGTCCCACTCAAAAGCTCTCAGGCTTAGAAACAATTAAAAATCAAATTCTAGAATGTTTTTCACCTCCTTAGATTCAAAATTCAGCTTGTCATAAATGACATTTTTTTTTTATTCAAAAGGTTTTACAGAAATACCCCCCCCTTTCTCCCCACTTCCCCTCCCCTCTCCCTTCACAACCCCCCTCCCCCCCCCGACTTCCCGGAAAAAGCACAAGGTATAATTAAAAATAAAACAAACATATGCTAAAAAAAATTTCGTCCCAACTTAATTATACCCCTACAATCTTCAATTCCTAACTTCCCCCGAAAACAATCAAAAATAATACATCATAACCATTCAAAAACAGTCTGATAACTCTTAGTCTGATATCTACTTTGAATATAGTCAATCCATTTTTTCCATTCCTTTAAGTATCTTTCTTGCGTATTGTCTTTCAAAAAGGCTGATATCTCCGCCATCTCAGCCAAATTGGCAACTTTCAATATCCATTCTTCTATTGTAGGTACTTCTTTTTTCTTCCAGTATTGTCCTATTAGTAATCTTGCTGCTGTTATTAGATTTAAAATCAATTTAGTCTCAATTACTGTACAGTCCGTAATAATTCCCAACAAAAAAAATTGCGGCAGGAACTTTATCTTCTTTTTCAAAACATTTTGTAAAATCCACCAAATTTTTATCCAAAAGGCCTTTATATCCTTACAAGTCCACCAAATATGAAAATATGTAGCATCATCACAATTGCATCTCCAACATTTTGCTTGCATATCTGGGTACATACACAACAATTTCTTAGGATCTAAGTGCCATCTATAAAACATTTTATAAAAATTTTCCCTCAGATTCTATGCCTGCGTGAATTTAACATTTCTAACCCAAATTTTTTCCCAAGTTTCCAATAATATTGGCTCCTGAAAATTTTGTGCCCACTTTATCATACAGTCCTTTACCAAGTCCCTTTCAGAATCTATTTCAAGTAACACATTATACAATCTCTTTATATGCTCCTGAGACTGATTTCTAATTTGCTTTACCAAATTTCCCTCGTTCTGCTCTATACCAATTTTCTGATCTTCCTTCCATCTAGCACGTAGTTGCTCATATTGAAACCAAGTATAATTTTTCCCTTCTTCTTTTAGTACGTGCAGAGATTTTAATTGCAAATTACCTCTTTCAGTATACAAAAGATCTTTATATGTAATCATTTCCTGATTCTGTTCTATATTTATATTCTCTATTGTATGTCTAGGACTTGCCCATATAGGAACCTTATAATTTAGTTTGTAAGAATATTTTTTCCAAACACGCAGAAAAGCAGTTCTTAACACATGATTTTTAAAGACCTTATCCACTTTTTTGTCATAAATTAAATATGCATGCCATCCATATAGCAAGTCATAACCTTCTATATTCAAAATTCTTTCCTCTGTTAAATTAAACCACTCACTTATTACAGAGAGAGCAGCTGCTTCATAGTGTAATTTAAAATTGGGCATTTTTAAACCTCCCCTTTCCCGGGAATCTTGAATTATTTTCATTTTAACCCTAGCTTTTTTACCTTCCCATATAAATTTATTAATTCCCTTCTGCCATTCCTCAAGATTCTTATCTTTCTTAATTATTGGTATCATCTGAAAGAGGAATAAAAATCTAGGTAAAACATTCATTTTAATAGCAGCTATTCTCCCCAGCAAGGATAATTGCATTTTTTTCCAAACAATCAACTCCTTCTGAACTTTTTGCCATAAAACCTCATAGTTATTCTTATACAATTTCACATTTGACGATGTAATATAGACCCCTAAGTATTTAACCTTCTTTACAATTTCAAATCCTTTTATTTCCTCTAATTTTTCTTTCTGTTGTCTGGCCATATTTTTTATTATCACTTTTGTCTTTTTCTGATTTACCTTAAACCCTGAAACCTTCCCATATTGATCAATTATTTCCAACAAAGATTTACTAGAGTTTATAGGGTTTGTTAAAGTAATCACCAGGTCATCTGCAAAAGCTCTCAGCTTATATTCAAGTTGTCTAACTTTAATTCCCTCTATCTCCTTTACTTCTCCCTGTCTTGTTCCTTTCGCAATCTTAAAAGGTTCTGTTAAGCTACCATTAATTATAATCTGTGCTGTTTGCTCTCCATAAATTGCCCTAATTATTCTTGTAAAACCATCTCCAAATTGCATCTTTTCTATTAATTTAAATAAAAAATCCCAATGCAATCGATCAAAAGCTTTCTCTGCATCAAGAAAAATAAATGCTGCTGGAATAAAAATTTTCTTTTCTAAATACTCCAGTAAATTAACAATCTGCCTAACATTATTCCTCATCTGTCTCCCTTTTATAAATCCAGATTGATCATTATGAATTCTTCGCTGCAAAATCAACATTAATCTATTAGCTATTATTTTAACAAAAATCTTATAATCATTATTTAAAAGCGAGATTGGCCTATAGTTCCCAGGTTTAGAACAATCCTGTTCCTCTTTTGGTATCAATGAAATAAAAGAGGTTCTCCATGAGGGGGGAATTCCCCCTCCTATTTGTATCTGATTAAATAATTCCTTAAGTGGACCTAACATCTCATCCTGTAAATTCCTATAATAACTAACTGTAAGACCATCCATACCAGGGGTTTTCCCCATTTTTAATTGTTTAATTACCAAAATAATTTCTTCAGAAGTTATAGGCCGATTCAGTTCATCTGTTTGTTCTAAAGTTAAATTTTTAACCTTATATTCCTTCAAATAATTATCAATATCCCTGTTCAATATATTATCTTTAAGATATAAATTTGTATAATATTCTAAAAAAGCTTTTTTAATTTTATCCTGTTGGTATCTCTCTTTACCTTTATATTCTATTTTTCCATAGTACGTTGTTTTTGTCTTTTCCTTAAGGTATATGCTAACCACCTACCAGGCCTATTTGCATTACAAAAAGTATTATGTTTGGCATATTGTATATTTGTTGCCACCTGATCAGCTATTATCATATTAAATTGATTCTGTAATAACTTTATTGCATCTTTAAGTTTTTGATCATGCGGGTTATGTATTAATAATTGTTGTTTCTTATAAATTTCCTCTTCTAAATACCTACGCTGTCTTTGTTGCTTATTTCTCTGTCTATTATTAATATATATTAATACACCTCTCATAAAAGCTTTACTGGTGTCCCAAACCATTTCTATCGATGTTTCGTTATTCAAATTATAATCAAAAAATTCTTTCATCTGCTTTTTACATTGATTTACATTATCCTGGTATCTAAACAAATTTTCATTTAATCTCCAAGTTCTTCCACCTTCTTTTCCATATTGCAATTCCATCCAAACAGGACTATGATCAGACAAACATCTTGGAAATATCTTAGTTTTCTTCACGTTAAAAAGCAAATCATTAGAAATTAAAATAAAATCAATACGTGAGAAGGATTGATGCCTATCAGAGAAAAAAGTATAGTCTCTTTCCTCCAAATTCCGCAGTCTCCATACATCTCTCAACTCAAAATCTTCTATCATGTCAAAAAAGGATTTAGGCAGCTTTGCATGTGCAGGTATCTTCTTAGAAAAAGTTCTCTTGTCCTTTCGTGTATCTATTACTCCATTCCAATCTCCCAATATAATACACGATTTATAATCCCATAGAATCAATTTATCATATAACATTCTATAAAAATTTTCTTGTTGCTGATTGGGTGCATATATACCAAACAAAAAGGTCTTTTTTGTTTCTATTGTAAGTTCAATAGCAATATATCTTCCGTGAATATCTGCCTCTATTAACTTGGCTGGTATATCTTTTCTCAAATAAACCACTATGCCATGTTTTTTGTCCAAAGCAGAGGCAACAAAATGTTTACCTAACTTTGAGTTTATTAAGTACTTTTGATCTGATAGTTTAATATGCGTTTCTTGTAAGCAAATTACATCATTTCTAAATTGTTTCAAATAATGAAATATTTTTCTTCTCTTCTGAGCTGAATTCAAACCATTGACATTCCAGGTCAAGATTTTATTTGCCATTACTGGCCTGCTGAAGCTTTTGAGCGATCAGCTGAAGATTGTCCTCCCGTATCTTCGGCCGTGCTCCTCCCACTGCTTCTGTAGCTTCTGTAGCAGAATCCTGAAATTTACTTTGAGTTTGTTGCTCCTTTTCTTTACGCTTAAGGGCTCCCCTCGTCAGTCTTTGTTCTTGTGGTTGTTCCTCAGATGGTAACATCATTGGAATCACCTCAGCTTCCACACCCATTTGAGTCTCTTGAATTATTTTTTCTATTATTTCTACTTCAAGTTTCAGCACGGTGGAAAGAAAATCTTTGGCCTTAAGCACTGTATCAATACGATATCTCCTTCCTTGATAATACACTGTCAAACCAACTGGAACCTCCCATCTAAATTGAATCTGGTATTTCTTAAGTTCTTGTGTAAAAAATGTAAAGTCCTTTCTATCCCTTAACATCTTGGGAGGAATCTCTTTCAAAACCTTCAGCTCCTGTTCTCCTATTTTCAAGTTTTTCTGAAATGCAACTTGCAAAATTTGATTTCTCACTGTTCTTTTCAAAAAATAAACCACAATGTCTCTAGGAAGTTTCTTCTGCCTAGCAATCCAGGAATTAACTCTATAAATTTTGTCAATTTGATAAGCAACCTCTTGTGGATCAAGTTCAATAAATTCAGCCAGAGCTTCTGATAAATTTTTTTTAAAATCTTCCCCTTTCTCCTCATTCAAGCCCCTAATTCTCAGAGCTCCTTCCATCATTCTATACTGCATCACCACCACTTGATCTTCATTTTTGTCCAATTTAATTTGCATTCCCCCCATTCTATTTTCTATTTGCTGATTTGACTGAGCATTTTCTTGCACCTCCTCCTCCACCACCTCCAGTCTTTTTGCCAAACCTTGGAAAGCCATCAAAATATCTTCTCTTATTTTTTTATTATTCTCTTTTATTTCCTCTCTTATTTTCTCATTATTATCCATTATCTCCTTAAACTTTTCTTCAAAGACTTTCCCTTGTTCTTTAATCAAATCTTTTAAAGCTGGTTCAGAACCCCTTCTACCCCCAGTCTTAGGTGGTTTAGTAGCCATTTCAGTTTTTAAAATTCACAAAATATAAGTCTAGAAACTTCTCTTTTCCCCTTTAAGTATAGGAGAGCTCACTTCACTTCATTAAAATCCACACATAACATTTCTTACACATACTTACACAGGTTGTTTAGAATTCCATTCTTCACTTTCACTCCCTTTCAGGCGCCATTTTAAAGAGTCAGTTGAAACAAAGAAAAAAAAGTTTCTCTTTTTAAAAGGGTAGAAGTCAGGAAATCAAAAATACTTGCAATCCAGTAGTTGTTCACTCGTGCTCATTCCATCTGCTTATAGAAATCCACAAAGATAAGACAATTAGCAGAAATGGACACTTTCTTCTATTCCTGCTTTTGCAGGCATGCACTGAAGTTGGAGCTTGGCAGGATTATTTATGGGACTCTCGACCCTCAGGGCTTGCTTAATAAAAAACAAAGCCCCTGGGGAGGTCTACCACACCCCCGCAGTTCTTATCTTTCCCTTTCATCCAGGGAAGGAGATTAAAGCCGGTGTTTTCCTGGCTTTTACGAAGTTCAGTACGGAGCTCCTTAATTAGGAACTCAGCGAAGAAGGTGGCGCCACCGGAAGCCATAAATTATATTTTTATTTCTACACTAATCTGAAAATTTCTAAATCATTTTCACAGATTGCTATGATCAAAGTGGTGGCACCCCGCGCAGTCCTTAAAGTGATAGATTGTGCTATTCAAATTTGTGGTGCTGCTGGATTCTCAGAAGACTTCCCATTGGCTCAAATGTAAGTGGAAAATACTAGCACCAACTCTGCCCACTAGAACCCTCCTGACAACCATGTATAATGGGTACTAAGTTCCTAAATCTTCAGTTTTGGCAGATCAAGACTGTAGCCAAGCAGTTGGTATCCCTTATTTTAATGGGAAAATTTTAAACTTTGAATTTATTCTTTCAACATTATTGACATCGTTGCAGTGTGCCAAACTAGCTTTCTGCATCCTTTGTAATATTAATTCTTCCTTCTAGTGAGGAAGCAATATTTTGTTTAAATATCCATGATACTCTCAATGAAGTGGGAAACTAAAATATTTGATGTGTGAATTTAATGTCCCACAATAATCTGAGATGCTCATGCTCCCTCACCCTATCATCACTGGCCAACTAAAATAGGATTACAAAGTGTAAATAAATCTTGGGTTAAATTAATTTTCCCTAGTCACGTCAATTGTTTGTTCCAGAACAATGAAAGAGCAGCGCCAACAAAACTTATGTCTTCATCACTTTCTCATCTTTTTCCTTTTATCCTTGCATCTGTACTGAAGAATGGTGGGCAAGTAATCATCCCCTCTAACTCTGATTAGATTATTGTGATTTCTCCCCCCTGCCCTGAAAGAATGTTTAGAATGCAGGAACTGATAGTTTTTCAGTAACCTTTGCAGTTGTTGGCTTTGTTTTTTTGCTAGCTGTTGTGCAAATAGAGCCAGAAAGTAGTCTAATCCAGTAGTCTAATCATTTTGTGGTTTGCGTTATTGCCTGAAATTCATCTAAGATTCATGAGCCCTGCAACTTCAGTACTGTCCTGAATAATAATAATTTAAAATACTTTGATTCTTTAAATCTGATCTTTATTGTGCTTTAAGCTAAATTAAATTTCAAATCATAATAGGATGCTAATTTTAAGGCACTGTAAATGTAGGCATGCATGTTACTATTGTTTAGGTTTTTAGTTCAAAAGGTTTGTCTCTGCTAGAACTTCAATCATCCCACTCAGTCATTTCTCTTGGCCAAAAAGATAATGTGATTTCACCAAGCATACACTATCTTATTAAAGCTTAATTACACTATTAAAACTATAGACTTAACTAAATTTTGGCTATTCTTGCCTATATTACATACAGCGGTTATTGTATGTTCCAATACTACAACTAGAAAGAGTGCTAAAGCAGCAGCTACCAAGCTCTGTTCTGTATTGTTGAATTGACACAATCTTAATATTTTCACAGGTTTGCCTATATTCGGACTTTGCGTGTGGCAGATGGGCCTGATGAAGTTCATCTCTCAGCAATTGCAAAATTAGAACTGCTTGACCAAGCCGGGCAACTGAATGCACACCTGTAACAACTATTTTATTTTGTGATGGCAATTCATATAATGCTCCTCCACATAGCATTTTTCTTAAAATTAAGTATGTCTTAATAACCTAAAGAGGAACATTGGTTAAATTTCAAAACCTTGGTTAAATTTCAGTAATTTGTCTTTATTTCTGCAGAAAAGATAAGTCATTTAATTGCAAAATTGGAATAAGAGCACTAGAGTTGTTGCCAACCACAAGGGACCTGCTGTTTGCTGTTGGGAATGATGAAAATGAAAGTTTTGCTATATTATTCATATACTTCTACTATATTACATTATTAAGATTTCCATTCATTTCATCTCTAGTGAAATTTTCTCTTCCTTTTTTTGGAAGCTGTGGTAAATATAAATACAGCCTTTGAAAATGGTCATCAAACAAATAAATGAACATATTCAACATTTTTGTAATCTGCTTTGAACAATAAAAATATTTTAATTACTGAGCTGATTAGTTTTGAATTTATCAAACAAATAATTCAGTAAATAAGAGGATTCCACAGAAAAAATCTTTTCATTCATGTAGGTATCTTGATGGCAACAAGTATTCAGCTTAGGTAGTCTTGAGCAGCTGCGATAGTGATGAAGATTGCAGCTTATTTATATGTTTAAATTAAATGGCAAATTATTAGCATTTTGCATTTATAGCAGGTTGTTTTAAAAAAATCTTCTGGAGTTTTCTTATTTTTATACTCCATTTTCCTCTAGCTGATTTGACCTTCCCTAGTCTGCCAGTTAATGAACAAATTATTGTTTATTATGTAGTTATTTTGAGCCAAGTTCTTAGATTAAACTGTTTTTAGCAATTAAATACCAGTTATTGTATTTCTTAAGATAATGTGCAATAAGTAATGACTCCAGACCTTTTTTTTTGGAGACTAAAATAAAGAAAAAGTGGGAAATTCATAGCAGTCTTTCTAAAATGGAAGTCACAGCAAAATTGCCATTTTTGATCTAACAGAGATCAGAATCTATAGATCTACAGAGGATGCTATAGCCATCACTCTTCACACTGTTCTGACTCATTTGGAACAGCAGGGGCGCTATGTGAGGATGCTTTATGTAGATTTTAGCTCTGTATTTACAATAATTCCACATAGACTAATGTCTAAATTTATGGATCTTGGGCTTTCTTATTCAATCTGCCTTTCAATTATGGATTTCCTGTCTGGCTGCTCTTAGAGGGCCAGATTAGGTAATCATCTCTCTTTAGCCCTTATTCTTAACACTGGTACACCACAGGGTTGCCTGTTGAGTCCCTGACTCTATACTCTATGTGCATGACTGCATTTCCACTCACGCTAGTAATACTAATTTTGCAGATGATACAACAGTGGTAGGACTGATCTCCGGGACGTGGGTGAGTCTGCCTGTTGAGATGAGGTGGAACGGCTGCTTTCATGGTGTGGAAACAATAACTTGGCCCTTAAGATCTGGCCCGCGGCACGACTGAGGAACTAGTCGCGGCCTGGGAACAGGCCGCGGCTGGGGCCCTGGACCGTGTCGTGCCTTTGCGGCCTCTGACCCGGCGCAGATCTCGTCCGGCCCCTTGGTTCTCTGAGGGGCTGAGGGAGATGAAACGCCGGAGAAGACGCCTAGAGAGCACCTGGAGGTCCAGTCGTTCTGAAGCTGATCGGACACTAGTTAGGTCCTATTCTAGGACCTACCTGGTGGCAATGAGGGAGGCGAGGCGTTCCTACACCTCCACCCTCATTGCGTCGGCAGATAACCGCCCGGCCGCCCTGTTTCGGGTGACCCGCTCTCTCCTTCATCAGGAGGTGCGGGATGACCCTTTGCAGGGACGTGCCAAGGAGTTTAGTGGTTATACAATAAAATCGCTCAGCTCCGGGACAGTCTGGATCGAAATTGGGATGATCCAAGCGAGAGAGAGGAGACACGTCTTGTTGAACCGGTTTGGGATGAGTTTGACCCTGTGGCTCCCGAGGACGTGGACAGGTTGTTGGGGAGGCTTCACGCCACGACATGTTTACTGGACCCGTGTCCTTCCTGGCTGGTACTGGCCACTCAGGAGGTGACACGAGGCTGGCTCCAGAGGATTATCAACGCTTCTTTGTTGGAAGGGGTTTTCCCTGCCGCCTTGAAAGAGGCGGTGGTGAGACCCCTCCTCAAGAAGTCCTCCCTGGACCCAGCTATTTTGGGTAACTATCGTCCAGTCTCCAACCTTCGCTTTGTTGCGAAGGTTGTAGAGAGTGCTGTGGCGCGACAGCTACCCCAATGCCTGGATGAAGCTGTCTATCTAGACCCGTTCCAGTCCGGCTTTCGACCCGGATACAGCACGGAAACAGCTTTGGTCGCATTGATGGATGATCTCTGGCGGGCCAGGGACAGGGGGTACTCCTCTGCCCTGGTCCTATTAGATCTCTCAGCGGCTTTTGATACTATCGACCATGGTATCTTGCTGCGCCGGTTGGGGGGATTGGGAGTGGGAGGCACCGTGTATCGGTGGTTCTCCTCCTATCTCTCCGACCGGTCGCAGACGGTGTTGACGGGGGCAGAGGTCGGCCGCGAGGTGCCTCACTTGTGGGGTCCCGCAGGGGTCGATTCTCTCGCCCCTGCTGTTCAACATCTATATGAAGCCATTGGGTGAGATCATCAGTGGCTTCGGGGTGAGATACCAACAGTACGCTGATGACACCCAGCTGTACTTTTCCACCCCGGGCCACCCCAATGAAGTTGTTGAAGTGCTGTCCCGGTGTTTGGAAGCTGTACGGGTCTGGATGGGGAGAAACAGGCTCAAGCTTAATCCCTCCAAGACGGAGTGGCTGTGGATGCCGGCATCCCGATTCAGTCAACTGCAGCCGCGGTTGACTGTTGGAGGCGAGTTATTGGCCCCAAAGGATAGGGTGCGCAACTTAGGTGTCCTCCTGGATGACTGGCTGTCGTTTGAAGATCATTTGACGGCCGTCTCCAGGAGGGCCTTCCACCAGGTCCGCCTGGTTCGGCAGTTGCGCCCCTTCCTTGATCGGGATGCCTTGTGCACAGTCACTCACGCGCTCGTTACCTCTCGCTTGGATTATTGTAATGCTCTCTATATGGGGCTCCCCTTGAAGTGCACTCGGAGGCTTCAGTTAGTCCAGAATGCAGCTGCGTGGGTGATAGAGGGAGCTTCGCGTAGCTCCCACGTAACACCGCTCCTGCGCAGACTGCACTGGCTACCTGTGGCCTTCCGAGTGCACTTTAAGGTGTTGGTTACGACCTTTAAAGCGCTCCATGGCTTAGGGCCTGGGTACTTACGGGACCGCCTGCTGTTACCATATGCCTCCCACTGACCCGTACGCTCTCACAGAGAGGGACTTCTCAGGGTGCCGTCCGCCAAACAATGTCGGCTGGCGGCCCCCAGAGGAAGGGCCTTCTCTGTGGGGGCTCCCACACTTTGGAACGAGCTTCCCCCAGGCTTACGTCAAATACCTGACCTTCGGACTTTCCGCCGCGAACTGAAGACATACCTTTTTATTCGCGCGGGGCTGGCCTAAATTTTAAATTTTACATTTTAAATTTTAAATTTTAAATTACATAAATTTTATCGATTTTAAATTTTCTACTAATTTTAAATGGGGTTTTGGTTTTATAAATTTTAAGGTTCTAGGCTAATTATAATAAGTTTTTTAACTCGTATTTTAAATTGTATATTGTGGTGTTTGTATTTTATTGTAGCCTGTACACCGCCCTGAGTCCTTCGGGAGAAGGGCGGTATAAAAATAAAATAAAATAAAATAAATAAATAAATAAATAAATAAACACAAATAAGACCAATGAGCTTATAGTGGACTATAGAAGAAATAGATCAGACATCCAGGCCTTGCTTATCAATGGCAACTGAGTGGAGCAAGTAGCCAGTTTTAAGTTTCTAGGTGTTATCATAAAAGAGAACCTGAATTGGGGCATTCACATTGCAGCACTGGTCAAAAGGTCCCAGCAGAAATTATACTACCTGAGACTTCTCAGGAAGCACCAACTGAATGAAAAACTGCTGGTGGCCTTCTACCGCTGCACCATAGAGAGTATTTTAACTTACTGCATCTGTGTATGGGTTGCCAGTTGCATACTGGCAGATAGGACAGCATTCCAGAGGGTCATCAGAGGGGCCTCTTATTTATTTTATTTATTCAAATTTATATACCGCCCTATCTCCCGAAGGACTCAGGGCGGTTCACAGGCAAATAAAACAGCATATATATACAAATTAAGAAAACCATTAAGAAAACATATTCAAAAAGCCTGATTATTAAAATAATATAGATATTAAAACCAATTAAAACCCCATAAAATTTAAAAATTTAAAATTAGAAAATTTAAAAAACTAGTCCAGTCCCGCGCAGATAAATAGGTGTGTTTTAAGCTCGCGACGGAAGGTTCGGAGGTCTGGAAGCTGGCGGAGTCCTGGGGGGAGTTCGTTCCAGAGGGTGGAGCCCCACAGAGAAGGCCCTTCCCTGGGCGTCGCCAGACGGCACTGTCTAGCTGACGGCACCTGAGGAGTCCCTCTCTGTGAGAGCGCACGGGCCGGTGAGAGGTATCGATGCAGTAGGCGGTCCCGTAAGTAGCCCGGCCCTATGCCATGGAGCGCTTTAAAGGTGGTTACCAGAACCTTGAAGCGCACCCGGAAGGCCACAGGTAGCCAGTGCAGTCTGCGCAGGATAGGTGTCATACGGGAGCCACGAGGGGCTCCCTCTATAACCCGCGCAGCCGCATTCTGAACTAACTGCAGTCTCCGGATGCCCTTCAAGGGAGCCCCATGTAGAGAGCATTGCAATAATCCAGGCGAGACGTCACGAGGCGTGAGTGACCGTGCACAGGGCATCCCGGTCTAGAAAGGCGCAACTGGCGCACCAGGCGAACCTGGTAAAAGCTCTCCTGGAGCGGCTGCCAAATGATCTTCAAAGACAGCCGTTCATCCAGGAGGACGCCAAGTTGCGCACCCTCTCCATCGGGCCAGTGACTCGCCCCGACAGTCAGCCGTGGACTCAGCTGACTGTACCGGGATGCCGGCATCCACAGCCACTCTGTCTTGGAGGATTGAGCTTGAGCCTGTTTCTCCCCATCCAGACCCGTCGGCCTCCAAACACCGGGACAGCACTTGATAGCCGTTGGGGTGGCCCGGTGTGGAAAAGTACAGCTGGGTGTCATCAGCGTACAGCTGGTACCTCACACGAAGCCACTGATGATCTCACCCAGCGGCTTCATATAGATGTTGAACAGAAGGCGAGAGGATCGACCCCTGCGGCACCCCACAAGTGAGGCGCCTCGGAGCCGACCTCTGCCCCCCTGTCAACACTGTCTGCGACCGATCGGAGAGATAGGAGGAGAACCACCGATAAACGGTGCCTCCCACTCCCAATCCCTCCAACCGGTGCAGCAGGATACCATGGTCGATGGTATCAAAAGCCGCTGAGAGGTCTAATAGGACCAGGGCAGAGGAACAACCCCTATCCCTGGCCCTCCAGAGATCATCCACCAACGCGACCAAAGCCGTCTCAGTGCTGTAACCGGGTCGGAAACCGGACTGGAACGGGTCTAGATAGACAGTTTCCTCCAGGTGCAAGGGAAACTGATATGCCACCATACTCTCTACAACCTTCGCCGCGAAGCGAAGGTTGGAGACCGGAGGTTGCGGACGATAATTACCTAAAACAGCCGGGTCCAGGGAAGGCTTCTTGAGGAGGGGTCTCACCACCGCCTCTTTCAAGGCGGCTGGGAAGACTCCCTCCACCAAGGAAGCGCTCGTAATAGCCTGGAGCCAGCCTCGTGTCACCTCCTGAGTGGCCAGTACCAACCAGGAGAGGCACGGGTCCAGTAAACACGTGGTAGCATTCAGCCTACCCAACAACCTGTCCATGTCCTCGGGAGCCACAGGGTCAAACTGGTGGCTCAACAGACTAAGCAGTCTGTTATTAACACAGCTGCTTGCAATTACTGCAAGTTCAAGTCCCACCAGGGCCAAGGTTGACTAAGCCTTCCATCCTTTATATGGTAGGTAAAATGAGGACCCAGATTATTGGGGGCAATAAAAGTTGACTTTGTATATAATATACAAATGGATGAAGACTATTGCTTAACACAATGTAAGCCGCCCTGAGTCTTCGGAGAAGGGCGGGATATAAATTCAAATTAAAAAAAAAAAGTCATTGCCCAGAAGATCATTGGTTGCACTCTCCACTCTTTGGAAGAGCTTTATAGCTCCTGCTGCCTTAAGAAAGTTCAAAATTTTCTTAAAGATCCATCTCAACCTGGGCACCTTTTTTTGAACTATTACCATCTGGCAGGATAATAAAAACAAGGACAAATAGGCAATAACCATATTGAATTCTACTGTATAGTGCCATGATGGTGAACCTATGGCATGCATGCCAGCCATATTGATGGGCACATGAGTGTTGCCCTAGCTCAGCTTCAGTCCAGTGGGACTGGAAGTCAGCAAACAGGCAGTTTCTGGCCTTCAGAGGGCCTGGTGGGGGGGAGCCAAGAAAGCCTCTGGAGCTTGGGGAGGGTGAAAAATGGGCCTACCGGGTCATTGTGTGCCAAAAGCGGGGTGTGTGTGTGTGGGTATGTGCATGCAACCCCCCCGCTCCCACTTTTGGCACTCAACGGCAAAAAGGTTAGCCGTCACTGTCAGCCCATTGCCCACTGCCCATGCTATCTTGATTGTTTTATTTGCTTAGTTAAATGTTTTATTGCTATTTTAGTGTTATTAGGAATAGGTAATGTTCCTTTAAGATTGCTTCAGCTGCCATACAAAGAGGGGGAGGAGGAATTCAAACTTCAAGACGCAGGCTGACACTAACGAACTCTGCATACCAGACAAGCAGAGGTCACCGGAAGAAGAACGCCACGTGAAGCCTAAGAAGAAATTAATTGGACTAGATTGTTTGACCTTTGGAGAGAGGAGGGATTTATGAGGGATATTCTTATTTATGTCACTCTTACTATTCAGATCTTACTTTACTTTTGTGCATTCAGTTCTACTCAGTAAAAGTACCTTGCTCTAAACCTATGGACTCGGGGGTTTTCTTTCTTGGATTCTGAACAGAGGCATACGTGATATTAAGCAAAATCTCGAGTCTCTCAGCCATCCAGGAAAACTGCCTAGGGGGCTGAAAATAAAACAATGTCAGACTTTGATCGTGGAGTGGAAGAAAAAGAGCAGCCTGTGGCATCACACACTTCTCAGCTGGAAGAAACTGCAAATAGAAGTCAAATGAGATAAAGCCAAATGGTTGATTGGGGTTGGCAGCTTACCAGAGCCAGGGGAGCTTCCATCTGGTGTTACAAGGAGAAAAAAAGGGGAGGACTCTCCAACTGGCAGCAGGAACAGAGAATCAAAGACGAACTTCAAATTGCAGAAGCGGTGAGACTTTACAGAAATGCAATCGAGAACAAGAGGCTCGTGAGAGGTATGAGCTATCCACCCAGATCGCCTCGGGGGTGGGGGAGGAAGAGACAATCTTAGGAGCTACTGGAGGGGCGGCTTATACCGGAGAGGTTCAAGAGGAATGGGAGCAAGAAATACTTTCCCCTGGGCCCTCAGATGTCGATAGAGGCCGGAGGCCCTCTGCTGGTCAGATGTTGCCAGGCAGAAGAAAAAAACCCAAAAATCTCCCCAATACCTGGGAAATTTGATGGCGACCCTAAGGAACTGGGATTATTTCTGGCATTGGTGTGCAATCATATGGAAGATTGAGGGGAAGACTATTGGTCTGAAGCGACTCGAGTAAGGAGTGTGACCCAAATTTTGGGAGGAAGGGCAGCCACCTGGTTTGTGTCTCTACACAATGAAAACTCCCTCCTACTGAGAAATTACGACCACTTCATGGCCGCCCCAAGAATGAGATTTGAGGACCCTCTGGTGGAGCAAAAGGCCAAGATCCGGATGAGATCCATCAGGCAGGGGAGGAGACCAGTGGCCGATTACAACCAAGAGTTTCGTGATCTGGTGCCCCTCATGAGAGGGTGGTCGGAAGTGGCTCTTTTGGATATATATAAGGATGGCCTAAACGGGGACTTATACCCGCTGTGCCGGGCACAAGCGTCCCCTGTTACCCTGTATGGCTGGTTTACCCTGGCAGCGGAGATGGAGTTGGCCAAAGATTGCAACCAGGGTGACCGCACCTGGAAGCAGACCCCAACCCAGTTCCAGAAAGGGCCCCAAAGGGCCTAGCTGCTGTTGATGGCGGGAGGCAGAGATCCACGGCATGTTTCAGATGTGGAAATGAAGGCCACAGAGCAGCTGACTGTGTTGTCAAGTTGGCACCAAGGATGACCCCTAGTGGCGGAAAAGGAGTGGTGAAGCCGGCAACCAAGACTTGAGAGGTCGCAAAAAGGGGAGTGGATGTCGTCAAGAATGCTCCTCCTACTGAGGAGGAGCTAGGGACTCCGACCAGTTCCAATGACAGTGAGTCTACTTCTGAATCCGATGAAGATCTCCTGGTGAGTTGGAAAGGGGGCCCCCTGATTGTCCCAGTTAAATTACATGTCTCATCCTCGAGAATACAGGGGGAGATGCTAGCCCTCTTAAATTCCAGGTGTACCAGGTGTGTCATCAGCCCCGAAGTGGTGGAAAAAATGGAACTAAAATTAAAAACTTTGAGTAGACCCATAGCCTTTTGCCAGCTAGATGGATCAGTGGCAGGGGGAGGCCCAGTCCATTTTATAATGGAACCCATAGAGATGATCATAGGAGACCACTGAGAAACCCTTAACTTTATCATGACACCAGGGATGGACCAGCCTATCTTGCTGGGACTGTCTTGGCTCCAGAAGTGGAACCCGCGAATAAACTGGAAAACTGGGGTACTGTGCTTCTGCTCCAAGTCGCAAAGGGTGGAGAAAAGGGTTGCCAAAGGAGAGGTACCTGCATCCGCCAAACTACTGGGTTCAGTGATGGAGCAGCTGGATGGGGAGGAAAAGATTCCTAAGGAATACTGGGACCTTCGGGAGGTCTTCAGTGAGAAGGCCTCTGACATGCTACCCCCTCATAGGCTTACGGACTGTGCTATTGAAATCCTTCCAGGGGTAAAGCTCCCGAAACCGAAAGTTTACCCCATGACACAGAAGGAATTGGGAGAATTGCAGAATTTTATAGACAAAAATTTGGAGCAAGGATTCATTCAACCGGCCAGGCCTCGGGTAGCGGCTCCGGGAAAAGAAAGATGGGACTATTCGTCTCATAGTTGACTATAGAAATCTGAACGCTGTGTGCGTAGAAAACATGTATCCTATGCCACTTATGAAGGATAAGCTGGCCCATTTGTCAAAGGGGAAGTTTTTCACCAAATTGGATTTACGAGAGGCTTACTACAGAGTGCGCATTAAGGAAGGAGATGAGTGGGAAACTGCTTTCTATTGTCCCTTGGGCTGTTTCCAATTTTGAGTACTCCCATTTGGGCTGCAAGGTGCCCCTGCGGTGTTCATGCAATTGATAAATGAAGTGCTTCATGAACACCTTAATGGGGTTCTGGTTTATCTTGATGACATCCTTATCTACACGGAGACCACGGACGAACATGTGAAACTAGTAAGAGTGGTGCTCAAAAAACTGATGGCTGCAGAACTATATGCAAAACTGTCTAAATATGAATTTCATCAAACAAAAATTGACTATTTGGGATACTGTATATCTCCTGAGGGATTAGAAATGGATCCAGGGAAGGTCCGAACCATGCTGGAATGGGCACCTCCGCGCACTCGCAAACAATTGCAGAGTTTCTTGGGATTTGCTAATTTCTATTGCCAGTTCATCCCTTCATTTCAAAGATTGCCCTGCCAATCACCAATCTCTTGAAAACCAAAGGAAGTGAAAAGCCTAATCTGTCCTTACCACTAGAGTGGTCAATGGAGTGCCAAGCAGCTTTTGAAAAATTGAAACGGCTGTTTGCGGCCAAACCAATCCTCAAGCATCCTGACATGAAGGCCCCATTTGTGGTTCAAGCAGATGCTAGTGATGTAGCGGTGGGGGCCATCCTGCTCCAAACCAACACGGAAGGGAAGTACACCTCTCGCAAGCTGACCAAAACTGAGAGGAGATGGGCTATCTGGGAGAAGGAAGAATTCGCTGTTCACTGGACTCTTTTAACTTGGAGACTGTTTCTAGAAGGAACCAAACATCCTTTTGAGATCTGGACTGATCATAAGAACTTAGAGGCCCTAAAAACACCAAGGAAACTGTCACCAAAACAAGCTCAATGGGCCCAATACTTTAACCATTTTAACTTCTCCTTGCGTTACATCCTGGAAGGAAAGAACTTCCTGGCAGATGCTCTTTCTCGGTTGCTTCAATACAATAGCGCTCGCACGAACATGGCGCGCCCAATACTCCCGGTGCAGCAACTAGCAACCCCAGCCATCACCCGAACCCAAGCAAAAACCGATGCATCACTACCAAATGATCTAACCAAACTGCTGAAGATGGCCTTAGACACAGACAACTGGTTCTTAGCCCATTCGCACGAATGTACTCTCCGTGATGCGCGGACTGGCCCGGGTGGGGGTGAAGTTGTACGTCCCAGCGTGTGCAAGGGAGACCATACTTCAGCGCTGCCACGATGCTAAAATGGCTGGACATTTTGGATTTGTGAAAACCTTGCACCTCTTGAAAAGCTAATTTTGGTGGCCAGGTCTTAAAAAAGACATTGAATCTTACATAGCTGGGCCGTAATAGCTGGGCCGTAATAGCTCAGGCTGTTAGAAGCCTGTTATTAGAACACAGCAGCCTGCAATTACTGCAGGTTCAAGCCCGGCCCGAGGTTGACTCAGCCTTCCATCCTTTATAAGGTAGGTAAAATGAGGACCCAGATTGTTGGGGGGGGGACAATAAGTTGACTTTGTAAATATACAAATAGAATGAGACTATTGCCTTATACACTGTAAGCCGCCCTGAGTCTTCGGAGAAGGGCGGGATATAAATGTAAATAAAAAAAAAAATAGCTAGTTGCCCTGTGTGTGCAGCAGCTAAGAGACCACTGGGAAAACCACCAGGGCTGCTTCAAACGATTGCTCACCCTGGAGCCCTATGGAAAGAAATATCTATGGACTTTATAGTAGAATTGTCCGAGAGTGGAGGAAATACAGTCATTTGGGCTGTAACCGACTTGTTCTCCAAACAAGTGCATTTCATCCCATGTTCTAAAATACCCTCAGCAAAAACCCTGGCCAAGCTGTTTGTCCAACACATCTACAGATTACATGGTGTCCCAGGACGAAAAATTTCGGACCGGGGGGTTCAGTTCATTCCCAGTTCTGGAAGGAATTTTAATGACTCTTAGGCTCCGCCCAGGGATTAAGCTCCTCCCACCATCCTCAGACTAATGGATCTTGTGAGAGATCAAATTCTATACTGGAACAATACTTGAGGTGTTACATTAATTATCAGCAAGGTAATTGGGCAGACCTACTACCTTTTGCGGAGGTGGCCTACAATAACTCTATACATAGCAGCACTGGCTTCATTCCGTTCAAAGTGGCTTCTGATCAGGATTTTGTCCCAATCCCGGAACTGCCTGAAGTGAAACCATCTATTCCATCGCTGGCTGATTGGATAGTGCAATTACAAAGTACCTGGAAAATAACTCGCAAGGTTATAGATGATGCGCATCGATCGCATAAGAAACAAGCGTATAAAAAAAGAACTCCAGAGAGAAAATTCCAAGTGGGAGACAAAGTTTACCTTTCCACCAAATATTTACAAACAACTCAAAAATCAAAGAAACTCGGACCTAAATATGTTGGGCCTTTCCCCATTGTGAGAGTGATTAATCCAGTTACTGTCCAGCTGGAACTAACAAAAATATTGCAAAGAATTCACCCTGTCTTCCCTGTTAGTTTAGTGAAACCTGAATGCATATTCCCTGTTAGATCTAAACTGACTCCTCCAATTCCTATTCTCATTGAAGGAGAACAACACTTTGAAATTAAAGAGATCCTAGATTCTAAAAAACCCAGGAATAAAATCCAATACTTAGTAGCCTGGAAACATTTCCCCTTGTCCCAGGCAGAATGAGTGAACAAGGATGTTCAGGCCCCCAAAAAGCTAGCATGATTCTATGAGAAGTATCCTAATAAACCCCAATGACTCTTTTTTCTCTTCTAGGACTAACGTCCTTTCTGCAGGAGGGCTGAATGTCAGCCTCCGAATGCTATCTTGATTGTTTTATTTGCTTAGTTAAATGTTTTATTGCTATCAGGAATGGGGTAATGTTCCTTTAAGATTGCTTCGGCTGCCATACAAAGAGGGGGAGAAGGAATTCAAACTCCAGGACGCCGGCTGACACTAACAAACTCTGCATACCATACAAGCAGAGATCACCGGAAGAAGAACGCCATGTGAAGTCTAAGAAGAAATGAATTGGACTAGATTGTTTGACCTTTAAAGGGAAGAGGGATTTATGAGGGATATGCTTGCGTACGTCACTCCTACTATTCAGGTCTTGCTTTCCTTTTGTGCATTTAGTTCTACTCAGTAAAAGTACCTTGCTTAAACGTATGGACTTGGAGGTTTTCTTTCTTGGGCTCTAAACAGAGGCAGTGGTATAGTGCAATATCAGGTTTTCAATTTCAATTATATAGAATGTAAAGGATGTATGTTTGTGTTTTTATAGTTACAATGTACACTGAAGACGGCATTTAATTTCATTGTACCATGTGCAATGACAATAAACTAAACTAATTTTGTTTATCATTCTAATTACACACTGCAATCCATGTCCTCCTTTATTGTCAGTTTCACAAAAGGATTAATTGGCACTCATACAAGAGCTGAAACAGTGCTAACCATTTGCTAAGATATAATTGTGTATAGTGGAGGAAAATTCTAATTTCTCCCCTACAATTCCCAAGTTATATTTTGTAGAAATGTCTGTTTTTGTCTCTTTTGTTGACAGTTCTTGTGATGTCTAGCTAGAACTCTGAAAATAATTGAATAATTTTCTATCTTACCTCATGCCATCAGAACCAGTATTAACAGAAAAAATACGCCATTTTAGATCAGTATTCGTAAAAATATCTTGATTTTCCTTTTAGTTTTACCAAGAAATGAAACAGTAATACAAATTTGTTTCAACAAGGCTTTTAGTTCCCTTTATTCTTTTAAATTTTATGTACATATGAATGATTTGTATAATGTACATTCAATATAGAAAGCTTTATATACTGAATAATGTATAGAACGTAGCACAATGACACAATGCTTTTATATACCATGTAATTTTTAAATATCCTTTTGCTGTATTTTAGTTTTTTGATTTGGTAAAGCCAGTTAAACACACGAGGATCTTATTTATGTTAGTGATTGGGGATATAGACAAACAACATCAAGCCAGTCAAGTTCTCAGAGGATGATCAAGTCCAACTTGAAGCATTGAAGAAAGAAACTTCTAGTGCAATTTGGGAGGATCAAATGATTTAGCCAATTCTTTGAGACTGCAGTTCAACTTCAGTCATGCTAATTAATATAATACAAAATATTAGGAAAATTGTTTTGATTCACAGTCTTGTAAACAAAAATATAAGAAATAAATGTGCTTATGTACAGCAAGAAAAAAAAATCTTGTGTAATCTTTTAGGCTGATCCACAAAGTACTTTCTTGTGTTACAATGCAGTAGAATTGTAAATTTTCTAAAAAAGAATATTCATAGAAAAAGGAATAACACTGTTTTGAAACTGGGAAAGGCAAAATTTATTGTAAAGGTTTAAACCAATAAATCTTTGCCTTTGAGTCCCTTGTGTAGGCCATTCATATCCGTTAGCCAATATCTCCAGCTTCGTGATCTACAGGAGGTGGAACATTGGGCATAACAGATGAAGGCCTCCCTGCAGTAAGATAGCCAGCAACTCCAGGACCTGTTCCACAAGGAGAGAAAAAAACCACAGTGTTGAGTATATTGTTAGGTCAATTCAGACCAAATTAAGATTACTTGTTTTATCTTTGACATGACAGTTTTTGTTTTCAAATTCCTTTAGCTAGATTAATTATAAGCAGTCTGCTATCATAGTTCAGATTTCCATCCTTCCCATATGTATCCTCAAGCATTATTTAGATCAGCGGTTCTCAACCTGTGGGTCGGGACCCCGTTGGGGTTGAATAATGATTTGCCAGGGGTCACCTAAGACCACCGAAATATGGGAAGTATACTTGCGAGTCGAAGAATCGCGCTCCAATGGTTGACTCCACAAGCCAGCTGCAGGCTCTTCAAATCGCTAGGCAAATTCAGCTTCAGGCGCGATGAATTAAAAAAGAGAGAAATCTTTGCTCTGATGTCTCCCTCTCAAGCCAGCTGCAATCACTCCCAATCGCTAGCCTAATCTGGCTTCAGGCGCCATAAACTTAATAGGGGAGGAGTCTCCGCTTTAATGTCTCCGTCCTCAAAGCAATCACAAGCAGTTCAGATCGCTAGCCAATACGGCTTCAAGCGCGATAAATTCAAAAGAAAAATAATTTTATGGTTGGGGTCGCCACATCATGGGAAATTGTATTAAAGGGGTCGCCACATCGTGGGGAATTGTATTAAAGGGGTCGCAGCACTATAAAGGTTGAGAACTTAGATTTAGATAATGTTTTGACATAACTGAAAATAGGTTTTTACAGATATGTAAATATAAAAATTCTTATTTAGACAGCTGTAATTTGGAACCCTGAAGTCAATGACCCCAAAAGCACGGCAGCAACTACAATATTTTCAAACAATTTAAAACAGCCTATGTTCGCTACAGTGGTACATCAGGGTTTAGGACTGTTTGCCTTGTACCCTTGGCCACACCTGCTTGGGCATCAATGTTCCGTCTCCAGCCATTCACTCCTAACATTTTCCCTTGGCTGACACACCCCTAGCTGTTCATCCTGGCCAATGGGCCCCAGCCCCTCTCTCCCAGATGCTTTGGCGCAGCCCATTGGACGACATACTGTTTGTCTCTGGCTTTTAGCCCCCCAGGACACTTACCCCCCCTCCCCGCTCTTCCCTTCCTGTTTGTTTGTTATCAGGGAGGCACAATCAGGTACAGGGGCGCTTCCACCCCCTCTCCCTTCCTTTGGATGAAGCTGGCTGCCCCAACTCCGCTCTTCCCTTCTTGTATCAGGGAGGCACGATCAGGTACAGGGGAGCTTCCAATCCCTCCCCTTCTGCATGGGGCCTTCTTTCTGCCAGCAGATTGGTGATAATAATAATAATAATTTATTTATTTATTTATTTATTTCGATTTTTATACCGCCCTTCTCCCGGAGGACTCAGGGCGTATAATAATAATAATAATAATAATAATAATAATAATAATAATAATAATAATAATAATAATAATAATAATAATAATAATAATAATAATAATAATAATAATAATTTAATTTGTATACCGCCCTTCTCCCGAAGGACTCAGGGCGGTTTACAGCCAAGATAAAATACAATGAAAACACATGCAATACTAAAAACAGACATTAAAAAACTTATTAAATTTGGCCCAATTTTAAAATACAATCAAACCCTATAAAATTAATAAAAATTAAAACCCATAAAATCAGCTAAAAAAATTAAAATTCAAGCCAGTCCTGCGTGACGGAATAAATAAGTCTTAAGTTCACGGTGAAAGGTCCGAAGGTCTGGTAGTTGTCGAAGTCCAGGGGGAAGTTCGTTCCACAGGGTAGGAGCCCCCACAGAGAAGGCCCTTCCCCTGGGGGCCGCCAGTCGACATTGCTTGGCTGACGGCACCCTAAGGAGTCCCTCTCTGTGAGAACGCACAGCTCGATGGGAGGTACAAGATGGCAGTAGACGATCCCGTAAGTATCCCGGTCCTAAGTCATGGAGCGCTTTAAAGGTGATAACCAATACCTTGAAGCGCACCCGGAAGACAACAGGTAGCAACTAAGACAACAGGTTGGCAGCTAAGTGTCCTGGGGGGCTAAAAGCTGGGGACAAACAATGCCATCCAATGGGCTGCACTGAAGCATCTGGGATGGAGGGGCTGGGGCCCATTGCCTGGGGCGAACAGCTAGTGATGTGTCAGCCGAGGAGAAACTTAGGAGTGAATGGCTGGAGGCCTGGTGGCCAAGCAGGCGTGGCCAAGGGTACAAGGCGAACAGTCCATTCCCAGTACATCATGCATCTTGTAAGCATATAATCTGTGGGATAGCGAAGAGGCTACATGCACTGAGCAAAATGGTATCTACCTGCTTTAGTGAATGCAAGAGAGAAGTTTAGCAAGCTGCCTGCCAAAAGGAGATTTAAAGCCCACTTCTGAGATGAAGGGGACTGCTACCAGATAGAAGGGAAGGAGAGGAGATACCTGAAGGAGAAAGAAACCAGAAGCAAGGGAAGTACAGATGGCAAAGCACTTTGAAGCAAAAAGTGAAGCATAACTTTATCACATTTTGAGAATGCTTTGTGGTCTGATGCTTGAAACATAATCCTATAATCCTTTGAGAATTAAAGCTGAATTCAAAAGGAAGTCACCTTTTCATTTATTCCTTAAACCCTTCAAGTATTTGTTATTGTTTTCACAATCATCTCTTTAGATATGAATCATCAGAAGGAATGATGAATGGAAACATCACTTTAGCCTTTACATAATTTACTATGTAGCAATTTCATTAGTAACTCTGTACATGAAAACCAACTAGAAGTCAATTAAGCGATCTTTCAAGGACAGAAGACAAGGAACGACAGTCAACAACCCCCACTGTAGAAGTACACTGACCTGTGAGGTATCCTGCTGTCTGAGTTTCAGATATGAACAAATCATGTTTCTGATCTTTGAAGGCACTCCATATAGAAGATTGAGACAGGATTTCATTCACCTACAAAAGTAAGAAAATAGAGAAAAAATGTATCTGCTGTACAGGTTGGAGAGCGCTCACTTATCCTTATGGAAATTGGCTTATCCTTATGGAAATTGGCTTTTTGGTTTTACCAAATCCTCAGTTTTTATAACTTCACCAGTCAGAAGAACTTGTATTTTCAAAATAAAAGCTACAATGAATCCTCTTATTCCGTATGCTTTAAAATGAATTTAAGATATGTTTGAGATTTTACCTGTTCTCCATACTGTAAACTGCGAGTCATTGATTTCAGTGCTTTAACAATTTGAGCTTTTGTAGCTGAAGGGCTTTCCAGATTCTCAAGGCCAACACCTTCAAGCAATTTTAGGAGATAAGGTACTAAATCTGCTTTCAAGGCCTGCAAGACAATTTGATTAAGACTCCTATGAGCCTTCCTTCTGCATTTAGCTTAAGTTAAAAAATACTTTTTAAAAAAAAAGTTTTTTATTAATAATACAAATTAAAAAAAATGGATAGGGTTTGACATCTCTGGTTTAAACACTATCATCAAATTTTACCTTATGGATAATACACTTCCTTATGTCTGTACAAATTTACATTACTTATTACATTTCAAACATAAAAATTATTTCATCTGTGACAGCTACATCAATACTCAATACAATCATATTTAGCATAGAAAATTAACATAAAAATTTCTAAACATTCAATAATCCTTTATCCCAGCATTCCTCCTCTTGTCCAACCATCCATAAAATTTAGTTCAGATTTCATAGTACGCCAATTCACTCTTATCTTTAAGTTCCAAGGTTAGTCTATCCATTTCCGCACAAGTACGGATTTTTGCTAACACTTCTTCTGTGGGGGTCTCTTTATTTTTCCATTTTTGAGCAAAGGCCAATCTTGCTGTGTTATATATGTAATATTAGATAAATTGTATTTGTTATATTCGCCTTCTATGATGCCTAATAAAAAGAATTCCAGTTTAGGTTCTATATTTAATGTTAATATGTCTTCCAGCCAATGTTTTATTTGATGCCAAAATTTTATAGCCATTGGGCATTCCTGCCACATATGGTAGAAGGTCCCTGGGACTGCTTCACATTTCCAGCACACTGAAGAGTATTTTTTACTTATTCTTGCTAATCTTGTGGGTGGAAAATGCCATCTTATATAAATTTTCTTTGTATGAAGTTGCTAAAGTAATTTTTATGTTTCTTTCCCATAGATCCTGCCACTTGTCAAGATCAATACTATAGCCGAAATATTTACTCCAAATTAACATGGTCTCCTTTACTTGCTCTTCTAAAATGACCTGTTCTAATAGATAGTGGTATAGTTTCTTTATTGCCTTCTCCTCCGTTCTTAATAAAATTTTGTCTAGTTCTGTTAATTCTGTTTTTATACTCCATTTTTTCTTGTCCTTCATGTATTTAGATTGTACTTGGAGATATGCCCACCATTCAAGTTCAATTGCTTCCTCTTTTAAATTGTTCCTAGATTTCAATTCCCCTCTATTGTTTAATACATCTTTATATGTAATAACTCCTCCTAATTTAATAAAATTTGGGTGTGTGAACATCTCCAGTGTTGATATCCAATTCGGAACTCCCATATAATTGCCTCGTTTAGTCTTAATCCAAATATCTAAGAGCGCCCATCTGATGAAGTGCTGCTGGAAGTACTGGTGAATTTTGTATTTCTCCTCCCAGAAAAAAAATACCCACCTATCTAAATCTGTTTTGATTTATTCAATTAATTTGTCATAGTTATCCCCTTTGAGTGTAATACATTTTGAAGTCATTTGAATTCCTAGGTATCTTACTTTTTTTATTATCTGAATGTTTATTTTCTCCTCCAATTCCTTTTCTTGCAATTTGGTCGTATTTTTACTAACATTTTCATTTTGTCTTTATTTATCGTTAGGCCTGCTACTTCCCCATATTCTCCCAGTACTTTCATTAGCCTTACACCAGATGGTAGGGGCTCTTCTATAATAAAGACAAGGTCGTCCGTGAAAGCCTGTACCTTAAAAGTTTCTTTCCTAACTTTTAAACCTCTAATTTGTTTCTCTTCCTGAATTATTGTCATCAAAATTTCTAATGATAGTATAAACAGTAGCGGCAATAGTGGACAACCTTGTCTTGTACCCTTTTGAATTTGGAAATTTTTAGTTGTTTCCCCATTAATTACAACTTTAACCTCATTTGGAATAAATTGTTCTACACATCTTTATAAACTTCTCCCCAAATTCCATATGACTTAGTTGGTTCAATATAAACTCCCATTTAACATGGTCAAATGCTTTTTGTGCATCAGCAAATATTAACACCATCTGCTTCTCATTATGTACCTTGTAGTATTCTAAGATACCTAATATGGTCCTGACATTGTTTCTTATTTGCCTTCTGGGCAAAAAGCCATTCTGATCAGTATGAATAAAATCTTCCAAGAATTTCTTAAGTCTTTTGGCCATTATAGTCATAAAAATTTTGTAATTTGGGCCAGAGGTGTGGAACTATGCCCTTTTTACGGCTTATGCTAGCTGAGGAATTCTGTAAATTGAAGTCCAAAAGTCATAAAGGGGACATAGTTCCCCACCTCTGTTTTAGGCAAACAGCTTAATGCTCTGTCAAGAATGTCTCTTAATATTTGGTCTGAATCCTCTCTTTTAATTTCATCTCTCTGTGTTCAGAGAACAGGTCTGTCCTATACATGACAATATATTTCATAAACAACTAGCATATCGTTAATCATTCTCTATGGAAGCTATGGATCCTCAGTTTCTTTAACCATTCATTAGAGGGCTTGATTTACAGGCCTACGGTCATAAAAAAATTCCTCTCTGAACCTTTTTCAACTTTTCTATGTATCTTAAACTAGTATACTTTCATTACTTATATACCTGTCAATTTTGACTGAAATGTAAATGCTGGGGAATATGGCATTTCTTGAGGGTTCGTTCCATATTCCTAACATTTGATAGTAACCAAATAATCATAAACAAAAAAGTCCACCACCTTAATCTTTATAAAATAACATTGTTGACAATACAATGTCAGATAATCCAAGGAATAGTGATCAGCAGAGTCAAGGAGAAAAGTATTCTCTTCCATGGTCCCTTTCCTCCAGAAGTTAGATCCCCCTCCATCCTTCTGAAGAAGTTTTAAAACATGGCTCTCTGTGCCACTGAGGAGGCATGCTATGCTAGAGGTGGTTGATTGAATGAGAGATAAAAATCCACTCCCGTACCATCCACCCTCTTGGTTTTAGCTTCTTATTTGTTTAATTGTTAACCCTAGTTTTAATGCTTTTAATGTTTTTATATCTATGATTTTTAAGCCACCCAGAGCCACTTAGGATACTGAAACAGGGACATAAAAAGTATAAATAAATAGGAAAAAATGCACAACTATAATCACAAATAAAATGCCATTTTATTAGAAAATTACAAAATTTGCTTACTTGGACTACTAGATCATTTTGTTCCTTTTGAAACATTCGATTAAGTGCTTCACAGGCTATGCCAACATTATCTGATCTTTTCTTCATTCCATTCATCAAAGGGCAAATGGTCTCTAACACTGCCATTGAACGAACACAAAGCTATAAAAAAACAAAAGTTTGCCAAATATTAATATCTTGCAACTACCCAAGTTAAAGATTGATTTGAATTCCTGATTGAGGATTCAGAGATACTTTAGCAGAAATATGTGAAGTATTGTGAAATATGTGAGATAATAGGAACAATTTTAAGAGTGTTGTTCTATATTACATTTCAGTCTGTTCATGAAGAAAGCTTACTTGCACTCTACTAATTGAATATGTGTAGGAGATGAACAGGCAAAGCTGGGACAATAGAATTAAAAATGTATCAGCCTAAAGTCGTTACTTTCGCACAAATGGTCTAATCCCTTTGGATTCCATTGACCATTATTAACTGCCACTTTAGAACTGAACATTAGTTGACTAGATTAATGTCAACCACCAAGAATCAGAATCATATGTTAAGATGCAGTTAAGATTTATTGTTCAACCCTATTCAAGAATCTAGTCAATTAATGTTGGAACATTAACAACTGTGGGCTGATGATTCATTTAATTCTGTCCTGTCACTCTGCCTGTTTATCTCCTACAATAAGCAGTTGACCATTGGTACTACATTCAATGAGTAGATGCAGGCAAAAGGACACGAGAAGTGGTATTTAAAGACCTGCCTACAAAAAAATGGCCATATTGATACCCTCATATAATGTGTGGTATCTCTATTAAATTGGAGGAAGAACAAGTAAAAGAAACTATGATAATTTGGTCTAAAAACTTTGGCTATACAATCAAATTAGACAAATAGCAGAAATTATGGAATAGAAACTACAAGCTTACAATGTCAACAACATATAAAGAAAATCTTTATAAAATGATTTATAGATGGCACTTGTCACCTACAAGAATAGCAAATATGCACAAAGATAAATCTGTCAAATGTTGGAAATGTAACCAAACACCACATGTGTGGTGGACATGTCCCAAAGCATTATATTGGAAGATTATATTATATTGGAAGAAAATTCACATATGGCTAGATACCTGAGATATTCCTTCTGGGCATGCTACCAGAAAAGCATAGTAAGGGTAATACGCATTTAATTTTACATATTTTAACAGCAACCAGGATTGTATATGCACAATATTGGAAAAATGAACAAACTCCCACAGATGAGAATATAAGCAAAAAAAAAAAAAAAAAAAAGGAATGTGCAGATATGGATAGGTTAACACTAGAAATTAAAGAAAAAGGAGATTCTGAATATTTTATGACATGGGAACTTTTTTACAAATGGTTTAGTCGATAGATACAGAGATCAGATGAATGGGTTTATATGAAATATGGATTATATGAGAAAGAAAAATTGGTTAGTAAACATTTTGATGCTTATATAATTGATGTTAATATGGAAGATAATATACAATGATTGATAGTATCTACTATATGTTTGTATGTTGATATGATCATAATGATTACGAGCAGGAGTCTCCAAACTTTTGGACCTCAGGGACCACCAAATTCATAATTTTAAATCCCACGGACCACTAATACGAATCTAGTGCGCTGCTTGTTGAGGCGCCTGGACTCCCAGTGATGGGATGGGGTCCATCAGGCACTCTCCCTTCTCTCTCTCTCTCTCTCTCTCTCTCTCTCTCTCTCCCCTCCCACTTTCTCTGTCTTTCTCTCTCTCTCCCACTCATTCTTTCATCTCTCTTTCTCTCCCCCACTCTTTTTCTCTCTCCTCCCTCATCTCTTTCTTTCTCTCTCTCTCCTCCACTCTCTTTCTCCTCTCTCTCCCATTCATCTCTCATCTCTTTCTCTCCCCCTCTCTCTCACTCTTTCTCTCTCATTCTTTTTTATTCTCTCTTTCTCTCTCTTTCATTCTCTCTCTCTCTGATTCTGATTCTCTCTCTATCGTTTTTTCACTGTCTCTTTGTCTCTCTCATTCTCTCTGATTCTCTCTCTCTCTGATTCTCTTTCTCTCTCTCATCTCATGGGCCAGCCAGTGTCTTGGGCTGAGAGGAAATCAAGCATCTCCCTGAGAGACCAAGGTGCATGGAGCACCAACAAGGGCCGGAAGAAGTGCAAGAGCGAAGCACTACTTGAACTTGCACAGCATCAGCTTCTGCTTCAATATATTTGCACCAGCCGGTGGCACAAAGCAGCCCTCATCTCCTGCCGCTTGGGACTCAGAGCAGTAAACAGCATCTGGTTTGGGGAGCAGCCGGATTTTGCTCTCCATTGCGGATGCCAGATTGGCCCCCTACATGCTCTTGTCTCTCGAGGAGCGCTCGCTGAAGCGGTGTGGGAAACTTTGGCCGGGCTCCTCGAGAGATGAGAACTTGCAGGAGGCCGATCTGGCATCTGCAATGGAGAGCAAAATCCAGCTGTTCCCTGTCGCTGTTTACTGCTCTGAGTCCCAAGCGGCAAGAGACAAGGGCTGCTTTGCGCCACCAGCTGGCGCAAATATATCGAGGCAGAATGCTGATGCCCCACAAGTTTAAGTAGTGCTTTGCTTCTGCAGCTTCCAGCCATCGCAATCGCTGCTTCGATTCACTTGCGCCGCCCCTCCCCTGCCGCAGCAACAGCACCATTATTTCATTCCAGATGGAGAGGACTGTGCTCCCTTATTGCACGTGCCACCCCAGGGCAGAGGTTTCCAGCCCAGCCACGGCCGGTCCCATATTCCAGAGCTGTAGTAATCACACTCAAAGGACTGGCCCGTTGGTCATCCTGGAGTAGCTCCTCCACCAGGATGCACCACAAAATATGAAGATTTCTCCATGGAACACCAAAATTTTCTCATGGACCACAGGTCGGTGACCACTGATTATGAGGACGTTTAAATTTTACTACTTTTGTTACCTAGAAAACACACTGTTCAATTTAGAAATGGAATTTGTAATATAAAAACAATATTTTTAAAAATGTGTGGCATCTCAATGTGTTCACACTATTTATTTTGTATCCAACCAGCTTCAATGTGCCTAATAATTGTCTCAATACAAAGATGGATTACCTAATTTATAAATGAGCGAAACACAACAATTCTCTCTGTCCTAGGAAGGAAGCAATGGCAATTACTTCTGAAAAGGCTTATCAAGGAAAGTGTCTAGACTTATCCACACGTTCTGTCTGAAATTCTAGAAAGTTGTTATCAGTCAGAAATTTTGCATTCCAATGTAGCAAATAATTATGTATTTACCCACAAAGAGAAAAGAAGAACTGCCTTTTTCTTTTTGTAACACAGGAGAAAGAAGAGGATTTGAAATAGCTCAAGAACGACTTGGATCGGGCAGTATTCACCACTGTATGAGATCAATTGGAGCAGATGAAACTGCTCTCCAGATTCTGTGTAAGCGATCAGCCCAAAGGGTCACATTTGGGAAGAAACTCTATCATCATGTGAGTTCACAATCTAATTATATAATCTTATATATAAAAACTCTTTTTCCATCACTCAAAAGAGATAACTGTAGCCAAATAATGATGTTCTCATAAAAGAATGATGTTCTCATCAACCTTGCTGTCAAGCAAAACCAAGCATTTAATAGTGAGTGCCATAACATGTGCACTAATCAAACAGGTGGCAAGGAATTGGGGGAGTCAGGCACAATACAGGTTATGTGGACAGTAAACACAGGGTCAATCAAAATAGACTCAAATGTCTATACACCAATGCACAAAGTATGAGGAATAAACAGGGTGAATTAGAAATTTAAGTAAATGAGGGCAGATATGATATTGTTGCCATTACAGAAACTTGGTAGGATGAAACCCCAAATGGAACATACAGCTAGAGGGATTTAAATTATTTAAAAGTTAAATAATTTAAATCCCAAATAAATAGGCCAAATAAAGAGGAGATGGAGTTGCACTATATATAAGAAATAATTACATCTTTACAGAAATACATTAGAACAATGAAGAAAATTATCTTGAATGCATTTAGGTCAATATTAAAGGAGGGGGGAAATAACATTGCCATAGGTGTATACTATAGACCACCCAACCAAACAGAGGAAAAAGATAACTAATTGCTAGACAGCTAACTAAGGTATGTAGGAAGCGGATCACAATAGTAATGGGGGATTTTAACTACCCTGACATCAATTGGGAGACAAACTCTGTACCAAGTGGAAGATCCAACAAACCTAGCAGACCAAATTTCCTAACAAACCTAGCAGACAACTTGTTTCCCAAAAAGTAGAGAAGGGAACAAGGGGATCAGGCATATTAGACTTAATTCACACTAACAGAGATGAAATGGTAGGTAGTGTTGAAGCTTACAGGAACCTTGGGGAACGAGTGATCATGCAATATTGATTCAACATTATGCAAGCACAAGCAATAGAACAAAGTCAAACGAGAGTCTTGGACTTTAAGAGAGGTAATTTCAATAAACTTAGAGAGAGCTTGGGGAAAGATTCCATGAATGAGAATCCTCAAGGGGAAAACAACTCAAGAAGCTTGGGAAATTTTGAAAAGTGAGATTATAAAAGCCCAGTCTAGTACAATACCAGTGAAGAAAAATAACAACTCTCAAAAACCTGCATGGCTGCATAAAGAACTCTGACAAATTGAACGACAAAAAGGACAAGTATAAAAAAGTGGAAAGAGGGGCACATAACTTAGGCAGAATATCAGGAAATAGCCCGAGCCTGCAAAGATAAAGTGAGGAAAGCTAAGGTTCACAATGAACAAAGGATTGCGACAAAAGTAAAAAATAACAAAAAAAGATTCTTCCAACATGTTAAAAGCAAGAAAAAAGTGAAGGAAACAATTGGTCCATTGCTGGGAGAAAATGGCAAGAAGGTGTCAAGCAATAGGTAGAAAGCAGAACTATTTAACTCATTTTTTGCAACGGCTTTTACACAAAGGGAAAAAACAGTCCAACCTATCAAAAACAGCACCATAAAAAAACAGATTAGGAACACAAGTTAAAATAGGGAAGAAAATGGTAAGTGAGCATCTGTCTACCCTAGCTGAGTTCAAATCACCAGGATCAGATAGATTACACCAAGGTTCCGAAAGAACTGGCAAACAAGATCTCAGAACCACTGAGCTATAGCTTTCAAAGATCCTGGAGCACCGGGGAACTGCCAGAGGACTGTAAAAGACCTGATGTAGTCAACATTTTCAAAAAAGGAAAAAAAAAAGATCCAGGAAACTACAAACCTATCAGCCTGACCCTAATACTAGGTAAGATTCTGGAAAAGATAATCAGGGAACACCTACAAGCAAACAAAGTAATAATCAAAAGCCAACATGAGTTTGTCAAAAACAGATCATGCCAGACTAATCTCATTGCATTCTTTGACAAAGTGACAAAATTAATGGACCAGAGGAATGCCGTCGATATAATTTACTTGGACTTCAGTAGGGCATTTGATAAAGTAGACCACAACCCACCATTAGATAAAATAGAAAAATGCGGGTTAGACAGTATCACCACCAAATGGGATTTGTAACTGGCTGATGAAATGCACTCAATATGCAGTCCTCAATGGAACCGCATCTACATAGAGGGAAGTATACAGTGGGGCACCCCAAGTTTCTGTTTCAGGTCCAGTACTCTTCAACATCTTCATCAATGATTTGGACGAGGGGATAGATGGGAACTCATCAAATTTGCAGATGACACCAAGCTAGGAATAGGCAACACTCCAGAAGATAGGCTTAAGATACAGAAGGATCTTGACAGATTTAAACATTGGGCGCTATCTAACAAAATGAAATTCAATGGTGAAAAAAGTAAGGTTCTACATTTAGGCAAGAAAAACAAAATGCACAGGTAGAGTATATGTGATACCCTGCTCAATAGTAGTAACTGTGAGAGGGATCTTGGAGTCCTAGTGGACAAGCTAAATATGAGCCAGCAGTGTGCAGCACCTGCCAAAAAAGCCAACACAGTTCTAGGCTGCATAAACAGAGGGATAGAATCAAGATCATGTGAAATGTTAATACCACTTTATAATGTTCTGGTAAGGCCACACTTGGAATACAGTTTTGGTTGCCACAATGTAAAAAAAAGATGTTGAGACTCTAGAAAGAATGCAGGGAAGAGCAACAAATTAGCGGACTGGAGGCTAAAACATATAAAGAATGGTTGCTGGAATTGGGTATGTCTAGTCTGATGAAAAGAAGGACTAAGGGTGACGTGATAGCAGTGTTCCAATATCTCAGGGGCTGCCACAAAGAAGAGGGAGTCAAGCTATTCTCCAAAGCACTTGAGGGCAGGACAAGAAGCAATGGGTGGAAACTAATCAAGGAAAGAAGCAACCTAGAACTAAGGAGAAATTTCCTGTCAGAATAATTAATGAGTGGAACAACTTGCCTCCAGAAGTTGTGAATGCTCCAACACCAGAAGTTTTTAAGAAGAGATTGGGATAACCATTTGTCTGAAGTGGTAGAGGGTTTCTTGCCTAAGCAGGGGTTGGACTAGAACAGTGGCCGGCAACTGGTGGTCCGTGGACCACTGGTGGTCCGTGAGAAATTTTCGGTGGTCCCCAGAAAAATTATTTGCATTTTTTATATTGCACTAAATCAGGAGTCCTGAAACTATGGTCCCTGGGACAGATATGTGCAATGAACATTTGTATTGCTGCAGAGTCTCTCCCTTCTGGGTCTTCTTGTGTGGGTCGGAGGGGGCAGAAATTCTGACTTGGGGTCTGCTTCAGCCTCCTGGTGTGGGGCTTTGGGTGAAGGCTGGGGGGGAAGAGCTGCTGGTGGTAAAGAGCCGGAGAGCCTCATTCCAGTGGGACTGCATCATGGCCTGGAACTGGCTGACCATCTCAGCCCGCTGAGCCTCTAGGCACTGGTACCTGGCCTTGCACTTCCACAGGTCTTCCCTCTGTTTAGAAAGCCTATGCTTGTAGTCCTCAATGAGGGGCTTCTGCTGAGCCTCCTTCTCGGTCATATTCAATTTGAACTGAGCCAGCTGTTTTCCCAACTCTTTCTCATGGTGGCTGCTAAGCTCCAGCAACTGCTTCCCATTGGGGCCCTAAAGAGCCTTGGCGGGCAGGCGAGGAGTAGCGAGTAGAGGCTGGCAAGGCACCCCTCGACTTGAGTGACATTGAGTTGGCGATGCCCACCCAGTCACATGACCACCTTGCCACACCCACCCGGCCGGTCATTAGACAGATCATATTAGTGGTCCACGGGATTTAAAATTATGAATTCAATGGTCCCTGAGGGCTAGAAGACCTAAGGTTCCTTCCAACTATGTTATTCTGTCCCCCACCTCCCCCAAAAAAACCAACCCTGACAAACATACACCTTTTATTGTGACTTAAGGCTGCATACCTCATTATCAGATAGTATGTGTATGACTCGCATAGCACTTTTAGGAATAGCATTGTTCTTATGATTCATCGCTTGAAGAATCTTGGGAAGATGACCCAGTGGAGGAACCTGGTCTGCTAGCTGAGGCTGAGCACTAAAGAGGCATACTGTTGCTGTTGTTATTGTTTCCAAAGTTTCCCCCTGTTTCAAAACACAAAGAAAGTAAATTATACACACATAGCAGGTAAAACTTTTATCATATTAATCTGATTGAAAAACATGACTAAACAGCACTCACAAGTTTTACATAAATGGAATATTTTAAAATTGTATTCAAAATAAGCTTCACTTATTGATAAAACTATATTCCAGGTAGTTTTCAAGGTTTGGAATTTACACTGGAGAAAATTCAAGATGCATAAATAGTTTTAACTGTATGTACACAAGTTGTTATGAATAATGAATAAATCATGCATGCATTCCCTGATTTATTGCTGCTAGTTTATTTTTGACATTTGAAAAACTATTTTCTTTTTTAATTTTTTTTTTAAATATAAACATTCCATCTTCCCTTAAACAGTGTGTCATCTGAGTACAAATATCTCTGTGCAATAATCATCAAAATTTACAACATTGTTCATTACATTGATATTAATTCTCTAATCTTACAGTTATAATATACTGAACAATTGAGCACAGTAAACTTATTCATTTTTCTCTTTTAACATCCTCTATAACATCCTCTTGCGCCTCTGTAACTGTCTGGTTCGGTTCTGCAACCCAACAAGAAAGACACAGACTTCAGAAGATAATTAGAACTGCAGAAAAAATAATTGCTACCAACCTGCCTTCCATTAAGGACCTGTATACTGCACGAATCAAGAAGAGGGCCGTGAAAATATTTACAGATCCCTCACATCCAGGACATAAACTGTTTCAACTCCTACCCTCAAAACGACGCTATAGAGCATTGAACAACAGAACAACTAGACACAAGAACAGTTTTTTCCCGAAGGCCATCACTCTGCTAAACAAATAATTCCCTCAACACTGTCAAACTATTTACTAAATCTGCACTACTATTAATCTTCTCATAGTTCCCATCACCAATCTCATTCCACTTATGATTGTATGACTGTAACTTTGTTGCTGGCAATCCTTATGATTTATATTGATATATTGACCATCAATTGTGTTGTAAATGTTGTACCTTGATGAATGTATCTTTTCTTTTATGTACACTGAGAGCATATGCACCAAGACAAATTCCTTGTGTGCCCAATCACACTTGGCCAATAAAAAAAATTTCTATTTTATTCTATTCTAATAAAAATATGTTATACATAATAATCATAATAACAATTATTATATTGTTTACCTCTCTATCTTAATATATTTTCTACTCTTCTTTAATCTTCTATTTCCAACTTCCATTTTTATTCTCTAACCATTGATAAAATAATTCCCATATCATATAATATTCAGTTTGTTCTTTCTCCTTAATTGCAAGTGTTAATCTGTTAATTTCTGCACATTCCAATATTTTCCTAATTATGTTCTTGTCAGTAGGGATATCTTCACTTTTCCAATTTTGTGCAAATACAATTCTAGCTGTGGTTAATACATGTATAATTAAATACGTGTTCTCTTTACTATAAGTTTCAAGTACAATCCCCAACAAAAATATTTCTGGTTTTAAAGCAATGTGCTATTTTATCATCTTTTCCAGCCATGTAAGTATTTTGGTCCAGTATTTTTTTGCTTCTACCCATGTCCACCACATATAAGACCCAGATATCTGATGGCACTTCCAACATTTAGCTGACTTGTCTTTAAACATCTTTTCTGCAGTTCTACTTATCCTCTGAAGTCTGTGTCTGTCTTGTTGGGTTGCAGAACCAAACCAGACAGTTATAGAGGTGCAGATGACAGACACAATAATTCCTCTGTAGAACTGGATCAGCAGCTTCTTGGGCAGTTTGAGCTTTCTGAGTGGGTGCAGATAGAACATTCTTTGTCCTTTTTTGATGACGTTTTTGATGTTAGCTGTCCATTTTAGATTTTGCGATATGGTAGAACCTAGAATTTGAAGGTTTCTACTGTTGATATTGTGTTGTCTAGTATTGTGAGAGGTGAAGTATGGAAGGATTTCTCCTAAAGTCTACCACCATTTCTACGTTTTTGAGTGTGTTCAGTTCCAGATTGTTCTGGTCGCACCACGAGGCTAGTAGTTCAACCTCCCGTCTGCATCATCATTGTCTCAAATGAGACCGATCACTGTTGTATCATCTGCAAACTTCAGTAGTTTAACAGATGGTTCGTTAGGATGCAGTCATTGTATACAGAGAGAAGTAGGGAGAGCACACAGCCTTTGCGGGGCATTGTGCTAAATGTACAGGTATTGGATATGATTCTGCTTAGCTTTACCTGCTGCTTCCTGTTTGTTAGGAAGCTTATGATCCACTTACAAGTCTGTTCAGGTACCTGTAGTTGGTTTAGCTTAGTTAGAAGAGTGTCTGGAATGATGGTGTTGAATGCTGAGCTAAAGTCTACAAAGAGGACCCTTGCATAGGTCTTTGGAGATTCAAGATGTTGTAGATGTAGTGCAGAGCAATATTAACATCTGTTGATCTATTTCTCGGTATGCAAATTGCAAAGGGTATAACAGCGGATCTGTGACGGTTTTAAGTGTTTTAAGTTCCTCAAAGTATTTTTTTCCCCTTTTTATCGGAACTGATTGAAGTAAACATAATAATCTTGGCAATATATTCGTTTTGATTGTAGCTATTCTTCCTATCAATGATAATTGTAGAGTTTTCCATTTTTCCAGATCTGTTTTAATTTGTTGCAACAAATGATAATTATCTTCCTTAATGGTTACACATCTTGCTGTCAACTGAATCACTAAATATTTTACTTTCTTAGTATTCTGAATTCTCTTCATTAACTCTTTTTTCTGTTTTTCCAACTGCTCTATCTCTTGCATGCCCCCTCTACCTCTTGTGTGCCCCCTTGAAGGCTGATGTGGGCTTTTGTAGCTACATTGTCCGTCAGGATGAGATGTGGTTGGCCAGTGACCAAGTGAACTGCCCTGAGTTCCAGACAGTTGATATTGTTTGCTAAATCCTCCTGCAACTACTGCCCCTGTGCTATCTGCGCCTGAAAGTAGGCTACCCAGCCGTAGAGGCTGGCATCTGTTGTGATGGTTAGGTGTCCATGGCCTGGGATGTCTATCAATGGAAGGACTGTAGCAGTTTGTTTGGGACTGGAACCATGGTGTTTCTCCAAATCTCTGGTAAGAGAAACCACTGTAAGGTCCTTGCATGTAGACGTGCCCAAAGAACTATCACGATGCACAATACCATTTTGCCTAAGAGCTTTGAGAAAAGAGCTAGAGGAACCTTGTGGTCTGCCTGAATCTGATTTACTAATGTCTTTACGCTGTCCTGACACTCCTGTGACAGGTAAACCTCGCATAGTGAAGTATCTATGATCACCCCCAGGTGAAGCAAACGAGTGGTAGAAGTCAGATGACTCTTCGAGTAATTGACAGAAAGCCCATGATCCTGAAGAATCCAGATTGTGACTTGTAGGTCCTCTGTCATCCGATCGTGGGAAGAGGACAGGATTAAAATGTCATCCAGGTAACACTGGACTCAGATTGGTAATGCCCTGATGTGGGCTGAGAGTGCTGCCAGGACCTTGTTGAACACCCTGGATGCTGAAGACAGACCGAATGGTAAGACTCTGTATTGGTAATGCTGACCCGCATAGTAGAACTGGAGGAACTGTCGATGTAATGGTAAGATGGGCACGTGTCAGGTCTATGAACATTAAGAAGTTGCCCTCCCAGATGTTCTCCAAGATGGACTGGAGAGATTGCATTTTCAACCTCTTGGAAATTGTTTAGTCTTTTTAGGTCTAAAATTACCCTCCACCCCACCCCATCCTTCAAGGCCTTGGGAACACAAATAGTATGTAGTCTTGCCCCTGTTGACCCGCCAGGACTGGCTGGATAGCTTGAATGTCCAACAGGTAATGGATTGTGGTCTCTATGAGGCCCTTCTTTGTGTTGTCTCCTTGTCCTGGTATGGGACAATGTATGAAGAATCTCGGGATGTGGGGAGAAATTCAAGCCTGAGACCTAGTCTCACTGTGTTTAGAACCCAGGTGTCTGACGTGGTTGCCTCCCATTGGTTTGCAAATAGTGCTAGGCGGCAACCAATGGAAGGGTCTGACCTGGGATCACTTGTAGCTCTAGAAGGGATGGCTTCCAGAGCCACAAAACGGTTTTTTGACGTGGACTTGCTGTTTGTTTTTATCTCAAAATCGGGCTCCATCTGTATGTCCATCAGTTCCCTGTGGGAACCTCCTTTGGAAGTAACCCAGTCCAGTCTTTGCTGGCTGAATGGGGGAACTACGAACATAAGATGAGGGCCGTCAGTCTGCTCACCTGTGTAGAGACAGGAGGATTTTGGACAGGATTTTCCTCCTGTCCTTGGTTTCAACCAAGATGGGCTCCATGGCTTCCCCAAACAGCTTGCACCCATGAAGGGTGCAGAGGATAGCCTCCATTTGGACTTGGCATCTGCCTGAGAAGCCACAGCATGTGGTGGGCTGTTACCGCTGATGCTATAGCCCTAGAAGCAAATTTGGCTTCATCCACAGTGGCATCAGCTGAGAATTCTGTTGCTACTACTAGTTTGCTGATGTCTTGTTGAAGGCGTTTATCATGCGGTGGAATTTTAGTTTGCATCTGGCGAAGCCAGGCTAAGGAGGCTCTATTGAAAAGCAAGGCGGTTGTGGTTGCCCTGACCACCACCTGATGAACCCTGCAAAGGGAAAGCTCTGGTTTCAGAGTGTCTGCTATGTCCTGAGACACAAGATTAGAGGATGTTAAGGCTGCAACTGGCCTGTCTACTGTTGATAATTGGCTACATCTCCGTGAAGTCTGTGGCTACATTACAAAATCTCCTGGCATTCCCATTTGGGTTGGGATATGCTCCTGGTTAGGCCCATTGTTTCTGGCCCATACATCATGGAACAATTGTGGCAAAGAAACTCCTCATTCTGCGCAACTGGTTGTGTAAAGAGGAGCCCATTTGGATCTGGTAGGCCCAGAGCAGACTTTGATACACTAGGTTCAGCTACCATGTTGGCTGTGGTCTTGAATTTAAACAAGAGAGGTTTGAAGAGGGATGGGCGGAACAGTCCTGTGAATGCTGGGGGTTCAGAAGCCGATCCCTCATCCTCTGAAAGACTCCAGTCTCTCTGGTCCTTCTCTCCTGTGTGGACAGTTAGTTTTTGAGCTCTCTGTGACTCTGTGAGGTTCCTGCTTAATGCAGGGACCATTTTGTGTGAAGTCCAGCTGCTTTTACATTGTGTGTGACTCAGTTGCGCAGTTTTTGTGTTATTTTTGTGTAAAGTATGATAGTTGATTTTTGAGCTCTCTGTGAGGTTCTTGCTTTTGCAGGGCGGGTTTTGTGTGAAGTCCAGCTGCTTTTACATTGTATATGAGTCAGCTGTGCAGCCATGTCCACCCCGTCACATGAACGCCAAGTCACGCCCACAGAATCGGTAGGAAAAATATTTGAATTTTACCACTGGTGAGACTCCCTAAAAATTCTCAAATGTTCCTGATCTTGGGGTGCTAGGTGCTGGCTATGCTCCAAGGATGGGTCTGATGCCACAGAAGCATTCTGGATCTCCTGTTGCAAGGATGTGACAAGTCCTTGTGTTAAGGACATCAAAAGCCTCATTTGCTCAGAAATCTCTGAGCTGTGAATCTCCTGTGGGCGAAAAGTGGCCTCCGAAGCCATATGCATCTTTTTAAAATCAGGTTCTTATCGCTTTTCTGCTGACAGGCTATTTGACTTTAAGGATTGCTGTTTGGCGTCATTTGGCAAGCAATTTGGGGGACTTATATGCCTCTGTTCCTTGGTTGTCTCACAGAGCCTTAAGGAGGGGGGCGATTTCATTTCTCCCAAAAAGCTTTGCTAGCTCTCTTCATTCAGTGTATCTTTTAGTCTTTGAGATTTCCTTTTCCAAGGCTCTTTGATTCTTCAGGGCATCCCTTTCCTCAGCTTTAGAGGTTTTTCTTTACATGCAGGGCTTTTGCCCTTATCTTGGCAGCTGTTTTCCCACTGCCCACTTTTGATGCTGAGGGGCTTCTTTGTTCTATTTAGGGTTGTACTGAGACCCCCCCTTATTTCCCCATTCACGTAAGCCACCTCTTGGCTTTCTGATGCAGCAGTACTCTCCATCCTTTGTTGCTGTGCTGGGGATTTTCTGGACTGCTGCTGGGGAGGAACCAGGACATCTGCTGATGACAGCACGCCAAACATTGGCTCTCCTGGGATGGTGGCTGGGCTGAGAGAATTAGATCTCCTGGGATGGTGGCTGGGCTGAGAGAATTAGATCTCCAGCCATGCTGTTCTGGCGGCTGTGCCAGTCAGACCGGATAACCAGCGCATTCATTGCAGCTGTTGTGCCATTAAAAATGGGAAACCAGCTGTTTCTTTGTAGTGGCTATGTCAGTCAGACTGGGTTAGCCAGCTAATCCATTGCAGTGGCAGCCGGTCAGACTGGGTTAGCCAGTTGGGTCTTTTTGGTGGCTTCCTAGCCCACCTGAGCAGCAGCGTCATTTAAATTCACTCCAGCACCAAAAGTAGCTAAATCCAAGCCATGTGACTGCGGTGACCCCTTTAAAACGCCTCTCCAGCACCTAATAGCTGATCTTCAGCTTTCCTGCCTTGCTGCGGCTGCTCCGTGGAGTGCTCTTTGAAGTGTGCCATTTCCGCTTCTCAGCTGTTTTGTCTTGTTCTCTCTAGCATTCAACAGTTGACTTTTGCAAGAAATTAAATAAAACCAAGCTTCCATCCAAAACGGCTCTGCAGCACGCTCCAGAAGCATTGCTTCCGAAGCTGTTGCCTTCTACTCCACACAGCTGCTCTTAAAGAGATAGGCTGTGTTTCTCAGCCACCCAGAAATACTGAATTAAATAACAAAAACAAAACGCTGATAAATTCCTCTACTGTTGACTCTGAGAATCCAAAGTAAGTTAAATCCCTTTGTTCTGAGTAGCTTTACTACACGTCTCTCTGATGAAGACTGAGTCAAACTGGGGTTAACCCATACTTTGGATTCTCATGTCAGCATACTTTGGATTCTCACGTCAGCACATTGGAGAAAATTAGTTTTCTCTTTATTTATTTTTAGACTCGCCACTTCACCATATTCTATTTTTAAAAATTAATTTAGACCCTGTTTCTTGTGGATCTTCCAAGATAAAAACTAAATCATCTGCTAACACCTGTAGTTTATACTTCTACTTTTTTATTTCCATGCCTTTTATCTCTGTATCTTGTCTACTATTTTTATTTAATACTTCCAATGTCCATACAAATAATAGAGGAGACAAGGGGCATACTTGTTAATACCTTTCTTAATGCTAACCTTCTCAGTCATATCTCCATTTACCATCACCTTTGCAGTTTGTTTATAATATATCGCCTTAATCATATTAATAAATCTCTCCCCTATCTTTTAGTTGTGCCAGCATAAATTGCCAGTTCACATTATCAAACGCTTTCTATGCATCTAGGAAGATCAATGCCATTTGCTTTTCTGGATGCGCTTCGTAATACTCCAACGTATTTAAAATTATTCTCATATTGTCTTTGATTTGTCTCTTAGGTAACAAACTGTTTTGATCTGGATGTATAAATTGATTTAAAAATCTTTTTAGTCTTTCTGCAATTATGGAAGCAAATATTTTATAATCGGCATTCAATAAGGATATCGGTCTAGGCTGAAAAACTATTTTCATAGGCTTCACTAATTTCAATCTATATTAATGTAAATATTATCTTATTTATTATTGTTAGTCAATATAAAATACTCTATTACCAGAACAAAGAATAAAAAAGCTAATTTTATTTTAGATTTATTCAAAAGTAAAATTTCATTAACTCTTATGTAAGTTTACTTCAGTGAATGCTTCTATCAACAGAAATACTAAATTTTAAATTAGTGAATGTAAGCTAAAAAAGAATTAAAATTATTTCTTCCTAAATTTATTTCTTATTCTATGAATGAGAAGGATTCTATCATTTTCAAAAATTTAAATTAACAATTACACAAAGTTGAAGTTAAACGTAGAAACTAAACTTACATGGGGATTATTCTTCTCCAGTAGTTCAGTGAATTTTTCTAATAGGGCAATGAGAAATTCTCTAGGTTTCCGTAGGACCCAGGCTGGCTGGGCAATAAAGATTCTTAAGAAGACACCCCCTACAGACAGTTCACCTTCTGCTTCACCATATACAACAGCAAAGTCCTCAGGCAACTAAATCAACCCAAAAAAGGAGAAGAAAAATTATTCTATTTCCCTGACATAAAAGTTTCGGCTATTTTTTATTTATTACTTATGGGCAAAAGGAAGAAAATTAGAATAAAAATATCTAAAACTGAAATCAAGCATCTCTACTAGATTACTTCGCAAATGTGATAATTGAATAGGAAGTCTATAATGGACAGTTGGGGCCTAGCTTGGATAGCTGGTGATTAGAGAAAGGAGGAGCTCCAACTTAGTTATTTAATACATGATAAAATATACTGTTGCTACTTCTCCAATATTGCCCTACAAATAACACATCATCTGGAAATTATAAGGATTGCATACTTATGTATTTTGAGTGTACCAGCTTTAAGAACTATGTTCCACAAAGTCCCAATATGACAGAATATGACAGAATATAATCAGAACAGGCTATGAAAAAATATTTGCACAGAATGAAAATGGACAGGACATAAGCTATAACATAAAACAAAATGTAAATATTTTAATTATATTATATTAAGATATTTTTACCTTCCAGTTAGTATCAGGGTTGTCCCTTTGCAGTTTAAAGTGCCTTTAAAAAGGAGGAAAGAAAATTATTATTTTCTCTGAAAACAAAGTCAGGCTAGCAACATGCAATCTTTAGATGAATTATTTCTAAGAGTTTGATGAACTTAAAAAGACTGATTTTTTTTTAAAAAAACCCAGACGTTTTATATCAACAAAGGAGAAAATTTTAGCTCAGTGTTGAAATGGGGATTCTTGGTGCTCTCTAAGCTTGCTTGTTTTCTTGTAGACGTTTCGTTACCCTTAACTAGGTAACATCATCAGTGCTAATAAGGAATGCTGTTTGCTGTCAGTTTATATTCTGGTGACTTGTCTGTTTGTTGTCTGCTGAGACAATCAACCAGCCCAAGAGAAAAAGGCTCCAGCCCAGGGGTGAAATCTAAATATTTTCCCTACCGGTTCTGTGGGCGTGGCTTAATTGGTGGGTGTGACTTGGTGGTCAGGTGACTGAATGGCATGGCCAATAATAATAAACAATAAAGGTAATAAAGTATATAAAACTTGGGAGCACACCGGTCTACTTTCTTTAAAAATAGAGGCAACGGTCTACCAATTGCCTTTTTTTTGGGGAGGCACTGGTTTACCTTCTTTAAAAATAGAGGCACCGGTCTACTAGCTGCCCACAGCGCTGATCAGCTATAGTGCGGCCCTTTGAAGTGCCACAGCAGTCATTTAAGGCCGTTTGAAGCTGTAACACCACTAAGAGCTTTAGGGACAAAGAAGAGGAACAGCGAGGCATGGGTGGTGGTGGGGGCAGGGATTTTTGCTACCAGTTCTCCAAACTACCCAACCTCATTGCTACCGGAACGCGGGATCCGGTCCAAACTGGAACATTTACACCCCTGCTCCAGCCCCTCTCCCCCAGTAATCAGCACTCAGATCAGCATAAATTAACTCGAAGATCAACTTCAGACCAACGATTAAGTAAGCACTACTCCGATAAAATAACTTGCCAAAGAACCATCAGTAAACAGCCCAATCAGTAAACAGTACAGTCAGTACAGCCCAATCAGTAAACAGCCCAACCAAAGAATCTCTAAGACCACCCACAGACACAGACTGACAAGTCACCACCTTGAAAGAGGCGGTGGTGAGGCCCCTTCTCAAGAAGCCTTCCCTGGATCCAGCTATTTTATCGAATTACTGTCCTGTCTCCAACCTTCGCTTTGTGGCGAAGGTTATTGAGAGTGTGGTGGCGCAACAGCTTCCCCGGTACCTGGATGAAACTGTCTATCTAAACCCATTCCAGTTCCGACCTGGGTACAGCACTGAGACGGCTTTGGTCGTGTTGGTAGATGATCTCTGGAGGGCTCAGGATAGGGGTTGTTCCTCTATCCTGGTCCTGTTAGACCTCTCAGCAGCTTTTGATACCATCAAACATGGTATTCTGCTGCGACGGCTGGAGGATTGGGAGTGGGGGGCACTGTTTTTCAGTGGTTCTCCTCCTACCTCTCTGACCGGTCGCAGACGGTGTTGGCAGGGGGGCAGAGGTCGGCCGCGAGGCGCCTCACATGTGGGGTGCCACAGGGGTCAGTTCTCTCGCCTCTTCTGTTCAACATCTATATGAAGCCACTGGGTGAGATCATCCGTGGTTTTGGGGTGCAATATCTTTTTTTTTTTTATTGAAAGAGTTTTTAAAAACAAAAACATTTCCCCCCTTTTTTCCCCCTCCCTCCCTCCCCCCCCCAAAAAAACCCCTTCCCCCCTCCCTCCCCCCCCGGCTTCCCGGGTCAATCACAAGGTATTGTTATACATAAACCAAACATAGAATAAAATTTTCCCTTCCAATCCAAATAACCACATCCAAAGCTTTTCATCTCCCAACCCCTCCCATTACATAAAATAACTTTCTAATTATTCAAAGGCAATCTGATATTTCTTAATCTGATATCTGTTTTGTAGATAATCAATCCATTTTTCCATTCAATTAAATATCTTTCCTGCGTATTGTCTTTTAAAACGCTGAGATTTTAGCCATCTCAGCCAAATTAATAACTTTCAATATCCATTCTTCTATTGTAGGTATCTCTTCTTTCTTCCAGTATTGTCCAATCAACAGTCTTGCTGCTGTTATTAAATTCAGAATCAATTTAGTCTCAATCCCTGTACAATCCGTTATAATTCCCAAAAGGAAAAATTGTGGCAGGAACTTTATCTTCTTCTTCAGTACATTTTGAATAATCCACCAAATTCTTATCCAAAAGACCTTAATTTTCTTGCAAGTCCACCAAATATGAAAATATGTAGCATCATCACAATCACACCTCCAACATTTCGCTTGGATATTAGGATACATACATGATAATTTTTGGGATCTATGCCATCTATAAAACATCTTATAAAAATTTTCCCTTAAATTCTGTGCTTGTGTAAACTTAACATTTCTAACCCAAATTTTCTCCCATGTTTCCAACATTATTGGTTCCTGAATATTCTGTGCCCATTTTATCATACAATCCTTTACCAAATCCTTTTCCGAATCTATTTCAAGCAACACATTATACAATCTCTTTATATGCTCCTGGGTCTGATTTCTAATTTGCTTCATTAAATTTTCCTCCCTTTGCATTATACCAATTTTTTGATCTTCTTTCCATCTAGCACTTATTTGCCCATATTGAAACCAAGTATAATTCCTCCCTTCTTCATTTAATACCTGTAATGATTTTAATTGCAATCTACCTCCTTCAGCATACAAAAGTTCTTTATAAGTAATCATTTCCTGTTTCTGTTCTATATTTATATTCTCTATTGCATGCCTAGGGCTCGCCCATATAGGAATCTTGTATTCTAATTTATAGGAATATTTTTTCCAGACCCGCAAAAGAGCACTTCTCAACACATGATTCTTAAAAGCCCTATCCACTTTTTTTTCATAAAATAAGTACGCATGCCATCCATATAACAAGTCATAACCTTCTATATTCAAAATTCTTTCCTCTGTTAAGTTAAACCAGTCACTTATTACTGAAAGGGCTACTGCTTCATAATATAATTTAAAGTTAGGCATTCTTAAACCACCTCTTTCCCGTGAGTCCTGTATTATTTTCATTTTAACCCTCGCCTTTTTACCCTGCCATATAAATTTGTTAATCCCAATCTGCCAATCTTCCAAATTTTTATCCTTTTAATTATTGGTATCATCTGGAACAGAAACAAAATCTAGGTAACACATTCATTTTAATAGCCGCAATCCTTCCCAATAGGGATAACTGCAATTTCTTCCAGCCACTCATATCATTCTGAACTTTTTGCCATAGCAAGTCATAATTATTCTTATAAAGTTTCTTGTTCGATGAGCTAATATAGACCCCTAAATATTTAACCTTTTTTACTACCTCAAATCCTGTCATTTCCTCTAGTTTTTGTTTCTGTTGTATAGACATATTTTTAATTATCACTTTTGTTTTATTCTGATTTATTTTAAATCCTGATACCTTTCCATATTTATCAATTACTTCCAACAAAAATCTACTTGAATTTATAGGATTCGTTAACGTAACCACTACATCATCTGCAAAAGCTCTAACTTTATACTCATATTGTCTAATCTTAATTCCCTCTATTTTCATTAATTCTCGTATTTTATCTAATAATGGTTCCAGAGTCAAAACAAACAATAATGGTGATAAGGGACATCCCTGTCTCGTTCCTTTCGCAATCTTAATAACTTCTGTCAAGCTACCATTTACTATAATCTGTGCTGTTTGCTCTCCATAAATCGCTTTAATTATTCTAATAAAACAGTCTCCAAATTGCATTTTCTCTATTAATTTAAATAAAAAATCCCAATGCAATCGATCAAAGGCTTTCTCTGCATCCGTGGTTTTGGGGTGCAATATCATGAGTAAGCGGATGATACTCAGCTGTACATTTCCACCCCTGACCACCCCAATGAAGCTGTTGACGTGATGTCCTGGTGTTTGGAGGCCGTGCAGGTTTGGATGGGGAGAAACAGGCTCCGACTCAATCCCTCCAAGACTGAGTGGCTGTGGATGCCGACGTCCCGGTACAGTCAGCTGGTTCCATTGCTGACTGTTGGAGCCGAGTCATTGGCCCCTATGGAGAGGGTCCGCAACTTGGGCATTCTCCTGGATGCTCGGCTGTCATTAGAACAACATATGACAGCCGTCGCCAGGGGAGCTTTTTATCAGGTGCGCCTAATACGCCAGTTGCGCCCCTTCATAGACCGGGATGCCTTGTGCACGGTCACTCATGCCCTTGTCACTTCCCGCCTGGACTACTGTAACGCTCTCTACATGGGGCTCCCCTTGAAGGGTACCCGGAGGCTCCAACTGGTCCAGAATGCGGCTGCACGGGTGATAGAGGGAGCTACTCGTGGCTCCCATATAACACCCCTCCTGCGCAGGCTGCACTGGTTGCCAGTGGTCTTCCGAGTGCAATTCAAGGTGTTGGTAACCACCTTTAAAGTGCTCCATGGCACAGGACCAGGCTATTTACGGGACCACCTGCTGCCACCAATAGCCTCCCATCGACCTGTGCGCTCCCACAGAGAGGGTTTCCTCAGGGTGCCGTCAGCCAAACAATGTCGGCTGGAGACCCCCCAGGGGAAAAGCCTTCTCTGTGGGGGCACCCACCCTCTGGAATGAGCTTCCTCTGGAGTTACGATTATTCCCCGACCTCCAGACCTTCCAACGAGAGCTCAAGACTTTTTTATTTCACCGAGCAGGATTGGCCTAAGATACTATTGTTTTAAGTGGGGTTTTATCATGGTTTTTAAATAATTTTTAATAGGTATTAGCCAAATTGAATTAGATTTTTATATTGTCTTTTAATTCTGTTTGTAATTATTGTTTTTATGTTGGCTGTAAACCGCCCTGGGTCCTTTGGGAGAAGAGCGGTATAGAAATTTAATAAATACTAATACTAAATACTAATACTAATACTAATATTATACATCTTGGCACAAATGATCTGTCACAAAAGGATGTACTTTCTGTGCAGAATGATTTCCAGAGTTTGGGGTATGAATTTAATAGTATAAGTTGTAGGCTTATCTTTTCAGAGGTTTTACCAGTATATAAGGAACAAAAAGGTAAAGGCCAGTGTGTAGTGGAGTTTAATGTGTGGCTAAAGAAGTGGTGTAAAAGGGAAGGCTTTGGTTTTATTAGTCACAATGTCTGCAACTGATCCAATAAAAAACTGTACAAAAGAGATGGATTGCATCCATCAAAGAAAGGGACTGAGTTACTTAGCAATAAATTCACAGATTTTCTGAATAAACATTTAAACAGAATAGTGGGGACAGAGAATTAATTGATACAGAAAATTTCTGTCCCCAGCAATCCAAAATTAATAGGATTATGAGTGCCTGTAACATAGATGTCTGTGTGGGTAAGATTATCAGCCCTGCTATCAAGCAAAACCAAGCATTTAATAGTGAGTGCCATACCATGTGCACTAAACCAACAGGTGGCAAGAAAGTAGGGGCAGTCAGGCACAACACAGATTATGTAGACAGTAAACACAAGGTCAATCCAAATAGACTCAAATGTCTATATACCAATGCACAGAGTATGAGGAATAAACAGGGTGAATTAGAAATTCAAGTAAATGAGGGCAGATATGATATTGTTGCCATTACGGAAACCTGGTGGGATGAAACCCACAAATGGAACATACAGCTAGATGGATATAAATTATTTTTTAAAAATAGACCAAATAAAAGAGGAGGTGGAGTTGCACTATATATGAGAAATAACTACATCTCTACAGAAATAGAGCACACAATGATGAAAATCATCTTGAATGCATTTGGGTCAATATAAAAGGCAGGGGGGATGATATTGCCATAGGTCTATACTATAGGCCACCAATCAAACAGAGGAAGTAGATGAACTTTTTGCTAGTCAGCTAACTAAGGTATGTAGGAAGCACATCACAGTAGTAAAGGGGGATTTTAAGTACCCTGACATCAACTGGGAGACAAACTCTGCACCAAGTGGAAGATCCAACAGATTCCTAACAAACCTAGCAGACAACTTTGTTTCCCAAAAAGTAGAGAGGGCAACAAGGGCATCAACCATACTAGACTTAATTCTCACTAACAGAGATGAAATGATAGAAGGTGTTGAAGCTACAGGAACCTTGGGGGAAAGTGATCACGCAATATTGGAATTCGACATTAAGCATATACAAATAGTAGAACAAAGTCAAACTAGAGTCTTGGACTTTAAGAGAGCTAATTTCAATAAACTTAGAGAGAGCTTGAGAAGGATTCCATGGATGAGAATCCTCAAGGGGAAAACAACTTAAGAAGCTTGGGAAATTTTGAAAAGTGAGGTTATAAAAGCGCGGTCTAGCACAATATCAGTGAAGAAGAAAAATAATAGATCTCAAAAGAAACCAGCATGGATGCATAAAGAACTATCTGCCAAATTGAAAGACAAAAAGGAAAAGTATAAAAAATGGAAAGAGGGGCAAATAATTAAGGCAGAATATTCTTCTTCCAACTTCTTCCAAACAAGAAAAAAGTCAAGGAAACAATTGGTCCATTGCTGGGAGAAAGTGGCAAGAAGATGACAAAGAGCAGAAAGCAGATCTACTTAACTCATATTTTGCATCTGTCTTTACACAAAAGAAAAAAAACAATCCAACCTATCAAAAACAGCACCACAAAAAACAGATTAGGAACACAAGTAAAAATAGGGAAGAAAATGGTAAGTTACCCTGTCTAACTGGTAACTGTCTACCCTAGACGAGTTCAAATCACCAGGACTGGATGGATTACACCCCAAGGTTCTGAAGGAATTGGCAGACGTGATCTCAGAACCATTGAACTATATCTTTCAAAGATCCTGGAGCACAGGGGAGCTGCCAGAGGAATGGAAAAGAGCTGATGTAGTTCCCATCTTCAAAAAAGGAAAAAAAGCAGATCCAGGAAACTACAGAGCTGTCAGCCTGACTTCAATATCAGGGAAGATTCTGGAAAAGATAATCAACAACGAATCACCGAACACCTAGAAGCAAATAAAGTAACAACCAAAAGCCAACATAGGTTTGTCAAAAACAGATCATGCCAGACTAATCTTATTGCATTCTTTGACAAAGTGACAAAATTAGTAGACCAGAGGAATGCTGTCGATATAATTTACTTGGACTTCAGTAAAGCATTTGATAAAGTAGACCACAACCTACTACTAGATAAAGTAGAAAAATGTGGGTTAGACAGCACCACCACCAGATGGATTCATAACTGGCTGACCAACCACACTCAATGTGTAGTCCTCAATGGAACTACATCCACATGGAGGGAAGTATGCAGTGGAGTACCCCAAGGCTCTGTTTTAGGCCCAGTACTCTTCAACATCTTCATCAATGACTTGGAGAATGACTTGGACAATTTGATGGGGAACTCATCTAATTTGCAGATGACACCAAGCTGGCAGGAATAGCCAACACTCCAGAAGATAGGCTCAGAATACAGAAGGATCTTGACAGACTTGAACATTGGGCGCTATCTAACAAAATGAAATTCAACAGTGAAAAAAGTAAGGTTCTACATTTAGGCAAAAAAAACCCAAAATGCACAGGTACCATATATGTGGTACCTTGCTCAATAGTAGTACCTTTGAGAGGGATCTTGGAGTCCTAGTGGACAACCATTTAGAATAGAATAGAATTTTTTATTGGCCAAGTGTGATTGGACACACAAGAAATTTGTCTTGGTGCATATGCTCTCAGTGTACATAAAAAAAAAGATACGTTCATCAGGGTACAACATTTACAACACAATGGATGGTCAATATATCAATATAAATCAGCAACAAAGTTACAGTCATACAGTCATAAGTGGAAAGAGATGGATGGGAACTATGAGATTAATAGTAGTGCAGATTTAGTAAATAGTTTGACAGTGTTGAGGGAATTATTTGTTTAGCAGAGTGATGGCCTTCGGGAAAAAACTGTTCTTGTGTCTAGTTGTTCTGGTGTGCAGTGCTCTATAGCGTCGTTTTGAGGGTAGGAGTTGAAACAGTTTATGTCCTGGATGTGAGGGATCTGTAAATATTTTCATGGCCCTCTTCTTGATTCGTGCAGTATACAGGTCTTCAATGGAAGGCAGGTTGGTAGCAATTATTTTTTCTGCAGTTCTAATTATCCTCTGAAGTCTGTGTCTTTCTTGTTGGGTTGCAGAACCGAACCAGACAGTTACAGAGGTGCAAATGACAGACTCAATAATTCCTCTGTAGAACTGAATCAGCAGCTCCTTGGGCAGTTTGAGCTTTCTGAGTTGGTGCAGAAAGAACAGTGTTTGTTGTCCTTTTTTGATGATGTTTTTGATGTTAGCTGTCCATTTTTGATCTTGCGATATGGTAGAACCTAGAATTTGAAGGTTTCTACTGTTGATATTGTGTTGTCTAGTATTGTGAGAGGTGAAGTATGGAAGGATTTCTCCTAAAGTCTACCACCATTTCTACGTTTTTCAGTGTGTTCAGTTCCAGATTGTTTTGGTTGCACCACAAGGCTAGTCGTTCGACTTCTCGTCTATATGTGGATTCATCATTGTCTCGAATGAGACCAATCACTGTTGTGTCATCTGTGAACTTCAGTAGCTTAACAGATGGATCGTTGGAGATGCAGTCATTGGTATACAGAGAGAAGTGGGAAGAGCACTCAGCCCTGGGGGGCCCCTGTGCTAATTGTACAGGTATTTGATGTGATCTTGCTTAGCTTCACCTGCTGCTTCCTGTTTGTTAGGAAGCTTGTGATCCACTTACAAGTCTGTTCCGGTACCTGTAGCTGGTTTAGCTTAGTTAGAAGAATGTCTGGAATGATGGTATTGAATGCTGAACTAAAGTCTACAAAAAGGACCCTTGCATAGGTCTTTGGAGACTCAAGATGTTGTAGGATGTAGTGCAGAGCCATATTAGCAGCAACATCTGTTGATCTATTTGCTCGGTATGCAAACAGCAGATCCGTGATGGTTTTCAAGTAGGAAAGCACTTGCCTTTCAAAGGTTTTCATGACTACAGATGTTAAAGCAACCGGTCTGTAGTCATTCAGTTCCTTGATGGTGGGCTTCTTCGGCACTAGGATGATGGTAGAGCGTTTGAAGCAAGAAGGAACATAGCACATCTCTAGTGATTTATTGAAAATATGGGTGAAGATGGGGATCAATTGGTCAGCACAGACTTTTAAGCAAGAAGGAGTTATCTTGTCTGGGCCTGGAGCTTTTCCTGGCTTTTGTCTGTGAAATAGGTCCTGCACTTCCTTTTCTGTGATCACTAAGGGTTGTGAACCCAATGAAATGGGGTCAGTTGTAGGAGGCTTGGCTATTGTTGGTGTGTCTGAGATGGGGGTTGTGGAGATAGGTGGCTGTAGTTTCCTTTCAAACCTGCAGTAATAATTTAGATATGAGCCAGCAGTGTGCAGCAGCTGCTAAAAAAGCCAACAGTTCTGGGCTGCATAAACAGAGGGATAGAATCAAGATCACATGAAGTGTTAGTGCCACTTTATAATCCCTTGGTAAGGCCACACTTGGAATACTGCATTCAGCTTTGGTCGCCGCAATGTAAAAAAGATGTTGAGACTCTAGAAAGAGCGCAAAGAAGAGCAACAAAGATGATTAGGGGACTGGAGGCTAAAACATATGAAGAACGGTTGCAGGAACTGGGTATGTCTAGTTTAATAAAAAGAAGGACTAGGGGAGACATGATAGCAGTGTTCCAATATCTCAGGGATTGCCACAAAGAAGAGGGAGTCAAGCTATTCTCCAAAGCACCTGAGGGCAGAACAAGAAGCAATGGGTGGAAACTGATCAAGGAAAGAAGCAACTTAGAACTAAGGAGAAATTTCCTGACAGTTAGAACAATTAATAAGTGGAACGACTTGCCTGCAGAAGTTGTGAATGCTCCAACACTGGAATTTTTTAAGAAAATGTTGGATAACCATCTGTCTGAGATGGTGTAGGGTTTCCTGCCTGGGCAGGGGGTTGGACTAGAAGGCCTCCAAGGTCCCTTCCAATTCTGTTGTTATTATTATTATAGAAAGTGACAGCACATAGCACTCCTTATTAGCACTGATGAAGTTACCTAGTTAAAGGTAATGAAATATCTGCAATAAAACAAGCTCAGAGAGCACCAAAGACATTAAATATTTTAAGCCTACAGAAAGAAATTGTTTTCGAAGTAGCAGATTTGTTGGGAAGAAATGTAGAGAAATTATTATTTTCTTTTGTGACATACTCTAGCATCATTTCGCGAACAGTCGTAGATACTTTCTCTCTGGAGTTGTCATTCCATATTAACTCTGGATTTTCGTGTGTTCCTTCAAAAATGTGAACAGCAGCTTCAGGATTATCTCTCATAGCATCCATGAAAACACCAGGTAGAAATTTCATTAGGATAATTCTAACCTAAGGAAAAAAAAACACACACACACAGACATGGAGCTTACAAATTTGTCATAGCTATTAGTGTTCTAGTTAATCAAACAAATGGATTTTATCAGTGGAATGAAGCAAAATAAGTTTTTTTCTGAATAAATTACTAGAAGTGATGCCTTCCTCATAGAGCAATTGGAAGACAAGCTCATGTGCCTGTTATTTATTTCTGGCCATCCAATTCAATTATTTCAAGTCCTGCAAGGATCCAACATTTCTGAGAGTTTATTTCAAGCCAAAGCCAAGGCATTATGTTTATATTGTATGGTACGTATGTCTTGGGTTGCTTTTAAAACCTATGTGAAACATCTATTGATGATGCTATACTTACCTTTGGACCAACCAGCTTGTCTGTTGTCATTTTAGCAAAAAGCTCTGCTGTCTGAGATCGAACTTGTGGATGTGTTGAATTACAGAACATATCAAGTAAGTAGATTAATGCACCTAAAAAAGTACAGAACTGCTAATATTTCTAATTACATTGGAGCTATTAATTTTGAATGAAACAAAAAACTTGTAATAATACCACAGCAAAACAATGACAGTTGTCATACCTTTTAGCATAGCTTCTTTAACTATTTTGGTACTAGATGTCAAAGCATACAGAGTTTCAAGAACTAGCTGCCGACCTGCCAAAATTAACAAATTTGTGAAACTTTATAGTTAGCTATTTGACATAGACTAAGAGAATACAACATGGTTTGTTTAAAGTTATATATCAGGTATATAGAATTTCCTGCTTTATTTGTTTTATATAAGGCATGTGACAGGTGGATATCAATCTCCAATTTTATTTCAAAAATATACTGTTCTATTGCAACTGGAATAATTAACTTTTATGATATATCTGTCTTACGATGTTAATAATTTAACTGAATTCTTTCTGTATCTAATGTGCATCTAACTTAAGGAAGACATTATTGCTATGTGATCTATCCAAAATTCAGCAGCTGCTTTATTGTCAAAAGTATGGCATAATAATTAATCTAACAAAAATATCCCTTATGCCTTCTTTTTAATTATCTAATTAGCAGTATTTTATGAGACTTTCTAGCAAGCAGCAACACTTTGCCAACTTCGGCTGATCTGAAAAAGATAAATAGTCTACACCTGATTATTATATGGATGGAAGGCCCAAATGGAAAATAGGAGAAAAAAACCAACCATCCTGACTGAAGGTAATAGCAAAGAGTTTTCATACTGTTGCCAAGAATATAATATTCTTGAAATAACCAAGAATCTTGTTTGACCTGAGAATTATTTGACTTATAAGACTAGGTTAATATATGGTCAGTTATAGTAAGACACAACACTTGCTATTAAATCTTCTAGGAGTTAGCTTTAAAAGACAAATATATATGCCTTTCTAAATTGGGTCTGTATTATTCTTAGATAAAATAACACAAATATATTCTTCAAGACAGAATGATTTTTTTAATCTAAAAAATTCTTTTTGTATTATTTAGCTAAAGAGCAAAAAAGAGAGAACCTAAATAAATTAAAATGTGATCCACATACTTGAAGGCAATGAATGCAGGAGAGCTAGTAAGTTGGAAAGAACCATTGCTTCTGCAATATTATTTACACAATCTTGGTTATTTGTCACTATGTTCACCACCTGTAAAGAAAACAAAACTAGATTAGCAAGTTTTACCCTGGTTTGGAAGGATCTAGAACAAACATGGAATATATGTTGAAAACATAGCTACTCTGAATTTTAAAAACGAATTTTTATAGCAAGAAAAATGGCTCTTCCTCAACCATAAGAAATCTCCATTCCAACTGAATTTACATTTTTGTTTCAATTTGCTTGCTTCCTGTCTTTTAGTTCTGGGAGTGGCTGGCACTTTTCCAGAAGTTAGTATTCTGAATGGTAGGCATTAATGGTATTTGGACTTGAACCATGTCTGTTTTGTCCAGAAAACCATTTACTACTTTCAGAATCAGAATCAATACTGGCTTCATACAAAACATAACCTTGGTTCATTAATATCAGCAGTCTCCAATCTGTTGCTCTAACACAAAAGTTGTACTCCATCATACTGGAGGCACTAAGCTGATGAAGGATAAACTACAAAATATAATCAAGACTCTATAACATTTAAAAAATGGTAACAATAACCATTATTATACCTCCAGAGCCAACTGTTGCACTTGACCAGCTCCATGGACACGTAGAAGGGAAAATAACAGCTTAAAGTGACCTATGCATTCACATTCTGAACCTACAGAAATTTAAAAAAATTGATTTTAATGAATAATTTATAAAGACTTCATTAAAATTCACCTGTAATTTATTGATAAGATGTACAGTAGTGGCCAAAATTGTGGGGAAAAGTGGGAAACCTTTTGGGAAAAGTGTATTTTTTCTAAAACTAGCTAATAACATCACTTTTTTTGGAGTAGTACCATAAAACTATATATCAATGGAAAGATAATTTAATCAAGAATGTAATGCAGTAACTTTTATGAAGGATTTGCTATTAGAATAGCAGTTACAGTATAAAGAATAAAAGTAAAACATGTAGAAAAAACGAGATATACAAAAATTATCACCATAGAAAAAACCAGATATACAAAAATTATCACCATGTCAGTTAATACTTAGCTGGGTAACCTTTAGCATGAATTACGGCCTATCAACATCTTCCCATGGAGTGAACAAAGTCTTTTAGTTCTGCAGCTGTTATAATGTGAAATCAAGATTGAAGGACCCCACAAGTGAGGCCCCTCGCGGTCGACCTCTGCCCCCCTGTCAACACCGTCTGCGACCGGTCGGAGAGATAGGAGGAGAACCACCGATATACGGTGCCTCCCACTCCCAATCCCTCCAACCGGCGCAGCAGGATACCATGATCGATGGTATCGAACGCCGCTGAGAGGTCTAATAGGACCAGGGCAGAGGAATATCCCCTGTCCCTGGCCCTCCAGAGATCATCCACCAATGCGACCAAAGCTGTCTCCGTGCTGTATCCGGGTCGGAAACCGGACTGGAACGGGTCTAGATAGACGTCTTCATCCAGGTGTTGGGGCAGCTGTCGCGCCACGGCACTCTCTACAACCTTCGCAACAAAGCGAAGGTTGGAGACTGGACGATAATTACCCAAAATAGCTGGGTCCAATGAGGGCTTCTTAAGGAGGGGTCTCACCACCGCCTCTTTCAAGGCGGCAGGGAAAACCCCTTCCAACAAAGAATCCTCTGGAGCCAGCCTCGTGTCACCGCCTGAGTGGCCAGTACCAGCCAGGAAGGGCACGGGTCCAGTAAACATGTCGTGCCGTGAAGCCTCCCCAACAACCTGTCCACGTCCTCGGGAGCCACAGGGTCAAACTCATCCCAAACGTGTTCAACAAGGCGTGCCTCCTCTCCCTCGCTTGGATCATCCCACATTCGGTCCAGACCGTCCCTCAGCTGGCGATTTTATCGTATAGATAACCACTAAACTCCTCGGCTCGTCCCTGCAAGGGTCATCCCGCACCTCCTGATGTAGGAGAGAGCGGGTTACCCAAACAGGGCGGCCGGGCGGTTATCTGCCGGCGCAATGAGGGTGGAGGCGAGGCGCCTCGCTTCCCTCATTGCCACTAGGTAGGTCCTAGAATAGGTCCTAACTAGTGTCCGATCAACCGGGCGACTGGACCTCCAGGTGCTCTCTAGGCGTCTTCTCCGGCGTTTCATCTCCCTCAGCCCCTCGGAGAACCAAGGGGCCGGACGAGATCTGCGCCGGGTCAGAGGCCGCAAAGGCGCGACACGGTCCAGGGCCCCGGCCGCGGCCTGCTCCCAGGCCACGACCAGTTCCTCAGTCGTGCCGTGGGCCAGATCCTCAGGGAATGGCCCAAGCTCCGTCTGGAACCTCTCAGGGTCCATCAGGCGCCTGGGACGGAACCACCGTATAGGTTCCGTCTCCCTGCGGTGGTGAATGGCGGTTCGGAAGTCTAGGCGAAGGAGAAAATGATCCGACCATGACATTGGTTCTGTTACTAAATCATCTAATACCAGATCATTTAACCACTGTCCAGAGATATAGATCAGGTCCAGCATGCCTCCCCCTGTGTGCGTAGGGCCATCATTTACTCGAATCAGGTCCAAGGCCGTCATGGAAGCCTGGAACTCCCGAGCTGCCGTCGATGACAAGCCAACTGATGGCAAGTTGAAATCCCCCATGACTATAAGTTTGGGGGTCTCAACCGCCACAGCAGCCAGTACCTCCAACAGCTCGGGCAGGGCTGTGGTCACGCAGCAAGGAGCCAGGTACGCGATCACCAAGCCCAACTGATTCCTATAGCCCCAACGCACACAGAGGGATTCGCAGCCGGCAATCTGAGGAACAGTGGTCTCCCTCGGCTCTAGATCTTCCTTAATAACAACCGCCACCCCCCCACCCCTACCTTGGACCCTCGGCTGATGAAATGCTCGGAAGCCTGGAGGGCACATCTCCACCAGGGGGACCCCCCCCTCAGGGCCCAACCAGGTCTCCGTAATGCCCATGAGGTCCGCGGACCCCCCCTGAATAAGATCACAAATCAGGGGAGCCTTATTAACCACGGACCGGGCATTACATAACATCAGCCGAAGATCCAAGCTCTGAGGATCATGGCCACCCGAGGAACGGGTGGGGACTGAGGGGCCGGAGCACGTGATCGCTCTCAGACATCGAACACGTGCCCCCATAACTCGATACGGCCCCTCCCCCCCGCCATATCTGCCTCTCCCACTTACCGTACAGATCGAACAACCCTCTAAACCTGGAACGCCCTCCCCCCCTGCCTTCAGACAAGATGGCGTAAAGTCGCGAACTAGCACAGGGGCTGGATCCCTCCCCGACGGGTCCTCCCCCCCACCCGTCAAATCCCTCCCCCCCCTTAAAAAACCCTTATTTAAAAAACTATTTAAAAAACCCCACAAATTCTTCTTGGCCGCATGCCACCTCTCTGGGTCCCAAGACCCTTCGTTAAGGTAAGCCCTCGATAGCTTGGAGGGCCATTCCTGCGAGGCGGGGGAACCTCGCAGTCGTAATAGTTCGGCAAATGAATATCTCATGGAGAAGTTGTCCATACAATTGCGGAAAAGTGTCCATCCTTAGCCGTCGGAGATGTTATCGTCGCATCCAAAAAAAATCGCCGGGACCCACCCTTAGATAGATAACCATGTGGGTCCTAGTCCGTAGGAGTCCGTGGGACCACAAGCTGAAAAGGTCTCCCTCGCATTCCCGGTTACGCGTCCTTAATTGAAAACGACTCCGCCGGTGCCCTCATGCCGTCCCTGCCTCCCCCACTAGGCCGACAGATCAAACCTCCGTGGGGGAAACGCGATGTTCCAGTCTATGCAGGGAGGGGGCGATGTTCCTACCCCCCATTTTGACAGCCAAGGCAAAAGTCAGCAATGGGGGAGATGCGGTGTTCCAGTCCAAGCAGGGAGGGAGAGAGGAGGGGCGATGTTCCTACCCCCCATTTTGACAGCCAAGGCAAAAGTCAGCAATGGGGGAGATGCGGTGTTCCAGTCCAAGCAGGGAGGGAGGGGGGGGGGCGATGTTCCTGCCCCTCCAAGTTCTTACCCCTCCAAATTCCGTCCCAGCAAGCACAATTAGCAGCAATCCGAAACACCCGGTATCCAGCATACCACCTTCCATGCCCTCCGTCGATGTTCGGAATGCTCCTTCGTTGATATCCTTCCATGGCCCGAACGGCCGGAAAATCAGCTGAATCATGCCGGGCATCTCTTCAAACCCCCCCCCAACATGGCCGCCGCCATTCGCTGCTCCAAAACCTCTCCGGTTCCGTACTCGGCAGCCGAGAGTTCAGTGAGGCCCCAGGCCCTCACTCTCGGCGGCCGAGATGATCGTAAATGCGGGACCAGAGCGCAGGCAGCTAGGCAAGCGGCTGAACGGCATCGCGGCCCAAGGACTTCCCGACCGCCGCCTCCATGAGTTTCAAAACGCCGCCATAACGCGCATGCGCAGAAGAAAAGACCATGTAACACCGCTCCTGCGCAGACTGCACTGGCTGCCTGTGGCCTTCCGGGTGCACTTTAAGGTGTTGGTTATGACCTTTAAAGCGCTCCATGGCTTAGGACCTGGGTACTTACGGGACCGCCTGCTGTTACCACACGCCTCCCACCGACCCGTACGCTCCCATAGAGAGGGACTTCTCAGGGTGCCGTCCGCCAAACAATGTCGGCTGGCGGCCCCCAGGGGAAGGGCCTTCTCTGTGGGGGCCCCCACACTCTGGAACGAGCTTCCCCCGGGTTTACGCCAAATACCTGACCTTCGGACATTTCGTCGCGAACTCAAGACTCATCTTTTTATTCGCGCGGGGCTGGCTTAAATTGGGTTTTTAAATGTTGAATTTATTAATTTTAAACGGGGTTTTTTAGTATGGTAAATTTTAATTGCTGGGCTAATTTAATAAGTTTTTTAAATCGTATTTTAAACCTGTATATTGTATTGTCGGTTTTATTATGCCTGTACACCGCCCTGAGTCCTTCGGGAGAAGGGCGGTATAAAAATCAAATAAAATAAATAAATAAATAAATAAATAAATAAGGACTGCTTCTATTAATTGGTGTTTATTGCTGGGTTGCTTCTGATTAACAATTTTCTTTAGTCGGCTCCATAGATTTTCAATGGGGTAAGGTCTGGGCTATTCCCAGGTCATTCCAGCAGTGGAATATGATTATCTTAAAACTCCAAAAAAAGTGATGTTATTAGCCATCAAACCTCAAAAATATACTTTCCCCAAAAGGTTTCCACAATTTTGGCCACTACTGTATAATTGAGTTTGCATCTAAATTCCCAGATTTTTTTTAAATGGAGTATGTAGGTATGTGTATGTATGGATGTACACACACACACACACACACACACACACACACACACACACACACACACACACACACACACACACACCTACTTCTTAAAAAATGTCCAGCATGCCTCATTTACCTGGGTTGTGTTTTATCACATTTCTCAGAGCTTCCAGAGCCATTTCAACTGTTCTGAGTCGCTCTCCATGTTGGTTAGATTCAACTTTCCCTGTCTGAGTTATGGCCATCAACGTATGAAGATACTGGGCTTGTGACCCTATATAATCCAAAAGGCTTGCAGCAAATGCTTTTGGAAGCTGCAGAATAATACAAGAATTAAGAAGAAAATTTCAATAGGTGAATAAAAAGAAAATGTCTTTTTAAAACTTTACACGTTGAGTTAAGGCATAAACAAAATACATTTTTATAATAGACTATCATTCTTTCTTAACTTTATTAGGCAACCAAATGATTTTCATAATCTAAATAATCAAAATGGTATTTTCCAAACATTTGGAAATCCCATATATCATGCTAGTTATGGCTGATAGGAATTGAATACCAGAATTCTGGAGATTACAAAGTTACCTGTCCCCGTTCTAAAATATGTGATTCTTATAAATATTTGTTCATCAACATCTCTATTTTAAACCTAAAGACTCTTACCTCTAACTGGAATGTGGGAACTTCATTGTAAACTCTAACAAAAATCTCTCCTACAATAAGTTCTTTTGCATGATCACTGAAGACAAATTCAGATCCATAACTTTTATCACATTCACCCTTTAGAAATAAAAATATTATCTCAGAATTTGCACTTAAATGAATTATACTCTTAAAAATGATTTACTGGTTGCTGTAATGCGAAATCTTAAATGAAAATTGATTTAAAAGCAGCACAATCTCTATTATAAATATATCTGAAATTATGAAAATGATATAGGTAGTCCTTGACTTATGAATGGGTGCTTTATTGCTCATAATGCACTTAAGGACCATAAAATATTGTACAATCCCCCCCAACAGCATTTTGGGTGCTTGGCAATCAGTTCACATTTACAAGTTTGATACAGTTTTATTGATTTGTGGCAAAAAGAATGGGTTTGTATTTATGATTGTGTCATTTGCTTAACAACTATGTGATTCTGACTTATGATCCCATTATTCACTTAATGAATGCCATAAAAAGAGTTGTAAAATGGGATGTAGTCAATGGATCCTGGATTTATGACTACCACAATCAAAATTCCAGTCTCAATTGTGGTTGTAAGTCGAGGACTACCTGCAGTTGATTTCAGAATCTTACTTCCAGTTTACTTCTTAAGAGATTAGCATTGTAGACAGATAAAAACAGGAGATATGCTCATCTCTATTACTCTTGAATATAGATATTGGAAGACAAACAAAAATACCAACAAATTTAAACTATACAAGAAGTGCAGTGAAACCTCAATTTAATATATTAATTGTTCAGAAGTGGATGTATTTCCAAATGTTAGCTAATTAAATCACAAATTATGCCATTTACTTCATTTGTGCAATGACTTCATTGATTTGCATTTATGCCATGCATGTAATAATGTCATTATGCAAGTAATGAAAATTGATGTGTATGATGTCAAATTAATACAGATTTAAATGCTTCTTCCAAATGATTTTGGATGGAACCTTTTTATTATTTCAAGATGGGACAGACCAATCTGTTGCATTTAAGATTCATTTGTCTATTAAATTTCACTGTATATTAACATATCTGCGTGTGTCATTATAAAAATATCCAAAAAAACATATGACCATGTTCAACAAATTCAGATATATATTTTGTTGAGCAAAAACACTGAAAAACTCAAGATGTTTTTCACAAAGTTTTTTCATATTAAAATAATCAATATGCATTATAGCGCAGTACATATGAAAGTAATTTATTCATTCTGGAAAAAGCAGCAATCATAACCTGCATTTACACCTTACAGTATCAAACTTAATCCCCTAACATGCCATCCTAACGATTTTGAAAAAAATGCCTCACTGTTTTAATCATGCTTTCCTGCTGAGATTCCAAGAATTCAAGAAGTTCAACTCTTGTCCGATTATTCCAGATCAAGTAAGGGCTCTCTGTGTTGCTGTTGAGCATTTTCAGAATCTATATAAAAATATTAAATTAAAAAAACGTAAGATAAGAAAATAAATAGAAGATAAGAAAATTGATACTATCAACCATAGTATCCTTCGGTACCATATGCATGGGGGTAATATTGGGAATTGGAGATTACAGTGTTTCTGCTCTTTCCTCAGTGGCTGATTTTAGTCCCAGGATAAAGGAGAGGTAGATTCAGTGGTCAGTCTTCTCCTTACTCCTATTTAATATTTACATGGCGCCATTAGGAGGTGTGGTTCGGTAGATTGAAATCCACTATCATCAAATTGCAATATGCTGATTTACATCGCTACTTCAGGCTGGGTTGATGATGATCTAAAGCCCTGTCCCCTTCAACCTGGAGCAAGATGAAGTAACTGTATATTCACCACCATTCTCTGCATGATCTAGCTCATGAGAAGTAAAGGAAAGAGAAAAAGACAAATCTGTAACTTGGGTGTTCTCCTGGACGAGCAGCTCTGTTTCTTCACATAGCTTTATATTACCTTTCAAGGCAAGTCAGAAGCTTCAACTGATTCCAAATCTGGCAACTTGCGTATTGGCCAGCATTTAGACCAGTGCGGGGGTGAAATCTAAAAATTTTCCCTACTGATTGTGTGGGCGTAGCTTAATTGATGGGTGTGGCTTGGTAGTCAGGTGACTAAATGGGCATGGTCAATAATAATAAACAATAAAGGTAATAAAGTATACAAAACTTGGGAGGCACTGGTCTACCTACTTTAAAAATAGAGGCCCCAGTCTACCAATTGCCTTTTACTGAGAGGCATCAGTCTCAGAGAAGAGGATCAGCGAGGCATAGGCAGTGGTGGGGCAGGGATTTTTGCTACCAGTTCTCCGAACTACCTGCCCCCACCACTACCGGATCGCACAATCCGGTCCGAACCGGGAGCATTTCACCCCTGGACCAGTGGTAGTCAACCTGGTCCCTACCGCCCACTAGTGGGTGTTCCAGCTTTCATGGTGTGCGGTAGGGGTTTTGTCCGATACTGAAGCTCTTTCCTTTTTTTTAATTTGACTTTTTTAAAAAAATTCATAGCATTATTTAAAAACATTTTCATTAGGTTTTCATAAAATTCCCCGTGACAATTTAAATTTCTGAAAATATACTATTTGTATCGCCCGTGCATAAGTTTAGTTCACGCTATGTAAGTGAAACTAAATGGCGCTAGAGTGCGACCGCAAACAAAAGAGCCTTGTCCCAGAATGGCAAGTGCATCTCCCCACAGACCAGTGGCGGGGTAAGAAAATTTTATTACTAACAGATACAAAAGTGGGTGGTAGGTATAAAAAGGTTGATTACCCGATTTAGACTCTTTGCTGGTTATCAACAATGCAATTTAAAGTTCTGGTGCTAATTTACAAAGCCCTAAATGGCTTGAAACCCAAGTTATGTGCAGAACTCCATTCTCCCATTGGAACTGGCTGGCCAATTTGATACAGCTGAGAGAAGCCATTAGTAGTTTCTGATTTTAGGTGGTGACTAAGGCTATGGAAGTACTATTTTTCAGGGGCAATTTCAGTTCTTTGGAATGGCCTCCCAGTGGATATTAGGTCAGCTCCCATTCTCATTGCTTTCTGAAAACAGGTCAAAATGAAGTGTTTCCAGAAAGCATGTGATACATTCTTGCCTAAGTATTATAGGTTGGTTGCTTAAATGATTTGTATTCTATGTTTATTTAATTGGATTGTGTATGTTTAATGGTATATTTGTGAAACGTCAAGAATCGTTTAGGATTTTGAAAATTTATAAAATTAATAATAAATAAAAACATGAATAACTTCTTCTCACAACAGTATCTCTGATAAGCTTAATAGAGTATTAAACACATTTTGAAGATTACTGTTAGTTTTGGTTCTAAATTGTGTAATACCCTGCTTATCTTCTTTTGTGTAATCTTTAATATATACAAATGATTTTTTTTAACTTTTAATAATTCAACTCTGGTTTATTAATCTCATTTTTTATTATATGGATACTACATAAAACATATGAAACTGTCTTTGCTTTGCAGTTGCTGTATAAATTAAGAGATGTGCTGCCATAATGCAGTTATTAAGGTGTTGGATGTATGAAGACCTCTCTCAATTATAGAGCTTATTGGGTAACTTTGGGTCAAGTATATTTTCTCTCCGTCTAGCTATTTAATATATTATTCTTTTGGAGAATAAAATTAGAGGAGACTCCATTCAAGTTGCCTTTAGCTTTCAAACAGACAGACAAAAAATGAAAAAAGAAAACTTATAGTATCTTGTCATATGGGACAACTTCAACTTCAAATCATTATTGCGAATGTATGGTTTCCACTAGGAACAATTGAGCAACGTGACAGCAATGTATATATAATGTGGTACAGTCTGCAGTACATTCATTTACCATATGTAGGCACTCAAGAGCTATTTCAAATAAGTTTCATGTGGCAGACAGAAGCTGTGATGAAACTTTTAGTATTAACCAATCTCTATTAGGACGTGACCAGAAAGAACATGTGACAAATTAAAAAGGCAGGGTGAAACAAATTCCTACATTTTTCAAATATTTTGAGTAATAAGTAGAAGCTAAAATATTGAAAACTAATGGCCTGTGCAAGGTTTATTTTTCAATACTGTTATGATTGAATATTTTCATATCCTGTCACTATTAAAACTAACACATTATATATTTTAGAACATGGTTCAGTATCTTCATTAATTAAAAACAAAAACATTACTATAATAAAATGTCACACTTTTCATGTACCTCAGCAGGACTGACCACAGCAAGTTTCCTTGTAATGTAAGGGGTCAACAGGACTCCAAGACTTTTTCTGATTGCTGGATTCTCAGGTGTAGTTTGCTCTTCAGAAAGGTATCCACCAAGCCGACTCAAAGAAAGGAGACTGAGTTTGGCAAGGGTATTAGCTACTTCCTAAGTACAGAAAATACAAATAAACCATGCTTGTTATCTATTCTAATATCATCTTCTCTCTTTACAGAAAGAATATAGATGCAAAAGAAATAAAGCTTGCATCTTAACAATTCTGGTAACTGCCATTAACTCTATGCCTAGTGCTGCTATTCAGGAGAATCTTCCTAAATGAATAAATTAGAGCTTTTCTGAAGGAATAATGGAAAGGAATATGAATTGGAATGTCCCTTTTGGTGAAATTTCCATGATTCTTTGGTAAAGAGCTACATGGGAAAAAAATATGATATTGATAAGAAGGAACAGCTTCAGATCACAACCAAGACAGAGATAGCAGAAGCTTCATATATCAACCAATCTTCATAGTAAGTTATAAAACTCCTTTGCTGGTAGTATATGAGGGTTTTCAGCAGCATGATAATTTACATTTTGCTAGACTATCCTCTTTTAAGATGCTTGTGCAAAAGCTCAGGTTTCTAAATCACTGCATTTTGTGATTATCATTTGAATCTTGATTCTTCAGGAATCTTGAATTCTTCCTGATATATAATTACTGTAGATTACAAGTAGTCTCACTGAAGAACCCTAGTTGGGACTGATAACTCCATTGCTAAATGATGTGGTTGCTAACTGAAATGTCCATACAACCATTTTGCTTAGTAATAACAATACTGGCAATCCCAGTTGCAGTCATTGAGTGAATCCCTGATGGCCATTAGGTAATGATTCACCCAGATCCAAGCCATTCTTGGAATAAAGTAAGGAACTATCTCCATTTAATTCTCCTTATCCACCTATCTCTCTCCCATCTCTTGTATTACTATACTCTGCTTTGAACCAACAGAAGGAAACCACTGAGTATTGTGTTAGTTATTTATTTATTCATTTACTTATTCATTCATTCATTTGGAATGCTTCTTCAATTATTTATCTAAAATCCGCAATAAACATTCAAGGGTTTATTTAAAAAACATATTAAACAATCCTGACCAAGGATTTAAAATTAATCTGTACATTCCTAACAGCATGCTAGAAATATTTTTCAGGAAATGTAAAATGTAATATTTCATTATTTTAAAAATTAGCAGTCTATTAGCAATGCATAATGATTACCTGCTGATTAGAATCTTCACTCTTTTTAATGCCACTCTCTTCCAGTGTATAATCATAGTTAAAGAGGTAGCCTAATAAATACCACAGAACACCAGCTTGGAACAGATGTGTCTGTAGCCAATAATCCACTGCAAATGAGCTGACACATTCTACTCCGATTGAAGCCACACGTGGAATGTTCTAAGTAGGAATAAATACATTTGTTTTGGGATTTTAGTGACAGCTGCTGAAATTTAGTAGGAATTAAGAGAGCTACTAATGTAAAATGCCATAGTCCCTTGCACATTTCTGCTCCCCCCCACAAATGTATTGCTTATAGCATAATTGCTTGTATTATCGCATACTATAATATAGCATAATAGCATAACTGAAGTGCAATAAGCTAAACAGATGGTCTACTGATGCCAGAAGCTTACTATGTTCAACCAAATTAATTTAACAGGCTAAGACAAAAATATCTTCTTCACACGTTAAGAAATATGAATCTCTTTGGAATGAGATCCTCTCATAAAATTACATAGCATCCATATTCATATAGGAACTATTTTAAAAGACTTGGAGCATTAACACAGCTGCCAAGCAAGAATTTACCTTGCCATAATACAGCACTCTGCAGAGGTCCTTAATAATATTGGGCATTTCAGTAATTTTCTCTCTGCAATCTTCAAACTGAGCAGCCACACTGTAACATTTACTAATGTGTCCACATACCTATGAATAAAAAAAAAAAAAGAGTCTGATGAGCACTATAAGCTCCATTAACTTTTCAGTTTGTATCTCAATAAATGGGACTAAATTTGGATCCAACCAGTGTTTTTCTATTGAGAATAATTATCAGGTAGTTCTCGACTTACAACCATTCATTTAATGGCCATTCAAAGTTACAGGAAGACACTGAAAAAAGTGATTTATGACCATTTTTTACAAATATGACGGTTGTGCAGCATCCTGATGGTTACATGGTCAGAATTCAGATGCTTGGTAACTGGCTCATATTTATGACTGTTGCAATGTCCTGGCTCATTTGATCACATTTTATGATCTTCTGACAAGCAAAGTCATTGAGGAAACCAAATTCACTCAACAACCGTGTTACTAATTGAACAACAACGGTTATTCATTTAATAAGTCTAATAAGAAAGGTTGTAAAATAGGCAAAATTGACTTAACTGTCTTGCTTAGCAACAGAAATTTTAGGCTTGAGATTGTAAGTCAAGGACCACTTATACATTACTTATATATTTATATATTATTAGTTACCTGCATCCTGGTTTTCATTTGAGGCTTAAAGGAGTGAACTGATCACTTTTTACTTAAATTTTCTCTATCCCTGCCCCTTTTAATAGTTGCCTGGCTTGTAGAAATGTAGTTATGTGATTTTTTTTCAATAATTATTTTCATATTTAAAAATGCCTTTTTCTTAGGGCCTTTCATCATTTAGAAGGTCTTGATCAAGGTCTTATTTGGAATAAGACAGTCACAACTTTGATTTTCTATAGAATGATTTTGCAGTCCAAAGAAACTATAAAGATCAATCAGACTAATATCAATACCAGAGAAATTTCTGGAAAAAAATAATAAAACAACAAATCTGCCAACACTTAGAGGCAAGCAAAATTATAAGCAAAAATCATAAGGTCTGTCAGATATTCTTTGACAATTAGTGTGCTATTGCATTCTTTGACAAACTGACTAGCAAACACTGACTAGTGTTTGGACTTTAGTAAGGTATTTAACAAAATGGATCACAACTTGCTACTTGGTAAAATAAAAAAAATTGTGGAATAAATAGCATCACCACCAGATGGATTAATAACTGGCTGACCAGCCATACTCTATGTCTAGTCCTAAATGGAATTACATCTACAGAGGGATGTATGCAGTGGGGTACCCCAAGGTCTTAGGCTCAGTACTCTTCATAAATGATTTAGATGAGGGGATAGAAGGGAAACTCATCAAATTTGCAGATGACACCAAACTGGTGGTAATACCCAATACTTTATAAGATAATCTCAAGATCCAGAATGGCCTTGAGATTGGAACATTGGGCCAAACCCAACAAAATGAAATTCAGTGGTGAGAAAAGTAATGTTTTACACTTAGGCAAGAAAAACCAAATGCATGGGTATAGAATAGGTGGTACCTAGCTCAACAGCAGTAACTGTGACAGAGATCTGAGAGTTCTAGTGGAAAACCACTTAAACATGAGCCAGCAGTGTGCTGTAGTCACAAAAAAAAGCCAATGCAGCGCTAGACTGGATTAACAGAGGGATAGAATCCAGATCACATGAAGAGTTAGTACCATTTTATAATGGCTTGGTAAGACAACCCTTGAATACTGCATCCAATTCTGATTGACACAATACAAAAAAGATGTTGAGACTCTAGAAAGAGTTCAGAGAAGAGCAACAAAGATGATTAGGGGGGCTGGAACCTAAAACATTGGGTTGAGTAACTGGATATGTCTATGTCTTAAACATTGGGAGACTACAATTATGTCACCTCTATCTTCATTAGAGGAAGATAGAGGGTTGCCACAAATAAGAGAGAGTCAATCTATTTCCCAAACCATCTGAAGGCAGGACAAAATACAATGAATGGAAATTTACTAAAGGGAGATCCAATCGAAAACTAAGGAGAAATTTTCTGACAGTGAGAACAATTAATCACTGAAATGACTTAACTTCAGAAGTTGTTGATGCTCCATTACTGGAGGTTTTAAGAAGAGACTGGACAGCCATTTGTCTGACTTGATATTGGATCTCCTGGTTGAGTAGGGGGTTGGACTAAAAGACCTCCAAGGTGCTATTGGCTTATGTTTATTTGTATTGTGTTTTAACATGCTGCTATCTACTTAGAGTTCCTTCAGTGAGTTGGGCAGTCATACAAATGAAATAATAATAGTAATTACAAAGAATGGTATTGGCGCTTGAGCAAAATGGACTGCCGTTCTAATTTATCTTTGCAATTTCCTGTATAGTTAGTGTGTGCATGATAGGATTTCTATCATGCACACACTGTGCATGATAGGATTTATTTAAGAATTACCTGGACTGACATATCCTCTGGCTTACTAGAACGTGTTAGGACTGCAACACAACGATTAAAAGCTTCTTGCAAAACCTGTAAGAATGGATGACATTTGTTCTGTAGATTGCCAAATGGAAAATTATCAAAAGTTGGTCATAGAAAGCTATGTATACCAACTCTGAACAATATTTTTAAGATATAATACAGATATAGACAACCTAATATTTCCATACCAAATCCCATTAATTTCAGCCAGCAGCAGAAGGGCACGGATTTAAGGCAGATGAAGAAGTCTGTAACACTTGAAGGCACTATGATATCTATTCCTGCTACAAGCTGAAATTTAATAGCTTAATTAATTTATTTGTTCATAATACATTTCTAGTATTCTACAATGTGAAATCAAAACAGCAGAGTTTTAAAACCTCTTCTGTTTGTACAAACTCAAAGGCAGTTTTATATTTGAAACTTTGTATTTATAATAACATTGTGCCTGTAAGAGCAAATTAAAATTCCTGAAAATATTTAGTAATAATCATTCTTAAAATCCATTCTCCCCTTTGTAGAATATAATACAACAAAAATTTCTATTAGTAAATTTGAATATACCTCTATTCCATTCTCTCTCCTTAGTTCTTCTGCATTAAGTGCTGAACAATTGACTGTGTAGAAGGCTAATTCTGCAGCAGCTGGCAATAGAGGAGACTCTTTGGAAAACAAGTGGTTATCTGAAGTTTCTATTATGATTGTCTTAATCAACATTGGATAGCCTGCATATTTATATGGCTTCAAATCTGTAAAGGAACAGAATGTCAGAAATCAATATCTGCAATGAAATCTCTGAAGTTAGGATTCAGTTATTCTATGCCACAAGTTATGATTTTTAAAATACTCCTGCTATTAATATTTTAGAAGTGTCTTTGAATCCCACTGAGAACCCTAACATGTAATACCTTTTGCTGGCGTTTCTTTTCTAAAACAGCAACAAAGATATTTCCTCATAAACGTTCATAATTAAAACTAAAGAAAGTTAATAAACATATAGAATTATCTGGAATTCATTGTTCTTTATGTTACATCAAAATATTTTACATACACAAAGTTGGAGATAACACTAAAGATCTCTAATAGCTCAACAAGTTTCTCAAGCAAGAATATGGTTGAAACATATTGCTTTGGAGAAGAGTAAACTAGAATTACTTCTAAAAATATAGAAGTTGCCCTTCTGTTTTAGACATAGAATAACTGAGTTGGAAGGGACCTTGGAGGTCTTCTAGTCCAAACCCCTGCCCAGGCAGGAAACCCTACACCATTTCAGACAAATGGTTATCCAATCTCTTCTTAAAAACTTCCAGTGTTGAGCATTTACAATTTCTGGAGGCAAGTTGTTCCACTAATTAATTGTTCTAACTGTCAAGAAATTTCTCCTTATTTGCTTCTGTCCTTGATTAGTTTCCACCTATTGGTTTCTTGTCCTACTATCAGGCGCTCTTGTCCTATTCTCCAGGCGCTCTGGAGAATAGCTTGACTCCCTCTTCTTTGTGGCAACCCGATATCAGAACACTGCTATCATGTCAACCCTAGTCTTCTTTTTCCTCAGACTAGACATACTCAGTCCCAGCAACTATTCTTTATATGTTTTAGCCTCCAGTCCCCTAGTCATTGTTGTTGCTCTTTTCTGCATTCTTTCTAGAGTCTCCATACCTTTTTTACATTGTGGTGACCAAAACAGGATGCGGTTTCCAAGTGTGGCCTTACTAAGGCCTTATAAAGTGATATTAACACTTCACATGATCCTGATTCTATCCCTCTATTTATGCAGCCTAGAACTGTGATGGCTTTTTTGGCATCTGCAGCACACTCCTGACTCATATTTAAATGATTGTCCACTAGGACACCAAGATCTGTTTCACAAGTACTACTATTGAGTGAGGTACCACATATACTGTACCTGTGCATTTTATTTTTCTTGCCTAATGTAGAACCTTACTTTTTTCACCATTGAATTCCATTTTATTAGATAGTGCCCAATGTTCAAGTCTGTTAAGATGCTTCTGTATCTTAAGCCTATTTTCTGGAGTGTTGACTATTCCTACTAGATTTGTGTCGTCTGCAAATTTGATGAGTTCCTGATATATCCCCTCATCCAAATCATTGATGAAGATGTTGAAGAGTACTGGGCCTAAAACAGAACCTTGGGATACCCCACTGCATACTTCCCTTCATGTAGATGTGGTTCCATTGAGGACTACACATTGAGCGCAGTTGATAAGCCAGTTACAAATCCATCTGGTGGTGATAATTTTTCTATTTTATCAAGTATCAAATATTTTATCAAGTTTTACAATCAATTATTTTTCCTTTATATCAAGCTTCACATTTTCTAACAAATTCCTTCTCTTTTTTGGAGAGAAATGCATTTAATATAATATTCTGACACTAAAATATTTTAATAAACTGCATGGATATATTTTTCACTATTTTTAGTTTGATATATTCATTTGGAACTGTATATTAAGCTTTATTCATTAACTACAGGATGAGAATCTACCAAACACGTTGAAACTCCAACAATTTTGCTTATATACAGTTGTTTATAATTCCTAAGGATTGTAGTATTCTAGCATTGAAGTTCTTTAATAACTGTGGGAGTATATATTTGCTAAATTTTTACTGTCTAATATATTGGTTACTAGATCTAATTACCTTCTCTGTGTCTGTTAAAAAGGATACTCTGAGTTTTCAAAATCAGAATTATATTCTCAGGATCTGGACCATCAACAATTTTAGAGGACTTTGTGCAGAGAAACTCATATCCTTTATTGACCTTTTCAAACATATCCTGTTGTTTAAAAAAAGGATAAAAAATGTATATAAATACTATCTGAAGATGAATTTAATAATGTCGCAAAAGAAGTAAGTTTTTTAGAAGTATACATAGCACATAATTTTCAGTAATGCTGTTCCTTCTATTTTTAATTATACAATCTATTATTCGATCAAAAAACTTGCAATATGCAAATACTAAATACAGTACATGCTACAGCATAACTCAGAACTTGTCCACAATTTGATTGCCTGATACCAGAAATAATTAGGATTTCTAAGGGCAGTAATAAACTAATCTTAACTCTGACAATATTTAGCCTTTACTCACACTCCTCTCACCTTAAATTTAATCTCTCTATGCTTGTCCTGCTGCAGTTTGAAAGACACTCTTCCTCAAATGTTAGGTGGAGATCTTTCCTTCCTTACAGATAAGCTCCAGCAATTTACCGGACACATCACAGAGAAAGGAACGCCCTTCAACTGAGTTAGAGCTTGCCAGCAGCTCTAATTATTGCATTTTGCAACTTTTCCAGCAAAAGAACGCCCACTAAATAAATTGGATTTGGACTTATGATCACGTGATTTGCCTAACAATCACTATGTGGAGGGACATGGCCAGCATCGCGGTGGTACAGCATGGAATTCCGGGGCTCTGGAAAAACGCAAATATCCCAGCCATTCCAGGGGATCCCCAGCGATCATAGCTATTCTGTAGGGACTATGAAGAACGGAGGCGCAGGCTGGCACGAACTGGAAAGTCGCAAGTTCTCTGAAGTGCCAGCATCAGCCTCCAACCCAGCGGTGAGGGAAGACAGCCATTAGGAGCTGTCAAAAGCCAGGGCGGCCACACAAAAGAAGAAAAGAAAAAAGAACGAGGCAATCATCTGGGTGAGAAATTGAGATCTTGTAAACAAGATTTCTTTTACATATTTAACTCCTGAACTTTTAAAAACATTTCTTTGAGAAATATGGCAAAGAGGAGAGGGCAGGGAGTGGAATAAGGCTACCTCCCCATTTCTGGAACAGTAGCGAAGCAGAAACCTTTAATAAAGACTAATTATTGAAAACTGAAAAATCAATTTAATGAATTGAAACCAGATTGGACAAAGAGATTTTGTTTGGCTGATTAATTGTATTTTGAAAATTTGAGTTTTGCAACGTAAAGTTGAAAGAAGAAAAGTATATTGATATTTTAAAGATTATTTTAAATGAATTGCAGTGCCATTTAGTGGTGACAGAGAAAATTAAATGAACATACTGAATAAAGGAGAAGATGAGAATGGAATGACCTTGGACAATGTTTTGGAAACTGGCAAGAAGATTTTGATAAGAAGTGGTCTTGTGATTTTGTAACAGAAGGAGGGGGGAAAATGAAAGCTTTTGTAAACTATTAGGATTGAGCTATCTGTTGCTTTTTTTTTTTCCTTTCGCCTGATGGATTTAAAGATTTTGGAATAGTGGAATTTTGGGATATTTTTTTTTTCTTTCTGCTCTTCTTTTTTCTTTTCTCTTCTGGTTCTTTCTTCCTGGATTTAAATTTTCATGATTGGTATGGTTTTCGACTTTCCCCCCCCCATTTTTGTTAAATTTTCTTCGGAGATCATATTTTACACTTTTTCTAATTGTTTATTGTTTGATTGGACCTTTTGAGTGAATACCTTGAGTTTGGAATTTTTTATTGGTGAATTTTTATTTTTGTTTTGATCTGTTTTTTTTTTCTTTTCTCCTTTTTTCATTTTTTCCTCTTTGGCTTTTTGGATTGTTTCTGGTTTGTTTTTGGTTTTTTGTTTCTCTCTGACATAGCTGTCCTACCTTTTTTTTATATGGATTAAACCTATGTGGATTAGGGTATCAAAAACCTGAAGAGCTTGATTGATTTTGGAGCAGATCTGGAATTTGAATTTGGAATTTAAATAAAGGGATAGCTGGAACCCAAGAATTGGATTATTTGGATTACAAATTGGGTGGTGTGATTTGAAGAGACAAGATGAAGAAAACAACACATCTATCATCACCATCAATATCAACAGCATCGGGTGTCATAGGGCAAAAGACCAGGACCAGATGGACTACCTGTAGAACTATATAAAGAACTCAAGATGTACTAAGCGATAAAATATTACAAGTATTTAATGATTTATTAATAGAAGCCAAGTTCTGAACTCATGGATGGAGGCATATGTAACTCTTATACCAAACAAAGAAACAGATTTACAACAAATAAAGAATTATACACCAATTTCACTATTAAACACAGATTACAAAATATTTGCATCAGTTATGGTGGAAAGATTTAAGAGGTTGCAAAATGAATTTATACATTCAGATCAAAATGGTTTTTTGCCTAAAAGACAAATTAAAGACAATATACGAATCATATTGGATACATTGGAATATTTAATGCTCATTCAGAGAAACAAATGATATTGTTATTTTTAGATGCACAGAAGGCATTTGATAACGTGAATTGGCAATTTATGACCACAAAATTACAAAAGATGGATTTTGGGGATAGATTTATTAATATAATTAAGACTACATATAAAGACCAATCGGCAAAGTTAATAATAAATGGTGAAATGACAGAAAAAGTAGATATCAGAAAAGGAACTAGACGAGAATGTCCATTATCTCCATTATTATTCATCTTGACACTATAAATTTTAAACAGAAAAATAAGACAAGATAAAGAAATAAAAGGAATGAAAATTAAAAGACAAAAATATAAGCTACAAGCATTTGTGGTTGATTTAGTATTCATTATGGAAGAACCAACAGAAACGGGCACAAAGCTAATGGAGCAAATAGAGAAATATGGAGAAGTAGTTGGTTTGAAAATAAATAAAGACAAGACAAAAATTATAGTTAAAAATATGAGAAAAAAACAAAAGAAGCAACTAATGGAGGTTAGATATTCAAATAGTGGAGAAAGTGAAATATCTGGGCATCCAATTAACCTCAAGATTACAGTGAAGGAAGATAACTACTATAAATTGAGAAATCAAATTGAAATAGACTTGGAAAAATGGAAAAATCTGCAACTATCAATGAAAAGAATAGCATTAATCAAAATGAATGTGTTGCTGAGAATTTTGGTTTTTTTTTCAAACAATTCCGATAAAATTGGAGAAGAAATATTTTGAGAGTTTGAATAAAATGATGTGGAAATATATATGGCAAGAGAAGAAAGCAAGAATTAATATGAAATTGCTTCAAGATTCTAGGACTAGAGGAGGAAATGGTCTACCAAATTGGAAATTTATCACAAAGCGGCGATGTTAACTTGGGTTAAAGAATGGATTCTACTGAGAAATATAAGACTTTGGAAGAACATGATTTGCAACTAGGCTGGTATGCCTTCTTATGGTATGGAAAAAATATGATACTTCCAAAGACATTGTGTAAGAAATGGTTTGTTAACAGTATGGGAGAGAGTGAAAGAAAAACATTATATGGATATACCAACGTGACTTTCACAATATTGCTTGACTATTGACTATTGCTTGACATAGTGTAAGCCGCACTGAGTCTTCGGAGAAGGGCGGGATATAAATGCAAAAAAAATTAAATAAATAAAAATAGAAGTGTTGATCATATTAATCCAAATATGATTAATATGGACAATATTGTAAGGTATAAGGACATTTTAACAGAGAAGGGAGACTAAAACAGAAACAAGATCTAGAAAAACAAGGAATTGAGACTGATTGGTACACAAGACTGCAGATACAATCAAGATATGATAAAGATTTGAAACAACATGGTTTTAATTTGGGGAAATAGAGTTGGATCAGATAATGACTGGAAAGGATGAAAAATGATTAAAAGACTGTATAATTACTTATTGGAAATTAGATTAGAAGATGAAGAAGTAAAAGAAACAATAACATGGGCAAATTTTTTTGGTTATGCAATAGAATTAGAGAAATGGCAACAACTATGGGAAAGGAATTATAAATTGATAATGGCAACTGCATATAAAGAAAATTTATATAAAATGTTTTATAGATGGCACATGCCACCAGAAAGGCTAGCAAAAATGTTTAAAGATAAACCAGCTAAATGTTGGAAATGTTCTCATTTGCCGGGATCATATTATCATATGTGGTGGTCATGTACAGAAGCAAAAAATTATTGGTTTAGAATACAGACATGGTTAAAGGAAATGTTACATAAACCTATAGAATTAAAGCCAGAGATTTTTTTATTGGATATTTTGCCAGAAAGATATAGCAAAGAAGATATGTATTTAATTACATTTAATTTTTGAGATCTTTATGGCTGGGATTGGCCCTATTTGGGCTATTGGGGAGAGGGGTAAGACTTGCTTGGGGACAGAGGAGGTCATGTGCCACGACCGATGCACCCCCACCCCCGTTCCAGGATGTTTGGATGAGGCATGGGCAGACTGCCATCTAGACTGTCCTTTTTGTTTTTGTTTTCCATCTGAAGCCCATCCTCATTTTGGACTACCATCATATTATGACATCTCTGCCACTCGGAGATGGACCCTTCTTATTGCCGATTTTTATTTTTTATCTGTTTATCTTCAGTTGTTATGCGCTATTCGTCTTGTGAACTCTTGCGCCTGCGAGGTGCCCCCGCCTCGCAGGAATGGCCCGCCTCGTTATCAAGGGCCGGCCTCCATGACGGGTCTTGGGACCCACAGAGGTGGCATGCAAAAGAAGAGCTTGTGGGGTTTTTAGAGAGGGAATTTTAAGGGTGGGAGGGTAAGGCGGGTAATGGGGTAACCCGTCGGGTAGGGGCCAGTTCCTGCACATGCTCATGGCGGTTTTTCTATCAGGTTCGGAGGTTATGGGGAGGAGTGTGTTCCTATTTGTGAGGGTGGTTCTATCGACACGGTAAGTGGGAGAGGCAGGTATGGCGAAGCGAGGGTCATATCAAGTTTCGGGAGCGCGTGCTCGATGTCTGAAAGCGATCACGCTCCGACCCTTGGACTTTTCCGTTCCCGGATGGTCAGGATCCTCAGAGCTTGGGCCTTGGTTGATGTTGTGCAATGCCCGGTCCGTGGTGAACAAAGCCCCCCTTGTCTGTGATCTTATACAGGGGGGTTCCGCGGACCTTATGGGCATTACGGAGACCTGGTTGGGCACTGAAGGGGGCGTGCCCCTTGTTGAGATGTGCCCGCCGGGTTTCCGTGCATTCCATCAGCCGAGGGCCCAGGGTAGGGGTGGGGGGGTGGCGGTTGTGATTAGAGAGAGTCTAGAGCCGAGGGAGACCACTGTACCTCAGATTGCCGGGTGCGAATCCCTCTTTGTGAGATGGGGTCGTAGGTGTCAGATGGGTTTGCTGATCACGTACCTGGCTCCTTGCTGCGTGACAGCTGCCCTGCCCGAGCTCCTGGAGGTGCTGGCTGGGGTGGCAGTTGAGACCCCCAGACTTTTAGTCATGGGGGACTTTAACTTGCCATCTTCCGGCTCATCATCGACGGCAGCTCGGGAGTTCACGGCTTCCATGACGGCCTTGGACCTGACCCAAGTAGTTGATGGCCCTACTCACATTGGGGGTGGCACTCTGGATTTGATTTTTCTCTCTGGTCAGTGGTTGAGAGATCTGGACTTAAAGGAAATAGTCATTGAACCTTTGTCATGGTCAGATCACTCTCTTCTTCGCCTGGACTTTCTGACCGCCATTCACCACCGCAGGGAGGCGGAGCCGATACGTTGGTTCCGCCCCAGGCGCCTGATGGACCCGGATGGGTTCCGGACGGAGCTTGGGCCATTTCCTGAGGGTCTGGCTCACGGCTCGGCTGAGGAACTTGTTGCGGCCTGGGAACGGGCGCGGCGGGGCCTTAGACCGTGTTGTGCCTTTGCGGCCTCTGACCCGGCGCAGGTCCCAACCGGCTCCTTGGTTCTCCGAGGAGCTGAGAGGATGAAGCGCCGGAGAAGACGCCTAGAGAGTTCCTGGAGGTCTAGCCGTTCGAAGCTGATCGACACTAGTGAAGTCCTATACTAGGACTTACCTAGTGGCATTGAGGAAGCGAGGCGTAGCTCGCCTCCTCCTCATTGCATCGGCAGATAACCGCCCAGCCGCCCTGTTTGGGTGACTCGCTCCTCCTACACCAGGGGAGCGGGATGACCCGCTGCAGGGACGTGCTGAGGAGTTTAACGTTATCTATACGATAAAATCGTTCAGCTTCGGGATGGTCTGGACCAAGATTGCAGTGACGCGGGTGAGATGCTCGAGGTGGTCTTGGTGACATTGTTTGGGATGAGTTTGACCCTGTGGCTCCGAGGACATGGACAGGTTGTTGGGTAGGTTGAATGCCACCACGTGTTTACTGGACCCGTGCCCCTCTTGGCTGGTGCTGGCCACTCGAGAGGTGACACGAGGCTGGCTCAGGCGATTCGACCGCTTCTTTGGTGGAGGTGTCTTCCGGCCGCCTTGAAAGAGGCGGTGGTGAGGCCCTCCTTAAGAAGCCGTCCCTGGACCCGGCTGTTTTAGGTAATTATCGTCCGGTCTCCAACCCGCCGCGGTGAAGGTTGTAGAGAGTATGGTGGCATATCAATTTACCTTGCACCTGGATGAAACTGTCTATCTAGACCCGTTCCAGTCCGGTTTTCGGCCCGGTTACAGCACGGAGACAGCTTTGGTCGCGTTGGTGGATGATCTCTGGAGGGCCAGGGATAGGGGTTGCTCCTCTGCCCTGGTCCTATTAGACCTCTCAGCGGCCTTCGATACCATCGACCATGGTATCCTGCTGCGCGGTTGGAGGGATTGGGAGTGGGAGGCACCGTTTATCGGTGGTTCTCCTCCTATCTCTCCGACCGTCGCAGTCGGTGTTGACGGGGGCAGAGGTCGGCCCGAGGCGCCTCACTTGTGGGGTGCCGCAGGGGTCGATCCTCTCGCCCCTTCTGTTTAACATCTACATGAAGCCGCTGGGTGAGATCATCAGTGGTTTCGGTGTGAAGTACCAGCTGTATGCGGATGATACCCAGCTGTACTTTTCTACACCGGAACACCCCAACGAAGCTCTCGAAGCGCTGTCCCGGTGCCTGGAGGCCGTACGGGTCTGGATGGGGAGAAATAGGCTCAAGCTCAATCCCTCCAAGACAGAGTGGCTGTGGATGCCAGCATCCCGGTACAGTCAGCTAAATCCGCGGCTGACCATCGGTGGCGAGTCATTGGCCCCGATGGAAAGGGTCCGCAACTTAGGCGTCCTCCTGGATGAACGGCTGTCTTTAGAAGATCATTTGATGGCCGTCTCCAGGAGAGCGTTCTACCAGGTTCGCCTGGTACGCCAGTTGCGCCCCTTTCTGGACCGGGATGCCCTATGCACGGTCACTCACGCACTCGTGACGTCTCGCCTGGATTACTGCAATGCTCTCTACATGGGGCTCCCCTTGAAGGGCATCCGGAGGCTGCAGTTAGTCCAGAATGCGGCTGCGCGGGTGATAGCTGGAGCCCCTCGTGGCTCCCGTATAACACCCATCCTGCGCAGACTGCACTGGCTACCTGTGGCTTTCCGGGTGCGCTTCAAGGTGTTGGTGACCACCTTTAAAGCGCTCCATGGCATTGGGCCGGGTTACTTACGGGACCGCCTACTGCTACCGAATATCTCTCACCGACCCGTGCGCTCTCACAGAGAGGGTCTCCTCAGGGTGCCGTCAGCGCGGCAATGTCGTGTGGCGACACCCAGGAAGGGCCTTCTCTGTGGGGCTCCCACCCTCTGGAATGAACTACCCCGGACTTCGTCAGCTTTCGGACCTCCGGACCTTCCGCCGCGGGCTTAAAACATATTTATTTAACTGTGCAGGACTGAGCTAGATTTTAAATTACTGGTTTTAAATTGGGTTTTATTCTACATTTTTAATTCTAAATTAACGGGCTTTTTAGAATAAGTTTTTTAATTGTTTTTATATTGTATTTATATGTTTTTAAATGCCTGTACACCGCCCTGAGTCCTTCGGGAGATAGGGCGGTATATAAATTTGATCAATAAATAAATAAAATAAATAAATAAAATTATACACGTAATAACAGCAGCAAGACTTGCATTTGCGCAAAATTGGAAGACAGAGAAAATCCCATCAGAAGGTGAAGTAATAAAAAAGATTCTAGACTGTGCGGAAATGAATAGATTAATTCTAAGAATAAAAGATAAAGAGGAATCAGTGTATTTCAAGACATGTTAAAGATTCTATGTATGGTTAGAAAAGAGATATGGGCTAGATGGAAAGAAGATCAGAAAATTGGTGTTATTCAAAATGAAGAAAATTTGGTTAAACAAATTAGAAATCAAACCCAGGGGCATATAAAGGGATTGTATAATGTGTTGATAGAAATAGATTCTGAAAGAGATTTAATAAAGGATTGTATGATAAAATGGGCACAGAATATTCAGGAACCAATAATGTTGGAAGCATGGGAAAAATTTGGGTTAGAAATGTTAAATTCACGCAAGCGCAGAATTTAAGGGAAAATTTTTATAAGATATTTTATAGATGGCATTTAGATCCTAAGAAATTATCATGTATGTATCCAGATATGCAAGCGAAATGTTGGAGATGTAATTGTGATGATGCTACATATTTTCATGTATGGTGGACTTGTAAGAAAATTAAGTCTTTCTGGATAAGAATTTGGTGGATTATGCAGAGTGTTCTGAAGAAGAAGATAAAGTTCCTACCACAATTTTTCCTTTTGGGAATAACAACAGACTGTACAGTGATTGAGACTAAATTGATTTTGAACTTAATAACAGCAGCAAGACTGCTGATTGGACAATTTGGAAGAAAAAAGAATTACCCACAATAGAAGAATGGATATTGAGAGTTTCCAATTTGGCTGAGATGGCTAAAATCTCAGCCTTCTTGAAAGACAGTATTCAAGAAAAATATCTAAATGAATGGAAGAATTGGATTGATTATATTCAAAACAGATATCAGATTAAGAAATTTCAGATTGCCTTTGAATGAAGGACGTTGTTTTTGATTTTAATGGAAGAAGTCAGGTTATGTGAGAGAGAAGGATTATAATTGTGTTAGATTTTAAAATTTTAATGTATGACTGTTTGTTTATTGAACTATACCTTGTGTTTGCTCTGGGAAGTCGGGGGGCAGGGGGGTTTTGGAGGGGGAAGGAGGGGAGGGGGAGGAAGGAAAATTTAATTGTTCTTGTAAAACTTTTTCAATAAAAAAAAGAAAAAAAAGAAAAGAGATATGAATAAAAGATGATAGATAAACAATTTAAATAAACAGAAAGCTAAATGAGGGAAATGACAAAAAAGAAATAAAAATCCAGATAACGCCAGAGTAAACGGAAAAGGGGGATGGGGGGAAAGAAAGAAGATTATAAATATAAATGTACAATTATGAATTGATAGATTGGGTAAAATGGAAAAGAAATTGAAAAGAAAATATATATTACTAGAAACTCAGAGTTGCTTGGATACCAAATAAGGGAAATATTGTATAACAAAGAAGAAAGAAAGGAGAGAGGAGGAGAGGGAGGGAGAGGAATGGAAGAAAGGGGAAGGAGAGGAAGAAAGGATAGGAGTCAAGAGTAGGCGAGAAGATGAGAAAGGGAGAAAAGAGGGGAGGAGTGGGGGAGAGGAAGGGGAAGTAGGAAAGAGGAAGGAGAGGAGGAGGAGGGAAGTAGGAGAGGAGAGGACAGAGGGAGGGGAAAGAGAAGGTTTGTTGTGAAAGGAGTGGAAAGAAAGGCTAGAAGAGCAACCTCAAATGTAATTAAAATATCTTATTTTTATGCTTTCTTCATAAAAGTATGTATATGTATGATTAATTAAGGACAAGAAAATATACATTTACAACTTGTGTATAGGAAATAAAAAATTAAACCTTTACCAAAAAAAACAATCACTCACTGACTCGCTTAGTAAAAACAGTTGTAAAATTGTATCACGGTGATTCAACTGATGACTGCAACAACTATGGCCAAAGTCCCAGACTCAATTGTGGTTATAAGTTAAGGATTACCTATAAGAAAATATTTTCAGGAACACTTGACCACATGAAAGAAAGAATTGCCCGTTACTTTCTTGGAACACAAATATGGAAGGGCACAGCTGCAAGGAAATTATTCAGCACAGAAATGACAACTTCAGTTCAGATTGGATTTCTTTAAGTTAGCTTAGAGTCAAGTCAGCCTAAGCATAGGACAGGAAACCTTAAATGTGAATGTGTATTCATATTTTCAGTGTGACTAACTGACCTACTACAGATTCTCCATAGCGCCATCCTCCTTCCTAATTCATAAATCTTTATTTATAATATTACTTAATTAAGAATATTTAGAAACTTGTTAAGTGATTTTATAATTTCAGATCTGGCCTTATAAATGTTAGTTAATATGGATTTTGGATGAAAGAGAGATCAAACAAAGGAATGCATATATTAATGTATTCTATTTTGTAAAGTAAGTGGGAAAGCTTAACATACTAAAGGTTCTGTACTGGATTAAGATACAACATTTTCTCTAAGCATCACGGATATTTAATATAAGACACTCACCCGACCTTCTGGATTCTTGTCAGGGTGGTATTTCTGAGCTAGTTTAAAATAAGCTTTCCTGATCTTGCTTTCATCGTGTCTATAAAGTACAGAAAATATTATATGTATTACTACAATTCAAAAGTCTTGTTAGTCAGAAGAAAAACCGCATTTGTAGTGACCTTTTGCATCTATAACATTAAATTTTAATTTTGGCAACAGCGTCTTTGAAATAGTTGATCTGATCCACTCAAATTATACATTTTGTATAACATCCAAGTCTGTATAATTTAAGCCTTTATTTCAATTATATTTTATATAATTATATTTTATAACTAGAAACTTACAGCCCTTGACCCTTTGGTAGATTCAGAACTTCATAAGCATCGTCTATGGACATTGTAGGTGCCTTCTTTTCAACCTCCTTCTTCCAGGTTTCTAGAGTATCTTTTAAGAGTTTAACCTGAATATAGAAGATGTCTATTTAGCTTTTTCATGTAAGGGCCTTTTATGTAGTATTCACTCTTCTAATATTGCTATCTATAGATGATAGCTATACTCAGGGGTGAAATCTAAACATTTTCCCTACGGGTTCTGTGGGTGTGGCTTAATTGGTGGGTGTTGCTTGGTGGTCAGGTGACTGAATGGGAATGGTCAATAATAATAAATAATAAAAATAATAAAGTATACAAAATTTGGGAGGCACTGGTCCACCTTCTTTAAAAATAGAGGCCCCGGTCTACCAATTGCCTTTTATTGAGAGGCCCCGGTCTACCAACTGCCTTTTACTGAGAGGCCCCGGTCTACCAACTGTCTTTTTTTCGGCAGGTACCGGTCTACCTTCTCTAAAAATAGAGGCACTGGTCTACTAGCTGCCTACAGCGCTGATCAGCTATAGTGCGGTCCTTTGAAATGTCGCGGGAGTCATTTAAGGCCGTTTGCAGCTATATCACCACCAAGTGCTTCAGGGACAAAGAGGTACAGCGAGGCATGGGCAGTGGGGGGGGGGGCCAGGAATTTTTGCTACCAATTCTCCGAACTACCTGCCCCATCGCTACCGGATCGTGTGATCCTGTCTGAACCGGGAGCATTTCACCCCTGGCTATACTTAACAAATTTGGGATGGTGGAGCATATGGACCATAACAGGCAGGGTGATAGTAGCAAATGGATGGGACTAGGTTTGGGGGAGAGGGTTCTTCTTAAAAATTCCTTACTTTTCATATCTTCAGAATGATGGTGCTATGGTGCTAATTTTTGATAACATGGTCACAAAAGCTCTTTCAAAGAGTTATTTTCAAGAAGAATAGAGAGGAAAAAATTATCTTATTTTTCCTTGTATTATTTTTTACAAATTTGAAAGAACAATGTCAACTAATTTAAATTAAACATATAAACATTTATGTCACAATTGGAGCATGATCAGCCTGACAGCCATGAAGATAGGGATCTCATGTTTCTTGGAATACTTCCATATATTTCTTAAGTCCACAATGTTAGAAACTAGGAAGATGACCACAAATTGACTTACAGGATCTTTAATTGGCCAATCAGGAAACCGAAACTTATCACAAAGATGTCTGAGGTAATAAATACTGCAAAACAGCTCATTTTCCAGTTGAGGATAACTGATAACTGGTATGGGGCAGTACTGGTAAAGTGCTCTTGTATTACTTTGAAGACGTGGGGTGAAGTCAGCAAGGTGTGCTGCTATCTTCTCTATCATTAGGCGCCTGCAAATTGCAAATATCTCTTTAATCAAAGAAACATTAACATTCTTTCAGGCACTGATTTTCTTATTAGACATTAAATCTGCTCCTTGTTACAAGCTGTAAAGACATCTAATAAATTAATTATAGGCAGCAATTGTCAATGGGAATACAATGAAAAAAATGTATTTTGTTTTACAGGATATGTTAAATTAATTACCTCATTTCATTGCTCCAAATGGCTTCTGGAGTATCAAATTCACCCAAAAAAATTTCCGAAAATTTTTCTGATTCATAATTTTCCAAATAACACACCATAGCTTCTGGAAGGATATGCCCCAAAATGCTTCTCTGAACTATATCTTGACCTTTTGCCTAAAAAAGAAACCAGGAACACAAATAAGTGTAAATAAACATGCTAACATTAAAAAAATAAAATTTTAAATAAAAAACAATTATTAAAAAAATAAGCATGCTAATATTAAAAAGTTTCTTATTTTCTAGTAAAAAAATTGTGACTACTTTTGCAGACTTTTTCAGTATAATTTATTCTTAAATGTGTGAGATATTTATGTTTTATTTATTATATTTGAGTGCTGCCCATTTCACATAGAAGTGGCTCTAGGTGGCTTACAACCTAATAAAAGCAGCAAAATAATTGCTTTAACCATCATGATGCTCCCTATTTATGCCAGATTTTAATTTTAGTCAACAAGATTTGAAATTTAGCAGGTCCAAAATGACTGAATTGCACCTTTATTTACTTGAAATTTTATTTAAATACAAATGAGATAAGTTTATTGACTGATTAGCCTTATGGCCTATAACCATATTAAAAATGTAAAGCAAAAATAAAATACAGGATATATTTCTAGGATAAAATAGATAAAAGGAAAATATAGAAATAAAATATATATGGTAAAGATAAAGAATCAGTATTTAGGCAAATTTATCATCTTTACAGGATACCCCAACTGTTCAATATAACAGGTTTTTAGACCAATTGCCTTTTATTATTATTATTATTTATTATTATTTATTAAATTTTTATACTGCCCTTCTCCTGAAGGACTCAGGGCGGTGTACAGCCAAGATAAAACACGAAATATATACAAATTAAAACATTTAAAACCTAGCAAATTACAAAAAGGCTGATAATTAAAATTTAATTTTAAAATTTTAAAAATATTAATAAAACCCCGAATTAAAATTTAACACTATTATGCCAGTCCCGCTTGAATAAATAGGTGTGTTTTTAGCTCACGACGGAAGGTCCGAAGATCAGGCACTTGACGTAAGCCAGGGGGAAGTTCGTTCCAGAGTGTCGGTGCCCCCACAGAGAAGGCCCTACTCCTGGGGGCCGCCAGCCTTGACTATAAAATTAGCAGTTCTGTTCACAATGTATAGATTCCAGTAAACTGTGCTTTCAAGTAGGGATGTTAACTATCAAAGGCTAAGTTGACGAACAATAAATGATCAATATGTTTGATGGCTGCGATACCACATATACATGTCTGCTCATGATATGACAGATCATAGAAATATCCATGGAATCTAGCAATTCAAATCCAACACTAGAACAGACCCTTTTTGAGAATTGGATCAGACTTATTGACAGGTATTTTTCAAGTTGAAAAAAAGTTCTGTTCTTAGCTAAAAGAACTATTGGTTGCCAGTAACTGTATATCAGTGTGATATCTTTTAAACACTTTATGTTTAAAAAATTCCCTTGTCTGGGAAACAGTTGAGAATAAATACCAGATGGAAAATCCATGCTGTGAAATAATTTTGAAAAATTGGATTATCTAGGAATTGGGCTGAGCCATACTTATTTATTCCGCTATACATATATTGGATAGCTTATAAGGGTCCATTGAATGGATCTTCTGCCAGTATGCAAAATGTTTAATTATGAATTGGTTATATATGAAGTAGATATCTGATTTTGCTGTGGTCTGGGGGGCTTACATGTTTTTATCAATTCCTAGAATGCTTCTTAAAAATAAAGGTCTGATCTTGTTCAAATGAGGTAGCTTTGGTAAGGCCGCACAATTCTGCATCATAAGTCAGCATTGGGACTATTTTTGGTGTGAAAATTTTCAGTACAGGGATCAAGGTACCTGGATAATTATTAGATAATTTATATACTCTTTTAATACCTGTCTCAACTTTTGCTGAGTTTCTTTTAAAATGATTTACCCATACCCCTGTATTGGTAAAAACCTCAACTAAACAAGTAAAAACTAATAATTTATTCAATAGGTTCCTCATTTATCTGTGAAATCTATATTATATTTCACACTCTTTTTTTTGCTAAATACTATCATTTTAAATTTGGTTTTCTTGATATTTAGAAAATTAACAGCATAGCAGATACTTAACTTTCACATTAGTCTTCTCAGGTCAATTTGAGAGTGTACCATTAGAACTATATTATCAGCATATAGAAGAATATTAATGCATTTATTATGGATCTTTGGACTATTTTTGAACATTAACAGAGATTAAAAAGCACTGGGGCTCAGGATACAATTCTGTCCAACACCACTATGGGTAGGTATACTTTTAAAGAAGCAGTAACATCTATACGGGCTTTCAAATGAGTGTTTGAGTATATGGCCCTAACCAAGAAAAATGTTTTCCATGTTTAACTTAGTCAATTTCTTCTACAAAATGTTTCTGTTTATAGAGTCAAAAGCAGCACTGAGATCTAGAAAGATGGCAAACAGTTTCTTGCCATTAATTAGTTGTTTTGTTATCAGAGTGGAAAATAAAACAAATGTCTATTGTGGAGTGCTCTAGTTTAAATCCAGCTTGTTCTTCCACTAAGCAATTTATTTCCATTACTCAGAATACTATTTTAATCAAATAAACAGAAATATTTCTTCAGTTTTCCTTTCTACCAATATTTCATAATTAAATTATGATAATTAAATTATTTTCTTGAGGATTTTGTTTGCTATATTAATACTGCAAAGCAACCTACTTACTTTCTTTAGAGTTGTTGATTTCTGTCATCATAAATTAACAAAATAATTTGAGCACTATATAAACAGAATTCTTTGGTGTAAATAATTAGATATAGATAGATAAATTTTATCATCAATATATTAGTAATTATACCATTAGTAAAAGGTAAAAATATTTTGTTTATAGCAAACAAAACCCTCAAGAAAAGTTAAGAGACTAAAAATAACCAAAATAATGCTTTAGGATTGGTTTATTTTCAGAAATTTAAAACGCTGGTTTTTACTATTAATCTATCTTACCTCTTCAGATTTGAAAGCTTGCTTTGAGTGTGTATACTTCAAAAACCTAAAAGATAAATGTATTTGATTAAATGTTATGAATTCTACAATTCAAGTCCTTCTATTAAGCTAGCCTTTCTCACTTATTTTCTGCAGAGGGCTTCTGCAGAGCCCTAGAGGTCAATGAGAAATCATGATTTTAAAAAAGTTTTTTAAAGTTTGCACATTTTATAATGCTAAGGTTTACAGTGGTTAGAATTTTTATACGCCTCAATTCAGCTTACTGATCATGCTAATATATCATGAGCTTTAAATAAATTTTTATGCAGACGTTCACCAAGAATTATTTCAAAAGGTTTTCCCCAAAAAAATGTTGAGAAAAAATGCTCTAAACTTTAATACTTACTAGTAATTTAATATTATATTATTTAGGGAATGCCGCATCATCAGATTGACCCTTATCACCACTACAATATAATGGTTTGGTTTGCATATATTGCTAAGAGATAATGTGGAGTCTAAAGCTATCTAGCCTCAGAAATAAATAATGGTTTACAATAAAACACAATGATTTATAAATACAATGGTTCACAGTAAAACACAATTTGACATTATGGGCTCCTGTTGATTTACAAATTCTGATTTCTGTACTCATGGCTTGCTCTTTGTATTTTGTATTTTTCTCATTTCTTCTAGGGACTGGTGCAAAAAATGACAAAATAAGCAGGAAATGGCTGGATCTTTTGACTGGCCATTAAGTAAAGTCTGGCTTCCATACTGATCTAGGATTGAACATCATGCTAAATAGAAAATAAAAGACTTACAGATTGCTAGATTGCATGTTACTCAAAACAACCCAGAGAGATATGGAAATTTTGTTTTCACCTTGCAACAGGGAGTACATTGGAACCAGTGTACATCATAATGAAGAAGAATATTCCACTGAGATAAAGACGAGGTAACTGTGGGTTGTCTTGCATGATATGGAAGAGTAATATGGCAACCTTCTCAACAAGAATGGGATCAAAAGTCAGCAAAAGCTGTAGTGTAAAAAAAGTTAAATATTCATTTCAAATTAAAATATTGCTCAGTTACTATCCAAAACATTACTTAGTTTAAAAAAACCCATAAACATGCATAGCATGTTGAAAATTAAGCAGAAAATGAAGTATGTTTGAAAGGCAAGATGGAATGTCAATTTACCTGAATGATATGGGGAAGGCAAGTGTTGTCTGAGAGAAGCCTCTTCACCTTGGGTAAAGGTCTTATAATAGCATTATCATGATCTCTAAAATAAATATATTTTTCTAATCAGTATATTAGTACAAAATAATTTGCTTCAATTGTCTTTTGGCTAATTAGCAGACATTCTTTTGTGCTTCGCGTTCTTGTTTTTTCCTAGAACAAACTCTTTACTAGCTCAATGTATGAGTTTTATAGAGACTGACCTCTTTTACAGTGAAGAATTATGTTTTTTTGGAGTGGCTTCTTGAACAGTTTTTCACTGTCTTCATTCCCAGAAATGGACCATTTAAGACTTTTGCAATAACGAAAAATATTAGCGACCTGAAATCTAAGTTCTTTACCTGCTGGGAAAATAGCTACACATTGTGACAAGCATATTGAGAATAAGCGTAGCCAGATCTGTTTCATTTAGCACAGCTTGTCCAGTGGCCAGCAGACACCATTTCAACTGAGGAATAACTTGCAATGGTCGCCATCCATCCATGCCTTGGGCCCAGCAGCGTGTTTTTGAAGTCAATTTTCCTTCTGTCCACAATTCCTGCATCTGAATTAGAAATTGAATACTATAATGAATACTTTTTTTGGAACAATATGTTTGACAAATGTTCAGTTTTTGCAAGTAGTAGTGAATATATCCAAGATATTTAAAATCATGTTTACATTAGTCTATGTAAGCAGATATGTAAAAATACTTTATCTTGCCAAAGACGAAACAGTAAAACAATCTGGGCAAATCTAAAGGACTAATCAAACAGCCCAAATCTCTACTATGCCATAAATCAAAATTTCTTGACTAAAAATAGACAATTATTCCAGGTTCATTAGAATATTTGATTTGGGAAAAATACCTCAACTATAAAATACTGATCACTTAGGCTGAAAGTAAAAACTTTCCCACAATAAAAGACAGAAAACAACTCCTTGGTAGCAATCCTCACTTGGTAGTAATCCTTCTGTTTTTCATTCCCAAGAAAAGGAAAATAATGAAAGAAACTGTCCTTTCCCCCTCCCCCACAAGAAAATCCATCATGCAAATGCATAGCATGAACTGGTTATTCCTGACAACTTCATGGGTGGACTTCTAGGCACATCATTGTTGTTGTCATCAGCCATCCAATCATGTCCAACCCTTAGCCACTATATGGATCAGCACTCTCCATGCTGCTCTGTCTCATACTGCCTCTGCCATGTTATCCTTTATACTGTCCAGCCAGTGGATATTAGGGTGGCCCCTTCTTTTATCGCTGATCATTCCCAGAATGATTGACTTTCCAAGCGAGTCAGCTCTCATGACATGACCACAAGTATGACAGCTTCTGTCTGGCAATCTTGTCTTGTCAAGTGATATTTTCTGCAAGGTTCAGTCTAGGATTTCTTTGTTATTTTTGCAGTTGAAATTGGAGAAATTACTGGTTTAACAAATGTGCATTTGGTTGTGAGGCTGACATCTTTACTCTTCCAGATGTTATTCATGCCATACATTGCAGTTCTTCAAAAGGCTATACACCTTCTGTTCTCAGGGCTGCAGTCACCACTTGGTCAATTTTATAGCTGAGGAAGATGAATTCCTTTACTAGTTTGATAGTGTCATTGTTGATCTGCACTTTGACCTGTATGTTCATTGTCATTGTCATTATCTTTATTGTCTTGATGTTAAGGTGCAATCCAAACTTTTCACTTTTCACTTTCATCTTTGACTCAGGATTAGCCACTCAATATTTTCTGAGAGCAATGTTGTATCATCAACATATCGGAGGTTGCTGATAGTCCTACCACCAATTTTAATCCCAGTGGTCCTCCAATGTGTACTTCTCAAAAATATTTCGGTGTACATGTTGAATAGTATGACAGAATGCAACCTGGCCAAGTGCCTTTTTAAATTCTGAACATTTTGTCTTTCCATATTCCGTTCCTATAGTGGCTGCCTGAACAGAGTACAATAACTGAATGAACTGGATGTGATGTGGTGATATTCCCAGTTCTTTGAGGCAGTTCCAGAGCTTGTCATGGTCAACATCTTGGCTTTTGTGTAGTTAATGAAACACATGTAGAGATCTTTTTGGTATTCCTTTACTTTTTCCATTATCCAATGTAGATTGGCATATGATCATGTATTCCTTTTCCTTACTGAAATCTTGCTTGTACATCAACTGTTGGTGACTAAATTCAAGTATTTCTGGATTATCTTAAATTCCATCAACTCCTGGGGCTTTGTGGTTAGGCAGCTAGTTGAGTGCCCACACAACTTATTTCTCCAGGATATCTGGTTCCATTTCTGGCAGGTCCGCTTCTTTTTTTACTCTTGGCCTTGCTTTTTGTGTAAAGTTGTTTTGCATATTGGCAACATTGTTCTTTGATTGCTAATTGGTAATGCAATTCCTGCACATTACCTCCTCTAATCTTTTTTATCATAAAGAGGTTTCCAGCCTTCTTCACATAAGTGAAACACTCTCTTGTATGACCTTTCATGGCTGGTTCCTAGTTTCTTACATTGTTCAGCTCAATACTTTTATTTTTTCTTGCCTCTCTCTGGAACTTTGCATTTAGTCTTTGCATTTCTTCCCTGTCACCAATAGCATTTTCTTTCCTCGTCTCTTTTGCAGCCTGTTATATCAATCTGGCCAATTTTGTTGGTTTCGTGTATGCAATATGTTCTTGTGCTACTTTAATGACGATTGGGCTACTTTAGTGATGGTACGTAATATGTTTTGGGCTACTTTAATGACAGTTGGCCCATAGCTCAGCTGGTTGCCTTTCTTGGGGCAAGTTGAAGTTGAGGAGTTCAAATATGTTCTTAACTTCTGTTATCTGTTCTTAATTTAACTTCAACTGCATATGCAGGGAATGTTCTTGACATCCAATTTCTCAATCATGGGTGGACGTTTGACACTGCAACACCTGAACCTTATCTTGGCAGCTAACAGTTCATGATCTGATCCACAATCTGCATCATGGAATGTTTTCACAGCGAGGATGGAACTTTTCCACCTCTTCTGGCATAATATGTGGTCAATTTGGTTTCAATGTTCTCCCTTTGGTGAGATCCAAGTGTATAGTCGCCACTTGGGGTGTTCAAACTGAATGTACATTATATTTAACTATTGTTTGTGGCATAGCTGAATAAAATGTTTTCCTGCCTCATTTGACATCAATATCCCAATCAAGGAACTGCTAACAGTGAACAACTAACAATAAACGGCCGAACCACAGAACTACCAAGGCCATTCCCAAAACTGACAGCGCAAGCCACTAGAATATATACTGAGAGCAAACTTCCATCCCTACTAGCACTGATGATGGTAATGTCAATGCCAATAATGAATGCAAGTAACCATCAAGCTCAGAGAGTACTGAGGACCCCCACATATGATTTCACCATTTATAAACATACTCCTTTCTGAGAAATGTTATAAGGCCAAGATCCAACACTATATTATTTCAATATAAAACAAAATTTTTGAAAGATACCTCATTAAAGCTGTATGGGCCTCTTCTCTCTTTCTCTGCATTGCCATAATACCATTCTTTTTCACTCTCTCTTTTCATATCTGGTGCTGCTTCAATAACATTGCTCTTAAAAAGAAAAGTAAATTTTGCATCATGTAATCTAGAAAAATAGATTTTACAGTTTAAGAATCAATTTATATGTACAAATGTCACTGTCTTGTTAGAATGTACATATAGTCAGACTCATCAATTTTTCAAATTACTGGACCAAAGGATGAGAACTTAACCATACAGGGAAGGGCAGATGAACTTTAGACGACAGGTGTCTTAAATGAGCCAATTAGTAGTCAAACCCAAGTCTTAAAAAACACATTAAATAACTTCCCAATTTTGAACAGGCTAAATTTCAGATTAATTCCAATGTGATAAATATTTTTGTTTTTATGAGAATCTGCACTTATTTGTATTTATACAAAGCTTAAAAAAAAATAAAAATGCCATACTTGGAATGGTACTGTTGCCCTGCTTGTGTGAAGATGGGCCAGAGTAAGGAGATCCACAAGGATTCTGATACCATTTGAATCCATAAGCTCTTTAACATTTTTCTGTAATAAGAGTGTAAAGAATTTGTAAGAAATCACATACTTTTAAAAATGATTTTTTCCAGTCTAATTTTTATTGTAAGCATGCTAATCTTAAGGTAAGAAGAAAATAAACAGCCTTAGAAATAAAGAGTTCTAGTGATAAAATTGTAACTAGCTTCCATTTATTTATAGTCTTTCATTTTACATCATTTACTGATTTTATTAGTAATATTAGATTTCAATAAATTATTGAATAAATGACGAACAATTGGTACTTGCTTTCATTGTTAGCCATTAGTATATATTTTGGTAAAGGCGAAATATATTTTTATTAACAATAATTGATAAGTAGAGGTTCCAAAATTCTCCTTTATTAATTTTTACTTTTCAAAAATGTGATTTCCCAGAGAAATCCTACTTTTAACTGTAAAGGCTATAAAATTCATTAGTTGGATACATTACTAGCCCTGACATATGTCCTTACCATTATTTTATAGCAGATTTTAAAAAATGTGAAATGAAAATAAGTTTCTAAAAGCTAGTATTTATTTAGCATAAATATACCATTTATTTAGCAAAAATGTGTGTTGAAAAATTTCAATGGCTAAAAATATACCAAAAAGTGGTAAAATTAAAAAGAAAACAATTCAGAATAAAAACAGTTCTAAGTCACAATGAAAAGATATGTTTACAGATCCCTTCTAAAATATATTTTGCTCCAATTCAGCTTCAGTCAATTTCATAATAAAAAATTCATAATATGAAAGACAAAATTATTTATGTGGAAGCTGGCTCGTTAATGATCTCAGAATGCAGAGGACAATTGAGGATTAGACTATCCTGAAAGATATTTGAAACTAAAGTCTATGACTTTTTGCACTGTACACCATACTGTACACAGTACACTGTAGTAAATAATTTGAATACAGTTTGAAATACAAGTGGGTACTGATTAGAATCATGTGACATCTTAGGATGGTCTGTGTCTGAACTGAAACATTTAGATATTTTTTAAAAATGAATTAGGCCCATTCTGAGCATAAATATCGGGGTGGGTGAGAATAAGTGAAGAAAAACCAATATCGGTGGCTAAAAGGAGGTAGATAAGACTGGTATTCTTCCCTCCCTGCAATGTTCCTGATATAGGTGTGGCATAACCTACCAATCAACCAGCTAGCCTTTTCTCTGACGACTCCTATGATAGCCCTCTAAATTTTTGAGGCAATAAAGAAAACAGAAAATTTTTGAGGCAATAACTGGAAAAAATGCATAGGGTTTCAGAACTTTTGGTTCTGCTTTACATTATTGCCGTAACTGTCCTACACCATTTGCCCAAGAATCTGTTTCCCTGAAATAACCAAAATCATCCAGACGCTGACATTATTCCGCTGAAAGAATTTGACAGAACTTCAAAAATGCGAAGTTTGTTCCAGGTTTGAATCAAAACAATGATTATTTAGAGTAATTTATCAACTTGGTTGCAGCATTGTAGGCCTGTCTTAATTACTGGACTGTTTAAGAGCTGCCCATGGTAAGCATCTTTGCAATAATCCAGTCTTGGGTTTTCAGAACATGGAGGATATGCATCAGGAAGGGATATGTGTTTATCACTTGTAGTTGATAAATGATCCCTTTTTCTATAATTATTATACTGCAGTTTATTTTTATATTTAGATAAGATTGCCCAAACAAAACAAATAATGTAGTTTATAAATTTACATATCTCAGCTGTCATAAATTTAAGTGCTATGTTTTCATGATTTACAAAAAACAATATTCTCCAGAAAATTAAAAGAGAACTGGTCATGAATTCTGTTATTATCCATTAGTTTATTTTTCTTGAAAACTATGGCTGGAAAAGTGAAGAAGATAACTTTATAAGATGAATAGTACATGTGTTAAATAAGTCCCTCATTTCTAACATGCATTTCATGTGTAAACTGAAAAACAGAACACTGTATATGATTTTAAAGGAAAACATTCAATTATAAATCTACAAATATTCAACCACTAAATTTTATTTTAATTCTGAAAGCATTACCCCTGACTTCGTTTTCTTTATCATCACTGAATCGTATATACAGCTGGTCTTGCCTAGCAACCAATAATGTATCAGCTATTCAAAGTTACAATGGCACTTTACAAAGACCAGTTCTCAAATTTGTGGCCATCACACCATTCTCATGGTTGTGCGATCACAATTCAGGTGCTTGGCAACTGATATGCAGTTATGATGGCCAAAGTGTCCTGCAGTCATGTGATCATCATTTGTGAACTTTATCACTGGCTTTTGACAAATTCAAAAGCTGGCAGAAAGTCACAAGTCGTGATTATGTGATGTTGCGCTTAATGGCCTCAAGTCATTTGCTAACAACTACAACTAGAAATTCTGCTGTTAAGACAACAAAGTCACATGATTTTTCTCTTTACGGCTAGTCACTTAACAGTGAAGTTGCTGGTCCCAATTATGGTTGTTAACTGAGATCTATCTATATTATACACTTCAGCCAAAATACCTTTTGAATAAAAGGTATTTTGCGACACTAGACTGATCCTGAATAGCCCAATATTTTCTTATGACTCTAAGCCCATTTGCATTTTATTATCAAAAAATCTACTGAAGGTAAAGGTAAAGATTTCCATTGACTTGTTGAGCCTGACTACAGGGGTGGTGTTTATCACAATTGTCTGAAGACACTTCTATGGTCATATAGAATAGAATAGTTTATTGGCCAAGTGTGATTGACACACAAGGAATTTGTCTTGGCGCATATGCTCTCAGTGTACATAAAAGAAAAGATACGTTCATCAAGAATTCTAAGATACAACACTTAATGATAGTCATAGGGTACAAAATAATCAGGAAACAATCAGGAAACAATCAATATCAATATAAATCGTAAGGATAAAAGCAACAAAGTTACAGTCATAGTCGTAAGTGGAAGGAGATGGGTGATGGTAATGATGAGAAGATTAATAGTAGTGAAGATTTAGTAAATAGTTTGACAGTGTTGAGGGAATTATTTGTTTAGCAGAGTGATGGTGTTCGGGAAGAAATTATAATAATAATAATAACAACAGAGTTGGAAGGGACCTTGGAGGCCTTCTAGTCCAATCCCCTGCCCAGGCAGGAAACCCTACACCATCTCAGACAGATGGTTATCCAACATTTTCTTAAAAATTTCCAGTGTTGGAACAACTTCTGCAGGCAAGTCGTTCCACTTATTAATTGTTCTAACTGTCAGGATATTTCTCCTTAGTTCTAATTTGCTTCTTTCCTTGATCAGTTTCCACCCATTGCTTCTTGTTCTACCCTCAGGTGCTTTGGAGAACAGCCCGACTCCCTCTTCTTTGTGGCAACCCCTGAGATATTGGAACACTGCTATCATGTCTCCCCAGTCCTTCTTTTCATTAAACTAGACATACCCAGTTCCTGCAACCTTCTTCATATGTTTTAGCCTCCAGTCCCCTAATCATCTTTGTTGCTCTTCTCTGCACTCTTTCTAGAGTCTCAGCATCTTTTTTAAATTCCAGTGACCAAAACTGAATGCCGTATTCCAAGTGTGGCCTTACCAAGGCATTATAAAGTGGCACTAACACTTCATGTGATCTTGATTCTGTCCCTCTGTTTATGCAGCCCAGAACTGTGTTGGCTTTTTTAGCAGCTGCTGCACACTACTGGCTCATATCTAAATGGTTGTCCACTAGGACTCCAAGATCCCTCTCACAGTTACTACTGTTGAGCAAGGTACCACATATACGGTACCCGTGCATTTTGGGGGTTTTTTTTTGCCTAAATGTAGAACCTTACTTTTTTCACTGTTGAATTTCATTTTGTTAGATAGCGCCCAATGTTCAAGTCTGTCAAGATCCTTCTGTAACTTGAGCCTATCTTCTGGAGTGTTGGCTATTCCTGCCAGCTTGGTGTCATCTGCAAATTAGATGAGTTCCCCATCAAATTGTCCAAGTCATTGTCCAAGTCACTGATGAAGATGTTGAAGAGTACTGGGCCTAAAACAGAGCCTTGAGGTACTCCACTGCATACTTCCCTCCATGTGGATGTAGTTCCATTGAGGACTACACATTGAGTGCGGTTGGTCAGCCAGTTACGAATCCACCTGGTGGTGGTGCTGTCTAACCCACATTTTTCTACTTTATCTAGTAGTAGGTTATGGTCTACTTTATCAAATGCTTTACTGAAGTCCAAGTAAATAATATCGACAGCATTCCTCTGGTCTACTAATTTTGTCACTTTGTCAAAGAATGCAATAAGATTAGTCTGGCATGATCTGTTTTTGACAAACCCATGTTGGCTTTTGGTTATTACTTTGTTTGCTTCTAGGTGTTCAATGATTCGTTGCTTGATTATCTTTTCCAGAATCTTCCCTGGTATTGAGGTCAGGCTGATAGCTCTGTAGTTTGCTGGATCTGGTTTTTTTTTCTCCTTTTTTGAAGATGGGAACTACATCAGCTCTTTTCCAATCCTCTGGCAGTTCCCCTGTGCTCCAGGATCTTTGAAAGATATAGTTCAGTGATTCTGAGATCACGTCTGCCAGTTCCTTCAAAACTTTGGGGTGTAATCCATCCGGTCCTGGTGATTTGAACTCGTCTAGGGTAGACAGGTGTTCACTTACCATTTTCTTCCCTATTTTAACTTGTGTTTCTAATCTGTTTTTTGTGGTTCTGTTTTTGATAGGTTGGATTGTTTTTCCTTTTTGAAGATGGGAACTACATCAGCTCTTTTCCAATCCTCTGGCAGTTCCCCTGTGCTCCAGGATCTTTGAAAGATATAGTTCAGTGATTCTGAGATCACGTCTGCCAGTTCCTTCAAAACTTTGGGGTGTAATCCATCCGGTCCTGGTGATTTGAACTCGTCTAGGGTAGACAGGTGTTCACTTACCATTTTCTTCCCTATTTTAACTTGTGTTTCTAATCTGTTTTTTGTGGTTCTGTTTTTGATAGGTTGGATTGTTTTTTCCTTTTGTGTAAAGACAGATGCAAAATATGAGTTAAGTAGATCTGCTTTCTTGTCATCTTGCTTGTTGCTTGTCATCTTCTTGCCACTTTCTCCCAGCATCGGGCCAATTGTTTCCTTGATTTTTTTCTTGTTTTTAACATGTTGGAAGAAGCTTTTTTTGTTATTTTTTACTTTTGTCGCTAGCCTTTGTTCATTGTGAGCCTTAGCTATGAACTAATGAATTTTCACAATGAAAATTGTTCTTGTGTCTAGTTGTTCTCGTGTGCAGTGCTCTGTAGCGTTGTTTTGAGGGTAGGAGTTGAAACAGTTTATGTCCAGGATGTGAGGGGTCTGTAAATATTTTCACGGCCCTCTTTTTGACTTGTGCAGTATACAGGTCCTCAATGGAAGGCTGGTTGGGAGCAATTGTTTTTTCTGCAGTTCTAATTATCCTCTGAAGCCTGTGTCTGTCTTGTTGGGTTGCAGACAGTTATAGAGGTGCAGATGACAGACTCAATAATTCCTCTGTAGAACTGGATCAGCAGCTCCTTGGGCAGTTTGAGCTTTCTGAGTTGGCACAGAAAGAACTTTCTTTGTTGTGTTTTTTTGATGACGTTTTTGATGTTAGCTCTCCATTTTAGATTTTGTGATACGGTAGAACCTAGAAATTTGAAGATTTCTACTGTTGATACTGTGTTGCCTAGTATTGTGAGAGGTGGAAGTATGGAAGGGTTTCTCCTAAAGTCTACCACCATTTCTACGATTTTGAGTGTGTTCAATTCCAGACTGTTCCGGTCGCACCATGAGGCTAGTTCTTCAACTTCCCATCTGTATACGGATTCATCATTGTCTTGAATGAGACCAATCACTGCTGTGTCATCTGCAAACTTCAGTAGTTTAACAGATGGATCGTTAGAGATGCAGTCATTGGTATACAGAGAGAAGTGGGGAGAGCACACAGCCTTGGGGGGCCCCTGTGCTAATTGTACAGGTATCTGATGTGATCCTGCTTAGCTTCACCTGCTGCTTCCTGTTCGTTAGGAAGCTTGTGATCCACTTACAAGTCTGTTCAGGTACCTGTAGTTGGTTTAGCTTAGTTAGAAGAGTGTCTGGAATGATGGAATTGAATGCTGAACTAAAGTCTACAAAGAGGACCCTTGCATAGGTCTTTGGAGATTCAAGATGTAGGATGTAGTGCAGAGCCATATTAACAGCATCATCTGTTGATCTATTTGCTCAGTATACAAATTGCAAGAGGTCTACCAGAGGATCTGTGATGGTTTTCAAGTGGAACAGCACTAGCCTTTCAAAGTTTTTCATGACTACAGATGTTAGAGCAACTGGTCTGTAGTCATTCAGTTCCTTGATGGTGGACTTCTTCGGCACTGGGATGATAGTAGAATGTTTGAAGCAAGAAGGAACATCTCTAATGATTTATTGAAGATATGGGTGAAGATGGGGGCCAATTGGTCAGCACAGACTTTTAAGCCAGAAGAGTTATCTTGTGTGGGCCTGGAGCTTTTCCTGGCTTGTCTGTGAAATAGGTCCTGCGCTTCCTTTTCTGTGATCATTAGGGGTTGTGAACCCAATGGGATGAGGTCAGTTGTAGGAGGCTTGGCTGTTGTTGGTGTGTCTGAGATGGGGGTTGTGGAGATAGAAGGCTATAGTTTCCTTTCAAACCTGCAGTTAAATATGTTCAGGTCATCTGCCAGTTGCTGATTTCCTTCAGACTGGGAAGGAGGTTTGCCATAACTGGTAACCTCCGGGTGTTCTTCAAGGGGAGCCCCATGTAGAGAGCATTGCAATAGTCCAGGCGAGAGGTAACCAGAGCATGAGTGACTGTGCATAAGAAATCCCGGTCCAGAAAGGGGCGCAACTGGCGAATCAGGCGAACCTGATGAAAAGCTCTCCTGGAGACGGTCGTCAAATGTTCTTCAAAGGACAACCGACCATACAGGAGAACGCCTAAGTTGCGCACCCTCTCCGTCGGGGCCAATGTCTCGCCCCCAACAGTCAGCCGCGGTTACGGCTGACTGTACCGGGATGCCGGCATCCACAGCCATTCCGTCTTGGAAGGGTTGAGCTTGAGCCTGTTTCTCCCCATCCAGACCCGTACGGCTTCCAAACACTGGGACAGCAATTCAACAGCTTCGTTGGGGTGGCTTGGGGTGGAAAAGTACAGCTGCGTATCGTCAGCGTACAGTTGGTAACTCACCCCAAAGCCACTGATGATTTCACCCAGCAGCTTCATGTAGATGTTGAACAGGAGGGGCGAGAGAATCGATCCCTGGGGCACCCTATACATGAGGCGCCTCATGGTCGATCTCTGCCCCCGTGCCAACACCGTCTGTGACCGGTCAGAGAGATAGGAGGAGAACCACCGCAAAACGGTGCCTCCCACTCCCAAACCCCCCAACCGGCGCAGCAGGATACCATGGTCGATGGTATCAAAAGCCGCTGAGAGATCTAACAGGACCAGGGCAGAGGAATAACCCCTGTCCCGGGCCCTCCAGAGATCATCAACCAACGTGACCAAAGCTGTCTCGGTGCTGTATCCAGGCCGAAAGCCGGATTGGAACGGGTCTAGATAGACCGTTTCATCCAGGAACTGGGGTAGCTGGTGTGCCACCACACTCTCTACAACCTTCGCCACAAAGCGAAGGTTGGAGACAGGACAATAGTTACCTAAAATGGCCGGGTCCAGGGAAGGCTTCTTGAGGAGAGGCCTCACCACCGTCTCCTTCAAGGCGGAGGGGACAGTCCCCTCCAACAAAGAAGCATTAACAATCCCCTGGAGCCAGCCCCGTGTCACCTCCTGTTTGGCCAGCACCAACGGGTCCAGTAAACATGTAGTGGCATTCAGCCTTCCCAGCAACCTGTCCATCTCCTCTGGAGTCACAGGGTCAAACTCCTCCCAAACAGTCTTAACAAGACGAGGCTCTGCTGTCTCACCCGGATCTACCCAATTTTGGTCCAACCTGTCCTGAAGCTGAGCGATTTTATCGCACAGATACGCACTAAAATCTTCGGCACGACCCTGCAGGGGGTCATCCCGCGCCTCCAACTGAAGGAGAGAGCGGGTCACCCGAAACAGGGCGACCGGGCGATTATCTGCCGATGCAATAAGGGAGGAAACGTAGGTACGCTTAGCTTCCCTCAATGCCACCAGATAGGTCTGAATATATGACCTAACCCATGTTCGGTCAGCTTCTGAACGACTGGACCTCCAGGCACTCTCTAGGCGTCTTTTCCGGTGCTTCATCTCCCTCAGCTCCTCAGAGAACCAAGGAGCTGGTTGAGACCTGCGCCGGGCAGAGGCCGCAAAGGCCGCGACTAGTTCTTCAGCCATGCCGCGGGCCAGATCCTCAGGGAACGGCCCAAGCTCTGTCAGGAACCTCTCCGGGTCTATCAGGCGCCTGGGAGTCTCCCTGTGGTGTTGAGTAGCGGTCCGAAAATCCACACGAAGAAGAGAATGATCTGATCATGACAAAGGCTGCACGACTAAATCACTTAGTTCCAGATCATTCGACCACTGGCCTGAGACAAAAATCAGATCTAGTGTGTTTCCCCCGATGTGAGTAGGGCCGTCCACTAATTGAGTCAGGTCCATGGCCATCATGGAAGCCATGAACTCCCGGGCCGTCGAGGATGCCATGTCAGCTGATGGCAAACTGAAATCCCCCATGACCAACAGTGGTCATGTGACTGGGTGGGCATGGCCAACTCGATGTCTCTCATGTCGAGGGGTGCCTCACTGGCCTCTACTCACCCCTCCCCTCCTATCCCCTCCTTGCCTCCACACCTGCGCTCTTTAGGGCCCCAAAAGGAAGCAATTGTTGGAGCTAAGCAGCCACCATGAGAAAGAATTGGCAAAACAGCTCCGTTCAAATTGGATCTGACCGAGAAGGAGGTTCAGCAGAAGCACTTCATTGTGGACTAGGAGCATAGGCTTTCCAAGTAGAGGGAAGACCTGCGGGAGTGCAAGACCAGGTACCAGTGCCTGGAGGCTCAGTGGGCTGAGATGGTCAGCCAGTTCCAGGCCATGATGCAGTCACACTGGAACAAGACCCTCCAGCTCTTCGCCACCAGCGGCACTTCCCTCCACCCTTCGCCCAAAGCCCCACACCAGGAGGCTGAAGCAGACCCCAAGTTGGAATTTCTGCCCCCCTCTGACCCACACCAGAAGACGCCGAAGGGGGAGACTCTCTGCAGCAACACAAATGTTCATTGCACGTATCTACCCCAGGGGCTGTAGTTTGAGGACTCCTGATTTAGTGCAATATAGAAAAATTTTTCTGCGGACCACCAAAATTTTCTCATGGACCACCAGTGGTCCACGGACCATCAGTTGGTGACCGCTGGTCTAAAGTATTCTTGCCTATAGTGGGACAATTGACATGCTGAAAGTATTTTGGTAGCTCTTTCCTTAAATTTGCCTTGTTTAGATCTCCCAAAATAATGGCCAGTGAATCGGGGTATTTGGCTTCAGCCTCCATAATTTGGTTGGTTAGAGTTCATAATGTCTTGTTTACACAGGCTTGTGTTGGGACATAAACAGCAATTAGAAGAAATGAGGAAAATTCACAAGACGAATAGTATGGTTTGCAGTTGATAATGTCTCTTAAGTTTTCATCACAGAATTTATATATTATAGTTATATCCTGAGACCAGCTGTTGTTAATATATAAGCATAATCCTCCTCCCTTCTTTTTACTAGATGTTTCTGCAATTCTGTCTTGATTGTTGAATCTGAAATCCTGGGATATGCAGGCTGCTATCTTCAGTTGATTCATTTAACCAGGTTTCAGAAAAGCACAGGGCTGCTGAATTGTAAAAATCAGAATGGTATCTGTTTAAAAAGAGTATTTTGTTCATCTTATTAGTAAGTGAATGTACGTTGGTTAGGAAAATTGAAGGCAAAGGAGTTTCATTTATCCTATTTCTTAATCTGTTTAAAATCCGTGCCCTTTTACCTCTCTTTCTCAGCTTCTTCTGTTTGGTTTTTTGGGTAATCCATGGCTCTGGGGAAATTGCTTCTTCCTATGTTAGAATCTCCGCGTTTGTAAAGATGGGGGGGGTTGCGCACGCGGTGTGAGATCACAGAAAGCTGCTCCTTAAAGAAACGTTGCTAAATTTTATGTGTATGGGCATATCCTGCAACCAGGATACTATTCCATGAGGTGCATGGAATGCTGTTATCTTTCCACCGAAGTGGTACTTATTTATCTATTTGCGTTTGCATGCTTTTGATCTGCTAGATTAGCAGGAGTTGGAGCTAGATTAGCAGGAGTTAGCAGGAGCAAGTAATGAGAGATCATCCTGTCATGTGGTGCTCGGATTTTGAACCTGGGCTGTCAGCTATCCAGCTGACAAGCTCAGCATCACAAATAACAGTACTCATAATGTAGCCAAAATAGTTTGTCTAAATACTCCTTAAACAAAATATTAAACTGAAATTAATCCACCAACTGTAAAATAATTCTATCAAATGGTTATCTTGTTACAGAATATAAATAAAGTTTATATATTATATGATATAATATCATCATTAATACAATGATATGTTTTCCATTATTTTATATTTATAATAAAAAATCTGAGTTGTTTACAGACAGATCTGTACATGGTTAGCAAATTCAATGCAAGTTGTTTGAATTCTTGCTCACCTTGTTAAGAATCAGTTTGTTAAGGAATATTATCAGCCGGTCCCGTTCCAATCTGTCAGTGCACTATAAAAAATATAAGGCTTGTTTTTTAACAGAAAAAGCATGAAAATGGGTGATTAAGTGCTATCTCAGTTTCCTTTAATGCAGGGGTGTCAAACTCAATTTCATTGAGGGCTGCATCAGGCTGTGGTTGACCTTGTGGGGGGCACGGCTGACTGGGCGGGCATGGCTGACTGGGTGGGCATGGCCAGCTTGACACCACTCCCCAAACTGCTTACATGAATCCTCTTTTGCATTGGGTAGACCAGATTGAAGCCACATTTGCCCGATCTTTCCTTTTCTTATTGGGTAGACCAGGACAGCATCACGGGCTGGATCTGATCACATCGCAGGCTGGATCAGGCCCTCGGACCTTGAGTTTGACACCATTGCTTTAATGCATCATTAGCAACATGCTTAAATAACATTATCTTGCAATCTTGCAATCAACCAAAGACTGAAAATAATGAAAACACTATGACTTTTGGAAATAATAGCCTTGTTTCTACAACAATTATAATAAGGCAGTCATCAACCCAATCAAAGTTTCTAATCAATGGTTAAGCAAATCACAATATCACACTAATTAAATCAAATATCATTTCCTGGAAAACACATAGCTCTGCTTATTTCCTCTAGTACATAGCTAGTATTCCATGAATTCTTATGCCTAGAGAGCATGAGCAAAGTTTCACAGTATGACCGTTAACCAGCCAGCTTCCCATTGTTCTTACAATCAGTCAACAGAGTGGTTTGGCCATTCTAGGCAATATATGGGAGATGTGCTTATGCTGCCAAGTCTTTGTAGCAAATTGTCATAGGAAGGATTTTTCAGCGGCTTTTCTTCTCATTTGTTTGTTTATTTGAAGGAGGATGCAGTATAGGTAAACTGACTATATTTAGGATTTCTTATAACACAATTAATTGCGAGGAATCATTTAACTCTGTGCATGACTGTTTAAGATAAAATGAATGTTCTGGGCTTAATTAATTTTGTCTTGTGAAACTTCTTTGGTAAATTGCACAATACATAAATCTTACTAATTGAAATAAAACTGTGGGAACAGGGATGCTGAAAACAGTAATGATAGAACATAATGACAAAGCACAAATATTGAAGAGTTCCACAGAGGGCTCCCCTTGAAGAGCACTCGGAGACTCCAGGTAGTCCAGAATGCGGTTGCGCGGGTTATTGAGGGAGCGGTTCAGAGCTCCCATGTAACACCTATCCTGCGCAGACTGCACTGGCTACCTGTTGTCTTCCGGGTGCGCTTCAAGGAATTGGTTACCACCTTCAAAGCGCTCCATGGTTTAGGACCAGGATACTTACGGGACTGTCTACTGCCGTCCTCTACCTTCCAGCATTCCGGTGCGTTCCCACAGAGAGGGACTCCTTAGGGTGCCATCAGCCAAACAATGTTGGCTGGCGGCCCCCAGGGGGAGGGCTTTCTCTGTGGGGGCTCCTACCCTGTGGAACGAGCTTCCCCCTGGACTTTGACAATTACCTGACCTTAGGACCTTTCGCCGCGAACTTAAAACCTGTTTATTTCGCATGGCTGGACTGGCTTGATTGTTAAAATTTTAATTTAATTTAATGGGTTTTAAATTTCTGTAATTTTATAGGGTGTAATTTGTATTTTAAATTTTTTGGCCAATTGAATAAGTTTTTTAAGGGTTGTTTTTAATATTATATGTGTTTGAGTTTGTATTTTATTTGGTTGTTCACCGCCCTGTGTCCTTCGGGAGAAGGGCGGTATACAAATTAAAATATTATTATTATTATTATTATTATTATTATTATTATTATTATTATTATTATTATTATTATTATTATTATTATTATTATTATTATTATTATTATTAACTATTAAAACCAGCAAATTCAAATGACAATGACAGTTGTTCCTACATACATATATGTCTCTTTGCCTGCCTACATGCCCCAAAGCTAGATAATGCCAAAGTTTCATAAAATATCTTTCAAGGGAGGGATTCAGAACAATGTTATTATGATTATGGCAAAATCTACAAAATGTATTTTTTGATCTGGCTTTATTGTCTACAATTCAGGATTATCTAACATATTTTAATGCCTTTGGAACACAGGAACGGATACTATAAAAACATCAGTTCTAGTAAGGTCTATGCTAAAGAAATTCAGGAAATAGGATCAATTTATATTCTCATGAAAAATATTCAAAGACAAATCTTAGCTGCTTGCTAGCTAAATTTGGAGAGAGACATTAATAAATCACATTTACTACCTACTTTCCAAAACTCTGCAATAATTTAGGAAATACGTACTCTTTCCAACATCCCTACAATGTATCTAGTATCATTAAAGGGACCTATCTCCTCATAGCATCTTCCATATACAATAGCCAGGGCTTGTAAGCAGAGACATTTCATATTTATTTTAGGAGTGAGCAGGAAACGATGGTACAACTCATTGAAAAATTCATACCTGTCAAGAAAAAGGATAAAGAATGGTTTAAGACTTAGTTTTTACATCTTAAATGCAACTTTTAATGTTAAGATAACAACTTACGATTTTTTTATTGCTTCACTTTCCTCACTCTCATCTTCTTCTAAAAGCAATCTCAAATAATAATCCCCTATTTTAATTTCTTCTGACAGGCATTCATATTTCACCTTGTACAAAGAGAAAGTATGAGAAATGAAATTAATATAAAATCTCAGAATTTTTTTATACAAAATTGAAATTTTTTGTAAGAAACATTCTCATATGTAGAAGATGATAGGGGAATACTTGCTTATTCTTGGGAATATGTACCTATCTGAAGAGGTGAATTTATTTCTCTTTACAACTATTATTTCTTTGTGACACTGTAAAGCAATCAGTAATTGAATAATGAACAATCTCAATTACCCATTAGGATTAATAAATCTCACTGAACTGAATTAACTTATTCTAGAAATGACATCACAGGAACTTGAGCAAGATTTATTTATTTATTTGCTGGAGCTAACATATTTTTCTAATCGAACATAACTGAACAACTTCCATTCACTTCTACAGTAAAAAGGTCAAAATACAACAGTATAATATAAAACAATACAAAAAAGAAATAACAAAAAATTACTAAAAAGTTCAAGGCCAAAAGGCAAAAAAATATGCCAACCATAGGTAAAGATGAGAGTTCTAATTTATCTCAGATATGCTTCTATGTTTGCTTTTTTAAAGTCTAGTTTCCATAACTTTCTTTCAACTATACCACAGGGTCTACTCTGATCTCAAGAGGCAGACTATTTCTAATAAGTGAGGAAGCAACAGAAAAGCTTAACTCTTTGGACCCTATATATTTTATTTTATTTTATTTTATTTTTGTTTACATTTATACCCCGCCCTTCTCCGAAGACTCAGAGCGGCTTACAGTGTATGACATCCTTAGGATGGAAAGAATCTGAATCATAATCATAATGTATCAGCAGAAGCCACTGGACAATTCCATAGATAACCAGGACTGGAGGCATATGGGGCTTAATTTGATAGGCTAAATTTTCTTACTTTTATAATACTCCCAATGATTAGAATTCCAATAGGAATTTTTTAAATAGAAAGGGCACTGATTTGTATCTATATAAATAATTTTAATCAGAATTTTATGTACTAATAGTTTAGAAATGGCAAGATGGTTACATTCAAAATAAACTAAGCTTCTAATTTCATGGGAATATCAGTTTTCATGGGAATATCAGATGAAGACATACTTCAAATTCATGGTGATTCCAGGAAATGACATTGGTGCTGCCAAGTTCTCTGTCAATCTGAAATGCCCGCATTTCAGTCTCTAAGGAATCTCTTAATTCTTCCCTTGTTTTGAAATTCCAGATCAAATTGGATCTAGCGTGATCTTGGAGAAATCTATACAAACAGTGCAAGAAACAGATTTTAAATGATAATTTTTAAAAATGTTAAAGATGCACACCATTTGTCTCTGAATTGTTTACCGGTAATAAAAGAGATCCCAGTTGGCTTGTATTTTTATCCTTTGCCTTCGTTTCCTTAGTATTACTGGCTTCTGATTGAGGTTCTACAAAATAAAGTCAATCAAATTATGTCCTGAAAATAACTGAACATACAGTGAAATGAGTTCATGCATTTCATGGAAATATGGAGCTTTCCTGTTATGAAAAGTAGAAGCTTTCTCAAAAATCTTAGGTACCTTTTTCCCCATCTAAAGCATTGATAGGCCATTGTATCAATATGGATCAATTTTATAAAATTTAAGAAATGAGGCAAATATGGCCTCAATCGTTTCTGCTTTGCACTACAGACAGCCTTAATTTATGATAGTTTAAAGCAACAATGCCTCAGCAAAAGTGACATCTTTGACATTATGATTGTCACACTCCCCAGTCATGTGATCACAATTCAGATGCTTGTCCCAAAAGGTGCTTTTTCAGAAGACAACTGGACTTTGTTTTTCCTTTTGAAGAAATTTCACTTCTCATCCATGAAGCTTCTTCAGCTCTGACAGGACAGAGGGGAATGGAATATAAATCCTTGCAGGCAGCTGGCAATCTGCATCCTTTTAGAGGGTTGTTGAAGTACTTGGAGGTTTATCTGTGTCTTTAGGGTCACCTGAATAGTGCTCCTGATTCCTGTAGTCTGCAATCCAAGAAGCTTCTTCAGCTTCTATAGATGAGAAGTGAAACATCTTCAAAAGAAAAAACAAAAAGTCCTGGAAAAGCATCTTTGGGACAACCATGACCTAGATGACTGAGAATTTCTACAGACTTTTAGCTATACAGTTTGGGATAAACAGCCTTTGAATGGTGTGGGAGTAGGAATGGATTTCTAAAGGAAAAGATTGCAGATTACAGGAACCAGGAGCACTACTCAAGTGACCTGAAGACACAGATAAACTTCCAAGTGCTTCAATGACTCTCTAAAAGGATGCAAATGATCAGCTGTCTGAAAGGAATATAAATTATTCCATTCCCCACTGTCCTCTCAGAGCTTCTTGGATGAGAAGCAAAACGTATTCAAGAAACAAGAAAGTCCAGATGACTCCTGAAAAACCACCTTTGGACAACTATGACTTGGATGACTGAGAATCTCTACAGACTTATAGCAACTCAGATGCTTGGAAACCAGGTCCCATTAACAATGGTTGTAATATCTGGTGACCATGTGATGACAATCTGTAACCTTCCCAGCTACCTTCTGATAAGCAACATCAATTGAGGAAACCAGATTCACTTACAACTATTTGATTCACTTAATGAGTCCATGTTTCACTTAACAATTGCAATTATTTGCTTAATGGCCAAAGTAAAAATTGTTGTAAAATTGGGTCTGGTCATGTGATGATTTGCTTTATGATCACATCAATTTACAAAGGAAACTCTGTTCCCAGTTGTAGCCATAAATCAAGAACTACATGTAGCTTCTTTTTCATTGCTATGGAATCTTAGCAATTCACTGCAAAAGTATGGTATAAAACCACTTAACAATGTTGTTATATGATGTGTAAGAAAGTAACTTCTTTACAATGTTTATGAAAATAACTGGAAATACAAGGCAATCAATCTGGAGAAGAATAACCATAATAGAAGATAAGTTAGCAAGTGAAGACTTCTATATTTTTACAGAGCTGAAACATGAATAATAAGCCAAACTTAACCAAGTAATAGTATTAATCAATTTTATATTGATAGACAATACACTAAGCTACCATAATTCAAGGCAGTTTGCAGAAAAGAATAAAGACTCACCATATTGTTTCTATCCTAGTTGTATTTGGGAAATAAAAGAAAAACAAAATTTATGTTTAACAGAAATGCCTCTCAAAGGTTTTAATATTTTAGAACAACCTCAAACAAATAAGATATTTGTATATAATAGCACTATGGGCTGAGAACATTAGATCACACCTCTAACTTCTACTAACCGCACTGTTGGTGGGAGGGGATGTTCGTAGGCCAAAGTAATAGAAAATATTAGCATTGGAAAATGTAATGTCATTTAATGCACTGGATATATAGCAAATGTATGAACTAAAAGGGGTTCTCATTTTTCTCCACTTATTCCAAAAAAAGAGCCTAGAACTTTAGGTGTAGCCACAACTGAAATTGCATAATACATGTTAGTCATACTTATAATTTCAAAAATTGATATATTTAGTACTCTGAACCGAATGGATAATAAGGCTATTTACAATGCTTCTATCTATTTCTATTATGTCAACATCAAACATCATATATTTAGCATACTATCCATATTGAAGTTGGTTTGTTTTTGGATTAGCATCTTGCACAACTCCCTCTTCAGAAGAAAACCAAGGTTTACTTACAGACTATTCAGCCAAAACATAAATCACATTATAGCTAAGAACAGAGTATAAATCAGATTACAACTTTGTAACATAAAAAGCCATAAACAATTATATGCATCAAAAAGGTACATAAATACATAAGTAAGCAGAAAGATGGAAGGAAAGCAAATTCTAAGACAAATTGAGAATTTGTCATACAGATATTTTCATACATCTAAATATATTAACTACTCAAATGATACAGGTGTTCCCTTAATAAACTCCCTTATAAATTCCCTTTATAAACAGCAGTTATCTTAAATACTAATTTCCCAGTTTCAAGAAAAGACTTGATTAGGCATCACCTTTAATAGAAGGAACTATCTTCAATTTTTCTGTAGATAAGAATATATTGATAATACATTCAGAGTCACCTATAAAATCAACACAACCAAACACATCTAGACAAACAACTGAAATGAAAAGAAATCATATTATCAGGAACACAAAAAAATAGTATTATACCTCTTTTTGTGCTATTCCCATTTTGTCTCGCCAGTGCATCAAAACCAAATCCACCTTTTCTTTAGCAAATTTTTCAACCCCTTTAGCAGCTTTTCCTGCAAGTCGTTGCCATTCTGGCACTTTATTAAACTTCCCATACTGATCCTAAAGAGGAAAGTTCATCAATCACCAAAATTAATTTATAGAAATCAATTATCCACAGAAATAATGAAAATTGAGCTAAATCATTTTTACCTTCACTAAAGCCATGATATTTTTAATCAGATGTACAATAAAACAATTCAAGAGGAAAATTTATTACTTACATTTGCAATTTTTAAGTTATCCCTAATATGCATCCGATCCCAGTCCTTTTCCGGAACAGGGTCATTACTGTCCAAGTAAGCAAGTAAACCTGATGGCTAAAGCCACATATATACAAATGATGAACACAAAGCATCAAATGCAATTACATTACTTATCAAAACTTTTTTTTATTTATTATTATTCATATTTATATACCGCCCTATCTCCCAAAGGACTCAGGGCAGTTTACAGGCATTTAAAAACAGATAAATACAGTCTAAAAACAATTAAAAAACTTATTCTAAAAGCCTAATAATTAAAAATATAAGAATAAAACCCAATTTAAAACCCGTAAATTAAAATCTAGCTCAGTCCTGCGCAATTAAATAAGTATGTTTTAAGCTCGCGGCGGAAGGTCCGAAGGTCCGGAAGCTGACGAAGTCCTAGGGGCAGTTCGTTCCAGAGGGTGGGAGCCCCCACAGAGAAGGCCCTTCCCCTGGGCGTCGCCAGACGACATTGCCTCGCTGACGGCACCCTGAGGAGTCCCTCTCTATGAGAGTGCACGGGTCGGTGAGAGGTATTCGGTAGCAGTAGGCGGTCCTGTAGATAACCCGGCCCTATGCCATGGAGCGCTTTAAAGGTGGTCACCAAAACCTTGAAGCGCACCCGGAAGGCCACAGGTAGCCAGTGCAGTCTGCGCAGGATGGGTGTTATGCGGGAGCCACGAGGGGCTCCCTCTATCACCCGCGCAGCCGCATTCTGGACTAACTGTAGCCTCCGGATGCCCTTCAAGGGGAGCCCCATGTAGAGAGCATTGCAGTAATCCAAGCGAGACGTCACGAGTGCGTGAGTGACCGTGCATAGGGCATCCCGGTCCAGAAAGGGGCGCAACTGGCGCACCAGGCGAACCTGGTAGAACGCTCTCCTGGAGACGGCCGTCAGATGATTAGATAATTAAGTCAAGATTTGTTATAATTTTCTACAAATTTAAGCATCAATTACTATTTGACACATATAATATACCATATTTTTCAGAGTATAAGACGCACTTCCCCCCCCAAAAAAATGAGGGTGAAAATCTGGATATGTCTTATACTCCGAATGTAGCCCCACCCAGCTTCTCAAATGGAGGCTTCAGAGGCTGAAAAAAAGCATCGGAAATGAAGCTTCAGAAAAGAAGCCCCCAAACAGAGCTTCCGAGGCTTTATTACTGAAGCTTTGTTTCAGAGGCTTTCAGAGGCAGAAAAAAGTTTTTCTGAATTTCAGAAGTTTCATAGGCAGAAAAAAAAAGCAAAAAAAAAAGCAAGGCACAGAGCTCACAACCAAGGAACCTGTTGCTAAAATTCACCTCTGGGAACAGCTGATTGGGGTATTCCGGGAGGCCGATCCACCTGCCAATCAGCTTTTTTCTTATTTTCCTCCCCCAAAAACTAAAGTGCTCTTATACTCCGGTACGTCTTATATTCCAAAAAATACGGTACATCTTTATTTTATTCAACTGTTATTTTTAATCAGGTGTTGTAGTGCCATTTTATTAAGTTATCTCATTTTCCATACATCACAGAGTGGTGACTATCATATGTTTCTCCATAGGTAGGGATTTTCATGTATCTTACATTCTCTAAAAACATTTCAACATTATCAATACTCGTATGATCTGCGGTAGCTGGGGCGGAGGGGATTTTATTATATTATAAAAATTTATTGGATCTCTTTTTATTAGTTTTGTTGTTTTATATGATGTTTTAAATGATGTTCTGTATGCTGCCTTGAGTTTCCATGTGTGAATAGGTGGCAATATAAATTCAATAAAATCAATCAATCAATCAATCAGTCTACTAGAAATAGTCAAGAATAAAAAAGCTATATGGGGCTTAGTTATGCCTAATTATGCCTTAGTTACACTAGTGTTTTTTTGTTTTTGTTTTTTTAATCCTACCTATGAGAATTCTCAAAGTATAAAAGATTAGCCAAACAGCGGGCGCAAAGGACTCATGTTTTGAGAAATAAATTCTAAAATGCTTTGAACATGATATTACTATAATTGAGAGACGGAAAAAGCTCTGCTGCTAATTCCATATTCATAGTTCAATTCAGAGGCATCTTTCATACTGAAAACTATTTCCAGCTCTGTCTAACACGTTTTTGCTGTAACATGGAAAACTCATATAATAGCTTCTGTTAGTGCAATGACTTGCTATTTGAAAATCTATAGTCATAGTACTGCAGAAGTGTTCTTGCTTAGGTAAGAGATCTTCTAGGCAGGGTGTCAGTAATCTGCGGCTCCAGAGCCACATGTGAGTCTTTCATTCCTCTGCTGCAGCTCCCTGTCGCAGCAGAGAGATGAAAGAGCTATGGCCTAGTCGTGGCAGTGGTGATAGCCGGAGCCTTAGTGCGGGAGCGAAATGTCCCTCCACTGAAGAAACAGCATTCCACCTTTGTTGTGGTACATTTGCTGTTGCTGCCTCCATGGCCTGTCCGCTGCTCTCACAGCACCTTGTGCAGAACAGTGAAATTTAGCACACTTCATAATGGGGGAGATGGGGTCCCCTCCTCCTGGAGCCCATTATGACGCAGAGCCACAATGGGACCCTGCATCGTTGTTGGCTCGCTCTCGCCTCCCAGATGTCAGTTGCTTTTCCTGCAGAGCCGCTGGTGTTGTGAAGTCCTGCCTCCTCGCTGGCCAGCTGGTATTCAGCTCTCCAACGACCAGTTGATTGTTGGTGTGCTGCTCCTGGACTTGTCAGCCTCCAGACGTCAGATTCCCACCACCCAGCATCAGTTCAAGGTTCCTTGTCCCTCGCAGGGGGGGGGGGAAGAGAGAGAGGCAGATAGGGAGAGAGAGAGAGAGACAAGAGACAGAGAGAGAGGGAAAGAGAAAGAGAGAGAGGGGAGGGAGGGAAGGAGAGAGAGAGAAAAGAGACATATATATATATAGAGAGAAACAGACAGAGCCCGGGGGGGGGGGAGATGGCAGGAGGGAAAGAGCGACAGAGACAGAGAGAGAGAGAGAGAAAAAAGGGGAAGTGAGGGGGGGAAAGAGAGAAGAAAGAAAGAGAGAGAGAGAGAGTGTGTGTGTGAGAGAGAGAGAGTCATGTGACTGAGTGGGTGTAAGTGATGTTCAGTTGGCCATGCCCACCCAGGTTTTGTGGCTCCCAGTGTTTTCTTTTCTGTGGGAAACTGGTCCAAATGGCTCTTTGAGAGTTTAAGGCCGCAGACCCCTGTTCTAGGCCTTGGCTAATATTTACCAATCTAAAAATATGTAACAAACGTTTCTACTAAAATACCTTTCAAAAAGCTATTTAAAATGTCTATTGCAGAGAAACGGCCGGAGTGTCATAAATAAAAAAGCCTTCTCGAGAAACATTTTCACTTACCAAGATACGCTTCAGTAAGTTCAAAGCAGTTGTATTTTCAGCTGTCCAAAGACCCACTAGATGTCTACTTAGCTGCCTAAGAATTAAAGTGGAAAAAACATTTTATTAAAAAAAAAATGAAGTTCAAAGACAAGTCTTCCAACAGTACTATTGCTCAGCAACTATTTAGAATCTTCAACTATCTTCCAAATTAAAACTGCTGTGTAATCTACCTCATTCTAAAGCCTTGTGATTCAGTAAACACTGTATTTTTAAAAACCCAATCAATGTTATAAGGCAACTTACTACCTACTACACATTACAACAGCTTTCAATCTACCATGTTTTCCCGAAAATAGGATATATCCCAAAAATAAGGCCAAGCCTGATTTTGGGGTGGGTGTAAATATACACCCTTCCCCAAATAAGCCCTACTGATGGGGTGGGCGTGGCCAGCACAAGAAGCAGCCTTTCCCTTCCCCAGTCACCTCGGGCTTCTTAATTGGATCAGCAGAGCTGCTCAGGCCACCATTCACAGCTGATTCATGGGTGCTGCTTCAGCCAGTGCCTCCAGCAAGAATGGCCGCTTTTGCCATCGATTGTGGCCACTTCTGCAACAGGAAGCCAAGCAACGCACCCCATGTGCCTAGCGCCAGCCTTCCAAAGGGTACTGTAGCAGCAGCTATCCACAATTTTTTTTATCCTTATTTCATTCCGACTATACTGGGCCATGTGGGTCGGGACAAAATAAAGGTTAATAATTGTGGATAGCTGTTGCTACCCTTTCGAAGGCTGGCGCAAGCCACGAGTCTGCTGCTGCAGAGGTGGCTGTGACCAAGGAGCACTTTTGGGAGAGAAGGCAAAGGGGAAGTGAGTGCTTGCAAACTCTCATTCCATTCCTGCCTCTCCGCTGGGCGACTCCCGGCAGCCCCAGATGCCCAAGGCCCGTGCCTGCCTGGCTCCCTTTTCCACAGTGCTTGGCTCTTTATCGAGGACAGTGGCAGGTGGGGTGGAGGAGAAGCGAGACGCATGGAGCAAGACAGGGCTCGCTCCTCTTGCCGTCTCTTCTTCCCCTCTCACCCGGCATGGCAGGGCTTCCTGCCCCTACCCAAATTGGATGCAATTTGGGGGTGGCAGGTGGGGAGGGGTCGGGCCGGGGAGACAAGAGACATATGTCTTACCTGCCAAGACACCTGTTGCGTGTCTTGCTGTTGTCTGTAGGCAAACCCGTTGTACTGTAAAACCAAACTTCTCGTGAGTTCGAGAAGTTTGATTGAACTTGCAAGGTTTTTTTTTACCCTACAACGTGTTTGCCTGCAGACAACAGTGAGACACGCAACAGAGCTGCAAGGCAGGTAAGACACATGTATCGTGTCTCCCTGGCCTCACCCCACCCCACCTGCCACCCCCAAATTGCATCCAATTTGGGCAGGGGCAGGAAGCCCTGCCTTGCCTGGCGAGAGGGGGAGAAGAGATGGCAAGAGGAGCAAGTCCTGTCTCGCTTCATGCATCTTGCTTCTCCTCCACCCCACCTGCCACCCCCCTCGACAAAGAGATGGTGGGGAAGAGCAGCAGCTAGGCTGCTGTTACAGTACCACTGGGGTGCGTGGAGCCATCTTATCTGCCTTGCAGCTTTGCACTGTGTCTCACCATTGTCTGCAGGCAAACAAGTAGGGTAAAAGGCCGCCTTGAAAGAGGCGGTGGTGAGACCCCTCCTTAAGAAGCCTTCCCTGGACCCGGCTGTTTTAGGTAATTATCGTCCAGTCTCCAACCTTCGCTTCGCGGCGAAGGTTGTAGAGAGTATGGTGGCATATCAGTTTCCCCTGCACCTGGATGAAACCGTCTATCTAGACCCGTTCCAGTCCGGTTTCCGGCCCGGTTACAGCACAAAGACGGCTTTGGTCGCGTTGGTGGATGATCTCTGGAGGGCCAGGGATAGGGGTTGTTCCTCTGCCCTGGTCCTATTAGACCTCTCAGTGGCTTTCGATACCATCGACCATGGTATCCTGCTGCGCCGGCTGGAGGGATTGGGAGTGGGAGGCACCGTTTATCGGTGGTTCTCCTCCTATCTCTCCGACCGGCCGCATTCGGTTTTGACAGGGGGGCAGAGGTCGCACCCGAGGCGCCTCACTTGTGGGGTGCCGCAGGGTCGATCCTCTCGCCTTCTGTTTAACATCTACATGAAGCCGCTGGGTGAGATCATCAGTGGTTTCGCGTGAGGTATCAGCTGTATGCGGATGACACCCAGCTGTACCTTTCCACGCCGGACCACCCCAACGAAGCTATCAAGTGCTGTCCCGTGTCTGGAGGCTGTACGGGTCTGGATGGGGAGAAACAGGCTCAAGCTCAATCCTCCAAGACAGAGTGGCTGTGGATGCCGCATCCCGCACAGTCAGCTAAATCCGCTGACCATCGGTGGCGAGTCATTGGCCCCGATGGAGGGGTGCGCAACTTAGCGCCCTCCTGGATGAACGGCTGTCTTTGGAAGATCATTTGACGGCCGCTCCAGGAGAGCGTTTACCAGGTTCGCCTGGTGCGCCAGTTGCGCCTTTCTGGACCGGGATGCCCTGTGCACAGTCACCCACGCACTCGTGACGCCCGCCTGGATTACTGCAATGCTCTCACATGGGGCTCCTTGAAGGGCATCCGAGGCTGCAGTTAGTCCAGAATGCGGCTGCGCTGGTGATAGAGGGAGCCCTCGTGGCTCCCGTGATAACACCTATCCTGCGCAGACTGCACTGGCTGCCTGTGGCCTTCCGGTGCGCTTCAAGGTTTTGGTGACCACCTTTAAAGCGCCCATGGCATAGGGCCGGGTTATCTACGGGACCGCCTGCTGCTACCGAATACCTCTCACCGACCCGCGCCTCACAGAGAGGGACTCTCAGGTGCCGTCAGCGAGGCAATGTTGCCTGGCGACGCCCAGGAAGGGTTTTCTGTGGGGCTCCCACCCTCTGGAATGAACTGCCCCCAGGACTTCGTCAGCTTCCGGACCTTCGGACCTTCCGCCGCGAGCTTAAAACATATCTATTTAATTGCGCAGGACTGAGTTAGATTTTAGTTTATGGGTTTTATCTTGGGTTTTAATTTTTATATTTTTAATTAAGGCTTTTGAATAAGTTTTTTAATTGTTTTTAGAATTGTATTTATTGTATTTCTTGCTTTTAAATGCCTGTAAACCGCCCTGAGTCCTTTGGGAGATAGGGCGGTATATAAATATAAACAATAAATAAAATAAAAAAAATAAAAAAACCTCGTGAGTGCAATCAAACTTCTTGAACTTGCGAGAAGTTTGGCTTTACCGTCTAACATGTTTCCCTGCAGACAAAGGCAAGACATGCGACAGAACTGCAAAACAGGTAAGACATGTGTTTCATGTCTCTCCGGCCCCTGGCGAGGGGGGGAAAGAGATGGCAAGAGGAGCGAGTCCCGTCTCGCTCCGCGCACCATGCTTCTCCCCTGCCCCACATGCCACCCCCCTCGATAAAGAGCTGGGTGCTGTGGACAAAGGAGCCGGGCGGGTACAGGCTTTGGGCATCTGGGGCTGTCAGGGGTCACCCAGCAGAGGTGGGAGTGGGCTGGGAGTTTGCAGGCGAGGGGGATGGATGGATGGAAGGGAGGCGGGCAAGTATCAAGAACGCTGGGGAGATTGCCACCTTTGGTTGCCCCAGTGAACAGCTGATGAGAAGCTGTGTTGCAATGAGCAGCACAACACAGCAGCAGCCATGAGGTGGCCACGCTTGTCGCCTCCTGCACCACCAAAATAATAAGACCCCGTGATAATAAGGCCAAGTCCTTATACCGGGGTTTAAAAAAATATAAGACAGTGTCTTATTTTTGGGGAAACACGGTATCAACTTCCAAAATGATGTGTCTAGGTGTTTTAGTAGAACTCTGTATGTAAGTTAGATTGTAGCAGTAGTAGAAATTGTTTAATTTAATAAGAAGATAATACTGCTGGTAGTGATATCAATATAAGGGAAGAACAACCCCAAGCCAACAAGAAAGGGAGATAGATTACTGTGGGAAATAACTACCAAAGGCAAGCACCAACTGAAACACAGTCCAGACAGTATAGGTCCGTGATGGGAAACCTATGGCATGCATAACACATGTGGCATATGGAGCCATATTGGTGAGCACGTGCGCTCAGCTCCGGCACACATACCTGTGCTGGCCAGCTGATTTTTGAACCTTCTGGGCACACAGGAAGTAGGGAAACAAGCTGCTTCCTGCCTCCAGAGGGCCTGGAGGGGTGGGGAAGGCTGTTTTCACCCTCCCCAGGCTCCTAGAAAGGCTCTGGAGCCTGGGGAGAGCAAAAAAATGGGCCTACTGCCAAAAGCGGGGAGAGTGTAGGAAAGTCGCGCACCATGAGCGAGACGGGGCACATAGAATTATGGGTGTGGCATGCGCACGCATGACCCCGCTGCCCAACCCCCACTTTTGACACACGATGGTAAAAAAGGTTAGCCATCACTGGTATAGATGGTCTTCAATTTACAATCATTCATTCTGTGACTTTTAGAACTTACAATGACGCCGAAAAAGTAACTTGTGACCATTTTTCATACTTGCAACCATTGCAGGTTTCCCACAGCCACACAATCAAAATTCATACACTTGATAACTGGCACTTATTTATGACAGGATCATGTGATGATCTTTTGCAACATTCTTACAAGCAAAGTCAATGGGGAAGCCAGATTCACCACTATATTATTAACTTAATAAGTGCGGTGATTCACTTAACCATGGAAAAAAGATAATAAAATGGGGCAAAATTCACTTAATAAATATCTTGCTTAAGAACAAAAATTTTGGGCTCAGTTGTGTTTGCAAGTCAAGGATTGTATTCAATACTGTAATAGAAATAATTGTAATTGTTTAATGCAGGGTTAGTCAACCTTTTTATACCTACTGCCCACTTTTGTATCTCTGTTAGTAGTAAAATTTTCTAACTGCCCACCGGTTCCACAGTAATGCACCGTGTATCATCGTCTACGCATGCCTCTCGCACATTGTGAATTGGGTTTGGGAGGGGGCGCCAGCTACCAGCTCTGCTTGTCTGTTACAGCTGGATGGTATGGGGGTAGATGCACGAGCTATTCTGGGACGAGGCTCTTTTGTTTGAGGTTGCACTATAGCGCCATTTAGTTTCATTTAGGGAACGTGAACTAAACTTATGCGCGGGTGATAGAAATAGTATATTTTCAGAAATTTAAATTGTCACGTGGAATTTTATGAAAACCTAATGAAAATGTTTTTAAATAATGCTATGAATTTTTTTTAAAAAGTCAATTAAATTTTTTAAAAAAGGAAAGTGCTTCAGTATCGGACAAAACCCCTACCGCCCACCATGTTGACTATCACTGGTTTACTGTAATGATTAAAGTGCTAAAACTGGGAGAGTATAAATACTAGTCCTCCTGCAGATTCAGAAACTGGCTGGGTGATATTGCTCACTCTCAATCCAAGCTACATGATAGGCTGTAACTGTGGAAAAATAGGAAGCATTCTAGATGCTGCCTTGAGTTGTACAAAATAAAGATGAGGTATAAATCTAACAACTGGGAAGAGATAGAAAAGTAATGAATGTATATTCTTTCAGCGTATAGTTCTTCTGCAGCAATCAGTTTCAGTATAAAAGACAAAGATTACTGCACAAAAGGCCTTAGAGCATTTAAACAAGTAATTTAAGTCTGGACTCACCTATTGGTACGCATCCTTTGATCTGTGCTTATAGTAAACATAGCGGTATGCAAGTGGCGAGGCAAGGCACCTTCACTGAGAGCAAGTTCTTGCATTTTAGTTGCTATTTCTTTATCTCCCTCCTTTGGGAAAAATGGAATAAAATTTAAAAAACAATTATTTTGCAGTTTTTGGAACTAGAAGTTACTACCTGCACATATAAGACTGTTAATATTAAAATGTAAAGCTAATTGTTCATATCAATACTTCTGTTATTATTTCCGTTATGACAAAAAATATCTGAAGCAAATCTGAATATAACTGATATAATTATTTCATCTTTAAAAATACAAAAGTAGCATTGGAAAAAGGAATACTTTCTCATCATACAAAATTTTACAAAATAATTCAAGAAGTTTCCTGGAATACATTAAGACCATAAAAGGTTATTTTTTGCAATGCCTAATTGATTCTATTAATAGTGTGCATTTATATTTTCATAAATATTGCCATATAAAGGTTTTAACAGCTGAAATTCACCTGAAGTCAAAAACTTCCTTGTAAGAAAAAATAGCAATATAAAGAATTATATTTATCATGGAAGAGAATGTTCCAGAAAATTCTAAACTGTTGTTTTTTTCCTCTGCATCATGCCAAATCTTCTCCCAGTACATGACATTTCTTGGGCAATTTGGTGATTTCCAGAAGTAAATCTGAAGGGCTGTGTGTTCCACCCCTGAATTTAATTCTGATTACCATGTCCAGAACTTCTTGAACCATTCCTTGGTAAGAGGATTTATTTCTTGAAACTGCCAAATAATTACCAGAACAACATAATCTAGAACTTTGGCATGGGTTATGGCTAGATGAATTTTGCAAAACCAAAGGGAAAAAAACCCATAGCCTGTTTATGCAGGTAGTCCTTGACCTTAAGGTTACAAGGAATCTAAAAAAGGTATTTAGAACCCAGATTTGAAATTCTGATGGCCGCACCTCTTCAGTCTTATTTTGGAGGGTAGGCAACTGGTCTGCACTTATGCCCATTTTAAGCCCATTTTCAGTGTTCCGCAGTTGCATCATTTTCTTCAGTTTCTGGCAAAAATGATGCATAACAAACAATGGATTCACTTAAGAACTGCATCGTGGCTTTATGACTGATGCAGTTACTTAAGAATTGCCACCAAAAAAAGTTGTAAAATTGGGTGTAGTCACATGACGACCTAATTACCATATTGACTTAAAACTGTAAATGTGGGTTCAATTATAATCATAAGTTGAGGACTAGCTGTACATTGCTTGTAAGACAGAATAACTTTAGAACAAAAAATTGTGCTGAAGAATTAAATATTTTCACTAACAGTTCATTCTAAACAACTGCTTTTAGTTGAATGAAAAATAAATTAAGTTAAACAAAGAGTTCATCACGTTTCTTCATGTTTATTTTATACAAGTTGTTTACCACTCAAATGTACCCTTTTTTTTAAAAAAAAAATCTTTTAAAATAAGACTTACTTCTATTATTGCCTTCATAACCAGTCCAGCTCCTTTCACAATGGCCATGGAAGGGTGCTGTGAAAATAATGCATAAGAAAGCAATATAGTGGGGACATAGTGAATTGGTGAGTCTAAAACTATGGGGGTTGACTGTCATTAGTGATAAACAGACTGCAACTCAGAGCCTTCATGTTCTATAGCAGATCAGCTCCTATTTAATTTAGTTTCCAAGGACTTGACAATCCCAGTGTGAGAAAAATAGTATCATATTATGGTAGTTGTTCTTAAAACCGTTTACCTTTTTCAGACTTTATTAATGGAAAAAATCAGTAAAAATGGTGTTATTTATTTATACAACCTTTTAAGTGTCCTGCTCTTATAAACCTGTACAGGACGGATTGCTTTAAATAATGAGAAATTATTTGTCTATGTTTAACATGAAATATTTACAAGGATATGTTAAAACATCAAAAGCAAAGAATTGAGTCATGGAATAAAGAATTGTAGATGCCATTTACTTGTGTCAATTTTCAATTATTTCATAGCAAATTGGGATGTGAGGAAGCGGAATCCATTAAAAAAATACAATTTGTGGATTTTTCCACATAGGAGATGGATACAAGAATTATCAATGCTGGAAAGAGAAATCTACCCCTGATTTTCAGCAACAAATCAAATTTTTATAGGTTCTTAAAAATCTAATGCAAATGTATGCAAGTTATACATTCCATTTACAATATTATTTTTCCTCTTTATAATATTCATTCTGAAGCATTTATTATTTATAAGATTGTCCATCTCACTGGGTGATTCTGGTCAGTGAACAAAGTTTTAAAATTAGAAATAATTAAAATAACACAAACATTAAAGTACATCACAGCCAAAAATTAACCGCAAAACACATCTCTTATACACTTGGGGCCCCGAGCAGAGAGCCAGTTCTTTAAGGATTTACAAAAAGCCAGCAAGGTCAGCGCCATTCTGATCTCCAGAAGATGATTACTTAAGGGAGATGCTATAGGCCCTGCTGACCGGCATTCCTTATCCTCCAGAATCTGAAGAATGCCAGCTTGAGCAGATTGGAAAGGTAGAAACAACTGGGAAAAGAGATAGTCCCTCAAATAACGTAGTCCCAAGTCATGAAGTTACATGATATTAACGCTTTTGTATATGCATATTTTTTGTTAGTTTGATATAATCAAATTAAAAAGTTCAATCCATATAAAATGTACAATTAACAATGGGAACAAAGTTAAAAAATTTCTGAAATGTTTCTTAACACCATATTAACCTGAAAGAGCTTGAAGAGTGTTCTTCCATTAGATGCAACCATCTCTAATAACATATCAAACTGCTGCCCTTCTGTTGTTTCACTATAAGGAGCACAAAGTGCAAAAGTAAGGAAGTCCAGAAGTGAACTAATAACTAGGGCACCTGTTCCATATTCCTAGAAATGAAAAATATATTCATTTTAAAAGATTTCACAGAAAAAAATGTCAAATACTCATGAACTATTCTTTTTACTCCAAAGGAAGATGAGCTGAATATAAGACTATCACTTTAACTCCAAAGGAACAGCAGCAGAGGTGGGTTTCAGCAGGTTCTGACCAGTTCTGGAGAACCGGGAGCGGAAATTTTGAGTAGTTCGGAGAACCAGTAGTAAAAATTCTGACTGGCCCCACTCCCATCTATTCTCTGCCTCTCAGGTCCCAGCTGATCAGGAGGAAATGGGGATTTTGCAGTATCCTTCCCCTGGATTGGGGAGGGAATGGGGATTTTGCCGTAACCTTCCCCTGGATTGGGGAAGGAATGGAGATTTTACAGTATCTTTCCCCTGCCATTCCCACCAAGCCGCAACCACCAAGCCACACCAACAGAATCGGTAGTAAAAAATTTTGAAACCCACCACTGAACAGCAGGCAAAATAAAACCTATTGCTTCTGATTCTGGAAATTTCTCTCTTTCCAATAAAACTTCAGTAGGCATACGCTGCATGTCAGAAGTGATATTCAGCAGGTTCTGACCAGTTCTGGAGAACCGGTAGTGGAAATTTTGAGTAGTTCAGAGAACCGGTAAATACCACCTCTGATTGGCCCCGCCCCCATCAATTCTCTGTCTCCCAAATCCCAACTGATTGGGAGGAAATGGGGATTTTGCAGTAACTGTCCCCTGGAGTGGGAAAGGAATGGAGATTTTACAGTATTCTGCCACGCCCACCAAGCTATGCCTACAGAACCGGTAGTAAAAAAATTTGAATCCCACCACTGCTGCAGTGTATGTAACTACAAAAAACACATTCCAAAGAGGTAGCCCAGGTCATTAAAAAGAATAAACTCCTTAATAAAATTGTCTGTAAAAGAAATTGCAGTATAAAATTACAGTTTATACTGTTAAATTGTGTCCAATTTATATGCACAAGCTATTGTCCTTGCTGGACATAATTTATCTTCAAAAAGGATTAAAATTCAGTCCATAAGATATTATGGTTGATTTTCAAAAAAATATCCTTGAAACAATCTGCAGTGATTACAGTCACTTCTTTGCTTTCAACAACTATATTCACCTTCTATTATACAACTACAATATTAGATGATATCTCATTAGGTATTTGATTTCAATTATCTCAGAATTTTTTTAAAAACAGACAAATAAGCTTTTCAGATAGGCACATTTCTAATGCTGAACATACACTGTTGGTATGCTCAGAAAATAACAATAGGAAAATTTATCTAGTCACTAAATGGTGATATTAACAAATATTAATTAGAAAACACCTTTTTAGCAGAAATGTATTTGATACCTTTCAGAGAGGATGAGGTAGGAACCCCTAAAACGAATCTTGGAGTCACACATCAATTTATTTATAAGACACTTCAGTCTGGATGACTCTAAAACAGCTTATGATTATATATAGTTATTCAATAAAATTAAATAAATATTTCCAAGAAGTTGAATTCTTGTAGGCACATGTCTCTCAGAACAACAATTTATGCTGGCTGTTTTTACTTTGTAATATGCTAGCTTATTATTTTTTAATTTAGATAGTATTTAAAATAAAAGTCATACAGCACAAAGGGATACTCAAAGAAATGATTATAGATTTTTGATGCTTATGAGCACTACACAATTTACTTATAACCTGATTTTTCAAATATAATTGCAGACATAATTGTAACACAATAGAACCATAAAATCCATGTGCAGCAACTTGCCCCTTCTAAAAATTACGATGCAATAAAACCGAAAATCTTCAAATTTCTAAGGGATATAATCAAGAGGCCCTTTCACTGCATCTCTCAAACACATAATTTTTAAATATTTGAGTCATGTAAAACACTGACCACATGGGAATTAAATTTCTCCAACAAGTTTTCCAAGAACTTCTTTGAAGAAAGAAGTGATGCCTTGTTTAACTGTTCTTGCCTCAAGTCATAGTCATCATGCATAGGCTATGGATAAAAATATATCATTAATATAAAGCTACCATTATATGAATTATAACATAAAAATGATAAAAATTGAAACATATTAAGTCTCCGATAATTTTATAAAACAAATATAATATTGAAATGAGGTAATACAGGCATCAATCCACCTTATTTTAATTCAATTTTAATTCAAAATCTTTCCATTACAATTAGCACATCAGTGAGGTCACAAGTTTAAAAACGCCAACTTCCTGAAATCCAACCATAATTCCTAGTTTTCTTTTTTCTAGCTGCGTCCACAAAGAGAAAGTAAAGTTGCAACCCTCTTGGCTTAATTGAAAAAAGCAAATACTTTTCTTAAAATTGCCCTCTTTTGCAGGATAAATCATGATGATCCGTGATAGCAAACCTGGTGGAAGTGGCATGCAGAGCCATTTCTCCGGGCACACAGACCCGTCACCCGTTGCTCTTCTGGGTTCTGGTGCGTCGGCCAGCTGGTTTTCATGCACATGGACGCGCTGGAAACCAGAAGAGCAGCTGCCCATTGCGCATGTGCGCTCAAGGAAGATTATCTTCCTGTTTCCAGAGTGCACATGCGCATCAGCCAGCTGGTCTGGTTTCTGGCTCACATGCGTGTGAGAAGACCAGCAACAGGCACGCATCCCAAAAGATGCGGAGAAGGGATCCTAGTGGTCGCTACCTAAGGGAGCACAGCAAGGTAAGCTGGGGCTTCCCTCCCTCCTTGCTCGTGCAGGCTTCTTGAGCAGCCCCAGCCAGTCTGGAGCACCGGTGGACCAGCAGCCGATGAGGTGCCTGTGCAGATAACCCCGTGGCCTGGGCTCCTATCCGCTGGAAGCCACCGTTCCCCAGCAGTGCTCTTGGCCCCACTACCTCAGTAGCACCATGCGTTGGCTTGGGAATCTCTGAACGTGCAGCCTTGTCTGGGCTCCTCTACCAGCCAGCTCAGATGCAAGCAAAAGCATTTGTTGGCTGGGTGGCTGGCTGCCCTGCCCACTGTTCCTTCCCCGGCATGGGCTTTGGGTAATGCAGCCTCCCCCTGAAGTGGCTGGAGAGCCTGGCTCAGCTTGGCCGGCGGTGCAGCAGTGGGAGTCGGGTGGGGGTGCTGCACTGCCTGCAGTTGGGCCCGTTGCCTGACCCCCACCAAACACACTTCCCTGCCGGCCGAGCCAATGCCAGGGAAGGAGCAGCCAGTGGGACAGCTGGCCGCCCAGCCAGCAAATGCTGCCTCATGCGTCTGAGCCAGCTGGTCGTTCTTGCCCTTCCCCCTGCAGTTGCTGCTGCTCCGGCAGTGGGGCTGTGCAGGAGGAATGCTGGAGACAGTACAGTGATGTCCACAGCCCAGGGGACCCACGCAGCTGATGGACTGAGCCAAGAGAAGCGTCTTGGCCCCGCTTTGAGGATGGCCACGGGGTCATCTGCACAGGCAGCCCACCACCACGCCTTCAGCAGCTGCTGGTCTGCCAAAGCCCAGCCAGCTACATCTGCTTGGTCTGCAGCTCCCAGCGGGGAGGAGACCAGGCAAGGCCATGCGTTTGGAGCTTCCCTGGATGGAACATGGTGCTGCCGAGGAAGCAGGGCCAAGAGCGCTGCTGCTGGCCGGGGAATGGCTGTCTCACCAGGGAATGGGCCGGTACCTGGTTGTTCTCCGGTAAGAGGCACGCCGGCCCTCTGGGAAAAACTGGGGGAGGCATGTGCATGCAACGTGCATGTGTACATGCACAGTGCAGGTGCATGCGCAGTGTGGGGCGCGTGCACAGGGGGAGCGTGGGGGGCTGTACTCATATGTGCAAATGGGGCACACACTGCATTATGGGTGCTGGCACGTTCGCCCTCACTGATCTAGTCTCTCCAAAGTCCATCCATACTGACTTGAAGATCTGTTAATTTTATATGAATTACACATATAGAGGAAATTAAATTGGTGAAAGCTATTTAAATCATGTTATTGGGATTGTCCAGATGAAACAACCCAATTGAATCTAGTTGAGCATTTTGTAAACCCCTTCATTTTAAGAATCACTTCCTCTAAATTTGATCACAAATATTCTGCTATACATAAGTACTTACACACATCAGGGCACAAAGCATATCAATGGAAGCATGGGTAACTCCATCATTGTTCCTTTTAAGAGCCTTTACTACCTTTACACCCAGGCGTTCTCGAAATCTTTCAAAACAATAAGGCAATGTATTACATATATTATCCCTATCAATATTAAAACTCAAAATTAAACAATTCCATTAATTTGAAATGTTCAGTTCAGCTTAAGTGAATAGATCTAACAACATAATATTAAACTGAAGGCAGATAGAAAATAACTCAAAAGGAAAAAGAGCATTCCATAGAAAACATTGCATATTGATTAGCAATTAGTTCATACTAAGCTGGAGTTTATAGACAGTGTAACAAAAGTTGGCAACATTTAAGGGCACAGAATTGTTTGAATCAGGAATTTTAGTAGAATAAATCAAAATGTCCTGGGAATTTAGATAGAAGAGGAGAAATCAATTGTAAACAAATGTTGCTATAGAACTAACAAAATAACAGAATGTGAGTTTCAGTTTATTTTCCATTTACATCACAGGAGTACTATCATTAGTAACAGGGTTTCCTGTATTTTCTTCCAACAATGCTGTGGGAACACTGTTAGAACAAGACAATATAAACTGATCAAAAAAGAGACCTTGTCCAGATAACTGATCTATAAACAGCATCATCCAACTTGCCTTGTACATCTAGAATTCCTGTTTCAAAATTGAGTTGGCTTGCTCTAAGCATAATGGCAAAAAGTCCCAGGAAAAGCCACAGTAAGTGATTTCCTAGTAATAATTTTTCATTTTTTTTTAACAGATGGAATCAAAATTATCTACTTTAGTTAAGGGCATGGGTCCTTAAACTACGGCTGGTGGGCGGCATGTGACCAGCCAAAGCCATTAATCCAAACCGCGGAGGATCACGAGGCTGCCCCGACCACCCTTTGGTAGAGTGCAGGACTTACCTTCGCTAGCCCCATGGGCTGGAACTGAAACTGAAATTTTGGCCTGCAGAGACTTTCTGGAGGTGAGGGAGGTAAAAAATGAGGTGCACAAACACCCCAGGAAGCCAAAAAATGGGAGAAAACGGTCGGTTTTTGGGCAAAAAATAGCCTATTTTTGGACTGCAGAATGCTGCTGGAAGCAGGGGAGGTGAAAAATGGGGTGCACAGATGCCCCAGGAGGCCAAAAACAGCTGAAAATGACCTGTTTTTAACCTCCCCGAAGAGAGAGAGAGAGAGAGAGAGAGAGAGAGAGAGAGGGAGGGAGGGAGGGAGAGAGAGGGAGGGAGAGACAGAAAGAGAGAGAGAGAGAGAGAGAGAGAGGAGAGACACAGAGAGATTTCTCAGGCTTCTTGGGGCTGAGAAGAATTGCTGCAAAACTGAGTTTTCTGAAGTGAACCACTAGACTCCTAAACAACTGAAAAAATGATCTAATAAAAAGAAAAGTCAACAAAAAGAGCAACATACAAACAAAAGCAAATAAAACACCTCCAGGAGCAAAACAAATTAAAGTTTAATTTGTGTGTATTGTTTAATGGACTGTTAAATTGGCCACACCCATCTAATCACATGACTTAGCCATGCCCACCCAGCTGGTCCAGCCTCCCAACAGTCTTAAGGACTGTGAATTGGCCCCGTTTAAAAAGTCTGGTTAAGGGGATCAATCCAACAGGACTATATAATACTTTCAACAAAATGTTAAAGATAAATAATTTAAAGACCAGAATCAACTCTACTTATTTAGCTACTCTACTTATCCTTCTTGCCCCACCAACTGTCAGCGGTTGGGAGAGGATTTCATGTGAAAAACAGAGATGGTTTGCTGTTTGCGCAAATGGAGTTTTTCATGCTCGCCTGCCGCTTGTGCAATTCCCAACGAACCACTGACCAATACCAGTATACGGACCAAGGGTCGGGGACCTCTGATGTATGGCATCTACAGAGATCATGCAATCACTCATATACAAATTTAGTATATGCATCAACAAATGTGGGCATGTGTGTGCACACATGCGTGTGTGTGTATAAAAGATACGTGGATGAGAGATTGACCAGTTTGTGTCGCAGCGGGATGGATATGGGCTAGGGGGGCTCAGCAAAACCCAGCCAATTCCTGCTTACCAGGAGACCCTACAGGGTCAAAGCCACTCTAGAGGAGTGGTGAAGAGATTTTTTATCAGTTAAAAGGAAATGGCAATTTCCTCGCTTGATCCAAAGAAACACTCTTGATCAGCAACAGAGACGACGGCCATTATGACCAGACCGAAGCTGTGACAACCGGGACAAGAAGATTATGCGCTTGGAGCAGTTTGTGAACAGAGGACTGGAACTGGATGAAACCATTTTCAACTTCTATATTAGAGATTTAAACATAAATATATGTATGTAGGTCTTTGGTTATTTGGGTTTTCCCCAGCGTAAAATTAGAAGTGTCTTGGCTTACGTGGCAGAAAACCCAAATAACCAAAGACCTATATATAAACACCCGTGAAAACATCAGAAAACATAAATAAATATACATACATACGTACATACATACATACATACATATATATATATATATATATAAAAAGACTCTCCAAAACGCTGAGAAAGTGGCGAGTTAATGCACGGAGATAGATTATAGACCTAAAAGAGAAACAAATTTTAATGGAAGACTATGAAGTTTTAACATATAGAAAGACTGGACTGGAACTTGTAATATTATGAAAAGTGATTTAATTTGCAGATAATACTGTCTGATTACTGGAAGAAATTGTATAAAGAAAAATTGGCGTTTTTTCCCCCTTGATCTTTTGCCAAGCAGCTGTTCTTTCCTTCATTTAATGCTGGAATTTAGAGCGGAGTGCCACCTATTGATGAAAGATAGATACGACATGGTGGGAAAAGACCTTGGAAAGAAAATTTAAAAAATTAGGACTGATAACGGAAGAAAAAAGAAGACGAAAGGAAATAGGGAAAGCTTCTATATCTATTGGCTTTTTGGCAAATAGATATTGGAAGTAACTGGTGAGCTTTCAAAGATTTTCAAGGCAGCATGGACTATAATTAACAAGAATTACCCTTGAAACTGAATACTTGACTTTGTGGATGAATGAGATTTGGAGAAACTTGATGGGCTATTTTGGATTATTAATACTATCTGATAAAACATTCTATGAGGCAAAAGAAGAAAGAATAAAAATTAAATAAGACTTATAAATTTGGATACCTTAGAGGGTGCAAACTGGAAAATTCTCAGGACTATAAATTTTGTAGAAACAGCTCCAGGAATGAGCAAATTTTACTGACATTGGCATTTCTGGTGTTTCTGGGCAATTGGGATCTTGGTGGATTATTGAGTATCTTTAACCAATTAAATTAATGCAAAATGTCTCAATAGGTAAAAACAAATACATTAAAAAAAATTATTGATGCTTCCATATATTCAGGAAGCTATGACAAAGAATCATAGGGAGATAATGAAATTGATGTAGGATACCAATGTGAGACTAGAAAACCCTCAAAAAATGAAAATGAAAGATGAACAAAAAATTCAGAAAAAAGAGGAGTAATTAAAAGCTGCTGAGGAAAGAATAGAGGAGATAAATCAACAAATGACACAAGTAGATAAAGATACGGAAGAGATAGTAATAATTTCTAAAATGGAATGGGTACCCTTTAAAAGGTCAAAATATAGATGGGAATAAAGAGAAAAAATCTCCCAGAAGTGATGGAAGAGTTACTGATGAGTGATCTAGAGATTCTACAGCAAGAGATAAGTGATAAGAAATAAGCAGATGAAATACTTATTTCTAAATATGAGTGATATAAGGAGATACAAGATCCCAAGGGAGGAGAATGGGAGATTTGTCAATAATAAATGTCAGTAAGAGTTGAAATACTAAAAAGGGCAAGAGATGATGGATAGACATAGAATACTTCTTAATATGGTAATTGCTTCATTAAGCAAAGGTACTGGCCACTCAGGAGGTGACACGAGGCTGGCTCCAGGGGATTATCAACGCTTCTCTGTTGGAACGGGTTTTCCCTGCCGCCTTGAAAGAGGCAGTGGTGAGACCCCTCCTCAAGAAGCCCTCCCTGGACCCAGCTATTTTGGGTAATTATCGTCCGGTCTCCAACCTTCGTTTTGTTGCGAAGTTTGTAGAGAGTGCTGTGGCGCGGCAGCTACCCCAATACCTGGATGAAGCTGTCTATCTAGACCCGTTCCAGTCCGGCTTCCGACCCGGATACAGCTTTGGTCGCGTTGGTGGATGATCTCTGGAGGGCCAGGGTCAGGGGTTATTTCTCTGCCCTGGTCCTATTAGATCTCTCAGCGGCTTTTGATACCATCAACCATGGTATCTTGCTGCGCTGGTTGGGGGGGATTGGGAGTGGGAGGCACCATGTATCGGTGGTTCTCCTCCTATCTCTCCGACCGGTCGCAGACGGTGTTGACAGGGGGGCAGAAGTCGGCCGCGAGGTGCCGCCAGGTGCCTCACTTGTGGGGTGCCGCAGGGGTCGATTCTCTCGCCCCTTTTGTTCAACATCTATATGAAGCCGTTGGATGAGATCATCAGTGGCTTTGGGGTGAGATACCAGCTGTACGCTGATGATACTCAGCTGTACTTTTCCACCCCGGGCCACCCAATGAAGCTGTTGAAGTGCTGTCCTGGTGTTTGGAAGCCGTACGGGTCTGGATGGGGAGAAACAGGCTCAAGCTTAATCCCTCCAAGATTAAGTATTTATAGTTTACTTATAAATTGATGCTCAAGAATTGAAATCTACTCAAATAAGGACTATATTATTACATAATAGTATAAATAAGAGATTATTGGGGAATATCATAACAGTTAGAGGGGAAGAAAAAAGGGGGGGAAAGTATATGGTACTGTGGAAAAATTTTTTCAGGAATATTAAAATGACCAGCATAACTACCACAATCTCTAAAGCAGGGGAAAAAAATAACCTCAATGAAAGCTTCCCCCTCAGGATCAACGTCGGCGGAAGCCATGTTGGGGGGTGAAAAAGCTGGCTCTGTTAATTTACAACAGATGCAGTCAACTCTATTAGCGATACAAAAAACAATGCTAAAAATGCGGGAAGTTATGAGAACTAATCACGAGGACATCAAAAATGATATGGGAGAAGTAAAGGGGGAGATAAAGGAGGAGATAAGAAAGCTTGATGATAAGATTGGTAAAATGCAACAGACGATAAGTAAGAACGAACAAAAGATAAAATTGATAGAGGCTAAAATGGAGCATATGGAAAAAAATGGATATGGCAACGAATAGAATGATGGTGGAACATAGGGAATTGGAAGGAGCTATAATAAATCTGGAGATGGAGAAATCAATGGTATACCTCCGCTTTCAAAATATTCCTGAAAACAAAGAAAAAAATCTCCCGGTATTAATGGCTGAGCTACTAGCAGAAATAGTACAAAAAAGTAAACAAGAACTGGAAAATGAAATTGATGAGGCATTCAGAATCCATACGAACTAGGCACGAAGAAACAGACTTCCAAGTGAAGTCCATGTTAAATTTGTCAGGAAGAAAATAAGAGATGAAGTTTATACCAAAAAACGAAAAGAACCACTGATGTATAATGGAAAGGAGATTATTGTATTAAAACAGATTTCCAAAAGAGTAAGAGAGCAAAGGCGAAGTTATCATTTCCTATCTTCACAATTACTAAAATACAGAGTGATGGTCCGATGGCTCATCCCAGAGAGGATGTTGATATTGTGGCAGGAGAAAAATTTTTGGATCGACACATTGGATAAGGCCTAGGAGTTCTATGATCACTATATAAGTGGAGAAGACGAGTAAGACAATAGAGAAGAAGGAGAAAGTAAAAGTCAGGAAGATCAGACATCGGAAGAAAAAGGTGTAGAACAAGACATAAGAGACCACAAGGAAACAGACCGACAAGAGAGGGAAGGAGCTGTTTGTTAAAGCCATCAGTGTTTTTAGCGATGCTTAAAATCGCTGTTTCTATTTGATAAAAGACAGTTGGAATTAATTGGAAGAACTATAATTAGTTAATATTTCTGCCAGAGACTGTTGGAGATTTTTAAATATAACTACAAAAGGATAAAGGAAGAGATTTTAAGACTGTGGTTGCCGAGAAATTTAAAAAGACTTTTTACTAATTTTAACTTTAAGAAATAAAGCTTAAAAGAAGATGGCAGCCAAGCAATTAAAAACAACTGTTTCTAAAAGTGTTGGAGTATCCCCAGCAGCATCCCCAGCTCGTACAGCAGATACTAAAGCATTAAATTTGGAAGCATTACAGGAAAACCTGAAAGATTTTGTGAAAGAATCTCTGAATGATGCTATAAATTTGCAAACTTCGCTTATTGAAGAGAAATTTTAAAAAATGGCAGATGAGATGATTGAAGTGAAAAATCAGATGTTGGAAATGAAAAATCAGATGTTAGAAATTCAAGTAGGAAATAAAGAAATTAAGGAAGGATTTGTCTCAGCAGTTCAAAGTTTGGCATCAAATATGATTTTGTTGGAAGAAGAGGTAGAGGAAATTAAGCAAGTTAATTTAAAGTTGGAAAATAAAATGGAAGAGGTTCAAACTAAAGTGGAGAAAGCAGATGATGAAATTGTTTTGGTACAATATAGGGCAATGGAATTTGCTTTAAGAATTAGGGGGTTAAAAGAAGATAAACAGGAGAACTTGAGAGAAATACTTTCCGAAGCATTTGCAGAGATATTAGCAGTCCGATCAGCAGATGTAGCTTTTCAAATTGATAAAAATTTACTGTGTGAATTCTTGGATTGCCAGACAGAGAAAGTTGCCGAGAGACTAATTATTTATTTTACAACAAGAAAAGTGAGAAATGAAATTTTACAAGCTTCCTATAAGGGGGAGAAAATACAAGCTGCTGGTGAAGAAATTTTAATATTAAAAGAAATTCCTCCTAAAATGTTGAGAAGTAGAAAACAATATGTATTTCTGGTGAATGAACTTAAAAAGCGACAGATAGAGTACAGATGGGATATTCCGGCTTCGATAATAGTTTATTATGCAGGCAAAGCACATCGTCTTAATACTATTTGGAAAGCAAGAGATTATTATGTTAATGTACTTAAAGCTGGAAGTCCACCTTCACCAGAAGGTAGGAGGAAAGAGGATGAAGCAAAGAGGGGAAAAGAGCTGAAACAGATACAAGAACAAGCTGGAGTTATAATTATGGAAGAAGACTTGTTGCAAGTGGTGGATATATCTAAAGTGGGATTAGAAGGCGTAAAAGAACAAGGGTAGCTGCTAAATGTAAGGAACAAGAAGTAAAGGCCCAACAAGCTCAACTGGCAACTACCACAACTGAAACAGTGGGAGGAGCAAGGCCCAAAACAAAATATGATTTGTGCCTGGTGCTTCAAAAGTTTCAGCCCACCAATAATGGCAATTAGACTTTTATCTTGGAATGTTAATGGTTTAAATTCACCACAGAAGAGAAGGAAGATATTTCATTATTTGAAACAATTTAAAAATGATATAGTTTGTCTAAAAGAAACACATATTAGAACTTTAGATCAAAAATATTTGATAAATTGATATGATGGAAGATTTAGAATTAAAAGATATTTGGCGAGAACGCAATATGGAAGAGAAAGATTTTACAATCATTTTCTAGGATTGACTTCTTTTTAATTACGAATGATTTGCGAAATTGCCAAAAGTCTTTTTTGATATGATGGAAAATTTAGAATTAAAAGATATTTGGCAAGAACGCAATATGGAAGAGAAAGATTTTACTTTTTTTTCTGATAGACATCAATCATTTTCTAGGATTGACTTCTTTTTAATTACTAATGATTTGCTTTCTAGGGTGAAGAATTTTATCTGATCATAGTACGGTTTGGATAGAATTGGATCAGTAAAAGGGAGTTAGATGATCATGGAGGTTGAATGAAAATTTGTTTAAATATGAGCAAAATGTAAAAGAATGTAAAAAACAAATGAAAGAATTTTTTGTTATGAATATGCAGAAAGGTACATCTATAGAGATGGTTTGGGACGGTAGTAAGGCCTATATGAGGGGAGTTTTAATACATATGAACACTAAATATAGAAATAAATTGCAGAAGAAGAGAACGGAGCTAGAGAAGGAAATTAAAAAGAAAGAGCAGTTATTGGCAAATAATCCAGGAGATAAAAAAATAAAAGAATCTATAAATATATTACGAGGGCAGTTTAATATGATGATGGCAGACCAAGTCGCAACTAACTTACAATATGTTAAGCATAATACCTTTAATAATGCTAATAAGCCTGGAAGGTAGTTAGCATATTTAATAAGAAAGAAACGAAACTACGTACTATTGGTAAGATAGAATATAGAGGCAAAGATGTATATCAACAAAATTTGATTAAGAAAACCTTTTTAGAATTTTATACAAAGTTATATGTTAGAGACTGTATCAAAGATATAGATATAGAAAGATACTTACAGGAGCAAGGTATTCAAGAAATTACAGCAGAGCAACAGGAGGAATTGAATCAACTTATAACTTCAGAAGAAATAATTTTAGCAATTAAACAGCTTAAAATGGGTAAAGCACCAGGAACAGATGGTTTAACGGCTGTTTATTATAAAAATTTACAAAATGAGATGGTGGAACCACTTAAGGAATTGTTTAATAGAATTCAATTTGGAGGAGAAGTACCTTCTTCTTTTTTTTTTTTTTTATTATAAAAAGTTTTTATTGGTCAAAAAAAATTTATGCAAATACATATCAGGTATGGTAAATTTTCATTTTTCTTATACATGATAAGAATTTTACTCAAAATTTTAAACACATACAACAGCCATATGGCAAGCAGGTGATACGAAGTAGCTAAGTTTCAATCTTACACAATAAGGAAGGGTCAAGAATAATCAGAATATCATACGAAAGAGAATAAGGAAAACCAACACAATACCAAATATCTTTGTCACTTCCTAGTTTTGGATCTCAGAACTCTGGGTTCAGCCTGACCCAACTCCAGGGCCGCAACAGCGGCAGCCGCCTCCGCCCCATGGTCTATAACCTCCCCTTCTTCAATTCCTGGGTCATCTAAATCCAGGAGGGCTTTGTGTTCCTCCACGTAGGCCGCAGCCTCCGCAATTGTACTAATTTTTTCCGTAATGCCCTCCCGGAAAATCATCAATCCCTCTGGCATCAGCCATCTGAAGCCCACTCCCTTCTGGTACAATTTGCTTGATAAAAAATAATATTTCTTTCTCATTTCACGCACCTGTCTGGGAATCTGCCTCAGAATGGCTATCTCCTGCCCCTATAAGTCAGTGCCCCACTCCTATGTTTTCTAAGAATTTCATCTCTCGTCTCTCTTTTCACAAATTTGACATGAACCTCTCTAGGAACTGCATGCGTGCATATTGTGAATTAACTCTATAAACTCGATCCACATCCCAATTCATAAAATCAACACCTCTCCCAAGAAATTCTCCCAACAGTTTAGTCACAACATCTCTCAAGTCTTCTTGGTCCACTTCTTCCAAATTTTGAAACCTAAGAAAATAAGACATTTTATCCATCTGTAGTCCAAGCACAACATTGCTTGTCGCCTCCCTCTTTTCTGCACTGCCCGCATCTCACCCTCCAGACCTTCCACTTTCTGCTTATTTTCTGCTGAGACTTGTTGAGTATCCTTTAAATCCTTTTGGATAGTCACAATTTCTGCTCTTATTTCATCCAGTTTCTTGTCCATATTAGATAACTTTTCCAGAATTCTCTCCATTTCTCCAGCAGTTGGTCTCTGACCTTTGCCATTTAAAAAAATTTTTAAAATCCTCAGGCAAGCACAGTATCCTTATAATTTCCTCCGGATCCACCAGGGGCACTCACAGGAGCAACGAGTCCAGAGTACAGTTAGTCAACCAGGAAGTCAAGGAAGTGATGTCATCAAGATTCTCATAGTGAAGGCGGAAGCTGGACGCCACCATTGTTCCCCAGAGGAGGGGCCTCAAACCCTCCCTCCTAAATTTCTCCATCACCTCTTTCTCCAGAGCTCCACAAAACCGTAATCTTGTTATTTTAAGTTCTCCTCTCTCCAAAGTGATTCGTACTCCTTCCAGTCGCAGGGGAGAAAACCCCCGCACCGGAGTACTCCACTCACATTTGCCGATATCCCTTCCTTCTTCATTCCTCAATTCTTCTCCGTTCCTGTTCACCACCAGGCTGCTGCAATTATAAATCCAAAGCCCGGTGTCACCAAGCACAGCGGCCCAGGCGACGACCAAAATAATGGCGGCCTGTGGCCTCGAACCGCCGAGCCTAGGACGCGCCAGCATCGGTCCCCCCAGTCCTGTATATCGGCTGGGAGACCCCTGGCGAGCCGTCCGTGCGGCAGGTGTCCTTTTCGGAACACCTGGCCCCTAAGGGCCTCGGCGGCGGCCGGATTCGGACACTGGAGGCAGGAGAAGCCTTCCAGACGTCCGTTGCCACCGGATACCGGAAGTCGTCTCCGAGAAGTACCTTCTTCGTGGAGGACAGCTTTTATTTTGTTAATACTGAAGGAAGATCAAGACTGTAACAAACCAGAAAATTATAGACCAATATCGCTTTTAAATACTGATTATAAGATTTTTGCTAAGATATTAGCAAGTAGATTAATGCCAGTTATGAGTCAAATAATTCATAATGAGCAATCAGGATTTATTAGGGGGAGACAAATGAGAAATAATATGAGACAAATTGTAAACTTATTGGAATATTTAGAAAGAAACAGCCAGGTTCCAGCAGCGCTCTTTTTTCTGGATGCTGAAAAGGCCTTTGATAGATTGAACTGGCAGTTTTTATTTAAACTAATAGAAAGAATGCAATTTGGAAGTTATTTTATACAAGCTATTAAAGCAATATATCAGAGGCAAACAGCACAAATAATAGTTAATGGTAGTTTAATAGAATCTTTTAGAATTGAGAAAGGGACGAGACAAGGATGTCCTTTGTCGCCATTATTGTTTATTTTGACTTTAGAAGTTTTATTAAATAAAATACGTGGCTCAAATCAAATAAAGTAGGTAGGAAAGAGAGGTAGAAGAGGGGGAAAGGAGAGGAAGAAGAAAGGGGAAAGAGAGAGGGTTAGAAAAGGTGGAAGAAGAGAAGAGTGGGGAAGGAGGAGAGGAAGTAGAAAAGTGAAGGAGAGGAAGGATGGAGAAAGTAGAAGAAGGTAGAGAAGGGAAGAGGAAAGGTTGTGTTAAGGAAGGAGGTGGTAGCTGAGCAGGCCTGAATAAGTAACAAATGAAAGTTAATGATTGATGTTCAATAAGAGACTGTACATTGAATATGTTGATGGAAAATGGAAATAAAACTTTGTTATAAAAAAAAAGAGAGAGAGGGAAGGAGCCAGAACCAGAGCACAGACCAAGAACAGAGCAAAGAGAGGACTGAAATTAGCAGAGAAGAAGATGGAAAATGAAATAAAGATACTGTCATTAAATATAAACGGCATTAACTCAGTTACCAAACGTAAACAAATATTATTAAGACTACAAAAAGAAAAAAATGGATATCATCTGCCTCCAGGAGGTACACATTAAAGAAAAACATAGCGATCTCATAAGATGTCCCAAATTAGGGGAGGTATTTTTGGCATTGGCACAAAATAAGAAAAGAGGGATTGCTGTATATATAAAAGATTGGTTAAATCCCAGGAAAATATTTGATGATAAGGATAGAAGAATTCTAATAATGGTATTAGTACAAATTATAAGAAAATACTGTTAGTAACAATCTATGCACTAAGTATAAAACAAGAAAAATTCTATAATAAATTACATAGGAAATTAACGGAACTATTTGTATAATAGGGGACTTTAATGGAGTGGTAGATAACAAATTGGACTACAAGACAATGAAAGAAAATAAAAATAAAAGACGAAAATTACCAAATGCTTTTTTTGAAATGCTTTTTTTTAAAAAATCTAGGTGACACATGGAGGCAATTACACAAACAGGAAAAATAATACACTTTCTTCTCTCATCCGCATAACTCATGGTCTCGCATAGACATGGCCTAGATGACTCCAGAATTGATCAACAATCTAGAAGAGATTAACATCAAGCTGAATACCTGGGCGGACCATAGTAATAAAATGGAAAGGTAAGGCAAAAAAGAAGAGATGGACATTAGATCAAAGAATTGTTAAAGAAAAACAATATTCACAAATAACGGAAAGAGAATTAAAGATGTTTCTTAAAGAGAATAGGAACAAAGACACTACATTACAAAACTTATGGGACATCGCCAAAGCCTACATGAGAAGGATAACTATTGCGTACATGGCAAGGAGAAATAAAGAGAAGAAGGGGCAACAAACACTAACATTGGAGAAGCTGAAAAAATTAGAACTATCACTCCAGAAAGACCCCCAAAATATGGAAATAAGAAAGTAAATAGACCTAATGAAACATAAAATTAATCTACTACAACAGGAAGAAGTGATAAGGAATATAAAATTGGCAAAACAAAATTATTTTGAATCAACCAGGGAGATGGCTCGCCCATAAATTGAAAAAAGAAAAAGCCAAAAAATACAACATCTACAAGATGAACAAGGGAACTTTCATCATAGAATCGAGGAGAAAAAAAATATTATCCAAAATTACTTTCAAACATATAGTCAAGAAAATATTAAAGAAGAAAATATTATAAATTACCTACAGGAGATGAATTTGCCAAATATAACAGAAGACAAGGAAATGTTGAATGGGGACATTACCTTAACAGAGTTAAGAGAGGCAATTAAAAAACAGAAAAATAACAAAACACCAGGGATAGATGGAATTCCGACGGAAATATATAACATTTTTTAGGGAGTTTTGGAAGAAATTATGTTGGATATGTATAATGAGGTATTAAGATAGAGGTAAAAGTTCCCCTCACACATAGGTGCCAGTCGTTGCTGATTCTAGGGGGCAGTGCTCATCTCCGTTTCAAAGCCGAAGAGCCAGCGCTGTCCGAAGATGTCTCTTTGGTCATGTGGCCGGCATGACTCAACACCAAAGGTGCACAGAATGCTGTTACCTTTCCACCAAAGGTGGTCCCTATTTTTCCTACTTACATTTTTACGTGCTTTCGAAACTGCTAGGTTGGCAGAAGCTGGGACAAGTAATGGGAGCTTATCCAGTTACATGGCAGCACTAGGGATTCAAACTGCTGAGCTGCCGACCTTTTGATCGACAAATTCAATGTCCTAGCCCGAGCCACCCCGTCCCCTAATGAGGTATTAGAGAAAGCCAAAATGCCAAATACTTGGAAGGAAACGTATATAGTATTAATCCCCAAAGAAAGCACAGATAATCAATTTATTCAAAATTATAGGCCAATCTCGCTATAAAATTCTAGCAACAATAATTGCAGAAAGATTAAAAAGGATATTAACAAAATTATTCATTTGGATCAAAACGGGTTTTTACCCAAACAACAAATTAAAAACAATACAAGGATGATAATGAATATCTAGATTATTATGAGGCACACCCAGGAAAACAATTGGCAGTGATAATGGTAGACGCACAAAAGGCATCTTTTGAATTGACAGTTTTAATTAATCAACTTATTGGGATGCAATTTGGCGACAAATTTATAGAAACGATTAAGACAATTTATTCGAAACAAACAGCAAAAATTATGGTCAATGGAGATTTCACAGAATAAGTTGAAATAAATAAAGGGGTTAGATAAGGCTGTCCATTATCCCCCCTCTTATTCATCCTGGCATTGGAGATATTATTGGTGCAAGTAAGAGGAAATAAGGAAATTAAAGGGTTTTGAATGTTTTGAAAAAGAAGATAAAGTTCCTGCCGCAATTTTTTCTGTTGGGAATTATTACGGACTTTACAGTAATTGAGACTAAATTGATTTTAAATCTAGTAACAGCAGCAAGATTACTAATAGGACAATACTGGAAGAAAAAAGAACTACCTACAATAGAAGAATGGATATTGAAAGTTGCCAATTTGGCTGAGATGGCGAAGATATCAGCCTTTTTGAAAGACAATACGCAAGAAAGATACTTAAAGGAATGGAAAAAATGGACTGACTATATTCAAAGTAGATATCAGACTAAGAGTTATCAGACTGTTTTTGAATGATTATGATGTATTATTTTTGTTTGTTTTTGGGGGAAGTTAGGAATTGATGATTGTAGGGGTATAATTAAGTTGGGATGAAATTTTTTTAGCATATGTTTGTTTTATTTTTAACTATACCTTGTGCTCATTCCGGGAAGTCGGGGGGGAGGGGGGAGGGGAGGGGGGGAAAGGGGGGGAAAATTTTCTGTAAAACTTTTTGAATAAAAAAAAAGGAAATTAAAGGGTTAAAAATCAAAAAGGAAGAATATAAAACACAGGCCTTCACAGACGACATGGCATTTATATTAGAGGATTCCTTGGAAACAGGAGATAAGCTCTTACAAGAAATAGAGAAATTTGGAACTGTAGCAGGCCTGAAAATAAATAAAAACAAAACAAAGATATTTACAAAGAACCTTACGAAAAGACAGGATAGGAAATTAGAGGAGAAACTAGGAATTCAAATTGTCAAAAAGGTAAAGTACCTGGGCATTTGGTTACAGCAAAAATATCTTCAATAAAGGAAGACAATTACTCTAAATTATTGCAACAAATTCAAAAAGACTTAGAAAATTGGGCAAAACTACAAATTTAATTGATTGGGAGAATCGCCATGATAAAGCACCTGAAAGCTCCAACTGGTCCAGAATGCGGCCACGCGGGTGATAGAGGGAGCACCTCATGGCTCCCATATAACACCTCTCCTGCGCGGACTGCACTGGCTCCCGGTGGTCTTTCGGGTCAATTCAAGGTGTTGGTTACCACCTTTAAAGCACTCCATGGCTTAGGACCGGGCTATTTACGGGACCGCCTACTGCCACAAACAGCCTCCCAACGACCTGTGTGCTCCCACAGGGAGGGCCTCCTTGGGGTGCCGTCGGTTAATGACTGGCGACCCCCAGGGGGAGAGCCTTCTTTGTGGGGGCTCCTGGCCTCTGGAATGAGCTGCCTCCAGGGCTTCGCCAACTCCCCGACCTTCGGACCTTCCGCCGTGAGCTGAAGACTTTTTTATTCCATCGAGCTGAGCTAGCCTGAATAAGAAATTTTAAATGGGGTTTTAGTTTTTATTATTGTTAGTTTTAGTACTTTGGCCATTATTTATATAAATTTTATTCTGTTTTTAATTTGTATTTATTGTATTTTTAACTGTGAACCGCCCTGAGTCCTTCGGGAGAAGGACGGTATACAAATGTAATTATAAATAAATAAAATAAAATAAATAAAGAGGAACATCTTACCTAAAGTTTTATATTTGTTTCAAACAGTACCTATAAAATTGGGGGAAATATTTTTTGGCAAATTGAAAAAAATTATTAGTAAATTTATATGGCTACAGAAAAAAACCCAAATCAAATTTAAAATGTTACAAGATGCCAGAAGTAAGGGTGGGTTTAGCCTTCCAGATTGGGAACTATATCACCAGGCTGCAATATTGTAATGGCTAAGAGAATGGATACATTTGAAGAATGGAAGAATTTTAACAATAGAGGGCCACGACTTGCAGAAAGGTTGGCACGCCTTTATGTGGGATGGAAAAGATAAAGCCCATAAATATTTCCAGAGGAATCAAGACAGGGAAGTACTATTAGAAACCTGGACAAAAATTAAAAGGAACTTCTATCCAAAAATTCCAAGATGGGTGTTGACAATGGAAGCCTTGGTCTACTCTAACTTAATTGATCTGAATAAAATAGTAACATACAAGTTAAAATATTATGTATACCTAAACAGTATTATTATTATTAGTATGGTGTATAAATTACATCAACCCAGACAATACACTGTTCACTAAACACTTATACATGTTTAAAAAATATATAAATAAAATTATATATAGGTCTTTGGTTGTTCGGGTTTTCTCCCGTGTAAGATTGGAAGTGTCTTGGCGACGTTTCGACGAAGTCTCATTCGTCATCTTCAGGCTTCAGCTTCGTGCTTCTGGGAGCAATGTGTGATCGCAGCTATTTCTTCCTTTTAAAGGAAGATTATAAAGGAATTAAAAGGAAGATTAAAAGGAAGATTAAAAGATTATAAAGGATTAAAAGGAAGAAATAGCTGCGATCACACATTGCTCCCAGAAGCACGAAGCTGAAGCCTGAAGATGACGAATGAGACTTCGTCGAAACGTCGCCAAGACACTTCCAATCTTACACGGGAGAAAACCCGAACAACCAAAGACCTATATACAAACACCCGTGAAAACCTCAGAAAACAAAAATTATATATATATATATAAAAGATATGTGGACTATACATGAGATAATATATTAAATTGATAAAATTATAATAAGATCATCATTATATGGAGGCATGGAACTACAATGGGATAAATGTTATAATTTAACCCTATTGACTGCTGCTTTTTGACAAACTTTTGTATTTGGGATTAAAGGAACAACTCTCTCTACTTTTACTCCAGTGTAAGCTATAGATGTAACGTTGAAAATACATGTCACTGAGATCAGTGACAGAACAGAAGTAAAAAGTATCACAAAGTATTGTGGAAGACACAATATATATTGATATTCAAATACTTACTTTGGAAGTTGTGTGAAAGCAAGAAATCCAGCTTTGGAGGCAACTAATCTTCTAACAGCTTGGAACTGGCTTTCAAGTTCTGCAATAGATGCTGTAATGTCACCTTCTTGGGAGAGTAATGCAGTTATAGCATTATTTATTAGCTTTTCTTTGTTTTCGGAAAAGAGACCCTGAAGAAAGAATGAATGAATGAATGAATGAATGAATGAATGAAAGAATGAAAGAAAGAAAGAAAGAAAGAAAGAAAGAAAGAAAGAAAGAAAGAAAGAAAGAAAGAAAGAAAGAAAGAAAAAGTTTCACCAGCAACAAAAAGAATATGAAAACAGGGATTGGTGTGTTTATTTTCAACTTACATCTTGTGTCACTGCATGCAGAACTCCACTGTATGAAATGTTAGAATTAAATCTAAAGACAGCATCTGCAAAATTGCCATCTGCAATAGAACAAGTAGGAACCAAACATTTAAAAAGTTAGTTTGCTTTCTGGACCTATAGGAAGACTACAAACCAATTTATAAAGCAATATAAATCCCAAAAAGAACACTTACTTGGAGGTGCTGCCAAAAATCTTAGATGAAGGCTTTCAACTTCCTCATCTACTGGCATACTCAAAAGGCCCCATCGCTGCCCTTTTTCTGTTGGTGTCATTTTCACACAAACATCCCTATTACCAGATGCTCTTACTCCATCCAGCAAACTGGCTAACAGTGAATCCCTAGGAAAATTGTTTAATTTTTAGATAATATTGTCATGAACAGCAAAGGCATGATGCTTTTCTACTGAATTGTATAAAATATGATGAGGCAGTATTTGCAAACATAATATGTCCCATAATATATAGTATTAATTTGACTACATCTGAAACCACATCACCCATCTGTCTCATGTCTGTCAGGAAGATGGAATAAAGAAACACATTTTCCAAAATTGACATGTGAGGAATAGATAAGCAGTTGAAGACATAACAGGAAACAAATGAACAATTAAACATATTGCTTGAGGCAAAGCAGTTGGAGAGATAATGGACCATATTCTATTTCCTCAATGTCTATATTTATTTGAAAAGACATGCCTTAGGTAAGTTAGCTCTGAAAATGGACAGGATTGATTCGTTTTTTTTGAGTACTAGAAGATTTATTTTATTTTAGATACACTTTCTGTTATTAACCTGTAGTAAAACTTATTTTCTAGATTACAATTTTAATTGTCTCTAATTTTTTCAGGATTTGCTACGGGAATTTAAAAACTAGTGTCTTTTCTTATCAATATAAAAACATAAGCTATATATCTGAAAAATTATAAGTAACTATTTAATTTTGAAAAGTAAAATAAGTAATATATGGTATATGTAAGAATACTACCTAAACTGACATACCAACAAAGTAATTGATAATTCAATAATATTTTAAAATACCTCTCTGTTGAAGAGTATTTTCGGATTTGTCCCTTGATAAATTCTATGGTAAAAAGCTGTGGATTTTCAGAATCGCATACTAGCGCAAATACCTTTAAAGAAAGAGTTCATCAAATAGAACTTGTCACACTAAATCTATTATTCTATACATATTTAAATACCACATTACAAATGCCAATATTTCATAATCTTTTCTAAATTTTAATGTAATTTATGAACTCACAAATTATGTGTATTAGAGTTTCTAAATGAGTGAATCTTGAAGTGAAGCTGATTGTCAGGTTATGCTTCTGCGATCTATTAAACTTCTATTATTTCTTACCTCTCCTAAAGGTTTTAGTGTTGCAATATTGTATGTAGCTGGGTCACGTTCTACCAGGCATGTTTCTGTAAGAGCTAATATCCGTTTCACTGGTTCCTTGAAAAAAAGACATAATTACTTAATTAACCATGCAATTAAATAGGAATTATAAACCAGATTAAATGGAATAAATTATATACTAAACTCCCCTTATGCAGGTAATCTTCTCCTTATAACCATTTAAGTTATGGTATTGGAAAAAATGCTTACAACCGATCCTTTATTTATGACTATAGCATCCACATGATCACATGATCAAAATTCAGATGCTTAGCAATTGGCATGTTATTTATGAATCATAAATAACAAGCCAGTTGCCAAGCATCTCAATTGCAGCATTTGATGTTCACATATAGTAATCATCATCTGCAACCTTCTCATAGATCTGTTGACAAGCAAAATAAATGGGAGAAGTTGGATTTCTTAATAATCCTGGTGATTTGCTTAAAAAGCTTGATAAAAAAAGGCATAAAATTAGGCAGGCACAACTCACTTAACAACTGTATCACTTAACTACGGAAGTCTGGATCTAACTGTGTTTATAAGCCAAGTACTACCTGTATTAAGACATTTAATGTTAACATATATTGAGGTCCACAAACTACATAAATGTATGCAAATGAAATGCAGGTTCCTTAACATTCTTGACATATTTTAACTGTAATACAAACTTGCTTTAGGGATTGATTTTTCACATGTATCCAGAAACTATTAGAAAATAGCAAACAGACTTTGACTCAAATGCAGTTAATATTTATACAATGAGCTTATCTGGATCTTTTGATCAACCAAAAAGCAAGACGAAGTTGGTAATGCTAATGGGTCTAGTTCAAATGTATATCAAGTAAAGTAAATGGTACACTGAACACTTTTGGTACATATCAAGCCTTTAAAACTTGTTCTAAAAACAGTTGTTCAATTACAATAGTAAAAAATAGCAAACAATGCATTTGTCTGTTATCTTAGATTAAAAAGTTTTTTCATCTCAGTGCTAATTCAGCATTTTGAAAGTTCCTACATTTCACTTCTGTGAAATCATATCTTTATGCCAGCATTTATATACCTTTTTCTTCACGAGACACCATTTATTGTACACTAAATGAGTGTACACTAAATGTTGCACACTAAATGAGACATTAGTAATACCTATTTTATGTATTTATAAATATGATGTTTTCATTCCTTATTTTAAAGAACAAAGTTTTAATAAGTACAAGAAAATATATAAACCAGTAAAAATTATTATACATTCTTCAATGTGGAGAAAACTAGGCACAAAGCTTCTTAGCCATGTGGTGCAATTCTGGAAGCAGCCACTAATCGGCAAATTGATTTCTGGTAGCTGTAAACACTGCTGCCATTTTCAGAATTGCACCACGTGGTAACGCAATGAAGTAACCCATTCCAATACTCTGGAAGGTCTCAAAGTCCTTGAAAAGATGTGAAAAGCATCTGGGTCCTGGGGCAGTGGGTATCAGGTTGAAGGACTGTAAGAATTTTGGAGGAGGGGAGAAAGGCTTGCAGGAACCGAATGGGAGTGGGCAAAAGCCTGTGGAGACCCAGCATGGGAAGGAACCTGGTGGGAGGGAAAAGCCTGAAGGACCAAATGGGGAAGAAAGTGGAGTACAGATATCTCAGAGATAGAGGTGGCCTTGAAGGTCCAGGACAGGTGGAGACACCCTGTGCTCAACTTAACAACAGGTTTGTTTAATAGGAAGACAAGGGATGAGAATCATTAAGAGAGGCCATTCTTGGCCATTGCAGTCACAACATGCTACCATAACTGGCAGGCTTCACTATGGTCTTATTTTGTCTGTAGTTTTAGAGTTTTAATTTGTCTGCAGTTAGAAGGCACAAAGTTATAGACTTCTACAAAGATTGAATTATTACAAAGTTGGACAGGGAAGAATAAATGATAGCAATGAACAAGCATATATAAAAAAGAGTACTTGTAGATCCTGAAGATTATAAATCTTACCGCATGCCTTGGAGATATCTTTTGGACCACAAATTCTGCTAAAGATGTAATATATTCATCACTGCTGTATTTCCCAAAACGAAGACTCAAATATTGTTCAAATTCTAAAGGCTCCTTTCGGGTTCTCAAGGAGATGCCAATGTAATTGCCAGCATGTTCGATTGCACTTTTAATAATGTCTTCCCTTTGCTCAGAAGCAAATAAATGCTGCAAATTCCAATAAATTCCTTGATATGAATATTCTAAGAATATTGCTAAATCTGAAAGACTTGATAGTTTTAAAGACAATGTGGTCTGTAATATTTAAAAATGTGTAAGTGATGCTATATTAAACGATATTCATTGCTCCATTATCAACACTGAGTTAAAATAGTCTATCTAAGGAAATATTGTTTTCGTTCAAAAAATAAAAGTTGTAAAAGTATTGTATGAAAGTAATATTTTATTAATAGTCAATTACAGTAATTAAGTTCAAAACTTCATTTAGGTAATTATGATATAATGTATGCCAAAAGATCTCATTTTTTAAGATTAAACAAGTATATTAGATGTCAAATATGGGTAAAGTAGGTATTTTATAATACTTACTAGTCTACTAAATCCTCCATAAATTATACAAAACCCTCCTGGATAATCAGACAGATCAACAAATCCTTCAATATATCTATAGTCATAAGAACACAGGATTGTATTTGTTGTAGGATTAATTTGGTCAAAGCCTCCCGGAGTCACTTCTAGAATTACAGGTTTTCTTGAATCACTCCAGTGGTGCTTATAACTGTTGTATCTCTATGATAAAAAAGAAGTATTTTAAAAATGTAGTATAACAATTCTGAAAAAAGTATAAACATATTCTGTTTCACTGCTGATGGTTTCATTAGATCAAATCTAACAAGCACAGTAGGGCTTCTTCATAGACTATATTTTCCTTCAGAGCAAAAGCAGGAAATTTGTTTCAGGATGAGGCCAACAAAATTCATTATCTAATTCTATATAATGGTTTCTGTATACCAGAAAAATAGGATCAACAGTGTTCCCAAGACTATATTCAAACAGTAAAATATTACATATGTAAGTATCATATGTTATAAATTGTATTTATATTGTTTCTTATAGACAAGTTCTTTGTATAGCGAAAAATATGTAACAAATGACACAGATGTAAATATAGGTTAATGATATTTCTATTCTAAGTTGAATAGCAAACATGAGTGTACATATATAATGGCAAACATGAGTGTACATTTGAGAAAAGAATTGAATCTTAATTATTATACTTTATTACAAATTTATGAATATAATTTTTTCTCCACAAAGAAAAAAACATGAAAAAGTGAAAAATGGAATGTTGAGTGAAAAATGGAATGTTGCATAACAAAATGTTTCACACAGTCCTACAAAAATATGCTTCAAATAAATTGGCTTCAATGCACTGAAAACTCAAAATATAATAACAACCCGTCTTTTGATTACAAGTTTTAAAATGCAATCTAAAACATACTAAAGCTAAATTACTTCCTCAGATACAACACTATTTGGATTTTTCCCCACTTTTTGGAGAATAATGCAATCACATTGCAACTATCAGGGCAGAGTAATAGCTGACATGAAGAAAGAGAAAATGAAAATTCTACTGCTACTTCTTTTGTGGTCAGTAGTTGAGATCAGATTTGTGCTTATCTTTCCCTGAGATATTTCCTTCAAGACAGATTGTTTTCAAGTGACATATGTTCTTCTATCTGAGTGTTTCAAACTTATAAAATTTAAGTGTGTGGACTTCAGTTCCTTTAACTGCTGGATAATTCTGAGAGTTGAAGTCCATACAACTTAAAGATGCCATGTTTGAAAAATGTTGCTTAGAAGAAATCCCCTCTTCTTCTGCTACTTCCAGAACACTAATTTATCCTTAGCATACCTATATTGTGATCTAATTTATCTGTGAGAACTTCAGCATGGAAAGGAAATCTAAGCAAGTAATTAACTAATATTTATTTTCTTATTCAAAACACAAAAAAATACTTGCCCTTCCTGTGATTTTTCCTTCGGCAAAATCAGTTCTAAATCGCTGAGACAGAAAGGAAAGAAAAGTAATTAAACAAAAGATGTACAAAGAAATTATATTACGTGGGTAAATGTGTGCCTTATATTGTATAACATAAACCAATGTTCATTTTAGCCATGGCTTGCTAGACAAGCTGGAGCTTTGTTTGTAGGGAAATAATAATAATAATAATAATAATAATAATAATAATAATAATAATAATAATAATAATAATAATAATAATAATAATAATATAGGTGGAATTATTGGGACACAATAATAACTTGCTGTTTTGTTTCTGTAAGAATTGGAATTGCTAAGAATTGGAATTGTGTTTCTACCAGTAATCTCACCTCTTTGTTATCTTGTTTTTTTGTATACCTCGATGCATGGAACGGAGTATGTCATGATTTGGCAGGGTTACATCGGGCAAATTCCTAGGTTGCTAAGCACCCAGCCCCTCTGTTGCTAAGCACTCTTCCCCCTTGCTTCTGCTCCTTGCTGCACAGCCAACGCAGGGCTACAAGGAAGGCATGGGCCAGAGGGCCCTGAATTGGGTATTCTGAAGGTATAAAGCACGCCATACCTTCCCCAATGCGTGGCTATTCCTCACATGAATTGCATCTGTACGTCCTAGATATAGTCCCACCCAGTATTTTGTTTTTGGCTGTAAATAAAATCTGCTTCTTTTTGCAAGCCTTGTCTCTAGTCATACTCTTTTTGGCACCTCACTGGCTTGGGGAACCTTCTGGGACCTTACGGGTCCATGTATAATATTAATTCAAATCATGTTTTATAAAGCAGAATAACTGGTTTCATATATAATATTGATTCAAAATCAAATAAACATACATATTATTGATTTCAACGACTCACTTTTGAGAACTCTCAAATAATTGAAAGCCAGTATTATTAATGTGGGGTCAAGCCATTGAACAAGAAAGATAGGGATCTCTCAGCCTCAGAATTTTCTAATGACTTTAGAATTAGACATTTTCTCTCAGCTTTATTTATTTATTTATTTATTTTTATTTATTTTATTAGATTTATAAACCGCCCTTCTCCCGAAGGACTCAGGGCGGTGTACAGCCAAAGTAAAAAGAAACAATATACAGTTAAAATACAATTAAAAAGCTTATTATACAGTGTGGCCGAAATTAAAATAATTAAGAATCTAAAAAACCCCAATTAAAACCAGAGAGAAATTTAGAATTTAAAACTACAATTTAAGAAAGCCCCACACGAACAAACAGATATGTTTTCAGTTCGCGGCGAAAAGTCCGAAGGTCAGGTATTTGGCGTAAACCAGGGGGGAGTTCATTCCAAAGAGTGGGAGCCCCCACAGAGAAGGATCTTCCTCTGGGGGCCGCCAGCCGACATTGTCTGGCGGACGGCACCCTGAGAAGGCCCTCTCTGTACGAGCGTACAGGTCGGTGGGAGGCATGAGGTAACAGAAGGCGGTCCCGTAAGTACCCAGGTCCCAAGCCATGGAGCGCTTTAAAGGTGGTTACCAGAACCTTGAAATGCACCCGAAAGGCAACAGGAAGCCAGTGCAGTCTGCGCAGGAGAGGTGTCACATGGGAGCTACGTGTGACTCCCTCTATCACCCGCGCAGCTGCATTCTGGACCAACTGAAGCCTCCGAGTGCATCTCAAGGGGAGCCCCATGTAGAGAGCATTGCAATAATCCAGGCGGGAGGTGACAAGAGCGTGAGTGACTGTGCATAGGGCATCCCGATCAAGGAAGGGGCGCAACTGGCGAACCAGGCGAACCTGGTGAAAGGCTCTCCTGGAGACGGCCGCCAAATGATCTTCAAACGACAGCCGTGCATCCAGGAGAACACCCAAGTTGCGCACTCCCTTCTTTGGGGCCAATAACCGCTTCAGCAGTCAGCTGCGGCTGCAGCTGACTGTATCGGGGTGCCGGCATCCACAGCCACTCCGTCTTGGAGGGATTGAGCTTGAGCCTGTTCCTCCCCATCCAGACCCGTACGGCTTCCAAACACCGGGACAACACTTCGACAGCTTCGTTGGGGTGGCCCGGGGTGGAAAAGTACAGCTGAGTATCATCAGCGTACAGTTGATATCTCACCCCAAAGCCACTGATGATCTCACCCAACGGCTTCATATAGATGTTGAACAGGAGGGGCGAGAGAATCGACCCCTGCGGCACCCCACAAGTGAGGTGTCTCGCGGTCGACCTCTGCCCCCCTGTCAACACCGTCTGCAACTGGTCGGAGAGATAGGAGGAGAACCACCGATAAACGGTGCCTCCCACTCCCAACCCCTCCAACCGGCGCAGCAGGATACCATGGTCGATGGTATCGAAAGCCGCTGAGAGGTCTAATAGGACCAGGGCAGAGGAATAACCCCTGTCTCTGGCCCTCCAGAGATCATCCACCAACGCGACCAAAGCTGTCTCCGTGCTGTATCCGGGTCGGAAACCGGACTGGCACGGGTCTAGATAGACGGCTTCATCCAGGTACTGGGGTAGCTGGCATGCCACAGCACTCTCTACAGCCTTCGCAGTGAAGCGAAGGTTGGAGACCGGACGATAATTATCTAAAATAGCTGGGTCCAGGGAAGGCTTCTTGAGGAGGGGCCTCACCACTGCCTCCTTCAAGGCAGCAGGGAAAACTCCCTCCAGCAAAGAAGTGTTAGTAATCCCCTGGAGCCAGCCTCGTGTCACTTCCCGGGAGGCCAGTACCAACCAGGAAGGGCACGGGTCCAGTAAACCTGTCCACGTCTTCGAGAGTCACAGGATCAAACTCATCCCACATAACCTCCACAAGACGCGACTCCGCCCTCCCACCTGGATCATCCCAATTTCGGTCCAAGCCGTCCCGGAGCTGAACGATTTTGTCGTATAGATAACCACTAAACTCCTCAGCACGGCCCTGCAACGGGTCATCCCGCACCTCCTGATGCAGGAGGGAGCGGGCCACCCGAAACAGGGCGGCCGGGCGGTTATCTGCCGACGCAATGAGGGTGGAAGCGTAGGAACGCCTCGCCTCCCTCATTGCCACTAGGTAGGTCCTAGAATAGGATCTAACTAGTGTTCGGTCAGCTTCTGACCGGCTGGCCCTCCAGACACTCTCTAGGTGTCTTCTCCGGCATTTCATCTCCCTCAGCCCCTCGGAGAACCAAGGGGCCGGGCGAGACCTACGCCGGGTCAGAGGCCGCAAGGGCACGACACGGTCCAAAGCTCCAGCCGCGGCCCGTTCCCGGGCCGCAACTAGCACTCCAGCCGTGCCGTGGGCCAGGTCCTCAGGAAACGGCCCAAGCTCCATCAGGAACCTCTCCGGGTCCATCAGGCGCCTGGGACGGAACCAGCGCGTTGGCTCCTTCTCCCTGCAGTGGTGGATAGCGGTCCGAAAATCTAAGCGAAGGAGAAAATGATCTGACCATGACACCGGCTCCGTTTCTAAATTATCTAATACCAGATCATTTCGCCACTGACCAGAGATATAAATCAGGTCCAGTGTGCCACCCCCTATGTGCGTGGGGCCATCAATTACCTGAATCAGGTCCAAGGCCGTCATGGAAGCCTGGAACTCCCGAGCCGTTGTCGATGACAGGCCCGTCGATGGCAGGTTAAAGTCCCCCATGACTATCAGTCTGGGGGTCTCCACCGCCACCCCGGCGAGCACCTCCAACAACTCGGGTAGGGCTGTGGTTACGCAGCAAGGAGCCAGGTACGTGATCAACAAGCCCATCTGATCGCGATGGCCCCACTTCACAAAGAGGGATTCACAGCTGGCAATCTGAGGTACAGTGGCCTCCCTCGGCTCTAGACTTTCTCTAATGACAACCGCTATCCCCCCACCCCTACCTTGGGCTCTCGGCTGATGAAATGCTCGGAAACCTGGTGGGCATAACTCCACAAGGGGAACCCCCCCCCTCCGGACCCAACCAGGTCTCCGTAATGCCCATAAGGTCCGCGGCTTCCCCCTGAATAAGATCACCAATCAGGGGGGCCTTATTGACCACGGACCGGGCATTGCATAACATCAACCGGAGACCAAGGCTCTGAGGACCATGGCCACCCGGGGAACGGGTGAAGACTGGGGGGCTGGAGCACGTGATCATTTTGAGACAGCGAGCACGTGCTCCCAGCACTTGATATGGCCCCCCGCTTCCGCCATATCTGCCTCTCCCACTTACCGTACAGATGGAACGATTCTCCACTCCTAGAACAAACCCATCCCCCTCTGCCTTTAGTTACCCCACTGGTCTGATTTTTTAAAGAAAGGAGGATTAACCTGTGCTTTTTGTAAATAAAATATGAAGGACATGATCTGCATCCAAAGCTGCATTCATTAATAAAATATGCATTTTTTATTATAACAACTGGAGAAATGTATGGAAAATCCAAATAAATCCAAAAATAATGTTTTTAGCATGTGCAAGAGATTGTCATTTTATTTATACCATAAATTCAGTGCAAAGAAACAAAGAATTTAGTTCTTTAAATCAATAAATCCTACCAATGCTTCAGTAAGAAGTTCTGCTCTGTGTTCTGTAGAAAACTTAAGTGTTTCAGATTTTTTCCCACTTCCTTTACGAAATGTGAGGCTGAATTCTGTTCCTTGTCCTTTTCCAACAGGGCTGATGCTACAAATGTCTCCATATGGCCACTAAGTCAAGAAATCACAATCTGAGAATATTCCATTTTATCCCCGCAGAATTCTTATATCAATATGTACTATTTCAAAAATTTCCCTAGCTTGATAACATAATTTTAATTAACTATTTCCTAAATATAAACCAAATCTTATCCCACTGTCTAATATATTGCCATTATAAGCTACTAGCTTCAAAATGTAACTTATTATAAGGTGAACACAGAGACAATTGTTCCTTCTGAAATGCTGATGTGAATTGCATTTGCAGGCCATTAGAAGGATGGTAAAGTATTTCAAAGAGTGTCATATTGTGCTGCAAACTCCAGACACCCTATTATGAAAGTTCAGGCTCCAAGTTAATATTTCCCAAAGAAAATAAATTTCTATTGCATTTATTATTTGTTAATATAATTGACTGTTCTATTTAATAAGACAGCTATGATTCAAGTTCTCAAATAATTAAAACATTTAATTCTAAATCTAATCATTCCAATTGTTTAATTTTTACATATTTAGGCCCCTAACATCAGTCTCTTTAAGGATTTCATACTGGATATTTATTTGGTACCCAATCATGGTACCCTCATTATCCCAAATGTTTAATTATTATGAAAGATTTTAACTTTTACACAAGTTAATATGGAAATCTGATATGTATAACATACACATTTTAATTACAGTGGTGCTTAATTGTTTGTGAATCCTCTTATTTTTCTATAAATATGATACAAAATGTGATCTGTTTTCCAATATAATGAGTCACAAACGTTATTTATTGAAAAAAATGATCTAAAGCCACTTATTTGAGTGTGGCAAAAGTATTTGAACCTCTATAATTATCAGTTCATGTGAAGATAAAATTAAAGTCATTTGTTTCAATCAAGAGGATGATGATCATATGTAACTGTAGGAGTTCTGCTTTATTTAAAGAATTGAATTCTGGGATTCATTATCAAAGTGCTATGACTTGAACAAAGCAGATTTCTGTTCTCCTCTGAAAAACAGGCTAAAAAATATTATAAACCTCTTTCCAAAGAGTGTGGACTTCATAAGTCCACTGTCAGGCAGACTACGTATAAATGGAGGCAATTCAACAACACTATTATCCTCTCCAAGAGTGGTAAATTAATCCAGATCATTCAAAGAACATGGCATGTAATATTCCAGGTCTCAGAAAACCCCAGAGCAACAAATAAGGAACTGAAAGCCTCTTTTGCATTGCTCAATATCATTTAGACCACCATCAGATAAACACTGAAAAAAAGCGGTAGGCATTGCAGGGTTGCAAGGATAAAGCCATTCTTCTCCAAAAAAGAATATTGCTGCTTGTTGACAGTTTGTGAAAGACTGCAGGTATAAGCCAGAAGGATATGTGAAGAATGTTCTGTGACTGGATGAGACCAAAATAAAACTTTTTGGCCTGAATGAAAGCATGATGTTTGGTGAAGAGCATTCCAGGGTAAGAATCTTATCGCATCTGTGATATGTGGTGATATTACCATGGCAGGACAAGAAACAATGGTTGGAAAATAATTAAGGAGAGAAGCAACCTAGAACTAATAAGAAACTTCCTAACTGTGAGGACAATTCACCAGTGAAACAGCTTGCTGTCATAAGTTGTGGGTGTTTCATCACTTGAGGTTTTTAACAAGAAATTGGACAGTCATTTCTTGGAAATGGTACAGAGCAGGGGTGTCAAACTCTGCCGGTCAAAACAGGCCTCCGTGTGGCCCGTTTTTGGCTGCCAGAGTGCTGCAGGCAGTCATGGAGGACAAAAACAAGGCAAGCAGCCGCACTGCCATTTTGGCCAATAAAATGCTGGATGCCATTCAGGCTGAAAATGGGGCAGAGGGGACTGTGCGTGGCCATGTGCGTCCCATTTTGGCCAAAATCCCATCTCCCCCCCCTCTCCCCGCCCCCTCCGCAGAGAACTATAATGCTGATCCGGCACTCAAAAAAAATCCAGTTCTAGACCAATGTACAGGACTGCTCAACAGTCATTACATTTTAGAATCTGAAGTTCGATTACTGCTGCCCAAGGTAGGCACACACCAGTTATTGAAAGCAAAGGTTCAGATATTTTTGCTAAATACCTGAGGTATGTAGGTTTGGACCATTTTCCTCAATAAATAAGAATAATATTTTTTTCTTATTTGTTTGATTGTGCCCTTTATATAGTTTTATGATTCTTAGGCTATATTTGTGCAAAAATGTTGGACATTCAAAAGGATTCACAAACTTTTAAGTACCACTATGCATCTTACAGCTCTACCTTCTGCAAAGCAAAAATTAAGCCACCATGTACAAAATAAAGTACAAATTATACTAATTTATAATCTATAAAGTTGCAAATAAACCCCACAAAGCAGGATGAAAACTAAGAAATTAAAGTTAATAAATATGAAGTATCACTTTAATAATGCAACTATTATCATCTAATACAGGGGTAGTCAACCTTTTTATACCTACCGCCCACTTTTGTATCTCTGTTAGTAGTAAAAAAATTTAACCGCCCACCAGTTCCACAGTAATGTGCCGTGTATTGTTGTCTGCTCATGCCTCTCGCGCATCGTGGAGTGGTTGGGGGGGGGACGCCGGCTACCAGCTCTGCTTGTCTGTTACAGCTGGGTGGTGTGGGGGGAGATGCGCGAGCTATTCTGGGACGAGGCTCTTTTGTTTGCGGACACACTATAGCGCCATTTAGATTCACTTACGTAACATGAACTAAACTTATGTGCGGGCGATACAAATAGAATATTTTCAGAAATTTAAATTGTCACGGGGAATTTTATGAAAACCTAATGAAAATGTTTTAAATAATGTTATGAATTTTTTTAAAAAAATCAATTAAATTTAAAAAAAGGAAAGTGTTTCAGTATTGGACAAAACCCCTACCGCCCATCATGAAAGCTGGAACGCCCACTAGTGGCCGGTAGGGACCAGGTTGACTACCACTGATCTAATATCATAAAACCAACTCAATCTTTTATCCATTTTAAGTAATAGTTATCCCACTTCATAATTCAGTATTCCTGCTTAGAAAAAAATGAGCTAAATTGTCATAAAATATATGCTACTATTTTTCTAACTGGAAATTTTTTAAAAAGTTAATTATTCTAAATATGTATATCAAGCAGCATGAATTCATTTTATCTTTATTAATTCATGCAACTGAGACAATATTCTTTTCATTCTCTGAGAGAATCACTTTCACAGAAGACAAATACTAACTTTAGGGAATATATTATTTCTCATTACCTGATTTGTAACTTCTAACGTATTAGGATTATATGTTGTGATGGCATGAGTTCCAACTGAAAAGACTCGTTTATACCTATATTAGCATGAGAAACAAAAATATAGATTTACATAAAAATACACATAATGTTACCTTTATTAATTACTTTTACTGCTAGACTATATAAAGATGTACAAGTTACATTTTTATGTTCTATATTTATTAAAGTATGCTGCTATGATTCATAAATCTTATAATAACCATAATATATGAGAATCAGTTTGGTGTAGCTGTTAAATGCTGGCCTAGAATCCAAGTCTGTGAGTTCTAGTCCTGCCTTAGGCATGAAAGTCAGCTGGGTGACTTTGCGCCATGCATTCATTCTATCTCAGCTCACCTCACAGAACTAGGAGGAGGAAAGAGAATTATGTATGTTTACTGTCTTGAGTTTCTTATAAAGAAATAAAGGTGGATTCAAAATCTAATGAGCAAGAATATATGATATAGAAATTATACAATATGAAACTTATCACATTTATTGTACAATAAGTATATACTGTAATAGTATATATATGGTTTTTTTTTCATTTAAGATAATGTGCGAATCTGCCCATAGCATAATGTTATTTCCAAACCAGGGCATTTTATCCAACAATTAGGGATAAAACAAACATGGCTTAATATGAAATGTTAATCAGGCTATTATACACTGATAATTTTTTTCAAGAGGCATACAAAAAATGAATAGAAAGAATAAAAACAGTTGTAATAATCATCTGAAATAAGAAATGCCACCAATACGAAAAAATGGGGAAAGAAAATTAATGTCAATATACAAAACACAATTACATAGGAAAATTCTTATACAATATATATGAAAAAGAATGTCTCATGAAAACAGTCAGTAATGATGTGGAAAAAATGGAACAGAACATCAAGAGATGAGTCATTGAAGGAAAAAAATGGATTTAATTAAACTTTTGGCAGTTATTGGAACATTCAAACTGAAAAACAAACTAGCAATAAAATATACATACAATTCAACAATAATAATTATTATATGTAAACATTTTCAGACACAGATTTAAAACATATTTTTATTTTAATTTAGGTTGTGTATTGAAGCAGATATGGACTGCAAATACAATATATATAATGCAATTCCTTTATATTTGCCTTAATAATTAGACATTCTAAGTTTTTTTAGTTCATGTGGATATTTGCTATTCTGTAAGGAGGTGGAAGACGACGATGACAAGGCGGAGAGGGAAAGGGAGGGGCAGAGGAAGGAAGAAGAAGGGGAACAAGAATGCACTTGAAATGAAGTGCCTATGTTTCTGAATCTTTGTTCAACTCAACTGACAAAAACTGTAAGAAGGTGTCAGAAAAAAAATTATACAAGAATTTGCTAATAAAATAGGGGTATGCAGAAATGTGGCATGTTCCAGCCCCATACTCATTTCAGGATATTTTACTACTACAAAGGTATTTTTTTACTTGTCCTAACTTTTTCAACAACTGTTAATAGCCAGCAAACCATGCCTACAGGCCAACTTAGATTTCACTGTATGGGTGTAATGTATATGTATTTAGGATTAATTACAAATTTCAAAGTTCCTACAAGCCAGTGATCCTTTGCTCTTATGCATTAATGTGCTGTCAGGCATGAACAACCAGAACCATATGTGTAAAGTTCAAGCTGACTACTTTACTATGTTTTGCCTATAATATAAGAATCTGCCCAGTCTGGAAACAATTAGATAAGGTTTCAAGAAACTGCTGGGGGGGGGTGGCCTTAGCCTTTTTGCAGTTGTCCAGGCTAGCTCTACATTTGAACCCACCTCCCTGCCAGGTTGCATATTTCCCAACACCTGCTGACAATTCAAAATATAAATTTCAGCTCATAGGTATATTACTTACCTTCCTCTCCATGAATGCTTTGTTGTATAAAAGCAGGCCAAATCTTTATTTTCCCTAATTATGTTCATTTTGTGCTATAATCTGTAACAAAAAACCTTAGTATTAAAAAACATTAGCTTCAATAATTTCTGCTTTAGTAATTTAATATTTAATAAATGTTAAACACTAATTTGAAATTTTAAGTAGAACTTGTGCTTATAAAAGGGATGTTTATATTATTTTTAAAAATAATTGGCCAAATCATATTTTCTGATTTCCTTTTTATGTTACCAATCGTGGCTTGGGTTTATAAACCTCAGTTATGACTTGTTTTCTAAATTTAGTTAAATTTCATATTATATGAGATTATAGCACTTCATGTTATAAAATGTAGAGATAGTAAAAGGAATATATAAACTGAAGTGCTGTAATCTCATGTAATTTTCTGCATATTTTCTTATTTACTTTTGGTTTTATACCATAATTTATACCAATACCTATAATTTAAATCACTACAAACATAAAATATGCGAAATAATAAAAGCCGAACAATTTTTTAAAGGTACCAAGTGCAAAATTGAAGTAACTGCAAATTAAAACAAGGATGACATTTCTCTAATGTCCTGTGGAATGCTTCAGGTTACAGAATGCCAATAATGAAGATGCTAACTTCATTTTGAGAAAGACGCCATTCTGAACTATGATGGATGCAACTGAAAAGTAACATCTGTGGGCCCATTCACTTCAAGGATCTGAGGATCATCAAAAGATTTGGGGAAAGTTAGATGGCTCATTTCATATAGAGATGGTTTAGGTAGATATGTATCTATGAAGGTTTCATTATTTAAAACTAGATGCAAAATGTAATGCAGCATTTTTCCAGGAAGGAGGGAGCCCATTTCAAGGCGAATGAAGCAAGAGATAGAGCAATCTAGAGCTCACTGTGAGAAAAGGAAAAGACTTAGGATAGATACTTCCTATAATTTCCCAGAGTAAGGTTAGACTTGCAACATAGGTCTCATCTGGTAAGATTCTGTAGATCTGGTGTATATCACACTGAAAGAACTGAATTTTTGCTGGACTGTTTTACATTGTTCTTAGGCTCACCCTGACAATTAGGAGGCAATTAAACCCAAAAAATCAGAACTGACTGCCTCAAGGACAAGTAACTTGCTCCACTTTGACTTATGAACATAAAGTCTATAATTTTGTAAATACATAAAATTTCAACCACAAACATTTATATTCTCTACAAATGAAATAAAGTTTCAGTCTCAAATAATACTTTATCCAACTTTATACAATTAAATCATATTTATTTACAAACACGTCTGGCCAGATTCTCAGATGAGCTTAAGAAAGATATTATGATATAGAATGATATTAGAATAGAAAGCAGGACATGAAAGAAAACTGCTTTTGAAAATACAGATTGTAAGGAATCTATTTAATATTGGAAATAAGTTACCACACTCACTTGTGGAATATTAAATCAGCCTAACTATTTTCTTTTGAATCACAAATTTAAGATTTTCCATATCTTCTCTACATAGATCAATGTCACACATTTTTAAAATGCTATATTTACCATTGTTTGTTTAATTGATTAAATGACAATCAGTAAAGCTCTGGAGTATTATTATAAATTAAAATAAATATTACCATTTATTTATACATTATCAAGTATATTCATTATATCCATGTAAAATGCTCAAAAAAGATTTGCTACAAATTCATCTTTGAAGAATTAAGGTATCTGCATTCTTCATTAGGCTCACATATCTTCCTTTCTAAAAAGCTGTGTAACCTAATGAGGAATGTAGATGCCTTAATTCTTCAAAGATGAATTTGTGACAAATCTCGTGTGTACCTAGCTGTTTCACTAGCAATTGCAGTAGAAGTTGCTTTTGTGTACACAATGCATACAATTAGAAGCAGGAACTGTGCTAGCCTTCTGAAGGACACGATTGTTTTAATGTTTTGAAGAGAAGACTTCATTTGCAATAGCATTCTTTATAAAGTATGTATTTCAATAATTTGCACAACTGTAATATTAAGGCTTTGTGTTACTGTTTTTTATGAATTGCGTAGGTGTCCTAAAATGACTCTGACCATTTTTTGCACTGAGTTTTATGACAGATGTTGTTAAGATTGCCTCCCTGGATTGATATCATAAAAATCACAAAGTTAAAGGGAGGTTTCTAGTTTAAAGAATTAAAGGTCTTTATTTTAATGATACTAACACATGCCAACTTTCTTTGCATTTAAAAGTCTTTTCAATGATCTGTTTTATAATATGCTTGCCACTAGACAAATTATTTGAAAAATATTTCAGATAATTTGAAAAAGAGTATAATAACAAGGGCTAAGAATTAGTGACAATATACAGATGGATCAATAGCTGAAAAGATTGAAATGTACACTATAACTTAAAAGTGCATTTTTATAAAATAATGTACCTTTGGACAGACACAATAAAAACTTTCCAGAAAGTATAAATGTACCGTATATACTCGAATATAAGCCGATCCGAGTATAAGCCGAGGTCCCCAATTTTACCCCAAAAACTGGGGACTCGAGTATAAGCCGAGGGTGGGAAATGAGGCACCTACCGGTTGGGGAAACCCTCCCTCCCTCAGCTGAGAAGGCTGGCGGGTCCCCCCGCCCCCCCTCTCCCTGCTACCGCAGGGCTTCAAGCCCGTAAAATGTGAAAAAACAAAAACTCGAGTATAAGCCGTATATACTCGAGTATAAGCGAGGCTTAAAAAAACAAAACTTGAGTATAAGCCGTATAGACCCGAGTATAAGCCGAGGGGACGTTTTTCAGCACAAAAAATGTGCTGAAAAACTCGGCTTATACTCGAGTATATACGGTATTTCAAATCTATGTTGGAAATGTGAAAAATATCATCTTTTTATCAAATCTGGTAGAATTGTTGAAAAGGCTAGAAAATTAATTGGGTTATAAAAAGAAAGTTAAAGATTAACTCTGAAACCAGAATTTCTCTTTTTGTTACTAATAGACAGATAACTACAAAACTTAGGGAAGGACTTGTTATACATGCAGCAAATTGCTCATGTGCAGAAAGGTAGAAACACTTAAATACCTACAATGGACGAATGACTGATGAAGATGACAGAATTTGCAAAGATAGCAAAATTGACTGTTTTGATTAGGAAAAATATAATAAATACATTTGTTAGTGACTGGAAAAACTTTATGGATTTTTTACAGAAAAAAATGAATTTATGACTTATAGGTTTGACAATAAGAAAAGGTAAAATACGAAAAAAGGGAGCCAGGATGTAACCCTAGAAAGAATTTTAAAATGTCTCTCTTTTTTTGTCTTTCATTTTTCTGTGTATTTATCACTTTTCTTTTACTTTTTCTTTAAATTTGTATTTTTTTATTTTTTTAAAAAAATTATTAAAGTTATTGAACAATAATTAACAACTATTTGAGAAAGTGTAACTTCAAGTAAATGTTTCATTTTCTGTTTAAAGTGAACAGTGTCTTTTTAATATAGATTACATATAGATACATTTGCACAAAACCATTTCCTGCAATACATTTTATTATTTAAACATTTCAGCCATATATATTTAGCTTTAGTAATTAAAGCACTCAACCACATGGAAATTTTTCAACACAAAGAACAGTATTGATGAAATAAGCTTCTGATTACATTATAAATGACTGTAATAAAGTATTATAAATTATAATAAAATTAAAAGTACACATATAAAATTACCCACATTAAGGAATCAGATTAAATATTTAAAAGTCTGAGAAAATTGTTTTAAAACCCTTTAATCCCTTTATTTGGGGTGGAGTTGGGGCCCCTCAGGTCAGAAGGTGTCCAATATGCTACTGGGGAAGAGCAGAGGGCTAATACTAGTAGCGCCAGAAAGAGTGAAGCGACTGGACCAAAGCTGAAAGGACGCTCAGTTGTGGATATATCTGGTGGTGAAAGAAAAGTCCGATGCTGTAAAGATCTATTCTGCATAGGAACCTGGAATGTAAAATCCATGAATCAAGGCAAGCTGGACATGGTCAAACGAGAGATGACAAGACTAAACATCGACATCTTACGAATCAGTGAACTAAAATGGACAGGAATGGGTGGATTTAATTCAGATGAACATCAGGTATACTACTGTGGGCAAGAATCCCTCAGAAGAAATGGAGTAGCCTTCATAGTCAATAAAAAAGTAGGAAAAGCAATACTGGGATACAATCCCCAAAATGACAGAATGATCTCAGTTTGAATCCAAGGCAAACTATTCAATGTCACAGTAGTCCAAGTCTATGCCCCAACCACTGGTGCTGAAGAGGATGAAATTGACCGGTTCTATGAAGCCCTACAGCACCTTATAGAATTAACACCAAAAAAATGATGTCCTTGACTATGTGCTCTGCAACCAAAGATGCAGAAGCTCTATACCTGTGATGGCAAACCTGTGGCACATGTAGCCATATCAGCAGGCACATAAGCTCACCTCCGGTGCACCTGTGTGCAACAACCAGCTGATTTTCGGGCCTTCTGGGCCCACCAGAAATAGGGAAACAGGCTGTTTCCTGCCTCCAGAGGGCCTGGGTTATGGTGGGGAAGGCTGTTTTTCTCTCTTACCTGGCTCCAGACCCTCTCTAGGAGTCTGGGTGTGTGTGTGGAAAACTGCCTTTTCCATCCCTCCCCAGGCCCTCCAGAGGCCAGAAACGGCCCATTTACCAACTTCCCGTTGGACAGGAAGTGATGTTTTTTGCTGTTCCCAGCCTCCAGAGCTTCTCTAGGATTCTCTGGAGGCTGGGGACCACAAAAAACATCACTTCCTGTCCAACCGGAAGTTGGTAAACGGGCTGTTTCTGGCCTCCGGGAGGTCTCCAGAGAAATGGGGAAGGCCATTTTCCATCTTCCCAGATTCATAGAGATCCTCTAGAGACAGATAAGAGAGAAAAACGGGCCTACAGAGACATCGCGTGCGGGGGAAAGAGTTGCGTGCCCATGCGCGGGGGTGGGGCGCATAGAATTATGGGTGTGGGCATGCACACGTGTGACCCCACAGCCCCCCCGGCACACGATGGCAAAAAGGTTAGCCATCACTGCTCTATACAGTCAGTAAAAACAAGACCAGGAGCTGATCATGGCAAAATTTAGGCTTAAATTGAAGAAAGTAAGGGAAAGCACTAGGCCACTCAAGAATGAACTAAATCATATCCCTGATGAATATACAGTAGAGGTGACAAATAGATTTAAGGAATTAGATCTGATAGACAGAGTGCCTGAAGAACTATGGACGGAGGTTTGCAATATTGTACAAGAGGTAGCAACTAAAACCATCCCAAAGAAAAATGCAAAAAAGCAAAATGGCTGTCTGAGGAAGCTTTGCAAATTTTCCCTGAAAATAAGACCCCGTCTTATTTTTTTTTGAATCCTGAAATAAGCGCTTAGCCTTATTTTCGGGAAGGTCTTATTATTTTGGGGCTTGTGGAGCAAGACAGGGCTCCTCTTGCCGTCTTACCTGATTTCCAGCTCTATCTCCCTAACTCTAACCAGAGGAAATAGCAGGCACCAGCTACACATGCAGTTAAATATTTTCGAGGGAGGGCTTATGTTTGGGGAAACACGGTAGCTGAGGAAAGAAAGGAAGTGAAAGACAAAGGAGAAAGATACACCCAACTGAATGCAGAATTCCAGAGAATAGCTATAAGAGATAAGAATACCTTCTTAAATGAACAGTGCAAAGAAATAGAAGAAAACAACAGAATAGAGAGGACCAGAAATCTCTTCAAGAAAATTGGAGATATGAAGGGAACGTTTCATGCAAAGAAGCGCATGATAAAGAACCACAATGGAAGAGACCTAACAGAAGCAAATGAGATTAAAAAGAGGTGGTAAAATTACACAGAAGAACTATACAAGAACGAGCTTAATGTCTCTGATAACCATGATGGGGTAGTCACTGACCTTGAGCCAGTCATCCTAGAACTGTGATGGCAAACCTATGGCACGCATGCCCGAAGTGCCACACAAAGCCATGTCATCTGGCACGTGCGGCGTCACCCATTCTGGGTTTTTGGCATGTATGCATATGTGTGCCTGACAATCAGCTGGCTTTTGTGCGTGAGGCAGTGCTGGAAACCAAAAAAGCTGGTCTTCCATTTTCAAGCGTAAGCATACACGCCAGCCAGCTGATTGGCATGTGTGCATGAGCGGCATTGACCAGAAGACTTGCTGGCCAGAGCACGCTGTAAGTACCATAACTGGTACATGCATGCCCCCTGGACCACTCGGTGCCAAAAAAGTTCGCCATCACTGTCTTAAAATGTAAAGTCAAATGGGCCTTAGAAAATCTGAGCAACAACAAAGCTAATAGAAATAACAATATTCCAGCTGAGCTATTCAAAATCTTAAAAGACGATGCAGTAAAAGTGCTACATTCAATTTGTCAGCAAATTTGGAAAACTCAACAGTGGCCACAGGATTGGAAAAGGTCAGTTTATATTCCAATTCCAAAGAAAGACAATGCCAAAAAATGCTCAAACTATCGCACCATTGTACTTGATTTCACATGCTAGTAAAGTTATGTTTAAAATCCTACAAGTGAGGCTCCAGCAATATGGAGCCTCTGGTGGTCTCTGGTGGCTCAGACTGCTAAGACAGTCTGTTATTAACACAGCTGCTTGCAATTACTGCAGGTTCAAGTCCCACCAGGCCCAAGGTTGACTCAGCCTTCCATCCTTTATAAGGCAGGTAAAATGAGGACCCAGATTGTTGGGGGCAGTAAGTTGACTTTGTATATAATATACAAATGGATGAAGACTATTGTTTAACATAGTATAAGCCGCCCTGAGTCTTCGGAGAAGGGCGGGATATAAATGCAAATAAAAAATAAAAATATATATATGTGGACCGAGAACTACCAGAAGTACAGGCAGGATTTCGAAGAGGCAGAGGAACTAAAGATCAAATTGCCAACGTATGCTGGATCATGGAGAAAGCTAGGGAGTTCCAGAAAAACATCTACTTCTGCTTCATTGACTATGCTAACGCCTTTGATTGTGTGGATCACAACAAATTGTGGCAAGTTCTCAAAGAGATGGAAGTACCAGCCAGTTGGAATTAAGATTGCCGGGAGAAATATCAACAACCTCGGATATACAGATACCACTTTAATGTCAGAAAGTGAAGAGGAACTAAAGATGCACTTAATGCAGGTGAAGAAGGAGAGTGCAAAAGTTGGCTTGAAACTCAACATTAAGAAAACTAAGATCGCGGCATCCGGCCCTCTCAATTCCTGGCAAATAGATGGGGAAGAAATGATGGTAGTGACAGATTTTATTTTCCTGGGCTCCAAGATCACTGCAGATGGGGACTGCAGCCAAGAAATTAATAAATAGTTGCTCCTGGGGAGGAAAGCTATGGCAAATCTAGACAGCATATTAAAAAGCAGAGATATTACCCTGCCAACAAAAGTGTGTATAGTCAAGGCTATGGTTTTCCCAGTTGCAATGTATGGCTGTGAAAGTTGGACCATAAGAAAGGCTGAGTGCCAAAGAATTGAGGCATTTGAACTATGATGCTGGAGAAGACTCCCGCAAGTCCCTTGGACTGCAAGGTGATCAAACCAGTCAAACCTAGAAGAGATGAACTCTGACTGCTCTTTAGAGGTTAGATCCTGAAGATGAAACTCAAATACTCTGGCCACCTAATGAGAAGGAAGGACTCACTGGAGAAGAACCTAATGCTGGGAAAGATTGAGGGCAAAAGAAGAATGGGATAAGAGAATGTTCTGTCCCCTCCCTTCCTTCCCAAAACAATACGCCAGGCGAGGCTGTCTGCCAGCAATTTATTTACACTTGGCCGGGTTTCTTCTGGGAACAAGAGTTCTGGCAACGTTCCTTCATGTGCCAGCCAAGTCCTTATCAAGTAACAGCGTGCCGACAGACCGTTGCCAGGGCAACCAGGAGTCTGCAGGATGATCTAAAGTACTCACAAGTAATCCCAGCCTTCAGTCCTAAACAAAGAGCCAATAGTTCATAACTTTGTCCGACACAAGGGCCTACGGAGCACTCTCCCTGCTTTTATCCTCTGTGGGGTATGGCTCCATGACTCAGCACTCCCTGGGCCTGCCCCACCCTTTCCTCTGCTGTGCATGCTTATCTTGGTTTCGCTGTTTCGCATCTAGCCAAGATTGATCCTCAACAGCTGGTTCTTGGGGCGTTGCCAGGGAGGAGGAGGGGTCGGGGGAAAGAGGCCTTGTCAGCTCCTCCTCCTCCTGGCCTGTAGCTGGAATCTGGTACAGTGCCAGGGAGGAGAGGGTCCAGGGGGGGAAGGAGGCCTTGCCAGCTCTTCCGCCTCACTCTCCGAGTCATCTGGCTCCAGGAGGCCAGGCCCGGGGGTGCCAGAGCCACAACAGAGAATGAGGTGGCTGAATGGAGTCACTGAAGCAATCGGCATGAGCTTAAATGGACTCCAGAAGATGGTAGAGGACAGGAAGGCCTGGAGGAACGTTGTCCATGGGGTTGCGATGGATCGGACATGACTTCGCAATTACCAACAATAATAGTGGAAATGCTACATGGCATGCTTAGCCATTCTTTCAACACTGAGCAGAAAGTAAAACAGAAAAGTGTGATTACTCTATAATTTAATATATTTATGCAGAGATGTACATTGTATTCAAAAGTGAATACAATGATCATAAATATATGGATATTTTGAATGCAAATAATGAATAATACAGTTAAGAATATCAGTGCATCAAAAATAAAGACAGGAATTGTATTTGACAGAAAAATGGAAATGGAAAAAAACCACCAGAGCAAGAAAAGGAATGCAGAATGGTAGAACATTTGCTAGAGGATGGACAAATTTTAAGATTTGCAAATGTAGGTAGAAAGCGTTGAATGGAATGTTTGTTAAAAGAAATAAATATGGCGTGATGGCGAACCTATGGCACGCATGGCACATGTGCACCTGTCAGCTGCTCTCTTCCAGGCATGCGCACACCAGAACCCAAAAGGGAGTAGCTGGCCGATGGCGACAGAACCCGGAAGAGCAGATGCCCACCGCACACATGCACACCAGAACCAGGTTCCGGGGTTCCAGCATGCGCACATGTGCTCCAGTTTCAACCATCACTGCACTAGAGAATGCTTCTGCCTACTTTGATACATGGAAGTGAGAATTCAATATTTCATGGAAAACATAAAAATAAACTGAAGGTAGTTGGAATGAGGTACCTAAAAAGTGTGTAGTAAAACAATAAAATACAAATGGTAAAGAAATGTAGATTGAAAAGTGAGTGACCAATGCAAAAGTAATACGTCATTTTTTCATGTAGAAAGAATGAGGACTAAAGTATACCGGTAAAACAAACAAAAGTAAATGATTCTTGAGGAAGAATCTTTGCATAAAGTTGTAACTGATTGATTATATTATTATAAAAGGTGTGAAGAGAAGTTTAAAGAACAAAAAGCAGGGTGTTAGGTAGTGTTTGAATATGATGGAAAGAAGGATGGTTAGTAAAGGGAGAAGGTATAAAAACAATTAATGGTGTTGGAATAAACTAGCTTTAGCTATGTTTCCTTTTTTTATGTACTTTTAAGATTTTTCAAAATCTAACAATGCAATAAAAAAAAGGCCTTCCATATATTTAAGAATAATCCATTACACAAACGTTTTTTCTTAAATGGGAGGGAAATAAATGTGACCTGCATGGCTGAAATCTTCTGAAATGCATCTGACCATAAGTTATGCGAAAAAATCAAGAAAATATTCACATATAATGACATGTTTATTTTGAAATTCTGTTTATGATGTAGTTCTCACTAGTAATTTAAGTGCAAATGTATGCTTAGATATACTAGTTTATGAAATTTAACATCAGCCAAAATCTATTTGCAGTTCTTATATTCTGTAACTAAAAAAGCAGAATATTTTCTCTATTCATAACATTTTATTATACATGTAAAAGTTGTTCTTCTATTCTTAAAGTATTTCGTCTGCACTGTTATAATACATATACTCTACATACAGCCTTCACTGTTCAAGATTACACATTTCTTGTAATTTCTTCAAACTTAAATTCAGTTAGATCTTTTTATTAGGTATTACTTTGACACAAACATGAAATACTGTTGCAAACTTAAATAATAGTTTTTTTCAAAGTAGTTTTTATTGAACTAAGTTAATTTTTATAGCTATTCCTTTTGCACCAGTATATAAAGGAAAATAGAAAATTCTGCAAGCACAGTGTGTGTGTGTGTCTATATGCGAACATATGTCACCATTTAAACTGTTTTTCACTGACATTATATAAACTTTGCTAACAAAAAATGTCCACTTAACAGGAAGTAAATCTCAATAACAAGCTTTATTTCTAATTTGTCAATCACCTAATTCATGAATTTCATATTTTTTTCTAAACTGAAAAGTAAAACATTGCAATATATTTAAAATATTTCGAAAGCTGTCTTTACTGATTTATATACTGTTTCATTCATGAAAAAAGCTGAAAATGAAGGCTAGCTTTATTAAAATTAAAAAGTGATGCTCAAATATTATCCCAAAATAAACAAGTCAATATAAAACTACAAATATTATGTATAGTATGTTAGCACTAAAATACAGTAATGATTTAAATACAATAAATTTTTTAAAAGGAAATATTTTTCCTATTAATAATCAAATTGAAAATCAGTGAAGTAAATTTTTTTGCCTCTTTAAATTTAAAACGGAATTGAATCTGGAAAAATTTAGAGATTTTGAAAGAATCTTATTCAAATAATGGATGAATATATTTATTAAAGCTGAATATTAAAAGCTTTCACAAACCAAGTGGGACTGGTTCTGAATTATCATAATTTATTGAACAACATATATAGTGTTTCACTTTGTTAAAATTCTGAAATCATTCACTGCAAAACTAGACATTAAACTCGGGGGATATCAAAACAGTTATTAAGGTTAAGCAGTCGATATAACATCAAGGGAAATGTACTGTAATTTACAGAATCGCAACAGAATTTTGGAAAAGGTGCTAAACCTTGATGAACGTATCTTTTCTTTTATGCACACTGAGAGCATATGCACCAAGACAAATTTCTTGTGTGTCCAATCACACTTGGCCAATAAAAATTCTATTCTATTCTATTCTATTCTATTCTATTCTATTCTATTCTATTCTATTCTATTCTAAACTTGGGTAATTTAAATCTGCAAATAGCATTTGAAAATAGCCAGAAACATTTTCACTAAACTATATATATATTAAACTATTCCTGAAACTGTAAAACAGAGTAAAAGGGCTAGCAGCCTAACTTATCATATTACAGAATGTGCATGTTAACTGGCATACAAAAATAACTAACATTGTATACATAATTACAAACCACTAACTCTTTCTTTGCAGAAAATCTTATTTTATGGGTAATGAAATCTCAGAATGCATGTAATAGGGGTAGGTTTTGTTTAAGGTTTGTTAGCTGTACAGCACTAATAATTCTATTTGCCTCCAAATATGGGTCAGTGTAAGAGCACATCTTAATTTTTCTTCAAACACTGAACATGCAATACACAAGCATATTTACTGTTTCTAGAAAAGGCTATTGACTTAGCTGTGATTCAGTTTGTGAGCCATCAGTTCTCTGCAAGCCCTTGCAAAAATACAGTACAGGGAACGTCAAATCACCATTTATAATTAAAAAAGCCATTTCCATAACAGCATCTTAAAACCAGTTGTATCAATTTCAGCTCATAGTATAAATTAAACATTCTGGCATACATAATTGATAAATGTTTGGAAATTAAAAGCATAAACTGACTGTTCTGCTTAAGTTATGTTACCACTACTACTGGGTACTTTTCTGAAAGTGCAGATGAAGATACTGCATGTGTTGGACAGGAAAAGAGACCACATGGAAGAGATACTGTGGCCAACAGCCTTCACTATCCTGAAAGCTACAAACGTGGAGCACATGGGCCAATGAAGCAGGAACAGCCAAGGGGAGTGTGATACTACAGCAGCTACGGGAATAAATTCAGGTACATGGACGCCCCTATGGTAATGAATGAACTTCGTGCCTAGGCCCCAGCTAAAGGAAAGCTCGGAAATTTCACAGAAAAGTTTGGAGTGGGGGGGGAGCTGGATATTTGCCTTTCCTCATTTACTATTTCTGTGCACGGGGGGAGGAGACAGGGAACCAACAGAGCCTCGACTCACAAAAGAGACAGACGATCCCTAGTTATTCCTTTTCTCTTCCTATCCACGCTTGTTTGCAAAGCTTTTCCTGAATCTCTTGCCATTTTCATCTTTCCATCCACTTACCTAGACCGGCTGCCGAGGTTCCCCAAGCCTTGCACAGCAAAGTAACGTACCGAGTCAGCAACACTCGAAACTATTTCAAGTGGTGCTGCGGAGCAGCTTCTTCCTAGCTGGACTTCTCGGCTACTAGAAACTCGTCTAGTCCTCTTCAGAGCTGAGCTATGGAGGCCGCCATTTTCAGTCGGGCAAGGAAGTCAACCACCATGCGCACGCGCAGACACCGCAGATCACGAGACAAATCAAATTCAGCTGATCGTTTGCTCCTTTCTCTTCCCCCCAATCTCCTGTTGCTCGGAATTCGCCTCCATTCTCTCGTCGTTTCCCTTTTTCAAGGAATTGGAGCATGCGCAGAACGAGCGGCCGAAGGAAAGCGAAGGTCGACGGCTTCCTAATAGAAAAGGAACGCCCACGTTCCTTAGGGCAAGTGGGGCAGCAGAGTAAAAATCGAATGGAAGGACGTTTATTACAGCTGCGGGATAGATCAATTTTGGGGGAGGAAGGGTAAACGTAGGCACATGGTAGTTGTAGGCTCGGTAGAGCGCCAAGTTTGTTTAAAAGATTGGCCGAAAAAGACTGAAAAATCATTTCAAAAACTGGGAACAGAATGAAAATTATATAATTCTAATGATAGCCCTTTAAAAAAATCGAGCATTTCACTGCGAGGGTATATATCAGTAGTGAAATTTGAACCTGTTTGCTACCAGTTGGCTGGCCACATGTACGTGCTGCGGGCTAAATGCATGCAGCCTGTGCATGCGCAGTGCACACCAAAAGGAGACTTGGGAAGGTAAGTAGTAAAAAAAATGCTACTGATTCGGTTGAACCTGTAGTTTAAAAAAGCTATGGGTTCTGGCGAACCTGTAGTTAGCTAACTGTTCAGTTGACCGGCAGTTTAAAAAGCTACCGGTTCAGGTGAACTGGTAGTTAAAAAAGCTACCGGATCCTCTGAATCAGTATTTCCAACGATTACCTGTGCTGGGGGGTTTAGGTTTGCTACTTACCTGCTTTCTATCCAAGCTAAATCGCATGCCACAGCTGATCCTCCGCTTACTGTTCTACTGACCTTCCCAAACTTCCTTTTGGTGTGTGCTGCCCATGCGCGTGTGCAGCACTCATGTGACAACCTTAGCCATTAATTGGGATGCTGGGAGCATGGACTTAATTACTCCTGCCTTGATGCTGTTGTATTGCGGTAGTCTGGATAAGGCATCTGTCAAAATGTTTTTCCCTCCCAGTAAATACTTCAAAGTGAAATTAAAGCATTAGAAGTACTGTGTCCATCAGACCTGTTTTGGGGACATTTTCCATGGGGTTTTGAATGCTTCCAAGTTCTTGCAGTCTGTCCATACTTGGAAAGGTATTTTGCTTTCTTTTAAGAAATGTCTCCAAGTTAGGAGTGCCCACCGGACTGCAAAAGCCTTTTTCCCATATTGCCCATCTCTGTTCAGTTTCAGTTAATTTTCTAGAGATGCATGCTCATGACTGTAATTTGCTTTCTTCATTCTCTTGGAATAAAATCGCACCGACTGCCACATCACTGTCATCAGCCTGTATTACAAATGGTTTCTCTGGGTCTGAGTGTTTTAACATAGGATCAGCCGAAGAGAGTCTTTTCAGTTTCTCAAATGCTGCTTGGCAGTCCTTCAGTGGTTGGCTAGGTTTTGGTTTATTTACCCCCTTGGTTTTAATTTGTAATCTGCAATGTTATTTGGGCAAAAGAGGGGATAAATTGCCGATAAAAGTTAGTGAACCTCGGAAACCCTGCAACTGCTTGCGAGTCTGGAGGGAGTTTTCCCACTTGAGGACTTCTCTGACTTTTGTAGGGCCCACTTCCACCCCCTGGTGAGAGATTTGGTAACCTAGGTAATCTATTTTATCGGTGAAATTCAAATTTGGAGAGTTTGGCAAACAATTTAGCTGCCCTTAGCTTCTTCAAGACCTCCCGTACCAATTTAACATGTTGAGTATTAGTTTCAGTATAAATCAATATATCATCAAGATAAACCAAAACTGTCTTATACAAGTGCTCATGCAACATCTCATTAATCAGCTACATGAAAATGGCGAGACCCCTTGGAGCCTGAATGGCAAAACCTTGAACTGAAAACAGTCCAATGGACAATTAAACATTTTTCCATTCATCCCTCTCCCAGATCTGGATCCGGATCTGGTAATAAGCCTCCATTAAGTTTAGTTTGGAAAAAATTCTCCCCTTCGCCAAATGGGCCAGCATGTCCTTCATTAGGGGTGTGGAATAGAGATTTTTGCAAATAGCTTTTAAATTTTTATAATCCACACATAAGTGTAATAAGCTGTCCGCCCGGAAAAGGACTGGGGTGGCCAACAGGACTGGGGCACCAGTTCAATAAACCCATGCTCGAGATTTTTGTCTATAAATTGCCGCAGTTCATCCAGTTCCTGGGGAGTTATCGTGTAAAGTTTCAGCTTGGGTAGTTTGACCCCTGGTTGTTGTGGTCTGCCAGTAGCCTGCGGAGCTGGCAACGGAGTCGGACAGCGATGAGGCTGAGGTGAGGCCAGGGCCATCGGGGCATGAGGTGCAGACTCCAGAGCCTCCAGAGACTGATAGTAGTGAGGCAGAGGAACATGAGTAGCCGGTTCCTAATGCATACATGAGAAGAGCTGCCAGAAGGCAAGAGCAGCTCAAGCAAAAAGGACAACTCGGGAGTAGGGCCAAGAGATGATTGGTCCCTCCCATGGGGCTTAAAACAGACCAGCAGCAGCATTGGGCTTTGCCGGGAAACAACATTGGTAGCTTCGTCTTCTGCTTCGTCTACGTCTTGAATTTATTTTTGTGACTTCTGAACGTTTTGTGACTTCTGAACGTTTGCCAAGAAAGGCCCCAAATCATGGTATTCCCTGGGGATGCCTGGTAGGGGTCCATTTGCCACAGTTGCAGCTACCTCCTCACTCTGCGGTATTCCAGTCTGGTGATGTTCCTCACTCTGAATTAATTCATTGTTAGGGAATTGGAGGGTCCCCTCCATCCATTCCACCCTTGGGTTCCACTTCTTTAACCAGGTTAGCCCCAGAACTAGGGCCCATCCCATCCTTGGTGTCCCAATGAAAGCAATGGTTTCGGAGTGATTTGCCATCATTATTTGACTTTTTCAGTGGTAAATGTGGCCATGGCACCCTCCCCAATGGACCCATCAAGTTGGCAGAACAAGACTGGCGGTTTTAGTGGCCTTTGTCAAATGCCCAGTTCCCTGACCAGAGTCGGGTTTATTAGGCTTCTTTTGCACCCAGAATCCAGCAATGCTTTAAATCTCACTTTTCTCCCTGTTAATGGAATTAACAGTTCTATAGAGGTTGTAAGGGGTTTGACAACCCCACTTACCAGAGGGTCTTTGAGGTACTCTCTGACTGATCAAGTTCCTCCCCTGGAGGAGTCAGGGGGCTCCGTAATTGATTCCGGCAGGAACTCAACAACCACATGGGTCTTTAGGGTGGTATGTCTAGAACGCAGTGTGGCTTTGAGGGTTCCTCTCCAAACTGCTTTTCTCTCTTTCTGGTGGGCATCCTCACACAGCACTCGGCTGTGCAACGGCATTCCTTCCCACAATTGAAGCAGGCTGCTGAGCATGGTGGGGCAGAGCGAGTTTTGGTTCCCTCCCTTCTGCCTTCCAGTGGGGATCTCTTCCAGGAGCAGCTTGAACAGTACTGGTTTCAAGCTTGGTTTTATTTATTTATTAATCATATTTGTATCCTGCCCTTCTCCCGAAGGACTCAGGGCGGTTAACAGCCAATTTAAAAACACAATATCCAACAAGTTAAAACAAGATAAAATTAATATAACTTATGGCCGAATTATCTAAAAACTAAACAGTAGCAATCTAAAACCCCATTAAAACAGCATTTTTAGGCTAGCCCTGCTCGATGGAATAAAAGAATCTTCAGCTCACGGCGGAAGGTTCGGAGGTCGGGGAGTTGGCGAAGCCCCGGAGGCAACTCATTCCAGAGGGCAGGAGCCCCCACAGAGAAGGCCCTCCCCCTGGGGACCACCAGTCGACATTGTCTAACCGATAGTAGACAATGGAGGCCCTCCCTGTGAGAGCACACAGGTCGATGGGAGGCTGTTGGTGGCAGTAGGCAGTCCCGCAAGTAGCCCGGTCCTAAGCCATGGAGCGCTTTAAAGATGACAACCAGCACCTTGAATTGCACCCAAAAGACCACCGGGAGCCAGTGCAGGCCGAGCAGGAGAGGTGTCACATGGGAGCCACGAGGTGCTCCCTCTATCACCCACGCGGCCGCATTCTGGACCAGTTGGAGCTTCCAGGTGCTCTTCAAAGGGAGCCCCATGTAGAGAGCATTGCAGTAGTCCAGGCGGGATGTAATGAGGGCATGGGTGACTGTGCAAAGGGAAACCCAGTCTAGAAAGGGATGCAATTGGCGAATCCGGACCTGATAAAAAGCCCCCATGGCGACGGCTGTCAAGTGATCTTCTAGAGACAGCCGTGCATCCAAGATTGCGAACCCTTTCTGTGGGGGCCAACGACTCGCCCCCAACAGTCAGCAATGGAGTAAGCCACTCGGTCTTGGAGGGGTTGAGCCGAAGCTTGTTTCTCCCCATCCAGACCCGTACGGCTTCCAGACATCACTTCGACGGCCTCGTTGGGGTGGTCTGGGATGGAAATGTACAGCTGGGTGTCGTCAGCGTACAGGTGATAACGCACCCCAAAACCACAGATGATGTCACCCAGCAGCTTCATGTTGAACAGAAGAGGCGAAAGGACTGACCCCTGTGGCACCCCACATAAGAGGCGCCTCAGAGTCAATCTCTGTCCCCCTGCCAACACTGTCTGCGACCGGTCGGAGAGATAGGAGGAGAACCACCGATAAACGGTGCCCCCCACTCCCAGCCCCCCGAGCCGCCGCAGCAAGAAACCATGGTTGATGGTATCAAAAGCCGCTGAGATTTCTAATAGGACTAGGACAGAGGAACAACAAATAACACACTTATTTATTCAAGCGGGACTGGCATAATAGTTTTGATTTTAAATTGGGGTTTTATTAATATTTTTAAATTTTTAAATTTAAATTTAAATTTTTAAATTATCAGCCTTTGTAATTTGCTATGTTTTTAATTGTTGGTTTTAATTGTATATATCTTGTTTCTTATCTTTGGCTGTACACCGCCCTGAGTCCTTTGGGAGAAGGGCGGTATAAAAATTTGATAAATAAATAAATAAACCTCTGTCCTGGGCCCTCCAGAGATCATCAACCAACGCGACCAAGGCTGTCTCTGTGCTGTAACTGGGCCGGAAACCGGACTGGAACGGATCTAGATAGACGGTTTCATCCAGGTACTGGGGGAACTGTTGTGTGACCACATTCTCAACAACCTTCGCCACAAAATGAAGGTTGGAGACAGGATGGTAATTTGCTAAAATGGCTGGGTCCTGGGAAGGCTTCTTGAGGAGGGGCCTCACTACCGCCTCTTTCAGAGCGGCAGGGAAGACACCCTCCGTCAAAGAAGCATTAACAATTCCCTGAAGCCAGCCTCATGTAACCTCCCGGGTGGCCAGCACCAGCCAGGAGGGACATGGGTCCAGTAAACATGTGGTCGCATTCAGCCTCCCCAGTAACCTGTCCATGTCCTCAGGAGACACAGTATCGAACTCATCCCAGATGGAAACATCAAGACCAGCCTCCGCCATCCCACCTGACCCTACCCAATCTACGTCCAACCTGAGCGATTTTATCTTGCATATACTGTACAAATTCCTCAGCTCGCCCTTGTAAGGGGTCTTCCAACGTCCCCCGTTGAAGAAGGGAGCGGGTCACCCCGAACAGGGCGGCTGGGCGATTATCTGCCGATGCAATGAGAGTGGAAAAATACTCCCGTTTTGCCACTCTTATCGCCACCAGATAGGTCTGAATATGAGACCGCACTAGTGTCCAGTCAGATTGATTTCCGGTCAGATTGATGGTTAATTTCAACTTCCTCAGCCAAGGCACACCAGCTATGTAAGCAGACTGGGGCTCTACAGGCAATGCAGGCATTGTACACATCATCATTTAAGCCATCTTTGAACCAGCTCACAAGTATTTTCTCTGGCCAATCTACATGGCAAGTAAGGTCACAAAACTCTTTGATGTACTTGGTGATTGGACGGTGCTCCTGTCTGATGTGCCTTATGCAGTCTCTAGCCTTGCTGTCGGCTATGGGGTCCTCAAATCTCCGTCTCAGGGCTGTCATGAAATGGTTGAAGTTGCGGAGCTCCAGTCCATCAGCATTATGGAGGCTCACCATTCAACATGCAGCTGATCCTTCTAGAGCCAGTGTGACAACCCTGACTTTGGCTCCTTCAGTAGGGTGATCCCTCCCATACTCCTGCATGTAGGTCAGTACATGTGTGAGGAAAAATCCCAGTTGCTGGTGATTCCCGTTGAATTTGACGCCAAGAGGGCAAATTCTATTCTAAGGATGGAAGCTTCCCATTGAGTCGCAGGCCTTGCTTTGCATCAAGATGTCTCTTGGGCAGATTTTCCATGGTGGTAATGGGTTCGCCAGTAGCCCCTGCAATTTCAGTAAATGCACCTGGGATTGGGGATCCTGTTCATTCATCTGTAGCCTCTTTTTGCACTCCTATCTTACCCGCAGTGCAAGCCAGGGCACCCTGGATCTGCATGCCATGGATGGCCTCCCTCATAATGTTCATGGCTTCCCCCAGGAGTTGGTTGGGCCGGACTGGGGCTTCTTCCAGTTTGTTGTCGTCATAGAGGTCTTCTATCTCCTACTTCCAGCTGGGTTGGCAGCTCCCATGGGTGAAGGTGACATTTTTGGTTTTCCCCCCCAGCATTCCTTCTTCCCAATGCCAGTGGACCACCTTGGCTTGGCAGCGGTGCTTGAGGCAATGTTCTCCTCAATTCAGGCATTGAGGGCCTCTGCTTGTGTTTTAGGGGATGGGGTTCTCCCCCAGCCTTCAGCCTCTTCATGGTCACTGCCCGGGGCAGAAATGGTGTGCATGGTCCCCATGGTAGGGCTGTTATCTCTCTGGGTTGACCAGTTTGCAGTTCCTGCTTAATGTAAGGTCTTGCCTCTCCAATCTTTCCAAGAAAGCAGGACTCTTGAAACTGCAGTTGTTCCAAAAGGAGCTTGTGATAACAAGGTCTAGGCAGGAACTAAATTTTCCCACACTGCAAATAAAACCCCTCCCACAGTACAGCAATGCAGGAAACGGAAACTCATAGCCCAGCAATGCAGGAAACAGAAACGACATATAAATGTCCCTCCAATCCTTCTTCCTCCTACCAGAATGCCATCGTCCCAATAGAAATATATGGGACCTGACACCTGCCTTATTTTCTGAAAATAATAAAAACAAACAATTGGACAATACTGTAAAGTTGTTCTATGCTGATTGTAATGATAATTTGTAGAGAATCCATTTGCATAAAGGCTTTGATTCCTTTACAGTTTCACAAGTGCTGTTATAAATTTGAGTAAGAAAAAAGGTAATGATTCCATCTCTAAATATTTTTTTTTTTACAGAAACCAAATTTTGAAGTAAAAGATGCCTGCTTGTTTTATAGGACCAGAACCAATGGATTAAAACTATAAGGGATATTTCAGATTATATGTCAGAAATAACTTGTTTATTTGTGACTGTTTAATCGCCCAAGAAATGGAACAGGACAATATTCAAAGGGATGAGTTCTTCTTTGCTATGGGTCTAGAATCTAGATAATCAGCCATCAGAGATTCTCTAGTCTAGTGAATTCTGTACTGAATTCGAAGTTTGATTTCTAAAATATCCTCCAATTCTCCAATTCTATAAGTAAAAGCTATTAATAAAGAGATAGTTTTTAATCTTTTAAGGCAAAGATAAATAAAATATACACACAATTATTAGACATGATAATATTTTATAATGTATTTCTACAGAGGAGCAGAATTATTTTGGCTAAAAAGCCATCAAAGTCATTGAACTGTAAAATCTGCAAATAATGAAATGTTCACAACATTTCTTGGCAGTTCAATAAATGACTGTTTCCCAGGGTTGTTTCTAGAGAATCTCTTGTTCTGCTTTCTTCCTCCTCTAGCCACTGCTTAACAGAGAACCCTTGCTTTTCACATCCCTGATTTTCAGATGTGCTATCTGGTTAAACAGAAAACTAGCCATATAGCTTTTCTTAGCCAGGGATCGAGCATTAGTGCATTTTCGCAAAGATCAGAAAGCTAATACATCATAAATGTTTACATTTCTCTGTCCCTGTCCAATGCATCTAATTATAAAGGATTGGAAAAGTTTAATTGAAAATTTCCTAGGACACAGGCAGCCTCCTAACGAGATCCCCACCCTGCCAGCAGTTTTTGGACGAAAAAGAGTCTGAGAGAACTCTGGTTCCCTATCAGAATACAGATACCTCCTGTAGGGATTCTCCTGCCTAGCAGTTTTCAGACCAAAAAGGGGTCTGAGAGGACTCCACTCCTCACAGTGAGTACTGACACCTCCTGTTACCAGCTTTTGCAGTTTTCAGACTCAGGAGAGTCCAGGAGGACCTCTTGCTTGCTTCTAGAGGCATGGGGGCTTCCTAATACAGGGCTTTGCTCTGTAACTTCCCAGCTGGTTTCCCAAGTTCAACTCTGTCATTCACTTTTCCATTCCATTTCACACACATTGTGTCTCTTTTCCCTACAGAAGGGCCTGTGCTCTGACATCCTATACTTTCCAGGCTCTGTTGGTAGAACAGAAGCTTTCTGTGGCTAGGAAAGGCACAGAGGCAGCAAGATCCAGCTATGATTAAGAGAAGAGTCATCTCACTCACTCACTCACTCTCACACACACACACACACACACATATACACATTTCCCTTGCTTTTCTGGGCTTTAAAAGTTAAAATTTAGAGGTACTCACCTTTCCAAGCAGCCACTTGAGCTCAAAACCCCTTTAAAATCCTTGTTCCAAATGGCCAAGGTCCAGGAAAAATCCACCCACAGACTCAATGGGTCTGTGTTGGCAAGGGATGCTTACCGGGACCAGGTCCATTGGTCAGGTTAGCTTCAAGTCCCATCTGGGGTGCTAAATTGTTGGAAGAAAAGTCCATATGGTTCCGTTCCAAGTGGGGAGAAAGACACTGAAAACATGGAGATTGATTGGAAAGATGGTTTATTGATGGACAGGACCACATGGTTTTGAGGTCCTGGGCAGCTGACCACATGGAGTAAGGGTTATTTATAACTTCTCTTGGGCCTTGGCCTTGAGCTTTCTGTTCCTGTGCAAGTAATGTATTCTATTGGCTGTAGTCAGACTCGCATGGGGTCATATTTGTCTGAATCAAGTTAGGGGGATGCAATGTCCCCATGTTCTGTTTCCCTTCCCCCAATACTCCCAGCAAAGAGTCAGTCAGAGGCCTCCTTTTCTGATTTATTTACATATATATAAATGTCCTGGCCACGTCTACCCACGGGCCTGCCAAGTTTCTGGAGATAACAAGGAAATTACAGATAAGGCCAGAATTACTCACGAATATATTCTTCCCTCCATTGATACAGTTTGCCCGCGCAAATTCATTGCTTTGTCCAAGACAAAAAACCAGGAAATCCCGCCTCCTATTTATAGTCTCTGCAGATGTCACTGCATGACAATTATGACTTGGCTTTGTCCCAACGCTTCCTCTGCTGCGCGCGCCGGTCACGCCTGCGCAGTCTTGCATCACTCCAAAACTGTTCTTGGGGCGTTGCCAAATCAGAAGAAGGCTCCAGGGAATCAGGCTTTGCCGGCCCCTCCTCCTCCCTTTGAGTGGGTGCCAGGGAGGGAAAGGGCTCAAGAGAAGCAGGGCTTGCCAGGTCTTCTCCCTCACTTTCTGAATCATCCGAGTCCAGGAGTCCGGGTCCAGGAACCTGGGTCACAACACCCCAGATGATTTTGCAATGCAGTGAGTCCTGCTGCTAAATAATCCTAATATGTTCTGGATGGTCATGTCTTAATCCTATCACCCTGGAGCTGAAGACCTTTTGTTTTGTAGGTAGGCTGGCCCAGTCCTTCTCAATGGGCACCAAATATCTGCTGGAGCTCTGAATTTCTGTCTCCCTTAAGATTTCTATTTCTCTTTTAGGGGAAATATAATATTCTGCCTTTTTAATATTTCCTAAAGTATTTGATTCTTCTAGGAGAGGGGTGGGTGCTAACTTTCTACATACCCAAGACTCAATTTGTCAAAAGATATTTATTCAAATCTATATTTGTTAAGGAAGCTTCTATCTTCTTGGAGGGCTTATAGTACTCTCATTGCTGCATGATCCACGCAGATCTTTTTCAAAGGTGGGCAAATGCATTTTAAATCAAACACTGGACAGTCACTGTTTTTTTTCCCCCATTCATTGTTTTACTTTTAAAATAAATCTTTGCTGCTTTGGTATATATGCTTAGTTTTTTAAAAATTAAAAATATGGGGTCAGAGTCAGGTACAAACCCATTGGTGTAATTAATGTCACATGCTCTAGGTTGTAGAATTAGAGCACGATGGGTTTTAAACATCTATACCTGTAAACATTGTCACTTTGCTACTGCAAGCATGTATCATGTTGAATACCCTGCTACTACAAAAATGAAATTGTGGGAAAATCTGCTCTTCTCTAAATATATCTGCATATGAAATTCACAGCTGCTTTATTACATTCATACAAAGAAAGGTGATAATCTAAAATTCTTTTTTTAAATCAATTTTTATTAATTTTTTATTCCCCCGCACACACACAGTTTATGAACAGAGTATTGGCCATATCATATCTTATACAACTTAACATATCCAAATACATTTTACTTAGTTACAATTTCTGCCAAAATATTCTTTTTCCATATTTTAAACATAACTTAATATTTATATGCTCATTTATATAAACCACATCTTCTTTCGCCCTCAAGTTCTAATTTCTCCATTTTTACTAATATATATCCTCTTTTATTATTTTTAACTAGTTCAATTTTTATCCTGATATATTCAAACACGTTTGGGGTTGTCTTTCTTCCATTTCATCTCTTCCGTTTTACAGCAATCTTTCTTCTCTTTCTCATTCCTCTCCCTCCCTTCTTTTATCCTTCCTACTTTCTTCTCTCCTCTCCTACTCCTTCTTTACTTTCCCTTCCTTTCTCCCCTCCTCCATACTTCCTCCCTATCTAACCTTCTCTCCTACTCTTATTTCCCCTCCCTTTCTTCCTATTCTCTTCCCTTTCTTCTTTTCCTCTCTTTCCTTCTCCCTTTCTTCCATCTCTCTCCTCCTTCTTATCTCTCTCTTGCTGTATTCATTTTCATTTCAATATTTTTCACTATGGTGTCCAGACAACCCCGGTTTTTCCATTTATTATTTCTCAGAATTCCCCTCATATATTTTAATTATTAACAATGTCTTTCAACATATTCCATTTTACCTTACAACATTTTAGTTAGTTCAACCTTCCACCTCTTTTCTTTAAATTCTTATTCCCAGTTCAATAATTATTTTTCTTTTTCATTTATATACATTATTTACTAACATTTCAATTTTGTTCAATTTTATATCTCACTTTCAATTATTTTCACCTATAAACCATTCTATCTTTCACATTTCATCTGCTGGTCTATTTTTCTTAAACAGTATACGTCTTCCTTTTTTTTCCTTGCATGTATTTCTTTTCATCCTTACTTATATAATGATTTACTAACTTTTCAGTTTTATATCATAATTTCAATTAATTTCTTTGTTTTTTCAATATTTAAAACATATTTCTTTACCATCCACTATACTTCTATCCAATCCATGCATCCTCAAACAACAAGACATATAACCCATTTTATCTTTCACATTTCATCTACTTCTCCATTTTACATTAAACAGTGTATTTCTTCTTTTTTGCTTCTTACATACACTTCATTTCATCCTTTCTTACTTCCCTTTTACAATAAGCTATATATTTCTTCTAATATATATGACTATATATATATGACTATAACTTGTTGCTGGCAATCCTTATGATTTATATTGATAGATTGACTATCAATTGTGTTGTAAATGTTGTACCTTGATGAACGTATCTTTTCTTTTATGTACACCAAGACAAATTCTTTGTGTGTCCAATCACACTTGGCCAATAAAATTCTATTCTATTCTATTCTATTCTAATTACTTCTTACATAAAATTTCTACAACTATTTTAATTTCTTTTCTGCTATTCATTTTTCTTCCCCTTTTAACCATTTTCTTTCAGTCTCTCCAAAATTCCATTTCTTAATATTTTCCTCCCTTTCTCCCATTCTTTTATCTTCTTCGTTTTCTCTTTCTTGTATCTTCCTTTCTACCTCCTTTCTCTAATTTTTGCTCTTTTGATTCCCCCCCTCAATCTTTCCCCATTTCCTCCTCTTTTCTTTTTTGAGAGATACTTTCCCCTATCTATTTTTACTGTGTCACTGTCAAATCCCAGTGTAATCATCTATTTTTTTTACTCTTTTAATTTTTCCCCTCAATCTTTCCCCATTTCCTTCTTTTCTCTTCTTTTTTTGAAATATACTTCCCCCTATCCATTTTTATTCCATCACTGTAAATCCCAGTGTAATCATCTATGTTTTTATCTCCAATTATTTCCTTTTCAGCATTGTATTCTTGTTCCTTTTGCTTCTCCCTCATAATTTCTTTATTCTTTTTTTTTACTTTTTAACAACTCCTCTTTATTTCCCTTAAACGATTCTCGCACCATTTGAAGCATCTCCCTTAATTCCTCATATTCATCCTCCCAACTCTCCATGTTCCCAATTTAAGGAGAAAGGATTTTTAAATTTATTATTTTAACTTATATATAGTTCAAATTCAAGTCCATATAATGTCTCTCTCTTTTTTTCTATTTCCAAATAATGTCCAGTTCAGATGTTCCTTTAAACCAGTGGTCACCAACTGGTGGTCCACGAGAAAATGTTGGTGGCCCACAGCACATATGGGTGAAGGAGCTACTCTGGGATAAGCAATGGCCAGTCCTGTGACTAGAGCTCTAGAAGATGGGACTGGGCAGGCAGCTTATGGTGGGGCTGTAAATCTCCGCTGCTGAGGGAGGTTCGGACAATTTGTAACTTTGCAGTACAGCCCTCACCAGCTGGAATGAGATAATGGTGGGGGGCGGTGCAGGCAGGCTGAAGCAACGGGTGGCCTGAATCCTGGGCTGTTTCTTCCCCCTGCTTTAGCTTCCTGTTGGCTGAATACACCAATGGCTGTCCCTGCCCCTTGCCCTCCCTTCCCAGTCACTCCTTGCCTGGCAAGGGAAGGGGAGTGGGGGATGGAGATTCACTCCATATTCCAGAGCGGGAGCTGGATCTCGCAGCTGTTTCTTCCAGCTCGTGTTAGTGCTCCTGCACCTTGGTCTCTCAGGGATTCGCTTGACTTCCTCTCAGCCCCAAGCTGGCCCATGAGAAAGAGTGGGAGAGAGAGAGAGAGAAAGATCCAGCAAGAGACAAAGCTTTGCTCCCATCCCATTAAAAGATTTTCTTCTTACATGTGAATTGGCCAATCACTCACCTGGTAACAATACTCCATTCAATCACCGCTTCTGCTCAAGTTTTTTGTGTGGCCGTCCCGGCTTTTGACAGCTCCAAATGGCTGTCTTCCCTCACCACTGGATTGGAGGCTAATGCCGGCACTCCAGGGAATTTGCAACTTCCCTGTTTTCACCGGCCGGTGCCTCCCTTCTTCGCTCTCTCTACAGGACAACTATGATCCACTGGGGATCCCCTAAACAGCTGGGATGTCAGCATTCTCCCGGGGCCCCGGAATCCACGCTGTGCCACCGCAACGCTGGCCATGCCCCCCCCCCCTTTCTAAAATTCTTATATAAAACTTGACTTATTGGCTTGGGCAATCATCCTGCTTTATTAGAAATTGTTTTCTTACCTCACTAAACTCAATGAGAATTGTTTTTAAATAGACATGTATAGGTTTGAGATGATTGCATTCTACCAACAGTGCCATTAGAAAAAGTGATTTATCAAAAGGCTAATAAAAAAATTGAATAAACAAGAATATGATTAATGCCCATTTAAAACGTTCTTACAATTTGCTATATTTCTGAGCTAAGCAGGGTTTTTTTAAAAACAAAAACAAAAAACCTTATATTACCAGAGAGGATTACTATGTGCAGTACAACATAATTTTTCTATTTACCTTAGCTTGTTCATACAAATCGTAGGATTTCCTGTTCGTAGGAAGTGCACAATGTATTAATGAGTCTCCTTCCCCATTGCTTCAACAAATCTGAGAATTCATAATACTATAAGAGGGCTGCCTAAAGTCCCTTGAAATAAATAATTCACCTACAATAAAAGTGCCTTTAATATGCTTTATTTTACATACATATGCATGCAATTTGATGTGTATTTAAGCAATGCTGCTAAACAAGAAAAAAAAACAGAATTCCAGTTGTAGTAGTTAGGATTTGTCCCAAGATAGTTCCCTTCACTGGTGCATTACCTAAAAAACATTAAGAATATTTCAGTCATGTCATGACTTATGTTTCAACTGCCAATTTTCGTGCAATGGAATTATACCTTGAGGTGTCATCATGGTCACTTCCACAGGTGACATTTCAATGTTCAAGTCACCATTGCCAGAATATATTTCATCAGATTCATCATTAGATCCCATGTCCAACACTTCATCTGTGGGCAAATGTATCTGAGTGTTAAAACTCCATTTTAAACATTTTTTTTTACTATTTTTAAGTCTATTAGAGATTTATGAGTCAAAGAGATTATTTTGGAATTTCCCATCCCCCACTCCCTCAAAAGCAGATCATTCAGATGTTGCCTCAAACCTGAAGATATATTTTCCCACATCACTGTTAACATTGTATGCGACCTATCACTTGACACTACTCTTCGATTCTTACTATGCTACAGAGCCCCTGACTATGACATTACCCATGCAAATATGCTAACCTCAATGCTAACATGGGCTACCTCTTGCCCATATCCTCTCATCTTCCTGGGTGACCTAAATCTACCTCTCATTAACTGGACAACTAATGAATGTTCAACTGACCCAATCCATACTATACTATACAACGCTGTTACAAACCTAGGTCTTGAACAACTTGTAACTAACAATACAAGACTCAACAACTGCCTTGATCTCATCTTCTGCAACAATTCAAACTCAATTTACGGACTAGAAATTAAAGAACCTTTTTCCAACAGTGACCACTGCATGATTGATTTTCGTCTCAATATACGTCCATACTTAAATCATCATAACAACAGTACTCCCAACTACAACTTCAAAAAAGCCAATTACAACCTTATAAACAACGATCTTTCATTTCTGGACTGGCAAAATTTTTTTGCAACCTGCATATCCGCTGAAGACCACTATAGAGTCTTCCTACTTGAAATCAATAGAGTCATTAAACTATATGTACCACAAATGACTACCATGATCAAGAAAAACAAACTACCCATATCAATAAAAAAGCTTCAATCAAAAAAAAATCCCTCTGGAAAAGAAACAAAAAAGGCTATGTTACAAATTTCAAAAACCGCTACAGAAACATATGCAACCAAATAAAAACTGAATGCACAAATTACCACACCAAGCAAGAAGAGAATCTTCTGCGCACAAATTCCAATCGTGCCTTTTATAATTTTGTTAACAATAAACTTAATGACTCTAGATCCATCCCACCACTAAAAGATTCGAACAACAAAGAATGCAATGATGAAACAGTTAAAGCAAACCTCTTCAACATTTTTTTTGGCTCAGTTTTCGTTAACTCCGATAACACATATCCGACTTTCCACAAAGGTACTAGCAATGATTATGATGATTTAACTCATATAGATTTCACAGAAGACAACATTGGAAAAGCTCTTCACAACTTAAAACCATTGCTATCTATTGGACCCGATGGACTGTGCGCATACTTCTTAAAAAAACTTTCCATTAATATAGCAGAACCCCTAAGTATTATCTTTGAAAAAGCTTTCACTACCAGTTCTCTTCCCAAACTTTGGTCACTAGCCACAGTCATCCCTATCTTCAAAAAAGGAGACCCCAGCTTAGTCGAAAACTACAGATCGATCTCCCTTTGCTGTGTCACCTGCAAAGTCATGGAATCTATCATCAACCAATCCATTACCTCATACTTAGAAACAAACAACCTACTCTCCAACAAACAATTTGGTTTCAGAAAAAAATTATCATGTAACTTACACTTCTGCACTGCAAAAACATATGGACGTCAAATCTTGATCAAGGCAAATCAATAGATGCAATCTACATAGACTTCTGCAAAGCTTTCAACTCAGTAGTACACGATAAACTTCTCCTAAAACTAATATCCTATGGCATCTCAGGACCCCTCCACAAATGGATATCTGCTTTTCTGTCTAACAGACAACAAGTGGTCAAAATTGGCAATGCTCTATCAAATCCTGTTCCTGTCAAGAGTGGTGTTCCTCAAGGCAGCGTTCTTGGACCAACACTCTTTATACTATACATTAATGATCTTTGTGACCATATCTCAAGTAATTGTGTTCTCTTTGCTGATGATGTCAAACTATTTAACATCACAGACAATACTTCTATCATTCAAAACGACCTTGATCATCTAACCGCTTGGTCTAAAAATTGGCAGCTCCAAATTTCAACCAGCAAATGCTCAGTCTTACATATAGGAAAAAAGAACCCAAAAACTAAGTACATACTAGATGGACATTACCTTACAGATGACCCCCATCCCGTTAAAGACCTTGGAGTTTTCATATCAAATGATCTAAGTGCCAAAGCCCACTGCAATTACATAGCAAAAAAAGCTCTAAGAGTTGTAAACCTAATCTTGCGTAGTTTCTTTTCCAAAAACACCACACTATTAACCAGAGCATATAAAACATTTGCTAGACCAATTCTAGAATACAGCTCGCCTGTTTGGAACCCTCACCACATCTCTGACATCAATACAATTGAACGTGTCCAGAAATATTTTACAAGAAGAGTTCTCCATTCCTCTGAAAACAATAGAATACCCTATCCCACCAGACTTGAAATCCTAGGCTTAGAAAACTTGGAACTCCGTCGCCTTCAACAAGACCTAAGCTTAATGCACAGAATCATCTATTGTAATGTCCTTCTGGTTAAAGACTACTTCAGCTTTAATTGCAATAATACTAGAGCAACTAATAGATTTAAACTTAATGTCAACCGCTTTAATCTAGATGGCAGAAAATATGACTTCTGTAACAGAATCATCAGTGCTTGGAACACTTTACCTGACTCTATGGTCTCTTCCCATAATCCTAAAAGCTTTATCCAAAAACTTTCTACTATTGACCTCACCCCATTCCTAAGAGGACCATAAGGGGCATGCATAAGCGCACAAACGTGCCTACCGTTCCTGTCCTATTGTTTTTCTTTTCTTCTTTCTATATATATGCTTATACCACCTTATATTTACCCATATATGTTTATATACTATATAATCTTTTGTATGATTCCTACATATATTGTTGTGACAAAATAAATAAATATAAATAAATAAATAAATAAACATAACATTTTGTCGACTATGTCATTACTTTAAGCAAAACTATTCAACCTCTAAACTACAGCGTCTCCAACTTGCGTCCTCATATATCGTAGTTCTTTCAGTACCACATTGATACCACACAGATCACTCTGCGATGGGACATGGGGGGGCGTCTTAGTATGGCAAGTTAAGGGAGAAAGTAGGGTTTCTTTTATAGCAACACCACTGTTATTCTTGAAGCAAAAATTCTTGTAGCAAAATGGCAGTGAAAATACAGAAATAGCAGATTATGCATTATGTTGTATGGTTTATCTAGATAGAAAGAACTAGGGGAGACATGATAGCAATGTTCCAATATCTCAGGGGTTGCCACAAAGAAGAGGGAGTCGGGCTGTTCTCCAAAGCACCTGAGGGTAGAACAAGAAGCAATGGATGGAAACTGATCAAGGAAAGAAGCAACTTAGAACTAAGGAGAAATTTCCTGACAGTTAGAACAATTAATAAGTGGAACGACTTGCCTACAAAAGAGGTGAATGCTCCAACACAGGAAATTTTTAAGAAAATGGATAACCATCTGTCTGAGATGGTGTAGGGTTTCCTGCCTGGGCAGGGGGTTGGACTAGAAGGCCTCCAAGGTCCCTTCCAACTCTGTTGTTATTATTACAATATATGAGGAAGCAAGAGAACCATCTAAAGTGACTTGAAATAAATTATTCACCTACAACAAAAGTGCCTTTAATATGCTTTATTTTTACATGTACATGTATACAATTTGGTATGTGTATTTAAATAAAGCTACTAAACAGGAAAAAAAATGGAATTCCAATTGCTGTAGTTAAAATTTGTCCCAAGATTGTTCCCTTTACCTGTACATTGCCTAAAAGAAATTAAGAATATTTCAGTCATGTCATGACTTATGTTTTAACTGCCAGTTTTCATGCAATGGAATTATACCTTGAGGTGTCATCATGGTTACTTCCACAGGTGACATCTCAATGTTCAAGTCGCCGCTGCCAGAATATATTTCATCAGATTCGTCATTAGATCCCATGTCCAACATTTCATCTGTGGGCAAGACTGGTTTTTAAACATAATTTTTACAATTAAGTCTTTTAGAGTTTTAAGAATCAAATACATTGTTTTGGCAGAAAGGTTCATGGCATTCCCCATCTCAGATCCCTCAAAAGCAAATCATTCAGATGTATGTTCAACATCTTTTTGGCTGCCTCAAACTTGAAAATATAAATTCCCACATCACTCTTACATAATATTCTGTTGACTACGCCATTACTTTAAACAAAACTGTTCAACCTCTAAACCAGGGGTAAAATGTAAAATTTGTTACTACCGGTTCTGTGGGCATGGCTTGGTGAGGTGTGAGTGTGTAATGTGATTGGGTGGGCATGGCCAACTTTTTTTTTTTTTAATTATTAAAAACATTTTTTCTACAACCTCTTGGCCAAAGAGCTTGTAGAAAACATGCCTTTAAAGGGTTCAAAAGATCAGGCAACTCAGCTGGGATCACCAGAGGAAAAAAATACTTTTAAAGAGTTCTGACGATCCCAGCTGAACCGCATGATCATCAGAGGCTTTTTTTCCTTACTTTTAAAAGCATTTTTTCGGCAGAAGAAAAAATGCTTTTAAAAGTTAAAAAAACCCTCTGATGATCACACAGCTTAGCTGGGGCCACCATCACTACCGGATCAAGTGATCCTGTCCGAACCGGGAGCATTTCACCCCTGCTCTAAACTATAGATTGCTTCCTTATTTATTGTAGTTCTTTCAAACCCTTCCCATTGATACTACCCAGATCACTCTGGGAAGGACATGGGAGAGGTCTCCAAATTTGATATGTAAATACATACATACCCAGGGTTTTAATATTTGGCTTAAGATGATGTGTAGGCTGTACCTTACCTAATCTATTAAGATTTTGATATCAGTAATTGTTTATATTATATATCTTTATGATATTTGTCAACATGATCTGTATATGACAGGTTAAGGAAAAAGTACGGCTTCTTTTACAGCAGAACCATTGTGACTAGTTATGGCTTCCTGCAGAAAAAAATTCTTATAGCAAAATGACAATTAGAATAAAAATAGTAGATAATGGAATACATTATGTTGTATGATTTTTAGACATCTGCATGATAGTAATCTACAGAGCACTACTTGCCTTTCACTGTTCTGTTTGGAAGGAGAATCCAATATAGTTCTTCGTCAGCCTTAAGGATAAACTCATGTCCAATTTCATAATCAGCATCCACTTCTATCACAGGAAATATGTCTGTAAAAGAGACAAGCCAAGAATAAGGTACTGATTGTTCCTGCAAGATATTTTACCAGCCTATCAGAACCTCTAGTAAGCAGACTTCTATCAGGGGTTAATCTACAGTTGAACCAAAATAGCTTTTTTGTAAAATTGTGATTGAACAACAAGCATGATGAGGGGGATGGGGTGAGGGAAGGGGTGGAGGGAGAGAGAGACACATACACACAAAAACACACACTCACATTATACAGTTCATTCAGAGTGAACATATAACACAGTAAAAGGGAGTCTGAATACTTTCTGAATGCACTGAATCTGTAGATAGCTTAACATGCATTCTCCATGTAGGGAGCTTCTTCCCTTGCATAGATTTGCAAACAAAGCTGGACCAATAATTATGAATCTGGATGGTACTCCTATCTAAAATGCCATACAGTCATCTCAGTTAACAAGCTGGTTTGCATAAATACCACTTCAATATTATATTCAACTTTGATGAGAAAATAAAATAATTCTATGCTTGTAATGCTAATACTCTAAATTGTAATTAATATTGATAAAATATTTGTTTTTCTATTTTTAGCACTTAAAATGCTTACCATCCCCAGTTAACATTGTATAAATGTTATAGATTAAAATATAATTTATAACATACCAGTTTAACTCCTTTCATGGATCACTGCTTTGTCGTGGCAAAGGGGCTTGTGCACCACAATGAAGCTATGAGCTATGCCATGCAGGGCTACCCAAGAAGGACAGGTCATAGCAGAAAGCTCTGACAAAACGTGATCCACTGGAGAAGGAAATGGCAACCCACTTCAATATCTTTGCCATTAAAACCCCATGGACAGTACCAAAAGGAAAAAAGATATGATGCTCATGTTCCAGCTGAGGTGGAAGGTGTCCAATATACTACTGGGAAAGAGCAGAGGGTTAGTAGTAGTACGCCAGAAAGAATGAAGTGACTGGGCCAAAGCTGAAAGGACACTCAATTGTGGATGTATCTGGTGGTGAAAGAAAAGTCTGCTGCTGTAAAGATTTTTTCTCCATAGGAACCTGGAATGTAAGATCCATGTATCAAGGCAAGCTGGACATGGTCAAACAAGAGATAACAAGAATGAACATCGACATCTTAGGAATCAGCGAATTAAAATGGACAGGAATGGGCAAATTTAATTCAGATGACCATCGGGTATACTATTGTGGGCAAGAATCCCTCAGAAGAAATGGAGTAGCCTTCATAGTCAATAAAAGAGTAGGAAAAGCAGTACTGGGATACAATCCCCAAAATGACAGAATGATCTCAGTTCAAATCCAAGGCAAACCATTCAATATCACAGTAGTCCACGTCTATGCCCCAACCACTGGTGCTGAAGAGGATGAAGTTCACTGGTTCTATGAAGCCTTACAACACCTTCTAGAATTAACACCAAAAAATGATGTCCTTATCATCATGGGGATTGGAAAGCTAAAGTAGGAAGTCAAAAGATAACCGGAATAACAGGCAAATTTGGTCTTGAAGTACAAAATGAGGCAGGGCACACGATGGTAGAATTTTGTCGAGAATACGATGGTCATAGAAAATACTCTTTTCCAACAACCCAAGTGACGTCTCTACACATGGACATCACCAGTCAGTCAACACAGAAATCAGATTGATTATGTGCTCTGCAGGCAAAAATGGAGAAGCTCTATACAATCAGTAAAAACAAGACCAGGAACTCAATTCAATTCAATTCATGCTTATATTTATATATATTATCTAATAATAATATCTAATAATACGTACTCAACAAATAAATAAATAAACTATACAAGAAGGAGTTTAACGTTCCTGATAACCATGATTGGGTGACCACTGACCTCGAGCCAGACATCCTGGAATGTGAAGTCAAATGGGCCTTCAGAAGTCTAAGCAACAACAAAGCTAGCAGAGGTGACAGTACTCCAGCTGAGCTATTCAAAATCTTAAAAGACAATGCAGTAAAAGTGCTATACTCAGTATGCCAGCAAATTTGGAAAACTCAACAGTTTTGGCCACAGGATTGGAAAAGGTCAGTTTACATTCCAATTCCAAAGAAGGGCAATTCCAAAAATGCTCAAACTACCTCACCATTGCACTCATTTCACATCCTAGTAAAGTTATGTTTAAAATCCTACAAGCTAGGCTCCAGCAGTATGTGGACCGAGAACTACCAGAAGTACAGGCAGGATTTCAAAGAGGCAGAGGATTTAGAGATCAAATTGCCAACTTATGCTGGATCATGGAGAAAACTAAGTAGTTCCAGAAAAACATCTACTTCTGCTTCATTGACTATGCTAAAGCCTTTGATTGTGTAGATCGCAACAAATTGTAGCAAGTTCTCAAAGAGATGGGAGTACCAGACCATCTTATTTGTCTCTTGAGAAACCTATATACGGGTCAAGAAGCAACAGTGAGAACTGGACATGGAACCACTGATTAGTTCAAAATTGAGAAAGGAGTTGTGAAAGTTGGACCGTAAGGAAGGCTGACCGTCAAAGAATTGAGGCCTTTGAACAATGGTGCTGGAGAAGACTCCTGAAAGTCGCTTGGACTGCAAGGCGATTAAACCAGTCAGTTCTAGAGGAGATCAACCCGGACAGTTCTTTAGAATGCCAGATCCTATGGTGTGTTGGATACTCGAAAAGACAAAAAAAGTTTAAGGAAGATTTCAAGCCGGGCGAAATTGCCAAAGGCCTTTTTTGAAATGATGGAGGATTTGGAATTAAGAGATATTTGGAGAGAACATAATACAGAAGAGAGGGATTTTATCTTCTTTTCTGATAGGCATCAATCGTTCTTGAGGATCGATTTTATTTTGATTTTTTGATTTCTAATGATTTAGAAATTTCATTTCTAGAGTGAAGAAGACAAAGATTTGTTCAAGAATTTTATCTGATCATAGTCCGGTTTGGATTGAATTTGATCGGGAAAAGGAGGCTAGGAGATCATGGAGGTTGAATGAGAACTTGTTTAAATATGAACAAAATGTAAATGAATGTAAAAAACAAATGAAAGAATTTTTTATTATGAATATGAAAAAAGGTACACCTATAGAGATGGTTTGGGATGCAAGTAAAGCTTATATGAGATGGTTTGGGATGCAAGTAAAGCTTAAACAAATGAATATTAAATATAGAAATAGATTTCAGAAAAAGAAAAAGGAATTGGAAGAGGAAATTAAAAAGAAATAGCAGTTATTGATAAATAGCCAGGAAATAGAAAAATAAAAGAATCAATAAATATATTACGAGGTCAGTTTAACATGTTGATGGCAGATCAAGTAGCAATTAACTGCAATTAATAGTAGCAATTAACTTACAATATACTATTTGTAATTTACAAATAGTAGCAATTAACTTACAATATGTAAAACATAATATGTTTAATAATGCTAATAAGCCAGGAAGGTGGCTTGCTTATTTAATAAGGAAAAAACAGAAATCACGAATGATTGATAAAATAGAATATGGGGCAAAGAAGTGTATCAAAAGAATTTGATCAAAAAAGCCTTTTTAGAGTATTATACAAAGTTATATACTAGGGATTCGATTGATGGCATAGAAATAGAAACTTACAGGAATGGGCAAAACTTACAGGAATGGGCAAAAAACCAAGAATAAAGTTAAAAATAATGCAGGATACAAGGGAAGGGGGGGTTGTTGTCTTAAAATGCCTAATCTAAAATTGTATTATGAAGCAGTTGTTTTATCATTAATTACTGATTGGATTAATCTAACTGAGGAAAGAGTTTTGAATATAGAAGGTTATAGTTTGTTATATGGGTGGCATGCCTGTTTACTATATGACAAGAAAGTTGGTAAGATATTTAAAAATAATATAATTAGAAATGCATTGTTGAGGGGTGGAGGAAATATCAATATAAATTAGATGGAAAGATACCAATATGGGCAATCCGGAGACATATGATAGAAAATATAAATATATATCAAAAGATGGAGGTAGTTACTTATAAAGAATTTCTTTATGGAAAAGGGGGAATTACAATTAAAATCTAGAGAAAAGATGGGAGAAGAAGGTAAAAATTATACATGGTTTCAATATGGGCAATTACAAGTTAGATGGAAATTAGATCAGAAAATAGGTATTAAGCAAACTGTTAAAACAAATGAGAGATCAAGGTCAATAGCATATTAAGAGGCTGTATAATGTATTAGTAGAAATAGATTCAGAGACCGAATTGGTTAAGGATTGTATGATTAAGTGGGCACAAAATTTTCAACAACCTATAATGTTGGAAACATGGGAAAGAATTTGGGTGAGGGATGTTAAATTTACACAAGTGCAAAATTTGAGAGAAAATTTTTATAAGATGTTTTATAGATAGCATTTAGACCCCAAAAAGTTGTCATGTATGTATCCTAATATACAGGCTAAATGTTGGAGATGTGATTGTGAAGATGCCACTTATTACCATATATGGTGGACTTGCAAAAAAGTTAAAGCATTTTGGATTAAAGTATGGTGGATTATGCAGAATATTCTGAAAAAGAAGAATAAGTTTACTCCGCAGTTTTTCTTATTAGGAATAATTATGGATTGTACAGCTATAGAGACTAAATTGATTTTGAACTTAATAACAGCCGCAAGACTTTTGATTGCTCAATATTGGAAGAAAGAAGAATTACCTACAATTGAAGAATGGATACTTAAAGTATCAAATTTGTCACAAATGGCAAACATTTCTGCTTATTTGAAAGACTATACACAAGAAAAATATATTTCAGACTGGAAAATGTGGATTGATTATATTCAAAATAAATATCAGACAAAAAAATATCAAATAGCATATGAGTAAATTTAGGAATTGTTTTGTATTAGATATGTTTAAAGGAGGGGAATTGAGAGTGTGATGATGGGTGGAGTGACTAGAGATTATAATTTAAGATTTATTTTGGATTATGATTGTTGGTTTTGATACCCCGCATTTTGTTCTGGGAAGTCACGGGGGGAGGGGCAAGGGGGAGGGTAATAAAGGGGGGACGAGGGTAGAAAATGGATTGAGGTTAATGTACAGGGATGATTGAAGATGAATAATTAATGTAAGGTCAGGTCTGCCTGGCTACCATTTCAGAATGGTGGGAAGGGAGAAAGGAGAAGAGAGAAGGAGGTAGGAAAGAGAAGAGGAGGAAGAGGGGATGAGGAAGGGGAAAGAGGAAAGGAAGAAAGAGGGATAGAAGAGGGAAAAGAAAGGAGTAGGGGGAGGGAGGAGAGGATGTAGATAAGAGAAGGTGAGGAAGGTTGTGGAAAGTAGAAGAAGGTAGAGAAGGGAAGAGAGTCAAAGGGAGGGGGTGGTGACAGGGTAGACCCGACTAATAGTATATGACTGTACATTAAATATGTTATTGGACATGAATGTAAAAATAAAACTTTTTCATACAAAAAATAAAATAAAATAAAAATAGAATGCCAGATCCTGAAGATGAAACTAAAATACTTTGACCACTTAATGAGAAGGAAGGAGTCACTGGAGTAGAGTCTAATGCTGGGAAAAATCAAGGGCAAAAGATGAAGGGGACGGCAGAGACTGAGGTGGCTGGATGGAGTAACTGAAGCAGTTGGCGTGAGCTTAAATGGTCTCCGGGGGATGGTAGAAGACAGGAAGGCCTGGAGGAAAGTTGTCCATGGAGTCGCGAAGAGTTGGACACAACTTCACAACTAACAACAACACCAGTTTAATATATCAATACAATAAAAAAGCAAAAGAGAACAGAAATATGTAAATCTTCATAGTTAGACATTAGCTTGCTGACCTTCTGCCAGGAATTTTTCTTCTACTCCTACTTGGTCTCCTTCCTGAGTCCCAGCAGCCTTCTGGATTAAGACAGGACCCAACACAAGGTCAGCTTCCATTTCTCCTTTAGAGATGTCAACTATAGCTAGCCAAACACAAAACAAATTTTGATTATGACAAGAGTCCGATCCCAGGCTTTATCATAAACTCACACTTGCCTGTTCCCTATAAAAGGGGCAAGAGATCCAAGTGTGTGTAATTCATCTTCAATAGTAAACTGAAGCACTATTTCTAATATAATTTATGAATGTGTACAGGGTATTCTTTCATTATGAGGCAGGGTTCTGGGAAACTTTATCTTGCTAATATAGAAGTTACTGTTCTTTATCTAGGGCATTATTTCTATTTCAACCTACCATAATTTCTGTTTGAACCAGTTTCTTTCCTTTGGCTGGGCATATGAAGACTGCTGGTATTACTTGATTTGTGCTTTCCAGAACTACAATCTCCAGTCTCACAGCAGTTACAGATTTCCATGGAACCCTCTACAGGTAACCAACTGATAAATTTAAAAAAACATGTCAGAGTGTTTCAGAAACGTTTCAGTCTCTTTTCTTTATGGAAGCACATATAGTACTTACATCTCCCTTTCTCTGTTGAATGAGCAAGCTTTATTTAAGAAATCTGGCTCCTGGGCAGCTGCAGTGACTTTCAGATGGCATGCAATGTAGATCTTGATAGGGAGTGGAAATAAGACACAATTAGAAGAGACAAAGCTAGCATCCCATTGCATAAGAAGATAGCCAAGGGCATAACTCTAACCTATACATTGACTACCGTGCTGATTGCATAAAAAGTAAGACCCACAATCAATCCCTCAGCATCCAACTCTCCATCACCCAAAATATCCAACCATCCATCATCCAAAACATCCAACCATCCATCATACAAAAGTAGGTAGCACCAACAATGGTGCTACTCTTCAAAAAGACTTTGACTCTGTGTCGGAATGGTCAAACAATTGGCAACTCCAAATCTCAACCAACAAATGCTCTGTCTTACACAATGGCAAAAAGAATCAGAACACAAAATAAAAGCTGAATGGACACGACCGTGTAAATAACTCTGTCAGGGACCTTGGAATATTCATATCTAATGATCTAAGTTCCAAAGCCCACTGTAACATCGCCAAAAAGGCATTAAGAGTTGTAAACCTAATCTTGCGTAGCTTCTTCTCCGGTAATATTTCTCTACTAACCAGAGTATACAAAACATTTGCTAGACCAATTCTTGAATACATCTCATCTGTCTGGAACCTGCACTGCATATTGGACATTAATACAATTGAGCATGTCCAGAAATATTTCACAAGAGAAGTCCTCCACTCCTCTGTTCTCAACAAAATACTTTATGCCACCAGACTTGAAATTCTGGACTTAGAAAACTTAGAACTACACCACCTTCAGTATGATCTAAGCGTAGCTCATAAAATTATCTGCTACAATGTCCTACCTGTCAATGGCTACTTCAGCTTCAACCACAGAGTGGTCAATGCCTGGAATGCACTACCTGAATCTGTGGTTTCATCCCAAAACCCCCAAAATTTTAACCTAAGACTGTCTACTGTTGACCTCACCCCATTCCTAAGAGGTCTGTAAGGGGCGTGCATAAGAGCACCAGCGTGCCTACCATCCCTGTCCTAATGTTCCCTTTCTTTGTATTCATTTTATGTATTCAATTGATGCTTATACTTATATATATTTTATCTAATATGTACTTGACAAATAAATAAATAAATAACTGAATGCTCACCACGCTGTTCTCGTCTCCAGCAACTTGGGATGCTGGAATGGTAAATTGTAGTGTTTCCAATTGAGTCCTTGGAATTATGAAAGATGGTCCTACATCATGAGAATTTCTTTCTATCAAACATCTAAACCCAGAAAAAAGAGATGTGGCTGGCTGGAGAATTATTGCAGTATAAACTAGTTTATTTTTTGAAAATGGGTTTTCGTTATTCATTGGACATCTCTTCTTTATTTAATTTCAAGGAACTGTGTATTGCTAAACTACTGCAAGTTGGGTTGTTTTATGCTCCACTCCCCATAGAGTAAGCAAACATTTTTTTTCATATGATGGTGATCAGTAGAGGATGAGGTCTTTTAACAGCTAGCTTCCCCTTTTGTATTCTTTCCAGAATAGTAACTGTTCTTAACTCTATGGACTTTGAAGACCCATCAAACCTTTTGCAGAATTTTGACCTCCTAGTATCTTTTTGTTTATATGGTTAAAGTAGATATGACAACATAACCTATCCATTATACCATAAAGTAATTTATAGCCATAAAGTAGTTTATGATTAGAGTAATACTCAACATTAATACAACTGAGTCTGGTAAGTCAGATTGTTGTGGCTGGATGAACCAGAACATACTGAATGTCTATGAATCTGAGAATTGCACAATCAATGTTCACCTAGTCCTTAAAACCCCATAGGGAATTTTCCATTTTTGGAAATTTGTATCTCCAATGGACAGTTTATACCCAGAACTATAATTTTACCCATGGAAGTGGAGGATGTTATACTGTAGATCAGAATCTCCATCAGCTTCTGATGTGGCCATGCAGGTATCAATAAACAGGCGGAGTGGTGAGTGGTTCCCTTTTCTGATATCTGCTTGAACATGGAGCTTATCACCCAGCAGGTATGCAGTAGAATTTTTTTCAGCTTGCCAGTCATCTGTAGTTATACAAAACAACAAATTAGAACATTTCCCCCAAGCTGTTCCCCTAAAATATGGACTCTAACTTGCCTGTCATCAGACGCAAGGAAAAGTACTGCTTTCCTTTCTCAAACATTGCTGAAGTAAAAGGTACCCTGGTGGTTTGGATGGCATTACTGCTTGCATCATTTTTCCTGAAACAAAAGTGTGTCACTTAATGACATGATGACATGATGCAAGTGAGCAAGTGGACAACAAACATAGACAACACTTCTTACCATGAGTAGTGGCAAGTAATGGGGAACTCCTCTGCACTCTTAACAGTTGTCAGGTTGCTTGTAGAGTCCGGCTTATAGTACAGGCTAACATTGTAGAGCATGAAGTCAAGTTCCTGGAAGAAAGCAGTTTTGAATTTACAGTTGTATAATGGTGAGTTATAAACCAAGTTATAAACCAGGCATGTTTGGGGGTTTACTCTTCCCTCTTTTATTTGATGGAATAAGACCATTTAATTTAAATTGGTGGTTTAAAAGCAGCACTTTCTCAGGAACTGAGCTCAGAGTTTAACTAAGGCTAACCTCTTCAAACCCAAATTTGTAAAAAGTGGAATTTGAGACCAATTTAATTCTGGATTCAAAAACCATGCTACACCCAAATTAAACCTCCAAACCTAGTTCATAAGTCACACATGACAGAAGATAAAATGCCTCACATTATTTTGTAACTTTGAACTATAGTTAAGCAAATAAACCACAGTAAGCTGAGTTTTTACAATTCATAAGCCATGTCTGATAACTCACTGTGATGAATATATATCACACAAGTACAGCCACAGACCTTAGATTTTCTTCCCCCAGCTGTTAGGTATTTTAAGTCTCTGCAGAGGGGAAAGAATGTTGTTCATAGTGAAATGAATGCAGATGTTAAGGTTTCCAGTTCAAATTAAGCTGACTCAGGAAACTATAAACACAATTATAATAAAACTGCCAGCCATCATTTGTTAAAAAGATGGTATTCAGTTTGCCTGAATCCCAGATTATTTCAAGCATTTGAAAATTAGTAAAATCCACAAGTCTTCCAGGTCATCTTAGCAAGGTAGTCTTCCATGTATAGCTAAATTCCATAGCTGTTTTGATTTTAAAACAGGGAAGCATCCTATGGACTTTATCATATTATATTTGTTAACATATATAACATAACGTAATATATATATATGTTAAAATATATAGCTACACATGGCTAACATAAAGCTTGGAACTAAGAAGGATGTTGTATCTTTCACCAATCCAAAAAGTGGTTTATTTCTGGTTTAATAGGTCCAATCATTGTGGGTTATAAATTGTTTTAGCTTTCTGTAAAAATGGAGTGCATTCTAATTCATTAAATTTACTTCAACAGATAGCTTAACACAAAAACATCAGCCCAACATTCTGTATCCATATTCTGCAATATTACCTGCAAGTTTTGGATACACTCATGGAGCTCCACTTTGAAGATAATCAAGGTAACAGACTCATTAACAATAGAGTAATGGCAGGCTTGTGGCCCAATGCTGAGATCCTTTGCTTGGATAAAGTGGCCGGTCTGAAAGAGATCTCGATGAACCTGTATCATCATTTCATCTTCTCCACACTGCACCGTGATGGGTTGCCAAAAACTGGGAAAGAAATCCTCTCTAGGAGAGAAGGTTTCAGATTCAGCATTTTGGACCAATGTAGTCACTGGCTCTTCTGTAGCAAAGTCGGAAAAATTAGCACAAGTTAGTGAAAAAATAAGAAAACTCAGAAACAAAAACTGTAGAGTTCTTAACAGCCTCATCCTGCTTCTTTCACACCCCCTCAATCCTACTACAAAATAAGATCAGAAACTATTCCTTTTTTATGCCCCGTCATAAACCTCCTTAATTGAAAGCAATCATCGTCAACTCCTCAATGACTTTCAAGGGAATCAGCTTCACTTGGGCCTCTGCAGCCAAAAGAGAAGCACCCTCTATTTCCAGTACCTTTTGTTACCCATATTCAGTAAATGAAATCTCAGTGTATCTTTCTGTTTGGGAAAAGTCTTACATGGGCTGTATTTGCATAACGTACTGAGCCTAAACTATATTTCATGTTAGCCAATTCTTGTACTTCATTTATGCTTCATTTGTGTGGGGTAGAGCCCAGAAAAAGAAAAGATAAATCACTCTAAACCAGTGTTTCCAAAACTTGGGAACTTTAAGATGTGCCCATGCCATCTGGGAAATATCAGATGTAGTCCACACACCTTGAAGTTGCCAAGTTTGAGATACCCTGAGTTAAATTGTGGGTAAGTGTGTCATATTAGTGCAGTCACACTGATTCTCCCCCACATTATAATAATTCACTGTAGAAGATAAAAAAGATCAATACTATCAAGATATTAAGATAAGATGTTCATAATTTTATGGGCATTTAGAGCATGGGCATTTACCATTCTTTTTATGATGCTTGCTGAACAGAGCAGTAAAAACATGACAGGAATTTAGTTTTTTCTATCACTTGTTTCCTGGCCCCACCCCCTATTCCCTACTAAAGACATTAACCCTGATCACTTTTGCACATTTCCCTGCCACTTGCCAATGGGGAAATTATGGCCTGGTTATTATTATTATTATTTTTTGCTAACCTTTTCCTTTAATTCAGTTAACTTTATATGATTCTGGAGTCATACAAAGTCTTTTGGATCTTTATTGGGGCTGTACAATACAAATACAAGCGCATGCATCAAGATGGCGCGGTGACGATCTTCGCGGTGCGGTCCGCGGCTTTTCCAGGGGGTCTGGGACCGAGAGGGGGTCTTTTTTAACCCTCTGGTCCCGGACCCTCCCGGCGGAACATCGGAGGAGGCGTTTGGGCTGAGGCCCGCCGAGCCGCGAGCCTCGGAACAGCTGATAGGCTCGGCGGCAGGCTCGGCGGTTTCCCTCGGCGTCTCCCCGGGGCGGTGGTTGTTTGGCGGTAGGCCCGGCGGCTTGACCCTCCCGGCGGAACATCGGAGGAGGCGTTTGGGCTGGGGCCCGCCGGGCCGCCGAGCCGCGAGCCTCGGAACAGCTGATAGGCTCGGCGGCAGGCTCGGCGGTTTTCCTCAGCGTCTCCCCGGGGCGGTGGTTGTTTGGCGGTAGGCCCGGCGGCTTGGCGGCTCCCCTGGTGGCTCTTCTGACGTTTCTCGGTGGCGGCTCTGCCCTGACTCGGCGGCTCTGCCCCGGCGACTCTGCCCTTGGCGTCTTTTATGGCGGTTCAGCCCTGGCGTTTTCTGGCTACGGTCTGCCTGGGCCTGTGGGAAGATCGGCGGCCCAATGGCGGCTCTGCGGTCCTGCGGCGGCCCTGCGGTGGCTCAGTGGCCCCCTCGGCGGCCCGGCAGCTCCCTCGGCATCTCCCCACCTTCCTTGGGCGGTGGCCGTGGCCGTGGCGGGCGCTGCGGGCCTTTGGGTCTGGCGGCGGTGGAAGCGGCGGCGGCCCCCCCCAGGGGCTAGGGGCCTTTTTTCCAACAGTGCTGGATGGGACTTGGCCGGACTTCTCTCCCTTGGAGCCTGGCGTCTTCCTCGGCTTATCCTTCGGACTTCTGTCGGGGCCTTGCTGGGCCTCTGGCTGGGGTGATGGCCACGGCGACCGCGCTTGGCTTCCGGGTATTGGCGGCGATGGCAGCGGCGGCGGGCGGCCCCCCACTCCCAGGGACTGAGGGTTTTCGGTCAATGCCTGGGGACGGTCTTTCCATCAATGCCAGGGAGGAGGAGAGACGAGAAGATCGATCGCTGAGTGGTAGTGGCGGAGGGTCAGATGTTGCCATCTGGAGGGTTTCGCCCCTCGGAGGAGGACTCGGAGGTGTGGCTGGCCCTCTTTTAGACCCTCGGCAGCTCGGCCTAGGATTGTTCAATCAGGCCTGGAGTGTCGGAGCAACTGGGTATGGAGTCCCTGACATCAAGACCCATATTGACTTTAACACCAATTGACTGACTTGATGGAGAATGGCTAGTCATCTGTACCTGGGGCAAGTGGGACCGTTTGGGTTTGAGGGCAGAATAACGGCCCCATGGAGCCCTGGAAGTCCACGGTTCATCTCGTCAGCCAGGGAGCCTAACCTTGCTATAATAACCGCGCTACAATAACACCTTGACATTTTGACCGGCCTGGATGGACTGCTGACCGTTTTGTACTTTTATTTACTTATGCGAAGATTTTCAACCGCGGACCTTCTTGCCCTGCGAGACTCCCCTCTCTCGCAGGTCTGGCCCTCCACATTATCGAGGGCACATCTTGAGGACGGGTTTTGGAACCCCGAGAGATGGCATGCGAAATCTAGGAGGCTTAGGGGATTTTTAATGAACTCTTTTAGTCGTTTTTTATCGGGGGATTTTAAGGGGAATTTTAGGGGGGGAAGGGAAAGGGCAGGTGTTGGGGGTAGCCCGCCGAGGGTGGGGCCAGTCACTGCACGTGTTTGCGGCGGAGGGTTAATAGGTCCGAAGGTTTCGGGGGAGGGTGATGTTCCAGATGACAATTGTGGTTCCATCTGTGTGGTTAGTGGGAGAGGCAGATATGGCGGAGGGGGGGGGCCGTATCGAGACCTGGGAGCACGTGTTCGATGTTTGAAGGCGATCACGTGCTCCGGCCCCTCAGTTCCTACCCGTTCCTCAGGAGGCCATGATCCTCAGAGCTTGGATCTTCGGTTGATGTTATGTAATGCCCGGTCCGTGGCTAATAAAGCTCCCCTGATCTGCGATCTTATTCAGGGGGAGTCCGCGGACCTTATGGGCATTACGGAGACCTGGTTGGGCCCGGAGGGGGGGGTGCCCCTTGTTGAGTTGTGCCCTCCAGGTTTCCGAGCATTTCATCAGCCGAGGACCCAAGGTAGGGGTGGGGGGGTGGCGGTTGTTATTAAGGAAGATCTAGAGCCGAGGGAGGCCACTGTTCCTCAGATTGCCGGCTGTGAATCCCTCTATGTGAGGTGGGGCCATAGGAATCAGTTGGGCTTGTTGATCGCGTACCTGGCTCCTTGCTGCGTGACCACAGCCCTGCCCGAGCTGTTGGAGGTACTGGCTGCTGTGGCGGTTGAGACCCCCAGACTTATAGTCATGGGGGATTTCAACTTGCCATCAGTTGGCTTGTCATCGACGGCAGCTCGGGAGTTCCAGGCTTCCATGACGGCCTTGGACCTGATTCGAGTAAATGATGGCCCTACGCACATGGGGGGAGGCATGCTGGATCTGATTTATATCTCTGGACAGTGGTTAAATGATCTGGTATTAGACAATTTAGTAACAGAACCAATGTCATGGTCGGATCATTTTCTCCTTCGCCTAGACTTCCGAACTGCCATTCACCACCGCAGGGAGACGGAACCTATACGGTGGTTCCGTCCCAGGTGCCTGATGGACCCTGAGAGGTTCCAGATGGAGCTTGGGCCATTCCCTGAGGATCTGGCCCACGGCACGACTGAGGAACTGGTCGTGGCCTGGGAGCGGGCCGCGGCCGGGGCCCTGGACCGTGTCGCGCCTTTGCGGCCTCTGACCCGGCGTAGATCTCGTCCGGCCCCTTGGTTCTCCGAGGCTGAGGAGATGAAACCCCGAAGAAGACGCCTAGAGAGCACCTGGAGGTCCAGTCGCTCCGAAGCTGATCGGACACTAGTTAGGACCTATTCTAGGACCTACCTAGTGGCAATGAGGGAAGCGAGGCGCTCCTACGCCTCCACCCTCATTGCGTCGGCAGATAACCGCCCGGCCGCCCTGTTTCGGGTGACCCGCTCTCTCCTACATCAGGAGGTGCGGGATGACCCTTTGCAGGGACGAGCCGAGGAGTTTAGTGGTTATCTATACGATAAAATCGCTCAGCTGAGGGACGGTCTGGACCGAATTTGGGATGATCCAAGCGAGGAGAGGAGGCACGTCTTGTTGAGCACATTTGGGATGAGTTTGACCCTGTGGCTCCGAGGCGTGGACAGGTTGTTGGGGAGGCTTCACGGCACGACATGTTTACTGGACCCGTGTCCTTCCTGGCTGGTACTGGCCACTCAGGCGGTGACACGAGGCTGGCTCCAGAGGATTATCAACGCTTCTTTGTTGGACGGGGTTTTCCCTGCCGCCTTGAAAGAGGCGGTGGTGAGACCCCTCCTTAAGAGGCCCTCTTTGGACCCAGCTATTTTGGGTAATTATCGTCCAGTCTCCAACCTTCGCTTTGTTGCGAAGGTTGTAGAGACTGCCATGGCGCGACAGCTGCCCCAACACCTGGATGAAGATGTCTATCTAGACCCGTTCCAGTCCGGCTTCCGACCCGGATACAGCACAGAGACAGCTTTGGTCGCATTGGTGGATGATCTCTGGAGGGCCAGGGACAGGGGATATTCCTCTGCCCTGGTCCTATTAGACCTCTCAGCGGCGTTCGATACCATCGATCATGGTATCCTGCTGCGCCGGTTGGGGGGATTGGGAGTGGGAGGCACCGTATATCGGTGGTTCTTCTCCTATCTCTCTGACCGGTCGCAGACGGTGTTGACAGGGGGGCAGAGGTCGACCACGAGGGGCCTCACTTGTGGGGTCCCACAAGGGTCGATTCTCTCGCCCCTGCTGTTCAACATCTACATGAAGCCGTTGGGTGAGATCATCAGTGGTTTCGGGGTGAGATACCAGCAGTACGCTGATGACACCCAGCTGTACTTTTCCACCCCAGACCACCCCAATGAAGTTGTCGAAGTGCTGTCCCGGTGTTTGGAAGCTGTACGGGTCTGGATGGGGAGAAACAGGCTCAAGCTTAATCCCTCCAAGACGGAGTGGCTGTGGATGCCGGCACCCCGATTCAGTCAGCTGCAGCCGCGGCTGGCTGTTGGAGGCGAGTTACTGGCCCCAAAGGATAGGGTGCGCAACTTGGGTGTCCTCCTGGATGATCGGCTGTCGTTTGAAGACCATTTGACGGCCGTCTCCAGGAGGGCCTTCCACCAGGTTTGCCTGGTTCGCCCCTTCCTTGATCGGGATGCCTTATGCACAGTCACTCATGCGCTCGTTACCTCTCGCTTGGATTACTGTAATGCTCTTTACATGGGGCTCCCCTTGAAGTGCGCTCGGAGGCTTCAGTTAGTCCAGAATGCAGCTGCGTGGGTTATAGAGGGAGCTACGCGTAGCTCCCATGTAACACCGCTCCTGCGCAGACTGCACTGGCTGCCTGTGGCCTTCCGGGTGCACTTTAAGGTGTTGGTTATGACCTTTAAATCGCTCCATGGCTTAGGACCTGGGTACTTACGGGACCGCCTGCTGTTACCACACGCCTCCCACCGACCCGTACTCTCCCATAGAGAGGGACTTCTCAGGGTGCCGTCCGCCAAACAATGTCGGCTGGCGACCCCCAGGGGAAGGGCCTTCTCTGTGGGAGCTCCCACACTCTGGAACGAGCTTCCCCCGGGTTTACGCCAAATACCCGACCTTCGGACATTTTGTCGCGAACTCAAGACTCCGCTTGAGTTCTCAAGACTTTTATCCGCGCGGGGCTGGCTTAAATTGGGATTTTAATATTTAAATTTATTAATTTTAAACGGGGTTTTTTAGTATGGTAAATTTTAATCATTGGGCTAATTTAAAATAAGTTTTTTAAATCGTATTTTAAACTTGTATATTGTATTGTCGGTTTTATTATGCCTGTACACCGCCCTGAGTCCTTCGGGAGAAGGGCGGTATAAAAATCAAATAAAATAAATAAATAAATAAATAAATAAATAAATAAATAAATCAGTCAGCCAAAGTTTAGCCTGTTCTTTTCTACTAACTTCCAGCAGGTGCATGATCCCATTGGTGAGAAATTCCAGCGGGAAATTCCAGCGGGAAAACATTTGAATTCTATTGGTGGCCAACTGATCCAGGTGTGTATATAAGCCTGCACCTTTTGCTGAAGTCTCACTCTAAATAAAAAGAGCTGTTGTCACGACTCCAGTCTCGAACTCCTTACTCGACCAACCCAACACTGGCGATGAGGGTGAACTACTGATCAGGACAACAGAGACAAAGAAACCAGCCCTCCCAAGATGCCCAAATCTGCCAGCAAACTGAAGCCATTTGATCCGGCGGAAGAGTCATGGGAGACATTTGTGGCATATGGGACATCCAGCTGAGATGGATACTACTGGCTAGACGCAACCTTTCGTTAACCACTGCAATTGATGAAGCTACGGGGTACAAGCTGTCCAACCGAGCAGCCATAAATATTCAGCAGCCAGGGGCAAGTAAGGCTCCACCAGCTTATCAAGCAGCCCCGGTTCATTATGAGTCCACCCAAGCAGACTCTTCAAGTACCAGCTCGTTCAAAGAGGGGGAGGAAGATGAGGCAACAACAGTTTGCCGAACAGAGCGTTTCCCCTGAACAGAGCGGTCTCTCCAGAAAAACGGTTTTGGTTTTTCCTGTTCCAGCTGTGGGGGAGACCATCATAGAAACAACTGCCGTTTCCGTGATGCAACGTGTCATCGCTGTGAGAAGAAAGGCCATTTGGCTCACGTCTGCAGGGCTATGTTGCCGATTCAAGCTTCCCGCCAAAGAAATCGCAGGGAATGGTGGCCAGCTAGCCAGCAGACATCATCGCGCAAGCGTGAGCAAAATGGCCGCCAAAAAAAGGGCGCGTATGCAAATTTATTTATTTATTTATTTAGATTTTTATACCGCCCTTCTCCCGAAGGACTCAGGGCAGTGTACAGCAAAGTATAAAAACAACACAATGTACAATTAAAACAAAAACTTAAAACAAACATAATCTATAAATGGCCGAAATTAAAACAATCAAATTTAAAAACCCTTAAAATTTATAAATAATAACCCTGATTAAAATTGTTTAGAATTAAAAGTTTAGAATTAAAAATTTAAGCCAGTCCCGCTTGAATAAACAAATGCGTTTTCAGCTCACGGCGAAAGGTCCGAAGGTCGGGTAATTGGCGCAAACCAGGGGGATGTTCGTTCCAAAGGGTAGGAGCTCCTACAGAGAAGGCCCTTCCCCTGGGGGCTGCCAGTCAACATTGCTTGGTGGATGGCACCCTGAGAAGACCCTCTCTGTGTGAGTGTACAGGTCGGTGGGAGGCATAAGGTAACAGCAGGCTGGTACCCGGGCCCTAAGCCATGGAGTGCTTTAAAGGTGGTAACCAAAACCTTAAAGCGCACCTGAAAGACCACAGGAAGTCAGTGCAGACTGCGCAGGAGCGGTGTTACGTGGGAGCAGCGTGGGGCTCCCTCAATCACCCACGCAGCTGCATTCTGAACTAACTGAAGCCTCCGGGTGCACTTCAGGGGAAGCCCCATGTAGAGAGCATTGCAATAATCCAAACGAGAAGTGAGAAGAGCGTGAGTGACCATGCATAAGGCATCCCGGTCAAGGAAGGGGCGCAACTGGCGGACCAGGCGAACCTGGTAAAAAGCTCTCCTGGAGACAGCCACCAAATGATCTTCAAACAACAGCCGTCCATCCAGGAGAATGCCCAAGTTGCGTACCCTTTCCATTGGAGCCAATGACTCGCCCCCAACAGTCAACTGCATCCACAGCCACTCCGTCTTGGAGGGATTGAGCTTGAGCCTGTTTCTCCCCATCCAGGCTTCCAGGCACCGGGAAAGCTTCGTTGGGGTGGCCCGAGGTGGAAAAGTACAGCTGCGTGTCATCAGCGTACAGATGGTAACTCACCCCTAAGCCACTGATGACCTCACCCAGCGGCTTCATATAGATGTTGAACAGGAGAGGCGAGAGAATCGACCCCTGAGGCACCCCACAAGTAAGGCGCCTCACGGTCGATCTCTGCCCCCCTGTCAACACCGTCTGCATCCGGTCAGAGAGATAGGAAGAGAACCACCGATAAACGGTGCCTCCCACTCCCAAACTCTCCAACCGGTGCAGCAAGATACCATGGTCGATGGTATCAAAAGCTGCCGAGAGATCTAACAGGACCAGGGCAGAGGAACAACCCCTATCCCTGGCCCTCCAGAGGTCATCCACCAACGCGACCAAAGCTGTCTCCGTGCTATGTCCGGACCGGAAGGCAGACTGGAACGGGTCTAGATAGACAGCTTCATCCAGATACCGGGGGAGCTGCCATGCCACCACATTCTCTACAACCTTCGCCACAAAGCGAAGGTTGGAGACTGGACGATAATTTCCTAAAATCTAGTCACCATCGCCAGCGCCATCACAAAACCAGAAGAAAAAACGTACACCATGGTCACAGTGGATGGCCAAAGGATCAAGATGGAAATTGACACCGGATCGCCTGTCACTATCGTATCCTGGTCCACAGTTCAAGAATTGTTGCCGCACATTAAGAAAAATCACCTACAAGCCCAATACCTGTGCATCTGTGATTTCCAAGGCAACAAAGTTCCCGTGGAAGGCATGGCCACCGTAAACGTAGTCTATGGGCAATACAAAGAGAAGCTGCCTATCACCATTGTGTGAAGAAACCTCCCAAGCCTCATCGGTTGGGATTGGATCCGCCCATTAGGGATCAGGCTATTTGGAGTGCTAGAAATTCAAGCAGACTTCCAATACAGGAAGGATGACCTTCTTTGTGAATTCCAAGACATTTTCACCGGAACCTTGGGCAAGTACATGGGAACCCCTATATCCTTCAACCTAGACCCAGGGGTAGCACCCATCAAAGCAAGGAGGGTTCCCTTTGCACTTAAGCCAAAAATAGATAAGGAACTGGATAAGTTAGTCCAGCAGGGAATCCTCTTCCCATCGACCATGCTAGATGGGAAACCCCCATAGTAACTCCCATCAAGTCCGATGGGTCTGGCCACATCTGCGCGGACTACAAGGCAACCCTAAATAGAGCCCTACAAAAGAGTGCCTATCCAGTGCCGGTAGTGCAACATTTGTTGCACTCGTTGGGCTCAGGGAAAGTTTTCGCAAAACTTGACCTAGCCCAGGCTTACCAGCAGTTGCCTGTTGACAATGCCACAGCAGAAGCCCAAACAATAGTGACCCATAGAGGAGCATTCAAATGCACCCGCCTACAATTTGGAGTCAGTGTGGCACAGGACTATTCCAAAATCTGATGGAGAGATTGTTGCAAAGGATCCCTGGGGTAGTGCCTTATTTCGATGATGTCCTAATTTCTGTTGACAACCAGCACCAGCTAATGATTAGACTAAGAGAAGTTCTGACTGCATTTAGAAATGCAGGACTTCAATTGAAACGAGAGAAATGCCAAATAGGGGTGCCCTCAGTTGAATTCCTGGGATACAGAATCGACCAGGTGGGCATCCACCCCACTGAGTCAAAAATTAAAGCAATAAAGGAGGCACCCACCCCCCAAGGATAAGACAGAACTGCAAGCTTTCCTTGGCCTCCTGAATTTTTATACTGTATTCTTAAAACAAAAAACCACAGTGGCAGAGCCCCTTCACAGACTATTGGCTAACAAAAGACCATGATTCTGGGGAAAGAAGGAAGCAAAGGCATTTTCTAAAGTTAAGGAACTCCTGACGGAAGACAGTCTCCTAATCCAATACAATTACACTCTGCCACTAGTTTTAGTCTGCGGTGCATCCCCTTTTGGAGTGGGGGCTGTCCTTAGCCATCAGCTGCCTAATGGTTCCGAGGCACCAATTGCTTATTACTCCTGAACTCTGTCCAGCCCAGAAAGAAATTATAGCCAACTGGACAAGGAAGCCCTGGCTGCAGTCTCTGGGGTAAAGAAGTTTTATGAATACCTTTTTGGGAGACAATTCGAACTCGTTACTGACCACCGCCCCCTTCTAGGACTACTGGCCGGGGACCGACCCACTCCCATTGCATTATCCCCTAGGCTGACTAGATGGGCATTGTTTTTGGCTGCTTACAACTACAAACTGATCCACCGCCCCGGCAAGGACTTAACACATGCTGATGCCTTAAGCAGATGCCCACTGCCAAGGCTAGTAGAGGATCCAACCCCAGGGACATCGGCTCTGCTCATTGACTTTATGACAACGGGCCCATTGACCTCAACGGCCCTTGCAAAAGCATGGCGCGACATTCAAATAAGAACAGTCATGGGTTGGGTACAGAGAGGGTGGCCCACTAGTAGATTGGCAGATGAATTCAAGGATTTTGGAAGTAAGCAAAATGAGCTAGCCACACAAGAGGGTTGTTTGTTGTGGGGAGACAGGGTTGTGGTGCCAGTAGCACTAAGATCCAGGGTTCTAGAGATGTTGCATGAGAGTCATTCTGGCATAGTGCGAATGAAAGGCCTCGCCAGGAGTTACCTTTGGTGGCCACAAATTGACAAGGACATAGAAAAATGGATTGCACAGTGCTCCCCATGCCAAGAGTCCAGACCTGCCCCCCCGTCCACCCCAGTCAGAGAATGGGAACGACTACAAAATCCTTGGTCCCGCATCCACATTGATTTTGCCGGCCCTTTTCATGGCCAAACATTTTTGATAATTGTCGATGCATATTCAAAGTGGTTAGAGGTATTCCTAATGAAATCTACAACAACAGAAGCCGTCATCTGAATTCTTGGAGATTATTCTCAACACATGGGCTTCCTGACACCCTAGTATCTGGCAATGGGCCCCAATTTACTGCTCTACAATTCGAAAGCTACTTGGCTGGTTTGGGAATCCGACACGCGCTGTTGGCTCCCCACAAACCATCAACCAATGGTTTGGCTGAAAGATTCATAAGATCCACAAAGGAAGCACTAGCACATTTGGGGCCAGGGGACTGGCAAGAGCACATTTTCTTGACTTCACAGCATGTCACACCTTGCCTGCCACAGGCCTAAGCCCGGCCGAACTCCTCATGGGGTGCAAACTTCATTGTACTCTCGACCATTTAAACCCAAACTACTCCCCAGATAATTACCAAGGGGGAGGAGAGGGGACTAGAGAATTCGAAATAGGAAATTCAGTATTTGCAAGGAATTACTTGGAGGGCCCAGCATGGCTAGCCAGCTACATAATAGAAAGAACCGGTCCCAAATCATATAAAGTAGGCTTGGGGAACGGAAAACTGGAATGGAGGCATATCGATCAACTCCGTTAAAGAACAGGAAACAACTCCGGCCCTAACTATCATCCAATTCTTTCAACAGCTAACTCAAACCTAGGAGGACTGGATGACTCACCTGACCCCATCACCAACCCAACAGCGATTATTCCACCAGGGTTTGAAGAAACAGCCACCAATAATCCACAAAATAGGGACCCAATGGAAGAGCTGGGAGGCGCGGAAAACACCTCTGACCCAATGGAAGAACTGGGAAGTGGGGAGGGCACCTCCGACCAGCATTTGTCCCCCGCCACAGCTGAGCATGTTTCCCCCGCCAAAACTGAACTGCACAGGTCAAGTAGAAACAGAGAACGCCTGAATTATCTACGCGATTATTATGAATATTATTACAATTGCTAAATATGCAAAACCTGGGTGAAGTGCAATTCAGGTGGGGAGGAGTGTTGTGTATGATCCCATTTGTGCATGATCCCACTGGTGGGAAATTCCAGTGGGAAATTCCAGCGGGAAATTCCAGCAGGAAAACATTTGAATTCTATTGGTGGCCAACTGATCCCAAGTGTGTATATAAGGAGAGCATCCTGCCTGCACCTTTTGCGGAAGTCTCACTCTAAATAAAAAGAGCTGTTATCACGACTCCAGTCTCGAACTTCTTACTTGACCAACCCAACACTGAGCAAACCCATAAAGTTGCCTTTAACTGAACAAACCACAGTTATATTGATATAGTTAAAATTTAAAACCTGGCCACTAATGGAAAAGCAACTGCACACCCACATTTTATAGAAGTTATTATCCCTTTGTTCTTTGAAACAATAGTTTAAACAGGCAATGTATGATGACACAAATTACAGCAGATTAACCAACTGTTAATATGTTTAATCTACAGAGGGAGGGTGTCAAGAGGGAACATCAAAATGGGCATGTTCTCTTCATTCCTCAGCCTCCTGAAACTTCCCCATAAAGAAAGTGACAGGACAATTAGGGTATACTCTATTATAATGCTAAAGTTGAATCAATTGGTTTATAAGCCCTCTATCTATCTTTTAAAAGGAACATTTTTTTGCTCATTCTGTTATCCCAGAAACTGCCAAAACTAAGAAATATTTCTGGGAATCAGGCCACTCCATCTTGGTTTGCATCAACTGGCTATGTCACTAGTTAGTGATGACATTACCTAGTTTGAATGTTCTACTTCTAAACTATCAGATTGGGCTATATAAATCCAAGCAACTACAAGATGGCAGGAGAGCATTTTTTCTGTCTCTGTACAGGTAGTCCTCACTTAGCAACTGTCTTGGTAGATTTGCTACCTATCCTTATTCCACTGGTCTCCTACATAGCCCTCATATTTCATAGCTATTTAAAAGAGGTGGAGGATAGAATTAAAATAAATAAGATAAATAAATGAAACATGCCTCAGGATTGACCTTCATGGTTCCTAGGGAGAAAGCAGATACTGTAATTATTGACCTTATTTTAGTTATTGTCACTGAAACTATATCTTATCAGCAAGTTTTCTTCAATTTTAGATCACTCAAGTCAGTAGAAATCTCCCCACTAAATAGAATGGGGCTAGAGTTGAGACCTCAGTTCTGTCTAATGGTTAAAGCACCTGGCTAGAGTGCTTTAGAGATTGTGGTTTCAAGTCTTGCTTATCGGTGACTAGGTTCTAATAGTGAGGCAAAAACTTCCCAGCTCCATTTTAGGGAATTCACTTCTTTCGGTTTTCCCACATGCTTGAAAACAAAATCAATCCTTTAAAGATCCAGTCATCAAAACTGATGCAATTCTTGGAACAGTGGAATCTTTTCCTGCTTCATGCAGAAAGCTGCAAAAAGTTGGCATGCTTTTATTATTAGCAGAATGACGCTGCTCTCACATAAGCACTTCTTCCAAATAATTTTGGAAGAGTTCTTTTTGTTGAACAAATGAGATTCTAAATATGTGGAGAGCCCACTAGTCTAGTAATTGCATTGTTTTTACAACTCTATCAAATCCAAATTTTAGCCTTAATTCTAGGAATGTCTGCAGGGCATTGTGCAGAAAATCAAACTGGTGATCATATTTGTATGATTCATATTCTGTCTTTTTTGCATGAATCAATGCAGGGCTGCGGTTGCCACTTTGACTTTTTTTAACCAAATCCTGAAGATGCTATAACCAGTTTCCTATATTATACAAGCCTCTGGAAATGGAGGTTGTTCTGCAATATAAAGATTTTAATTAGTTTTGAGTTTATTCAAAACTAGCCCAAGGTACAACCATATGACCAACAAGTGTTGCAGAACAGGGCATAGGTCTTGAATTCTGAGGACAGCAGCAATGCTTATGACTCCAGAAAGATATTCTACACCCCAGATAAGATATTAAAAATTCAAAAGTTAAGGCAGAAAAGCTGAAAGTATACTGTCCTCAGAGACCAGGGGTGAAATGCTCCCGGTTCGGACCGGATCACTTGATCCTGTAGCGATAGTGGCGAGTGGTTCGGAGAACCAGTAGCAAAAATCCCTGCCCCCCCCGGCATGCCCAGCTGAGCCGCGCGACCATCAGAGGGTTTTTTTAACTTTTAAAAGCATTTTTTCTTCCATCGAAAAAATGCTTTTAAGAGTAAAAAAAAAAAGCCTCTGATGATTGTGCGGCTCAGCTGGAATCATCTGAACCTTTTAAAAGCATTTTTTCCCAACCTCTTTGTTATATATGTAAATAGCGAGTGAAGCCAGGGATGTAGTCTTTACTCAGGTCTGGCTTTAGCTGGACATTTGCATGCACACCGCTGATTGATGGATTGAAAACAGGGGCAGCCGCTGATTGGTGGATTCAAACAGAGGGAAAAGTAAAGCATTGTCAGTGGCTGAATCAGTGGGATTCAGGGAGTGAATTTAAAAGGGAGTGCTGCCGGATAAGCCAGAGCAGAAGTCACTTACTTAAGTAAAGAGCTGAAGTTACTGTCTGTCGTCCTGCCTCTTCATTGTCTCCCACGATCTAATACTCTGCATCGATTCCAGGATGACGTCTTACGCTCCACCAGTTCCATTCAGTCCGACTAAGGAAACATGGAAGAAATACATGCTTCGATTCCATTGTTTCCTGGAAGCCAATGACCTGCTAGGACTCTCGGACAACAGAAAAAGGGCACTTTTCCTGAGCTACTGCGGACCTGAAGTCCTTGACATGGCTGAAGCCATTTTGGAACCCGCTGCAAATCATGCCATGGCTGACGTTGCAAGAAGCACTTGGGGCTCACTATGCTCCCATATCCTCTCCGATGGTTTACAAGCATGAGTTTTACCATTGGAACCAAGAGGAAGGTGAGACCATTAATCAATATGTTGCAGCAAGACTGTGGCACGCTGTGAATTCAGCAACATGGAGGAGGCCATGATGGATAAATTGGTTTTTTGACTTAGATACCTGCAATTGCAAAGGCAATTACTATCCAGGCCGAACTCATATACAAAATCACTTTAGAAGAAGTGTGAGCAGCTGAAGCCACAGATCGAATGACAGCAACAATCCAGAAGACAGGAAGTACCAACGGGCAGCCGAAAACCACCAGTGTGAACCAGGAGCACTGGGAAACTGATGACTCTATCGATGAGGACAAGGATATACATCAGATGCAGTCTGAGAAGAGACCCCCGAGAACCGAGATGAGGGACAGACCGCAGATGTGCGCAGGCTGTGGAGAAAATCATCCCAGATCTACTTGCATGTTTCGGGATGCCATTTGCCAGAGGTGCAAAAGGAAAGGGCACATCGCCAGAGCATGTCGAGCCAGCCAGCCAGCCAGCCATGTACAGACCTTGACAGACCACATGGGAGATTGAGAACCCAGGCAGACCCAGGAGAGCACAGTTCCAAAGGAACAGCCGCTGAAAAAACAGAACCGTAGACACCAAGGAAGCCCATCAGACAACTATCAGCCATTCCAGTGGCCACAAAGGAAAAAAAAATCCATACCGAGGTACACATTGAAGGACACCCATGCAAGATGGAAGTGGACATGGGATCATACCTGACCATTGAATCCTGGAAGCAGTCCCCAGGGTGAGAAAGAGCTAAAACCCCAAAGGATGATCTTAAAAGGCTACCAAGGGAACCAGATTCCTGTGCTGGGAAGCGGCGCTTTCCAAATCAGCTTCAAAGAATTCTCTGGCAAGTTGCAGATGATCATCATGGACAACGACCTACTGAGCCAGTTGGGGTTGGAGTGGCTCAAGGCCCTGGGCCTGGGCATGACAGGCATCCATGCCATCCATACAATGACATCAAGGACTTAATGAAGGAGTTTGCAGAGGTGTTCGATGGGACTTTGGGCAAGTACATGGGGAAACCCATATCTTTTAATCTTGACCCCAATGTAGTTCCTATTAGAATGAAGCCTAGGTGGGTTCCCCTTGCTCTCTGGCCCAAGATAGATGCCCAATTAGACAAGTGAATTGCGCAAGGGATCTTAGAGCCCATAGATGACACTAAATGGGAGACCCTGATAGTCACCCTAATGAAACTAGATGGGTCTGTCCGCATCTGCGCTGACTATAAATGTATCCTTAATAAAGCCCTACAACAACACACATACCCAGTCTCGGTAGTTCAACATCTGTTACACTCGCTGGGACCAGGAATTTTTTTTTTTGCAAAGCTTGATTTGGCACAAGCATATCAGCAGCTGCCGGTAGATGACGCTTGGCAGAAGCACAAACAATTGTAACTCACCGCAGGGCATTCAAATGCCACCGATTACAATTTGGGGTAAGCGTGGCCCCTGGGCTATTCCAAAGTATAATGGAATGCTTGTTACAAGGCATTCCCAGAGTAGTTTCATATTTTGATGATATCCTCATATCAGGGGAAAGCAAAGAAGAATTATTATGGAGGGTAAGGGAAACCCTAAGGCGGTTTAAAGAAACTGGGTTGAAGGTAAATAAGGAGAAATGTAAAATAGCCATGCCTAAGGTTGAATTCTTAGGATATCTCATTGATGGGTCAGGGATACACCCCACTCAAAGTAAGATAAAAGCTATTAAGGAAGCTCCCACATCACAAAATCAGACAGAGTTGCAAGCATTTCTTGGAATTTAAAATTTTTATAGTATTTTCTTGCCACAGAAGGTGACGGTGGCTGAACCATTGCATAGATTGTTAGCTAAGAAAGCCAGCTGGAAATGGGGATGGGAGGAAGATGCCGGCTTCACAGCAGTAAAGAACTTATTATCAGCACAGAGTTTTCTCATTCAATATAATGAAACATTGCCCCTAATACTAACATGTGATGCATCACCATTCGGAGTAGGGGCAGTGCTGAGTCATAAGATGCCAAACGGAACAGAAGCACCTATTGCATTCCACTCAAAGACACTGTCATTGGCAGAAAGGAAGTATGGTCAATTAGATAAGGAAGCACTGGCTTTGGTAGCAGGGGTTAAGCGTTTCCATGAATATTTGTATGGAATGGACTTTGTTGTGGTCACCAATCATAAACCACTACTGGGACTTATTGTGGGAGACTGCCCAACACCAAACACATTATCACCAAGGATGACAAGGTGGACAACTTTCTTAGCAGCTTACTATTACCAGTTAATACATTGACCGGGCAAGGACATCGGACATGCAGATGCCCTCAGCCAGTGTCCCCTTCCAGACCTCGTCGAAGACCCAGCACCAGTAGCATCCATTGTACTCATTGAGGACTCCACAGACATCCCACTGACAGCAACAGACATAGCGGGTCAGTCGACTAAGGACAGAGACCTGTCAAGGGTTTTGAACTGGGTGTTGAGGGTTTGGCCAGAGGAACCATGGGGGAAGGAATATAAACCATTTGTAAATACGAAATTAGAATTGTCAGTAAGAAGGGGTGCCTATTGTGGGGAGACAGGGTAGTAATTCCACAAAAGCTAAGGGAACAGGTGTTAGAAGTGCTACATGTGGTTCACCCGGGGATAGTTCGCATGAAGGCTCTGGCTAGGAGTTATGTATGGTGCCCAACATGGATGGGGATGTTACGGAGTAGGTGGCAATGTGCACCCCATGTCAGGAATCTAGACCAATGCCACCCCAGGCACCTGTAAGAGAGTGGGACAAATCAAGGGGCCCATGGTCGAGATTGCACATAGATCTAGCGGGAACAGTCCAAGGCCAAACATTCTTGATCATTGTAGATGCATACTCAAAATGGTTAGAAGTCCATTTGATGCCCAGCATAATGGCCGAGGCAGTAATTAGGGTGTTAAGGAAGGTATTTTCCACTCACGGGTTACCCAATGTCTTAGTATCAGATAATGGGGCACAATTCACTGCCAGACAATTTGAGGTGTTTTTAGTGGAACAGGGCATATGGCATGCATTGGTCATGCTATATTCGCTGGCCAGTAATGGCCAGGCCAAATGAATGCTTAGAGTAACCAAAGAAACACTAGCAAGAATGGGCCCTGGGGACTGGCAAACCAAAATAGACAAATTCCTATTAATGCAACATATAACCCCTAGCGCGACCACGAATAGGAGTCCAGCTGAGCTACTCATGGGAAGAAAGCTAAGATCCCCATTAGACAGGCTGCACGCCAATTATAGCACAGACACCCCCATCGATTTTACCAGTAAGGTCAGAAACTTCTAGGTATGGGATCTAGTATATGCTCACAATTACGCAGGGTTAAAGGCAAAAATAATTAACATTATGGGTCCCAAGTCATACCAGGTGGAACTAGAGGATGGAAAAGTTTGGAGAAGGCACATAGACCAACTCCAGTGATGAATACAGAACTCGAGCCTAAGACAGTTCACATGAAGCAACCATAGGAATAAACACTGCCCTAGCCCAAGCAGGATACAAAACAAACATAGATTGCGACCTACACTATCCAGACACAGGGGACCCACTTTCAAGCCTGTGGAGAACCGCACACCCACCTGTAGGGCCAAGCATCCAGCGACAAGACTCTGGGGAAGTAAGCCAGGCTGGGTCCACCACACCCACAGAAAGTTTCCAAGCGGTTCCATGCCAGAGAGTAGAAGCGGCAGCAGGCCTGACTATCCAAGCTGCTGCTGCTAACTTGGATGAACAGTGCAGAACAGATAGGAACCATCAGCGCCCCACCTACTTACATGTTGTAGACCCCGATGATTGGGTAAGACTATTCCAGAGGGTAGGGGTGTTACATATGTAAATAGCGAGTGAAGCCAGGGATGTAGTCTTCACTCAGGTCCAGCTTTAGCTGGAGATTTGCATGCCCACCTCTGATTGGTGGATTGAAGCGGGGCCGCCGCTGATTGGTGGATTCAAATGGAGGGAAAAGTAAAGCGTTGTCAGTGGCTGAATCATTGGGACAGCTCCCTTTAAAAGGGAGCGCTACCAGCTAAACCAGAGCAGAAGTCACTTACTTAAACAAAGAAATGAAGTTACAGTCTGTCGTCCTGCCTCTTCATTGCCTCCCATGATCTAACCCTCTTCAGCTGAAGAGGCTGTAAAAAAATGATTTTAAAGGGTTGTGGCGATCAGGCAACGCAGCTGGGATTGTCTGATTCTTTAAAGCATTTTTTCTACAACCTCTTCAGCCAAAGACATTGTAGAAAAAATGCTTTTAAAAGTAAAAAAAAAAAGTTGGCCACACCCACCCAGTCACATTACCCCATCAAGCCACGCCCACAGAACTAGTAGTAACAAATTTTACATTTCACCCCTGCCAAAGACCCAATGTACTGCAAACTGGTAACCAGCTCTTCCCCTTTCCTTCACAAAAAGAGAACTAATTCTCTATCCCTCTCTTTCCACACATTTTGTGCATTTTGCAACAGGCATTTTGGTATAATTTGTCCTTTGGCTTGCAGAACATTCCTCTTGTTAGATGTTGGAAGCTCTGGATTTTCAAAGGAGTAATTTCTGAATACACTAAAGAGCAGAAGGCTATCTCTCCAACAGCTAGATCAAGCCTGCATATGAGGCTCTTTTTTTCCAGCAAACCCTGAGAGAATGGCATGGCTCTTACTATCTGGATTATTTCGCAGAGTTCAATAATGGGTGATCATTTCCCCAATGAGAAAACATAGAAGGAACTCATGAGGAAATGATTCATCAATCTCTGAAGGGATGGAGAAAAAAAATTATTTTTCTGAGGGAAAAAAAAATCCTCAGAAAGTTGGAAAGCTGTTTTTTTTGTGCTCGCTGACAACTTGTGAAATCCAAAGGGGCATGTACAGCCATAACAGAAGGGGAAATAATTATGCATTAGTGCATTCGTTACTTACTGAAATTTCAGTTGTGAAATTTCATTAAACAGGGATGGTAAATACTTCAGAATTTTAAAGTTGTCAAGTCTGAAAAACTCTGGACTAGGTACTCTATGCATCTGAGTAAATGAAGCCAGTTCATAAAAACTTATGCCTTTGAGTAAAATGTGCGGCTTAGAAAAGATGTTACCAGACTTCAGATTTTTACTTATGAGAGACATTTACATGGCTCTTCTCCAGGGGTGAAATGTTCCCGGATTGGAATGGCTCGCGCAATCCGGTAGCGATGGCGACTGCTGGTTCGGAGAACTGGTAGCAAAAATCCCTGGCCCTGCCCCCCTGCCTCTGCTGAGCCGCACCATCTGCAGAGGTGTTTTTTTTTTACCTTTAAAAGCCGGTTTTGCTTCAGCCGAAACATGCCTTTAAAATGAAAAAAAAGCCTTTGAGGATCCCACCCCTCAACTGAGATCGGCAGAGACTTTAAACTTTAATTTTTTTTTAAAGTTTAAAGTTTAAAGTCTCCTCTGGCGATCTCACCTGAGTTCCTCATCAGCAGAACCTTACTTGTACTCTTACTTGTAGAAAACATGTTTTCTACAAGTAAGTGTAGAGATTCTAAGGCACTTACCTGATTACTGATGAACGCATGGCTCTTTTCTCAGTCCAAAAGCAGTTTCACTTTCAGTCAGACAGAATCAATCGCTTAGCTAATCTATTTCCTTGGTGATCAACTGGCTGGCTTTGCTGGCTAAGGAACTCTGGGATTTGAAGTCCACAATAAAATAAAATAAAATAATAAAATAAAATATTTGTGCAGCTTTCTGAGATTTGGTGTGTTTCTGTAGTGTTTCACTCTAACTACACAAACACACAAAATCTCAGAAAGCTGTATGTGGCATTTTGTGTGTGTGTGTGTCAGTTGTGTGTGTGTAAAGTGTGAAAGTTGGTTCTTGAGCTTTTTGTGGCTGTGAAGTGTGAAGTGCAGCTGCTTTTACATTGTGTGTGAGTCAGTTGTGTTGTGTTGTGTGTGTAAAGTGTGAAAGTTGGTTTTTGAGCTTTTTGTGGCTATGTGAAGTGTGAAGTGCAGCTGCTTTTACATTGTGTGTGAGTCAATTGTGTTGTGTTGTGTGCGTGTAAAGTGTGAAAGTTGGTTTTTGGTACCTCTTATTGTTTTTTATACTTTGTTAATTATTTTTATTATTTATTGTTATTGGCCACACCCACCCAGTCATCTGACCAACAAGCCACGCCCACCAATTAAGCCATGCCCACAAACCGATAGGGGAAATTTTTAGATTTCACCCCTGCTCTTCTCCTACTTTGTGAAAAATTGTGATATGTTTCTAGAGAAATTATTTTAAATCAGTGTTTGTAAATTACAAAATGATACATGGGGCTGTAACAGTATAGATAAGCACTAAATAGCAGCAAAGAATCATAGAAAGTTTAAAAATGTACAAGCAATCAGTGTTCCAGAATGATTATGAAAATCATTTATCTGAAGCATGACCATTGAAAAAGAATAAGAGAACAATATGTAGCATTATATGGTCCTTGACTAATAACCAGTCACTTGGTGACTATTTGGTTATAATCTTTCTGAAAAAAGAAACACAACCCAGAGGTTGGACATTCCAATGTTTGGAATGTCCCATGTTTGCATGATTCCTCTTGGCTGCTTGGCAACATAAACTGCATTTATGACTATTTGTAGCATCGCCTGTCCATTCCAGCCAGGGGCAGGAATGGACAGGACTGGAGATGCCAGTTTTGTTTAATGGTTAAAGCACCAGGCTAGAAAGCAAGAGATTGCAAGTTAAAGTCCTGCTTAGCCATGAAAGCCAGGTGGATAACCTTAAGCAGTTACTCTCCCTCACCCCAACCTACCTCACAGGGTTGTTGTTGTGGAAAAAACACACACTTAACAGCTTACTTCCCCTTTTGTATCCTTTCCCAAATAGCAATACTGCTTAATTTCCTTTTAATAGTCAGACTCATCTGGAGGACACATCAAACATTTTCCAGAAATTTGAGACTTCCGGTATGGCTCCGCTTCGTGGAGAGCAGCTATGATTTAACTCCCTAGTCAGTAGAGCTGTCAGGACATCGTAAATCTGGGTCCGACAGCTTGGAATTCTCTCCTTCGGGCAAAGAAGGAAAGATGAGCATTCAGGTTTGAAGTTGAGAAATCCTAATAAGCTTCAAAGTGTTACGGGAAGTTCTCCTTCCATAGTCTGATAAGCTCCTGGCTGGGTGAGGCTTTTGCCTTTATGGCGGACAAACGAAGCGTCCAATTTCCATGGCTGGAGTTGATTTATGATGGACTGTAACGTGGATGGAGCAGAAACTGGAGTTTTAACACTTGTTTGTAAGAAGACTGCAAGCCCCTGAGGATATATTTGCTGCGAAGATAGGAGAGAAGAAAGCAAATGGTGGTTTTGTGGAATGTGTGTAAAAACGAAAGTTAAAGAAATGCTTACTAACAGCTAGTATCGAAATAGAAGATATATAGGAATGATTAAATGGAAGAAACGAGAATCTTATGATTTATATTTCTTCTTCTTCTTTGGGATTATAGTGATTTAGAAGAAAAGTTTTTTGAATTTTTCTTTTTGAATTTTTTTCTTCTTCTTCTTGATCCATTATCAAGCTATATATATATATATATATATATATTTAAAAATGGCTTTTAAGCAAATAGTGCCAAAAGTCATTAAAAACTTTGAAATTTCTTCAGCTCAGATTCAAAAATTAAAAGAAGAAATTAAAAAGGAATTAAGAAATTCTTTACAGGAGTTGTTGGAGAGTCATTTTTTAGAAATAGATCAAAAATTTGATGAAATAGAGAAAGAGATGTTGGATTTTAAGGAAGTGGTGGAAGAGCAGAAGAGGGAAATGAAAATGGTAAAGGATGCAATTGCGCAAATATTAAGCTCTTGTATTCAGATGGAGGATGATCTGGCAGAAATTAATAAAGCTAATTTAGAAATGCAAAGGAAAATAGAGGAAATTCAAAAAAATCAAAACAATTGGAATTTAGATAATAAGATGGAAGATATACAGGCAAAGGTAGATAGGGCAGATGAAGAAAGAGTAATATTACAATATAGATTAATGGAATATGCTATAAGGGTGAGGGGGTTGTAGCAAAGTAGGACGGAAAATTTTAAAGAGATTTTTACGCAAGCCTTTGCTCAGATAAAGGTGTGGAGCCAGAAGACTTTGAGATTAATATTGAAAGAATTTATCGTGTTAATTCTTGGTGGGCAAGACAAAATAGATTACCGAGGATGTGGTTATTTATTTTACAACTAAAAAGGTTAGGTATGAAATTTTGCAAGCCTTTTATAAAAATAAATTTCAAATATTGGGACAAGATATAAAATGATGAAGGAAATTCCTCCTAAAATGTTAAGAAAGAGAAGAGAATTTGCTTTTTAGTGGATGAGTTTAAGAAACATCAGATATATTTTAGATGGGAAGTCCCAATGGGTTTGTCAGTGAATTTTAGAGGCAGAAAGTATTTTCTTAATTCAGTTATGAAAGCGAGACATTTTTATATTAATGTTTTAAAGAGTGGGAATCCTTTGTTGTTAGATGCTAAGTTAATTGGTTTGGAAATGATGGAAAATAGAATGGGAGAGGGGAGGAATGTTTAAGATGTGAATATGATGATTATGGTTAATTTTTGGAATTGATTTGTTTAGGATATAAATTATAGGATTTTTGTTATTTGCTATTCGTATGGTATAAATCTATGGGATGATATTATTCAATTGTGAAGGATGGAAAGTGAAATTTATGAATTTAGATAATGTGGATGTAATGATTTTAATTGCTTATTGTTATATTGTGGATGAATACTATATTTGAGAGATTTTATTTGAAATGATATTTGATTGGTGGAGTAGTATTGGAAGATTGGATATTAAATCTTATGACAATTGAAGAAATATATAAGTGATGAAAATTTGAATTTGAGAAGCTAGATTGTAAACTAAGAAATGGACTTATGAAATTTGAAGGAATATACAAGTGGCTGAAAAAAAAATTGAACTTTAGAAGATGGACTAATTTTTAAAATGGACTGTAAGAAGAACAGACATTAAATGTTATGGCAATTGAAGAAATATATAAGTGATAAAATTTTGAGTTTGAGAAGATGGATAGTAATTTGAGAAATGGACTTATGAAATTTGAAGGAATATACAAGTGGGAAAAAAAATTGAATTTGAGAAGATGGATTAATTTTAAAATTGGACTGTAAGAAGAAGTAATATGTGAAGTTGGTATTGCTTCTCTTCTTTTCCTTTTTTTTATTATTCTTTCCTATCTTTTTATTTTTATTGTGAGGGGATCTAAAGTTTTAAATTTTTAAAGGTGGGAGGTTATGTATATTTTGTATACGTTAGTTTGTGATTGTTGGTCATAATACCCGGTATTTGCTCTGGGAAGTTTGGGGGGGGGAAGGGGGAGGAGGGGGGGAAGGGGGAAAAATGATACATGGATTGATTATTAATGTACAGTAATTTTTGAAGATATGAAATTAAAATTTTTTAAATGATATTGGGGATGCTCGATTGCCATTTTAGGAAGAAAAGGAGAGAGGAGTAGAAGGAGGGAAGAAAGTAGGTAGGAATGAGTAGAGAAGGAGGAAGGGAATAAGAAGGTTAGATAGGGTGGAAGAAGGGAGGAGTGGAGAAGGAGGAGAGGAAGTAGTAAAGTGAAGGAGATGAGGATGGATGGGAAAGTAGTAGAGAGTAGAGAGGGTGGTTGTGAAGAAAGGAATTGGCAATCGGGCAGGCCTGAATCAGTAATAAATAAAAATTAATGATTAATGATGGATAATAGTTTGTACATAAATATGATGTTGGAAAATGGAAATAAAAATTATTTATTAAAAAAAAAACATTTTCCAGAAATTTGACCTCTATCTTCCTAGTATCTTTTTGTGTGTGTGGTTAGTTAAAGTAGATATGAAAACATAACATATTCATTATACCAGGTCATAAAGTAGTTTATGATTAGAGTAATACTCAATATTAATACGATTCGAGAAGATTCAAGATGACAGCAACGGAGGAAGCATAGTTACATTTCAGGGAGTTAAAAAAAGAGAAAAGTTGCTATTAAAGTAAGATAAATGATAGGAGAAGAGGGGAGAGGGAAAGACAAATCATAGAATAAATAATAAAGAAAGAAAAATAAATGGAGAAAGGAAAAGGAGAGGAAAGACTGGAGAAATAGGAGGAAAATGATCCACAGTTAACATGGCCTGCTGAGAGAAGCCCAATTGTACCCGAGAGACCTTCCCAAGACCACGGAGGCCCATTGAAGCGAGATGAGCAGAGAGGCAAAGCACACCAGCAGACAATGAGGTAAGCCAGTGAGCCGGGATAGCTCAGGCAATAGAGAAGCCTGTTATTAGAACACAAAGCCTGCAATTACTGCAGGTTCGAGCCCGGCCCAAGATTGACTCAGCCTTCCACCCTTTATAAGGTAGGTAAAATGAGGACCCAGATTGTTGGGGGGGCAATAAGTTGACTTTGTAAAAAAATATACAAATAGAATGAGACTATTGCCTTATACATTGTAAGCCGCCCTGAATCTTCGGAGAAGGGCGGGGTATAAATGTAAACAAAAAAAAAAAAAGTGGGGCCCAGCTGTGGATCAGGGAGGAAAACCATCCATGGGGCAGAGAAGCGAGCTGACTGAGGGCAAAGCAATGACTGGCAGAGAAGAAAAAGGCGAACTAAACTAAAATTGAGGGGGGAGGGTGACCAGTCTTTAGGATCTCCAGGAACTAATTCCAAGCAAAAATCCCTAGAAAGCAAGGTAAATAACGAAGTAAGGAGGGATGGAAAGGAAGACAAACTGAAATACCATATAGGAGACATAGGAGGCATATCCAGAGTCAGGCATAAAGACCTCAAATGCCTATATACAAATGCACAAAGTCTGGGGAACCGCCAGGGTGAACTTGAACTATTAATACACGAAGTTAGATATGAGGAAGTAGGAATAACAGAAACTTGGTGGGATGAAACCCACAACTGGAAAATACTGATAGAAGGATACAAACTCTTCAAAAAACCCAGACCCCATAAAAGAGGAGGTGGAATTACACCTGTGTGTAAAGGATCACTATATTGCTATAGAATTGCATGAAACTAAAGATGAAAACCTCCTAGAATGCATATGGGTCAACATAAAAGACAAAAAGAATGACATGGCTATAGGTGTATACTATAGGCCACCCAATCAAGCAGAAAAAATAGATACCCAATCATTTTGACAACCAACTAACAAACATATGTAGGGAACACATTACAATAGTAATGGGGGACTTCAATTACCCTGATATCAATTGGAAAACTAATTCTGCACCAAGTGAAAAATCAAATAGGTTCCTAACCAACCTAGCTGTCAACTTTGTTGTCCAAAAGGTAGAGGAGGGAACTAGAGGGACAGCTATACTGGACTTAATACTTACAAACAGAGAAGAAGTGATAGAGGGAGTTGAAACTGCAGGAACCTTGAGTGAGAGTGACCATGTCATACTAGAATTCAACATAATGCAGCAGTAGAACAAAATGATACCAGAGTCTTAGATTTTAAAAGAGCTGATTTTAATAAACTCAGAGATAACTTTGATTCCTTGGATGAAAATCCTAAAGGGGAAAACAAGTCAAGAATCTTGGGAAACTGCAAAATATGATCATAAAAGTCCAGACCACTAAATATCACTGAAAAAGAAAAACAAGAAATCCAAGAAGAAACCAGCATGGCTGCACGAAGATCTTTCTGACAAATTAAAAGACAAAAAGGACAAGTATAAAAAATGGAAAGAGGGACACATAACAAAGGCAGGATATTTGCAGACAGCCAGAAACTGCAAAGACGAAGTCAGGAGAGCAAATGCTTAGAATGAACAAAGACTTGCAACAAAAGTCAAAGATAACAAAAAAAGTTTCTTCCAACATATAAATAGCAAGAAAAAAATCAAGGAAACAGTCAGTCCACTAAAGACAGAAGATGGCAAGAAATGAATGGAAAAAATGGATTGACTATATTCAAAACAGATATCAGATGAAGAGATATCAGACTGCCTTTGAAATATTAGGATGTTGTTGTGACCCAGGTTCCTGGACCCGGACTCCTGGACTCGGATGATTCAGAAAGTGAGGGAGAAGACCTGGCAAGCCCTGCTTCTCTTGAGCCCTTTCCCTCCCTGGCACCCACTCAAAGGGAGGAGGAGGGGCCGGCAAAGCCTGATTCCCTGGAGCCTTCTTCTGATTTGGCAACGCCCCAAGAACAGTTTTGGAGTGATGCAAGACTGCGCAGGCGTGACCGGCGCGCGCAGCAGAGGAAGCGTTGGGACAAAGCCAAGTCATAATTGTCATGCAGTGACATCTGCAGAGACTATAAATAGGAGGCGGGACTTCCTGGTTTTTTGTCTTGGACAAAGCAATGAATTTGCGCGGGCAAACTGTATCAATGGAGGGAAGAATATATTCGTGAGTAATTCTGGCCTTATCTGTAATTTCCTTGTTATCTCCAGAAACTTGGCAGGCCCGTGGGTAGACGTGGCCAGGACATTTATATATATGTAAATAAATCAGAAAAGGAGGCCTCTGACTGACTCTTTGCTGGGAGTATTGGGGGAAGGGAAACAAAACAGATGTATTATTTCTGATTGCATTGGGGAAGGTTAGGATTTGATGAGAAATGCAGGAGTATAATTGAGTTAGGATGAAAATTTTTTAGCATATGTTTGTTTTATTTTTAACTATACCTTCTGTTTGTTCCGGGAAGTCGGGGGGGAGGGGGTAAGGGGGGAGGGGGGAAAGGGGGGGAAGCTTTTTTTTTGTAAAACTTTTTCAATTAAAAAAAAAGAAAGTAACAGGCAATAGAGAGAAAACAGAACTGCTTAACTCATTCGAGTGACCTCTCGCCTGGACTACTGCAATGCTCTCTACATGGGGCTCCCCTTGAAGAGCACCCGGAGATTTCAGCTAGTTCAGAATGCGGCTGCGCGGGTTATTGAGGGAGCGGTTCGGAGCGCCCACGTAACACCCATCCTGCGCAGACTGCACTGGCTACCTGTTGTTTTCCGGGTGTGCTTCAAGGTATTGGTTACCACCTTTAAAGCGCTCCATGGCTTAGGACCGGGCTATCTACGGGACCGTCTACTGCCGGCCTCTATCTCCCATCGTCCGGTGCGTTCCCACAGAGAGGGACTCCTCAGGGTTCCGTCAGCCAAACAGTGTCGACTGGCGGCCCCCAGGGGGAGGGCCTTCTCTGTGGGGGCTCCGACCCTGTGGAACGAACTTCCCCTCGGACTTCAACTACTACCTGACCTTAGGACTTTTTGCCGCGAACTTAAAACCTATTTATTTCGTATGGCTGGACTAGCTTGATTTTTATCTTTAGATTTTAATTGAATTCGATGGGTTTTTAAATTTTTGTAATTTCATAGGGGTGTAAGTTATTTTAATACTTGGGCTAATTTAATCAGTTTTTTAAGGGTTGTTTTAACTATTGTGTATATTTGTATTTTACCTGCCTGTTCACCGCCCTGAGTCCTTCGGGAGAAGGGCGGTATACAAATTAAAATATTCATATTCATTCATTCATTCATTCATTCATTCATTCATTCATTCATTCATTCATTTATTCATTCTTTGCATCAGTCTTCATGCAAAAAGAAATTATAGCCCAATGTACCAGAAAAATAAATGTAAAAAACAAACTGGAAATAAAAATTAAAATAAGCAAAAAAATAGTAAGAGAACACCTTTCTGATCTTGATGAATACAAATCACCAGGACCTGATGGATTACAACCCAGAGTTCTAAAGGAGCTGGCAGATGTTATCTCAGAACCATTGCACCACATCTTTCAAAAATCCTGGAACACCAGATGACTGGAAAAGAGCTGATGTGGTTCCCATCTTCAAAAAAGGAAAAAAAAAATAGACCCAGGAAACTACAGACCAATCAGCCTAACATCAATACACAGGAAGATACTGGAAAAGATAATAAAAAACCAGATCTGCCAACACCTAGAAACGAGTAAAGTAATAACTAGCAGTCAGCATGGGTTTGTTAAAAACAGATCATGCCAAACCAATCTTATTTCATTCTTCAACATAGTGACTAAATTAGCAGACCAGTGAAATACTGTGGACATAATATACTTAGACTTCAGCAAGGCATTCAACAAAGTATTTTATTATTTATTTATTTATTATTTAGACTTTTATACCGCCCTTCTCCCGAAGGACTCAGGGCGGTGTACAGCCAAGTTAAAAATATACAATATACAATATTAAAACAACAAATTAAAATAACCTATTATAGAATGGCCGAAAAATTTAAAAGTTTAAATGTAAAACCGTCAAATTGACCCCAATAAAACACAGTACCCCAATTTAAAATTATTAAAATTCAAATTTCAGAATTTAAAAATTAAAAGTTAAAAATTAAGCCAGTCCCGCTTGGATGAACAAGTACATTTTCAATTCACGGCGAAAAGTCCGAAGGTCAGGTAGTTGACGCAAACCAGGGGGAAGTTCGTTCCAGAGGGTAGGTGCTCCTACAGAGAAGGCTCTTCCCCTGGGGGCCGCCAGCCGACATTGCTTGGCGGACGGCATCCTGAGAAGACCCTCTCTGTGTGAGCGTACGGGTCGGTGGGAGGCATAGGGTAACAGCAGGCGGTCCCGTAAATACCCGGGCCCTAAGCCATGGAGCACTTTAAAGGTGGTAACCAACACCTTGAAGCACACCCGAAAGACCACAGGTAGCCAGTGCAAACTGCGCAGGAGCGGTGTTACCCGGGAGCAGCGTGTGGCTTCTCAATCACCCGCGCAGCTATATTCTGGACTAACTGAAGCCTCCAAGTGCACTTCAGGGGTAGCCCCATGTAGAGAGCATTACAATAATCCAGATAGGAAGTGACTAGAGCATGAGTGACCGTGCATAAGGCATCCCGGTCAAGAAAGGGGCACAACTGGTGAACCAGGCGAACCTGGTAAAAAGCTCTCCTGGAGACGGCCGCCAAATGATCTTCAAACGACAGCCATCCATCCAGAAGAACGCCCAAGTTGCGCACCCTTTCTGATGGGGCCAGTGACTCGCCCCCAATAGTCAGCTGCGGTTGCAGCTGACTGTACTGGGGTGCCGGCATCCACAGCCACTCCGTCTTGGATGGATTGAGCCTGAGTCTGTTTCTCCCCATCCAGACCCGTACGGCTTCCAGGCACTGGGACAGCACTTCAACAGCTTCATTGGGGTGGCCCGGGGTGGAGAAGTACAGCTGAGTGTCATCAGCGTACAGCTGGTAACTCACCCCAAAGCCACTGATGACCTCGCCCAACGGCTTCATATTGAACAGGAGAGGCAAGAGAATCGACCCCTGAGGCACCCCAAAAGCGAGGGGCCTCACAGTCGATCTCTGCCCTCCTGTCAACACCATCTGTGACCGGTCAGAGAGATAGGAGGAGAACCACCGATAAACGGTGCCTCCCACTCCCAAACTCTCCAACCGGTGCAGCAGGATACCATGGTCGATGGTATCGAAAGCCGCTGAGAGATCTAACAGGATCAGGGCAGAGGAACAACCCCTATCCCTGGCCCTCCAGAAGTCATCCACCAACGTGACCAAAGCTGTCTCAGTGCTATATCCGGACCGGAAGCCGGACTGGAACGGGTCCAGATAGACAGCTTCATCCAGGTACCGGGGAAGCTGCCATGCCACCACACTCTCTACAACCTTCGCCAGAAAGCGAAGGTTGGAGACTGGACGATAATTCCCCAAAATAGCTGGATCCAGGGAAGGCTTCTTGAGGAGGGGTCTCACCACCGCCTCTTTCAAGGCGGCGGGGAAAACCCCTTCCAACAATGAAGCATTTATAATTTCCTGGAGCCAGCCTCGTGTCACCTCCTGAGTGGCCAGCACCAACCAGGAGGGACACGGGTCCAGTAAACATGTAGTGGCATGTAATCTCCCCAGCAACCTGTCCATGTCCTCGGGAGCCACAGAATCAAACTCATCCCAAACAACATCAACAAGACGCTCCTCCGTCATCCCATCTGGATCATCGCAATTTTGGTCCAAACTATCTCGAAGCTGAGCGATTTTATCGTATAGATAACCACTAAACTCCTTGGCACGTCCCTGCAAGGGGTCATCCCGCTCCTCCTGATATAGGAGAGAGCGGGTCACCCGAAACAGGGCAGCCGGGTGTACTCCCCCTTCTGTGCCCAACCAGGTCTCCGTAATGCCCATAAAGTCCGCGGACTCCCCCTGGATATGATCGCAGATCAGGGGGGCCTTATTGACCACGGACTGGGCATTGCACAACATCAACCGGAGGCCCAAACTCTGAGGATGTTGACCTTCCGGGGAACGGGTAAGGACTAAGGGGCCGGAGCACGTGATCGCTTTTAAACAGCGAGCACGTGCTCCCACAAAATGATACGGCCCCTTGCTTCCGCCATATCTGCCCCTCCCACTTACTGTACAGATGGAACGACCCTCAACACCTGGAACACATCCCTCCCCCCCGCCCTCGGACCAAATAAAGAAACGCCGTGAACTGACCCCGGGACTGGACATTCACTCCCCGACGGGTTTTTCCCCCTACCCGTCACATCCCTCCCCCCCCTTCCCAACCCTTAAAATCCCCATTAAAACTCTCCTTAAAAAATCTATTAAAACAACTAATTAAAAAACCCCTAAGCCTCCTATTTTTAGCATGCCACCTCTCGGGGCTCCAAAGCCACCTCTCGGGGCTCCAAAGTAGACCACAAAGTAGACCTAAAACTAAAATCCTATGGCATTTCAGGACCCCTTCACAAATGGATATCTGCTTTTCTGTCTAACAGACAACAAGTGGTCAAAATTGGCAATGCTCTATCAAATCCTGTTCCTGTCAAGAGTGGCGTTCCTCAAGGCAGAGTCCTTGGACCAACACTCTTCATACTATACATTAATGATCTTTGTGACCATATTGCAAGTAATTGTGTTCTCTTTGCTGACGATGTCAAATTATTTAACACCACAAACAATGCATCTATCATTCAAAACAACCTTGATCATCTAATCGCTTGGTCTAAAACTTGGCAATTCCAAATCTCAACCAGCAAATGCTCAGTCTTACATATTGGAAAAAAGAACCCAAACACTAAGTACATACTTGATGGACATTACCTTACAGATGACCCCCACCCCGTTAAAGACCTTGGAGTTTTCATGTCAAATGATCTAAGTGCCAAAGTCCACTGTAACTACATAGCAAAAAAGGCTCTAAGAGTTGTAAACCTAATCTTGCATAGCTTCTTTTCAAAAAACACTACACTACTAACCAGAGCATATAAAACATTTGCTAGACCAATTCTAGAATACAGCTCGCCTGTTTGGAATCCTCACCACATCTCTGACATCAATACAATTGAACGAGTCCAGAAATATTTTACAAGAAGAGTTCTCCATTCCTCTGAAAACAACAAAATACCTTATCCCACCAGACTTGAAATCCTAGGCTTAGAAAACTTGGAACTCCGTCGTCTTCGACAAGACCTAAGTTTAACTCATAGAATCATCTATTGTAATGTCCTTCCTGTTAAAGACTACTTCAGCTTTAATTGCAATAATACAAGAGCAACCAACAGATTTAAACTTAATATTAACCGCTTTAATCTAGATTGCAGAAAATATGACTTCTGTAACAGAATCATCAGTGCTTGGAATACTTTACCTGACTCTGTGGTCTCTTCTCATAATCCTAAAAGCTTTAACCAAAAACTTTCTACTATTGACCTCACCCCATTCCTAAGAGGACCATAAGGGGCGTGCATAAGCGCACAAACGTGCCTACCGTTTCTGTTCTATTGTTTTTCTTTTCTTCTTCATATATATATATATATATATATATATATATATATATATATATATATATATATATATATATATATATATATATATATATATATATATGCTTATACCTCCTATTTTTACTCATATATATGTTTATATATTATATAATCTTTTTATATGATGTTGTGACAAAATAAATAAATAAATAAATAAAATACATCTTGGTAAGCTAGAAAAAAGTGGGATATATAGCTTCACCACCAGATGGATTCGTAACTGGCTGACAAACCATGCTCAGTGAGTAGTCTTTAATGGGTCTAAGTCTACATGGAGAGAAGTAAGCAGTGGGGTGCCACAAGGTTCGGTCTTAGGCCCAGTACTCTTCAATATCTTCATAAACAACTTAGATGAGGGAATAGAGGGGGAACTCACCAAATTTGCAGATGATACTAAGCTGACAGGAATAGCTAATACCCTAGAAGATAGGCTCAAGATCCAGATGGATCTTGACAGACCCGAACACTGGGCCCTATCTAACAAAATTCAATGTAGAAAAAGTAAAGTCTTACATTTAGGTAAGAAAAACCAAAAGCACACATATAAACTGAGGGAAACCAGGCTTAATAGCAGTGACTGTGAGAGGGATCTTGGAGTCTTAGTGGATAATCAGCTAAAAAAGCCAATACAATCCTAAATTGCATTAACAGAGGGATACAATCAAAATCAAGTGAGGTACTAATACCACTCTATAAAGCCCTAGTAAGACCATACCTAGAGTACTGCATCCAGTTTTGGTCACCACACTATAAAAAAGATGTTGAGACTTTAGAAAAAGTGCAGCGAAGAGCAACCAGGATGATTAGGGGATTGGAGACTAAATATATGAAGAACGGTTACATGAACTGGGCATGGCTAGTCTAGTGAAGGGAAGGACCAGAGGAGACATGATAGCCATCTTCCAATACTTGAGGGGTTGCCACATAGAGGAGGGGGTCAAGCTGTTTTCCAAAGCACCTGAAGGCCAGACAAGGAATAATGGATGGAAACTGATCAAGGAGAGATTCAACCTAGAAATGAGGAGAAATTCTGAAGTGAGAACAATCAACCAATGGAATAGCTTGCCTTCAGAAGTTGTGGGAGTTTCATCACTTGAGACTTTCAAGAAAAGATTGGACTGCCATTTGTCAGAAATTGTATAGAGTCTCCTGCTTGAGCGGGGGTTGGACTAGATGACCTATAAAGTCCCTTCCAACCCTGTTAATCTATTAATCAGTCTGGTAAGTCAGACTGTTGTGGCTGGATGAACCAAGACATTAAAGTCTACTAAAGTGAAGCTGAGAATTGCACAGTGTTCATCCTCAAGAAGTAAAATTAAGGTTACAGGCAATTGGAAAATAGTCTTTAAAATCCTTAGGGAATTTTCAGCTTTTGGAAGCTTGTAATTGTAATTTTACCCATGGAAGTCAAGGATATTATATCAGACTCTTCATCAGGTTTCAATGTGGCCATGCAGGTATAAATAAAAAAGTAGAGTTGCAAGTGGTTCCATTTTTGGATATCTGCTTGAATATGGAGGTCATCACCCAGCAAGGTTACTGATCAACAGATTAAAACAAAACGTTGTAAAAGTTTTTGGATTTGAATAATTCATAATACATCCAGAATCTGGACTATAGTGATTAGATTGCAGAATGTGCATGTTAACTGGCATATCTTGCTAAATTAATAAACCAGTAATTATAACATTCTGTATGTTTACAAATCACTAATAATTTTTTTTACAGAAAAGCTTATTTTACAGATAATAAATTCTCAGTGTAGTGTGCTACGAAATTTCTCCTTAGTCCAATCTCTTCTTAAAAATCTCCAGTGATGGAGAACTCACAACTTTTGGAGGCAAGCCATTCCACTGGTTAATTTTTCTCACTGCCAGGAAATTTCTCAGTTCCAGGTTGTTTTTCCTTTGATAATCTCATTCATGATTGAAAATTGGTGCAAAATGATATTTTACCATGACAAGAAATAAGACAGTAACTTATAAACATTTTTATACTGTAAGAGTTATCTGAAACAACAAAAGGCCCCAGAAATAAAAACACAGAATCCAAATATGTAACGTGAAAAAAGTTGTGATTCTTCTCTTATTTATTAGAAGAAAAAGAACTAAGAGTCGAACAATAGGATAAGTGGCTTCTAGATAAGAGGCCTCTGATGGCCTCTAGGGGTCATTCAAAACAATGTCAGGTATAAATGCATAAAAGGATTTTCAGTATTTTAAGAGTCAACCAAGGCTTCTCCCAAACAGCATAGTTCAGGGAGAAAGTCCTCTATAACACACAATGTCCCGAAAAGAATAAGTAAACAAAAAACTCAAAACATGGTCTATCCAGTCATTTTGTTCTATTAAACAGCAGCTGTAAAGCTAAAGCATCTGCCACAGGTCTTATTTATTAGAAGAAAAAGAACTAAGAGTCGAACAATAGGATAAGTGGCTTCTAGATAAGAGGCCTCTGATGGCCTCTAGGGGTCATTCAAAACAATGTCAGGTATAAATGCATAAAAGGATTTTCAGTATTTTAAGAGTCAACCAAGGCTTCTCCCAAACAGCATAGTTCAGGGAGAAAGTCCTCTATAACACACAATGTCCCAGTCCAAATAAAGACAGATGGATCTGCAGCCTTCAGGCTGGAATCATAAAGCCTGGTTTAGGGACCAAACCACTGGTGTAGGATAGCAACACTTGAGAAAAGTTTTGTTTATACTTTCACATATACCCAGGCTGATCTGATCCAATGGGTACACTTTCCTGCAAATATCGCAAAGGCGCAAATATTGTAAATATTTTCCTGCTTATCCAAGAAGCTTCTTCAGTTCTGAATGAAGAAGCTTTTTGGGGGCTGTGTAGACAGAGTTTCCTCTTTTAAATTCCTGGGAGTCCTACTCAGCGAGAGATCTCCCCTGGAAAAACAACACAATCCAGGTGGCCAGGAAGGCCCAACAAAGACTCCATCAACAAATAGGTACGCACGCCTCTTATTTTCTCTTCACCAAACGTAGCAGATCTTAAATGCAAATTGATAAACGCAAGAAGCATTGTAAACAAATTGCCTGAATTTATCCTCATGTTAAACAATGGTACATTTGATATTATATTTGTATGCGAAACATGGCTGAACTCATCCATCCCTGACTCCATTATTTCAAACAAAGAGAACCATGTTTTTAGATCGGATCGTGAAACCCGAGAGAAGGTGGAGTAGCTATCTTTCATAAAAAGTCACTGAATCAAAAAAATGTTCAAATTGCACATAAACTTGCTATCCTGGAAACTATTGTATGCGACCTGTCTCTTAACACTACACTTCGATTCCTACTATGCTACCGAGCCCCTGACTATGACATCACACATGCAAACATGTTAACCTCACTACTAACTTGCCCATATCCTCTCATCTTCTTGGGAGACCTCAATATACCTCTTATTGGAGGCTTCCGGTGGCACTGTCTTGCTGAAGATGGTCTTTTTAGACCTCCAGCCCCACGATCGCGTAGAGCTGCTAAGACAGCGTAGATCAGCAGTCTAGCAGCTCGGAAACCTCTCCCTCGGGAGAAGAGGGGGAGGTGAGCAATCAGGCAGAAGTAGAGCTCCCTAAATAGCCCCAGGAGTAATTTGAGGGGCTTGAAAGGTGAGCTCCCTGGAAGCCTGAAAGCGCTCCAGATTAGGGGGGGGGGGCGTCTCTGCACAAGCAGAGCAAAGCACCACGACCACCTCTGGATCAATATTGGACTTTAATCGGATTCTAAACCAGACAAAGCAAAAACAGGAGCACCAGTAGCTGCAAGTAACAAATCCTAACTCCTTTGATACATTGTTTTTTGTTGAAGCGAAACGAACTGAGAAGGCTAGAGGAAATCGCTAGAAGAAATGGCACCTGTGCTCTAACAGGGTGTGAAAGTGAAAGTTAAAGTGAAAGTCCTTAAGTTTTTATTACTGTTGCTGGCGAGTAGCTCTTTTAAGGCTACTGGATTTACATTTAATTGAAGATTAATAGCGGGAAAAGGCTAAAGAACATTGAAAGGAAAAGATTATACAATTGTGTCTAAGAAAAGAATTAGAAAACTGTTTTACTGACTTTATTATTGCAAAGTACAAATATAAAAGATGGCATCTAAACAAATAAAACCTGGTCTTTCTAAAAGTGCTGGAGGTTCCCCAATCCATATGGCTGATCCAAAAACAGTAAATTGGAAGCCTTACAAGACTCTTTGAAAGAATCTCTGAAGGAATCTCTGAAGGAAGTGCTAGAGCTGCAAACATCAGTTATTGAGGAGAAATTCAAGGAAATTACAGAGGAGATATCAGAAGTTAAAAATTTGGTTGAGGCAAGAAATAAAGACATTAGAAATGACATTGTGTTAGCGTTTCAAGGTTTGGCAACAAACATGGTCCAGCTGGATGAAAGGGTGGAAGAAATTAGTCAATCTAATTTGAATTTGGAAAATAAAATGGAGGAAGTTCAGACTAAGGTAGACAGGGCTGATGAAGAAACGATTTTGCTACAATATAGATCTATGGAATTTGCACTGAGAGTGAGAGGCCTGAAAGAAAATAAACAGGAGAATTTGAGAGAGATTTTGCAGAGGCCTTTGCACAGATTTTGGAAGAACAACTAATAGATCTTGTATTTCAAATTGACAAAATTTATCGCATTAACTCCTGGGTTGTCAGACAGAAAAATTTGCCAAGAGATGTAGGGATTTATCTTACTACCAGGAGGATGAGAAATGAAGTGCTACAGGCAGCGTACAAAAACAAGATTCAAATAACAGACCAAGAGGTATTAGTGCTGAAAGACATTCCACCCAAAATGTTAAGAGCTAGGAAGTAGTATGACTTTTTGGTGAATGAACTGAGAAATCGATAGATGCAGTTTAGATGGGATGTTCCAGCTGGAATATCATTGATATATATGGGTCAAAGATATCGTCTCAATACAGTTTGGAAGGCAAGAGATTTCTATGTTAATGTATTAAAGGCTGGAAATCCACCATCTCCAGAAGCCAGGAGGAAGATGGAGGGAGAAGGAATGCAGGCACAAGCTCAAGTTGTGGACGTAGCTGTTGATGAAAGTTGATGAAGAAGCAAAGGAATAAAGAATGACTCGAGCAGCTACTAAACATAGAGAACAAGAAACAAAGAGGCAACAATCACAAGTGACAACCCAAGATTTCACTAAAACAGAAGCTGTGGGGGGAGCAAGGCCTAAAAGGAAGATGGGGGAAGATTTCCAGGTGATGCTCCAAAAGCTTTAAGGAGCTAAGAATGACAACTAAATTTTTAACCTGGAATGTTAATGGTTTAAATTCACTACAGAAAAGAAGGAAGATATTTCATTATTTGAGACAATTTAAAAATGATGTAATTTGCCTATAGGAAACACATATTAAAAAATCTGACCAGAAATATTTGATAAACTCTAGACTTGGCACTCATTTTGTTGCATCGGCACCAGAAAAGAAGAATGGTATAGTTATATATTTAAAAAAGGAATTAATAGCTAAATCAGTGCTTCTCAAATAGTGGGGCACGCCCCCCAGGGGGGGCACGAGGCTCCGTAAAGGGGGGCGCGTTTGACCTCGGCAAACACTGTCATAACAAGCTAAGCCCCATGTTTATGTCGCGCGGGGGGCGCGAAAAATGTTTTCTTCTTCCTAGGGGGGCATGACAGAAAATAATTGAGAAGCACTGAGCTAAATTAATAGAAGCAGATCCTCAAGGAAGATATATTGCAATTGAGCTTTTAATGGAAGGGAAGAAAATACTTCTAATTGGATTATATGCGCCTAATCAACAACAAGAAATTTTTTTTAAATTATTGCACAATAAAATAATACAGTGGGATTATAAGTCATCTATATTAATGGGAGATTGGAATGGAGTATTGGATACCTGTAAAGACAGAAAAGGTTTATCACAAAAAAATTTAAGTCGAGAGAAATTGCCCAAAGCTTTTTTTGATATGATGGAAGATTTGGAGTTGAGAGATATTTGGCAAGAACGGAACCCTGAAGAAAAGGATTTTACTTTTTTCTCCAAGAGACATCAAGCTTTCTCTAGGATTGATTTTATATTAATTACTAAAGATTTTCTTTTCAAGAAGAAAACGAAGATATGCTCAAGAATTTTGTCTGACCATAGGCCGGTATGGATAGAATTTGATCAGGAAAAGGGTGTTAGGAGATCTTGGAGGTTAAATGAAAATTTGTTTAGATATGAAGATAATGTTAAAGAATGTAAAAGACAAATGAAGGAATTTTATATTATGAATATGCATGGGGCACACCTATGGAAATGGTCTGGGATGCAAGCAAAGCATATAAGAGGGGAGTTTTAATAAATATGAATAATAGATAAAGAATTAGACAGCAGAAGAAACGAATGGAATTAGAAGAGGAAATTTAAAAAAAAAGAGCAATTACTTGTTTCCAATCCAGGAGATAAGAAAGTAAAAGAAACTATAAATATGTTACGAGGGCAGTTTAATATGTTGATAGCTGATCAGGTGGCAACTAATTTACAATATGCTAAGCGTAATACATTTTGTAATGCTAACAAACCAGGTAGGTGGCTAGCATATGTAATAAGGAAAAAACAGAAATTATAAACTATTGTAAAGAGAAAATATAAAGGTAAAGAGGTATTTCAACAGGATATGATTAAAAAGGCTTTTTTAGAATTTTATACAAAGTTATATGCTAGCGACTCAATTCAAGGTATAGATATAGATAGATACTTACAGGAAGAAAATATTTGAGAACTCACAAAGGAGCAAAGGCAAGGATTGAATCAACCTATAACTTCTCAAGAAATTACATTAGCAATCAAACAGTTAAAAACGGGAAAAGCCCCAGGAACTGATGGATTAACAGCTGTTTATTATAAAAATTTACAATCTGAAATGATAGAACTGCTCAAGGACTTATTTAACAAAATCCAATTTGGAGGAGATGTGCCTCCATCTTGGAGATCTGAGTTTATCTCATTGATACCAAAGGAAGATCAAGATTGTAGCAAATTAGAAAACTATAGACCAATATCGCTTTTGAAAACTGATTATAAGATCTTTGCTAAAATATTAGCAAATAGACTAATGATAGTTATGGGACAAATGATTCATAATGATCAATCAGGATTTATAGAAGGTAGACAAATGAGATATAATGTGAGACAGATTGTAAATGTATTGGAATATCTGGATAGGAACAACTAGGTCCCAGCAGCGCTCTTTTTTTTTTGGATGCTGAGAAGACATTTGATTGATTGAATTGACAATTTTTATTTAAAATATTAGAAAAGATGCAATTTGGGGAACAGTTTACACAAACAATCAGAGTAATATACCAGAGACAAACGGCACAAATAATAGTTAATGGTAACTTAACAGAAGCTTTCAGAATTGAAAAGGGGACAAGGAAGGGATGTCCTTTGTCCCCATTATTATTGATTTTAACTTTAGAAGTTCTATTGAATAAAATACGTAGGTCAAGTAAAATAAAGGGAATTAAAATTAGACATCAAGATTATAGGTTAAGAGCATTTGTGTCAGCCTGGAAACCATACTAGGCCGTAGGTTTCCAAACGCTGCCACATTTCTCCCCTGAGGGGAAGAAGGGGGGTTGAGGGGTATGGTAACATTCTTCAAGCGGTCAAGGTCGGATTATGTTCATATCTGCAGAAGGAGTGGCAAGAAGAGGTTTCGAATGAAGTGGAAGAACGTTGGACCATGTGACCGGCAAAGGGGTTAGGGGGGTGGAACTCTTGGGGTTTGTATAACTGGAAAAAGAATCCGGAAGTTTCAGTTTTGGAATTTCACTCGTCATGTGCCAGTTTCCTTATGGTAGTAAAGAACTTTGAAAGACAATGGCTTCAGAGGTTTTTTTATGCAGAAGAGGTTCTTCTGGAACCCTGTCATTAACCTTTTCTGGGGTCTGATGAGTGTCGGCATTGGGCACCTTAACCCGGTGTTCGGTTCATCCCGCAGCGCCACTTCTGCTTACCAAAAGTGGCCCACTAGGCGTCTCACATTCCACGCCCGGCTCCACACCAGCGAGCCGGGCTTCTTACCCATTTAAAGTTTGAGAATAGGTTGAGATCATTTCGGCCCCAAGACCTCTAATCATTCGCTTGACCGGATAAAACTGTGGCAGCCTCTGTGCCCGCGAGCATCAGCTATCCTGAGGGAAACTTCGGAGGGAACCAGCTATTAGATGGTTCGATTAGTCTTTCACCCCTATACCCAGGTCGGACGACCGATTTGCACGTCAGGACTGCTACGGACTTCCACCAGAGTTTCATCTGGCTTCGCCCTGCCCAGGCATAGTTCACCATCTTTCGGGTCCTAGTACGCGCGCTCACGCTCCACCTCCCCAATGGGGCAGGCGAGACGGGCCGGTGGTGCGCCCTCCGCTCGGAGGCCTTGGGATCCCACCTCGGCTGGCACACGCCGGCCCTCACCTTCATTGCTCCACGGGGCTTTCGTCGGCAGCCTCTGACTCATGTGCATGTTAGACTCCTTGGTCCGTGTTTCAAGATAGGCGGGGGGGTGGCCGACATTGCCACGGACCCCGTGCACCCGGCGCGGCCCGATCCTGCCCAGCAGTGTGACGCGCTTGGGGCGCACTGAGGACAGTCTGTCCCAGGAGACAGTCACGTCAGGGGCGGGGGGGCCAGGCCCCCACATGTGCCGGCCCCCATACCACCTGCCCGCCGGCTCCCATGAGGGGGGTGGCGGTGTGAGCAGTGTGGGGGAGCCGGCAGGGGGGCGGGCGCGGCAGCAGTCTGCTCCCTCAGCCCCGGGATGCGGCGAGAGCTGCTGCCGGTGGGCTCTAACCCCCGCTGCCCAGCAAAGGCAGCAAGCCACCTACCCATCTGAGGCCTTCCCAGCCGACCCAGAGCCGGTTGCGGCGCACCGCTCCCCAAAGCTTTAACCAAAAACTCTCTACTATTGACCTCACCCCATTCCTAAGAGGTCTATAAGGGGTGTGCATAAGAGTACAAATGTGCCTACCATTCCTGTCCTATTGTTCTCTTTCATTATATCCAATTAATATAGTGATCACATACTTATGCTCATATATATGCTTATATATTATATAGTTATTTTCATGCTTGTGCTTATGTATACTGTTGTGACAAATAAAAACAAATAAATAATTTTCCTAAAGTCTTTTGTAAAAACAGGGTGGAACGACACCTGATGATCTCCTTTTACCGGTTTACAATAGAAAGCATCTTCATATTGCACCACAGTATGGCATGCTGGTCTGACAGCTACAGATAGAAAAACATTACAGAAAGTGGTGAGTACAGCACAAAACATCATGGGCTGTCCCCTGATACCACTCGATGAGATCGCTAGGGCTCATTGCCTTAGAAGAGTGAGGAAAATTCCCAAGGATGACTCTCACCCTGGTCATCAGTTCTTTACCCTCCTGCCATTGGGAAGAAGATATAGAAGTATAGCCAGGCACACAAATAGGTTGAAGAACAGTTTTTATCCATTGGCTGTCAGATTCCTGAATGAGATTCCTGAATGAGAAATAACATCGTAACTATTTAGTATGATGGATTGCAGGGTCAGCACAATATGTAACATGTTCACACCAGTGCAATAAGACTGGGTGTTTTGTTAATATGATTTATTGGGTTAGGGATTTTCTGTCTTCACTGTGAGTTATATTGTGTTGAGGGAGGTGCACTGAGGGAGCTCAACCAATCTCATTGTACATATGTTGTGCATTAACAATAAACAACAACAATAATTTATTGGCATCACATTACCAGGAGATGCCAGAGTTGAAGAAAAGGAACTGGAAAAAATCATGAAATATTACGACCTGGCCATCAGAACTATACAGCTATGGATGAAACATGTAACAATGATACCCATTGTCATCGGGGCACTTGGTACTATGTCCAAGAATTTTATAAGATACATCAACAAATTGCAGCTTCCTGCAATAACACCAGCAGAACTGCAAAAATCTACACTACTTGGAACATTATATATCTTTTTTTAAAAAATAATTTTTATTTCCATTTTCCAACATCATATTTATGTACAAACTATTATCCATCATTAATCATTAATTTTTATTTATTATTGATTCAGGCCTGCCCGACTGCCACTTCCTTTCTTCACAACCTCCCTCTCTACCCTCTACTACTTTCCCATCCTTCATCTCCTTCACTTTAGTACTTCCTCTCCTCCTTCTCCACTCCTCCCTTCTTCCACCCCATCTAACCTTCTTATTCCCCTCCTCCTTCTCAACTCTTTCCTACCTACCTTCTTCCCTCCTTCTACTCCTCTCTCCTTTTCTTTCTGAAATGGCAGTCGAACAGCCCCAATATCATTTTAAATTTTAATTTCATATCTTCAAACATTACTGTACATTAATAACCAATCCATGTATCATTTTCCCCCCCTTTCCCCCCTCCCCCCCCCTTCCCCCCCGACTTTCCAGAGCAAATACCGGGTATTATGACAAACAATCACATGCTAAAATATATAAAATATACATAAACTCCCACCCTCAAAAAATTTAAAACTCTAAATCCCCTCACAATAAAAATAAAGAGATAAGAAAGAATAATAAAAAAGAAAAAAGACAAGAAACAATACCAACTTCACATATTACTTCTTCTTACAATCCATTTTTAAAATTGATCCATCTTCTCAAATTCAAATTTTCCCCCCTTATATACTCCTTCAAATTTCATAAGTCCATTTCTTGAATTACAGTCCATCTTCCCGAACTCAAATTTTCATCAGTTATATATTTCTTCAATTGTCGTAACATTTAATGTCTGTTCTTCTTACAGCCCATTTTAAAAATTAGTCCATCTTCTCAAATTCAAATTTTTTCTCCCACTTGTATATTTCTTCAAATTTCATAAGTCCATTTCTTAAATTACGATCCAGCTTCTCGAACTCAAATACTCATCACTTATATCTTTCTTCAATTGTCATAACATTTAATGTCCAATCTTCCAATACTACTCCATCAATCAAATATCATTATGAATAAAAACTCTCAAATACAATATTTCCAACTTAACTTCATAACTTTTACTATCTACAAACGTGTCAATTAAAACAAATAATCATTTAAACTACATCCACAATATAACAGTAAACAATTAAAATCATTACATCCACAACATTATCTAAATTCATAAATTTTACTTTCCATCCTTCACAATTAAATAATATCATCCCATAGGTTTATACCATACAAATAGCAAATAACAAAAATCCTATAATTTGTATCCTAAACAAATCAATTTCAAAAATTAACCATAATCATTATATTCACATCTTAAACATTCCTCCCCTCCCCTCCATTTTCCATCATTTCCAAACCAATTAACTTAGCATCTAACAACAAAGGATTCCCACTCTTTAAAACATTAATATAAAAATGTCTCGCTTTCATAACTGAATTAAGAAAGTACTTTCTACCTCTAAAATTCACTGACAAACCCATTGGAACTTCCCATCTAAAATATATCTGATGTTTCTTAAACTCATCTACTAAGAAAGCAAATTCTCTTCTCTTTCTTAACATTTTAGGAGGAATTTCCTTCATCATTTTTATATCTTGTCCCAATATTTGAAATTTATTTTTATAAAAGGCTTGCAAGATTTGATACCTAATCTTTTTAGTTGTAAAATAAATAACCACATCCCTCGGTAATCTATTTTGTCTTGCCCACCAAGAATTAACACGATAAATTCTTTCAATATTAATCTCAAAGTCTTCTGGCTCCACACCCTTTATCTGAGCAAAGGCTTGCGTAAAAATCTCTTTAAAATTTTCCGTCCTACTTTGCTACAACCCCCTCACCCTTATAGCATATTCCATTAATCTATATTGTAATATTACTCTTTCTTCATCTGCCCTATCTACCTTTGCCTGTATATCTTCCATCTTATTATCTAAGTTCCAATTGTTTTGATTTTTTTGAATTTCCTCTATTTTCCTTTGCAACTCTAAATTAGTTTTATTAATTTCTTCAAGATTATCTTCCATCTGAATACAAGAGCTTAATATTTGCGCAATTGTATCCTTTACCATTTCCATTTCCCTCTTCTGCTCTTCCGTCACTTCCTTAAAATCCAAGATCCTTTCTCTATTTCATCAAATTTTTGATCTATTTCTGAAAAACGAATCTCCAACAACTCCTGTAAAAAATTTCTTAATTCCTTTTTAATCTCTTCTTTTAAGTTTCAAATCTGAACTGAAGAAATTTCAAAGTTTTTAGTGACTTTTGGTACTATTTGCTTAAGAGCCATTTTTTAAAATATAACCTAATAACAAATAAAAGGAGGTTAAAAAAGAAAAATTCAAAAAGCTTTTCTTCTGAATCACTATAATCCCAAAGAAGAAGAAAAAATATAAAATATATTAAAAAAAAATAAATCATAAAATTCTCATTTCTTCCATTTAGTCAGTATCTTCTAGTTCCACACTAGCTGTTAATAAGCATTTCTTTAACTTTCGTTTCTAATACACACATTCCACAAAACACCATTTGCTTTCTTCTCTCCTATCTTCGCAACAAGTATATCCTCAGGGGATTGCAGTCTTCTTACAAACAAATGCTAGAACTCCAGTATCTGCTCCATCCGCGTTACAATCCATTATAAATCAATTTCCGCCATGGAGATTGGACGCTACGTTTTTTTCTGTCAGAAGACAGATGCATCTCCAAGTCTGGAGCTTTTCAGCTATGGAAACTTTTCTGTGGCTTTTTTGGGTGTCTCAACTGGGTGTCTCAACTTCAGCCTGAATGCTCATCTCTCCCTCTTTGCCCGAGGGAAGAGACTTACAAGCTTTCGGACAATAGATTTACGATGTCCTGACAGCTCTACAGACTAAGGAGTTAGCAGTCTAAACAAGACTGCTTTCAATGAAGCGGAGCCAAACTGGAACTGAACATTATATATTTCAAGAAGGTACTTGGTTGATACCTAGGACGCTGGCAGCAACCCGTATCAACCATTAGCACCAGTCAATGGTATTTGTGATGTATTTTTGAATGCTCAGTTGACTGAGTTTCATGTTTAATGAATAAAGTAAATAACAACAACTACAACAACAACAACAACAACAACAACGATGATCATGCAACCAACCCGAAGCCTACAAATACCTGGGCATACTGCAGCTGGACAATATCAAGCATGGGCAAGTGAAAAATGTGGGCAGCAAAGAATACACGCAAAGGGTCAGGAAACTTCTAAAAAGTAAACTGAATGGCGGTAACACCATCAAGGCTATAAACAGCTGAGCCATACTCATTATCAGATATACTGCTGGAATTGTAAACTGGACACAGGCAGAACTGGACAGCCTGGATAGGAAAACAAGAAAACTGATGACCGTACACTATGCACTGCACCCATGTAGTGATGTTGACAGGCTATATTTGCCCAGAAAGGTAGGCGGAAGAGGACTTTTGCAAGTGAAACAGACAGTTGAAGAAGAGAAACGTGCTCTGGCAGATTATGTGAAAGACAGTGTTGAACCAGCTTTGATGGAGGTCAACAAGAGGAAGCTGCTAAAAATACGGCAAACCAAGTATCAATGTAGGAAAACAGCGATGCAAGCTTTTTTTAAAAATTATTATTATTTATTAGATTTCTATACCACTCTTCTCCCGAAGGACTCAGGGCAGTTTACAGCCAGAAAGCTTGAGCTGACAGCTGGTGTAACAAAGCACTGCATGGACAGTTCCTTGAAAAGATCCAAGGAAAAGTAGATAGGGAAAAGACCTGGTTATGGCTGACCAATGGAACATTGAAGAAAGAAACAGAAGGCCTAATTCTTGCAGCCCAAGAACAAGCCATTAGAACAAATGTAATCAAAGCCAGAATAGAAAAATATGCTGATGATCCCAAATGCAGACTCTGCAAAGAAGCAGATGAAACCATTGATCACATACTGAGCTGTTGTAAGACAATAGCTCAGACCGACTACAAACAACATTGCAACACAGTTGCTCAGATGGTCCACCAGAACTTGTGTCACAACTACCATCTGCCTGTAGCAAAGAACTGGTGGGATCATAAGCCTGAAAAAGTGATTGAAAATGAGTATGCAAAACTACTGTGGGATTTCCGAATACAGACTGATAAAGTTTTGGAACACAATACCCCGGATATCACGATTGTGGAAAAGAAAAAAGTGTGGATAATCGACATTGCTATACCTGGTGACAGCAGAATTGATGAGAAACAACTTGAAAAACTCACCAGATATCAAGATTTGAGAATCGAATTGCAGAGACTCTGGCATAAACCAGTGCAGGTGGTTCCAGTGGTACTCGGCACACTGTGAGCTGCGCCTAAAGACCTAGGCAAGCACTTAAAAACGATTGGCACCCTGACAAGTTCACCATTAGTCAGCTGCAGAAGGCCACCTTACTGGGATCTCTCGCATAATTTGCCGATACATCATGCAGTCCTAAACGCTTGGGAAGTGTTCGACTAGTGATCTGTGATACGAAATCCAGCATAGTTATCTCATTTGCTGTGTATACTGTCATTTTGTGTAAATAAAATAATAATAATGATGATGATGTGAGAAAAGAAACATCCTCAGGAAAAAACACAAAAACAAAATAGTTGCCTTCTATAAAAGCACTTTTGGGACCACCATGATCTGGATGATCTGGATGACTAAGAATCTCCATAGACACTTCCTGTAAATATATAACAAGAGAAAAAAAATCACGGCAGACATCTCTATACCTTACCTGATCTACAATGTGGTGTGGGTCAGAAATTAAGTAAAACTAAAGAGAAAAATCAAAAGCAACAAACAGCTATGCACTATGTAATGCAAGGCATTTTTGTCTCCAACTGACAAATTCTTTATAGATCAATAGTCTCATTAAAAATGGAGATCTACCCTTTTCCAGTCCATATAAAATAGATATGTTGGGAGATGAATTTGGAGCACCAAACTCATCAGTGGGACAATTCTTGAAAGGGCAGAAACCTGTTATGCTGGTGAAAGAAAGCCTAGTGGAGCATGGAGTGCCTTCTCCTAAACACTCACTTCAAAGTGAGTATGTCCTACATTTGGCTCATGCATGCATGCATGCACGCACACACTTACACACGAATAAATAAGGAAATAAATATAGTGCCTTCAAAAACAATTTTAACGCATCTACATATGCAATAGTCCTCAACATATTATCATGACCAAAATTACAACAGCAAATAGTGATATTACTTCACTATATATAATATATAATTATTCACTATTATATATATATATGTGTGTGTGTGTGTGTGTGTGTGTGTGTGTGTGTGTGTGTGTATGGGTCTTTGGTTATTCGGGTTTTATATATATATAATATAATTATTCACTATTACTTCACTATAAGACTACTTCAGCTTCAATTGTAACAATACACGAGCACACAATAGATTTAAGCTTAATGTTAATCGCTCCAATCTGAATTGCAGAAAATATGACTTCAATGCTTGTAATAAACTACCTGACTCTGTGGTCTCTTCCCAAAATCCCCAAAGCTTCAACCAAAAACCGTCTACTATTGACTTCACCCCATTTCTAAGAGGTCTGTAAGGGGCGTGCATAAGACACAAGCGTGGCTACGGTTCCTCTCCTATTGTTTCCTTTCGTTATATCCGATTAATATAGTTATTACATACTCATACTTATATATATGCTTATATATTGTATATTTATTACATGCTTATGCTTATATATACTGTGTGACAAAAATAAATAAAATAAAATAAAATATTAAAAAAAAAACAATGATTGCAGCATCCCCATGATCATGTGATCAAATTGGATGCTTGGTAACTGTTTTATATTTATGACAGTTGAAATATTCTGTGAGTGTGCGATCACCTTTTGCAAGTTTCTGACAAGTAAAGTCAATGGAGAAGTGAGATTAACTTAACAACTATATATATATAGTTATATATATAACTTGGCGACGTTTCGACAAAGTCTCATTCGTCATCTTCAGGCTTCAGCTTCGTGCTTCTGGGAGCAATGTGTGATCGCAGCTGTTTCTTCCTTTTAACTGCTAGTGGGGGTTTGAACTGATTGGGTGGGAGCTTGGCTGTGCTCTGATTGGATGGGGGTTTTTCTGTGCTCTGATTGGATGGGGGTGTGTCCTGTGTTGGTGGGGGCTTGGTTGTGCTCAGTCTAGTCTGTGCTGCAGGGGGATTTGAGCTGGTGAGCTGCATAGCTGTTGTTTGGCTTTGTGGTCGTGCTACATCTTCATAGTGGGTGTCAGTCTGCTGCATGAATGGATTGGAGGGGTTTGAAATGGCTAATGTTGCAGCTGCGGTCTGGCTTCTGGTCCTTGGTCGTGCTTCATGATCAGTGTGGGTTTGGGTCTGCTTTCTGGGTGGATGTGCGGTGGTGACATCCTGTGTGGACCTTGTGAGTGTGGGTCTGGTGTCATTCCTCGTGTTAGGGACTCGTTTGTCAATAAGGGCGGGTTTCAAATGGCTGGTAGGCGGAGGTGTCATCTCGTTTGTTCATGCTGTGTGGACGTTTTCTATCTCAATGGCTTCTCTGATTATTCTGTTGTTAAAGTGTTCAGTTTTGGCGATAGTTCTGGTCTTTTAAAGTCAATATCATGTCCTGTGACTTTAAAGTGTTGGACCAGGAAGAAGTTGGTTCCTCTTTTTGAATGAGTTCTTGTGTTCTTCAATGCGTGCACTTATTCTTCTGTTGGTTTGTCCAATGTATGTGGTGGGGCAGGTGGTGCATGGATTTCATATACTCCTTGATTTTCTAACTCAATTTTGTCTTTGGGGTTTCTTAGGATGGTGGATATTTTTCTGTTTGTGCAGAATGCTGTCTTGATGTTGTGTTTGTGGAGGATCTTGCTGATTCTGTCTGTGGTGCCTTTTATATATGGGAGGAGGGCTGTGCCGTTTTCTTGGTCTCTGTCTTGGATTTTAGTGGGGGTTCTTTTTGGATTAGCTTGGTAATCTTATTTGTTTGGAATCCATTGGATGTTAGTACGTTAGTGAGAGTGTCTAGTTCGGGTTTTAGGTGTTGTTCATCAGCTAAGCATTTTGTTCTGGAGATGAGTGTCTTGGCTACGGAGTTGATCTGTGCTGGGTGGTGGTGTGAGTGCGTGCAGATAGCGGTTTGTGTGTGTTTTCTTCTGGTAGATGGTGTGTCCTAGGGAGCCATTGGGTTTCTGTAGACTAAGACATCCAGGAAGGAAGTTGGTTATTAACTTCTGTTTCCATGGTGAACTGTATTTTGGGGTGTAGGCTATTGAGGTGTGTGAGGAAGTTGTCAAGTTTTTCTTTCCGTGTGGCCAGATTATGAAGGTGTCATCTACATATCTGAGCCAGAGTTTGGGTTGTGATCAGATTTTTCTAGAGCTTGGGTTTCAAAGTGTTCCATGTAGAGATTGGCAATGACAGGTGAGAGGGTGATCCCATGGGTGCTCCTTCTACTTGTTTGTATTTTTGTCCATTATAGATGAAGTATGTGTTGGATAGGCAGTGGTTGGTCAGATCTAGGATGTGCTTGGGGGTTATATTTGTTTTGGATAGCTGTCAAGGCTTCTTTGATTGGCACTTGGGTGAAGAGGATATGACATCAAAGCTCACGAGTAGGTCGCTGGGCTGTAAGTTTTGTTTCTTTATGATCTCTATGAACTGGAATGAGTTTTTATGTGTGAGGTGATGGATTCTGCATAGGGCTGTAGTTGTTTGGCAGAAATTTGGCTAGGTTTTGTAGAGGTGAGCCTATGGAGCTGACTATGGGTCTGAGTGGGGGTTCCTTCTTTGTGTATCTTGGGAGGCCATAGAGCTTAGGGCATCTGGATGATTTCTCTGGGAATGATTCTTTGTTGGATTTCTTCGCTGATGGGGGAGGCTTTTATTTTGGATCTAGTGGTTTTTTCTAGGTAGGTGGTGGGGTCTGTGTTTAGGGGCTTGTATGCAGGGTCTTGGAGTAGGTTGGTTAATTTGGTTTGGTAGTCAGATGTGTTCATAACCACCGTGGCGTTGCCCTTGTCTGCTGGTAGGATTATTATGCTGGTATCTTTTTTCAGGTTAAGTAGTGCTGTCTGTTCCTCTTTGGGTAAGTTGCTTTTGGGTGGCTTGCTGGTGCAGAGGATGTTGGAGATCTCGAGTCTGATTTTGTTAGCATCATCGGGGTTGATTTTGGTCAGGCTGGTTTCAACTCCGCATATATTGGTTTCGTGGGGATGTATTTGGGAGTGACTGCAAAGTTGAACTTTGGAAAGGACATCGGTTTCAGCTTTGGTGAGGATCCTATCTGAGATGTTATGCACTGTTTGTTTCATGTGTTGCTGTGAGGGTGGAGGGGTTTGTTTCTGGCGTTCTTGTAGTCTTCGGAGTTTGTTGGTGTGCGTGTCTGTCTTGAGGGTGGTCTGTGTTTCGGCTCTCCAGACGGCAAGTTGTTTGGATTTGTCCCAAAGTGCAGGGTGCATCTTGTTGCTGAGTTTGAGGTGAAGTGTGAGGAGATCTTTGTTGATTTGATCTAGGAGGAATCTTTTTGTGTGAAGTTCATTTCTGATTAAGGCCAATTCTGTTCTTTTTAGGATGCGTTTGGTGGCTGCAGAGTTGGAGTGGAATTTCAATTGGAAGCATTTGGGGATTAAATTTTGATCGCGGCAGTTTCGTAGGAATGCGAGGTCACATAAAATGGAAGCTCTTTGGACTTCTAGTTTTTCATAGGTCCTGGTCAGATGGTGGATTTCCTCCCCGTAGAGGTGCAATATTTGTTTTCTGAGGTTTTCACGGGTGTTTGTATATAGGTCTTTGGTTGTTCGGGTTTTCTCCGTAAAATTGAAGTGTCTTGGCGACGCTTCGACAAAGTCTCATTCGTCATCTTCAGGCTTCAGCTTCGTGCTTCTGGGAGCAATGTGTGATCGCAGCTGTTTCTTCCTTTAACTGCTAGTGGGGTTTGAACTGATTGGGTGGGAGCTTGGCTGTGCTCTGATTGGATGGGGGTTTTTCTGTGCTCTGATTGGATGGGGGTGTGTCCTGTGTTGGTGGGGGCTTGGTTGTGCTCAGTCTAGTCTGTGCTGCAGGGGGATTTGAGCTGGTGAGCTGCATAGCTGTTGTTTGGCTTTGTGGTCGTGTTACATCTTCATAGTGGGTGTCAGTCTGCTGCATGAATGGATTGGAGGGGTTTGAAATGGCTAATGTTGCAGCTGCGGTCTGGCTTCTGGTCCTTGGTCGTGCTTCATGATCAGTGTGGGTTTGGGTCTGCTTTCTGGGTGGATGTGCGGTGGTGACATCCTGTGTGGACCTTGTGAGTGTGGGTCTGGTGTCATTCCTCGTGTTAGGGACTCGTTTGTCAATAAGGGCGGGTTTCCAAATGGCTGGTAGGCGGGAGGTGTCATCTCGTTTGTTCATGCTGTGTGGGCGTTTTTCTATCTCAATGGCTTCTCTGATTATTCTGTTGTTAAAGTGTTCAGTTTTGGCGATAGTTCTGGTCTTTTTAAAGTCAATATCATGTCCTGTGACTTTAAAGTGTTGGACCAGGGAAGAAGTTGGTTCCTCTTTTTTGACTGAGTTCTTGTGTTCTTCAATGCGTGCACTTATTCTTCTTGGGTGGGAGAAGAATAAGTTCTTCTTGGGTGGGAGAAGAATAAGTGCACGCATTGAAGAACACAAGAACTCAGTCAAAAAAGAGGAACCAACTTCTTCCCTGGTCCAACACTTTAAAGTCACAGGACATGATATTGACTTTAAAAAGACCAGAACTATCGCCAAAACTGAACACTTTAACAACAGAATAATCAGAGAAGCCATTGAGATGATGAATGAGACTTCGTCAAAACGTTGCCAAGACATTTCCAATTTTACACGGGAGAAAACCCGAACAACCAAAGACCTACATACAGACACCCGGTAAAACCTCAGAAAACAAATATATATATACACACACACATACATATATATTTGTTTTCTGAGGTTTTCGCGGGTGTTTGTATGTAGGTCTTTGGTTATTCGGGTTTTCTCCCGCGTAAAATTGGAAGTGTCTTGGCGACGTTTCGACGAAGTCTCATTCGTCATCTTCAGGCCAGAAGATGACGATTGAGACTTCATCGAAACGTCGCCGAGACACTTCCAATTTTACGCGGGAGAAAACCCGAATAACCAAAGACCTACATACATATATATATATATATATATATATATATATATATATATATATATATATATATATATATATATATATATATATATATATATATATGAATTTATATCCCGCCCCTCTCCGAAGACTCAGGGCGGCTTACACTGTGTTAAGCAATAATCTTCATCCATTTGTATATTATATACAAAGTCAACTTTTATTGCCCCCAACAATCTGGGTCCTCATTTTACCTACCTTATGGATGGAAGGCTGAGTCAACCTTGGGCCTGGTGGGACTTGAACTTGCAGTAATTGCAAGAAGCTGTGTTAATAACAGACAGACTTAATCTGTTGAGTCACCAGAGGCCCTTTACTGCAGTGGTTCACTTAACAACTGTAGCAAGAAAGATTGTAAAATGGGCAAAATTCACTTAACAACCATCTCACTTAGCAACAGAAATTTTGGGCTCAGTTGTGGTCTTAAGTTAAGGACTACTTGTATTTTGTTATTCAAAATAAGACACTGGGCTATTGCAAACACTAAGTGTCAAACTTTGTATAAATTTTCTATTACTAATAAAAATTAGGTCAGCTTATAAATGAAAGCAAGTGCTCTTTAACTGTTAAAAACATTTACAAATCTAAGCAAAATATTTCAGAGCCATTTCCTTTAGTTGCTGGATATATAGGTTTAACAAAACATTTTAAAACTCATAGATTTCCAGAAAAATAATCTAAGTTGTATCCCAGTGTCAAGGGGTCTTTTTGTCATTTCATGTTTTATCTATTTGCAAATAATATCATAAGACTTCCTTTATGTAGCAAAAACTGTATTTTTAAAAGGCTCCTCTGACGATCCCACAAGGCTTGCCTCATGGCCTCAAAGGCTTTTTTTTTACTTTTAAAGGCATATTTTTGGCTGAAGAAAAACTGCTTTTAAAAGTTAAAAAAAAAACCTCTGCTGATGGTGCAGCTCAGCAGAGGCAGGGGGGGCAGGGCCAGGGATTTTTGCCACCGGTTCTCTGAACCAGCAGCCACCATCGCTACCGGATTGGGGGAGCCGGTCCAAACCGGGAGCATTTCACCCCTGGGTGAATCCCTGAGCCATCGATTATGTATCCCAGGAACTCCACCCGGGGCACTGCGATGTGGTATTTTTCCCACTTAACTTTAAGGCCCACCTCCCTGAATCTGCTCAGGACAGCCCTGAGACGGGCAAATAAGGCAGGTTTATCGGTAGCGGACACCAGGACATCATCAAAATAGGGTACTACCCCAGGGATGTCTTATAATAATTGTTCCATTAAGCTTTGGAACAGTCCTGGTGCCATGCTGACACCAAATTGCAAGCAGTGGCATCTAAGCACACCACTGTGAGTGACAATTGTCTAAGCCTCGGCGATTGCTGTCATTGACTAGCAGTTGTTGGTACGCTTGTGCAAGATCGAGTTTGGCAAATGCTGTTCCTGTTCCCAATGAATGCAGCAAGTGCTGAACGATGGAAACAGGATAGGCATTCTGCTGCAAGGCCTTGTTGATCATGCACTTGTAGTCTGTGCAGATGTGGACTGCGCCGTCAGCTTTGACTGGTGTGACTATAGGGGTCTTCCAACGGGCTTAGTCCACCGGCTCAAGGATTCCCTGGCCAATCAATTTTTCCAATTCCTTATTGATCTTAGGTCTAATTGCAAGGGGAACCCTATGGGGCTTAATTCTAATTGGTGCCACCTTGGGACCTAGGCTGAAGGAAATAGATGTTCCTTTATACTTGCCTAGGCTGCTGCTGAATACATCCTCGAACTCCCTCACAAGATCCTCAGTGCCGTTGTCTGCGATGGTGTTGTTGCCGGTCACTCCCATGCCCAGGGCCTCGAACCAATCCAAGCTGAGCAGGCTTGGCAGTGCCCCTTCGATCACGGTTATTTTTAAGGGGCCGGAAACCCCCCGAAATTGCACTTGGAAAGTTCTGCTGCCCACAACGGGGATGCAGTTTCCTTGGTAGTCTTTGAGCTGTAACCACTGCAGCCTCAAGTCTTTCTTTCTTATGCTCGGAACCATGTTCTTCATGGTGTTCCACGCAACAAGTCAGGGACGATCTCATGTCAATTTCCATCTCGCACTCTGTCCCTTCAATCAGCACTGTAACATAGATCTTTTTGGCTGATGAGCTGGTCTGTTTTATATTTGTTTGATATGCCTCTCTGTCAGCAGTGGGAGATTTCTCGCTGCGCTTGGGTTTCCATGGCCTGGTTTTCCTCTTCTTTGGTGTGGCAGTTAGCTCTGAACGTGGATGGCCTGCTAGCACAGCAGACTTGAGCCAGATGCCCCTTACGGTTGCACCTCTGGCACACAGTGTTCTTGTATCTGCATGTTGCTCTGGAATGTGGCCCTCTGCACCTTGCACACAGGGGTTTTCTCCATTCTGCGTCAGGATAGGGTCTTTTCTTGTCATCTTGGAGCCAATAGATGTCATTTTCGTCTTCCGACAACTCGATCAGCTCAGCACTCTCCTGATGCACTGCAACCGTTTGGTGTGAAGTTGGCACGTTTCCCACTCTTTGCAGGGCTGCGGCTGATTTCTGCGAGTTCTCTGCTGCTCTGGCCTCATCCAAGGCCATTTGTAGAGTGAGGGCCTGCTTGGTTGACAATCACTGTTGTAGGTTAACATCTTTCACTCTGTTTATGAGTTGTTTTAACAGCACTTCCTCCAGGTCTCTGAAATCGCAATATGTTGTAGCTTTTCTGAGTGCTGCTACATAGTGGTTCACAGATTCACCTTCTTCCTGCACTCTGCGGTGGAACTTGCACTGCTGTACAAACTTCGACTGCACCGGGGCATAATGTGCCCATAGTGTATTCTGCCGCGTGGCCCACGGTACCGCTTGAACTATGACTGGTTTGATGAGTGCCTTGGCCATGTCAAACACGTCCATACCACAATAACTGAGGAACAGTGCTTGCTTGCGGTTGTCGGGCAGTCTTAGGAGGTCATTCGCTTCCATGAAGCATTCAAAACGATTCATATAGGAGTCCCAACTGTCGGCGGCTGGGTTAAATGGAGCTGGTGGAGCATATGTGGTCATAGAATAGAATTTTTATTGGCCAAGTATGATTGGACACACAAGGAATTTGTCTTGGTGCATATGCTCTCAGTGTATATAAAAGAAAAGATACGTTCATCAAGGTACAACATTTACAACACAGTTGATGGTCAATATATCAATATAAATCATAAGGATTACCAGCAACAAAGTTACAGTCATACAGTCATAAGTGGAAAGAGATTGGTGATGGGAACGATGAGAAGATTAATAGTAGTGCAGTAGATGCGGTCACATGCTGGCAGATGGTGATTCTGCAGAACAGTGAGCAATACCAGTTGCTTCTCACTCCTTTGGGACTCTGGTCTACTTGGCCTTATTATTCCGATCCCATCTTCATCACCAGTGTTAAATTTGATGATGGCAGAGAAGGACACAGCTCTTTCAGTAACAACAGCTTTTTATTAGTAGGCCAGTATAACACAACAACCTGTTTGTCTGGCAGTGTCCCCTTTTATAGAGGGCTGCCAGACGGCTTAACCAATGAGCTTTCAGTATTTTCCCACCTTTTGGAGGACCTGAGTAAAGCCTATAGCTTATTGCAGTGTACTATTTCTTTGTAACTTGTAAGAAAACTTGTAACATATAAGAAAAGGAATCAAAGCGATTTCCTTTTTACAGTTTGGGGGGGTGCGGCCCAACAAAGATTGGCATTCCCACTAACTTTTCACATCAGCATAATCACACATTTGTCCTCTATTCAAACTGCTTGAATAAACAATTCCACATAATATTTCATTCCATGTCTCCCATGCTTTCTCCAGGCAAAGCAATCATCATCATCATTAATTTCAGGGAGTCAGTACTGATAGTTTACCCATAAAAATGGCTCTTAGTGTAAGAACATCTCTTAATTTATCTTCAGAAACAGAACTTGCAATATACAAGCATATTTACTGTTTTCTAGAAAAGACTACTATTCATTTAGCTGTGATTAAGTTTGTGAAACATCAGTTCTCAGCAAGCCCTGCAAAAATACAATATAAGGAACTTCAAACCACATTTATAATTAAAAGAGAAAGATATTTCCATAAAAGCATCTTGAAAAGCTTTTGATCAATTTCAGTTCATGACCAAAAAATACCATGTATTGTAAGCTAAATATTCTGGCACACATGTTTACCAGAATATTAATTTGAAAAATGTTTAAAAATTAAAAGTATAAACTGGCTGTTCTACTTGTTATGTTACTACTACTGCTGTATACTTTTCTGAAAGGGCAGATAATACTATATGTGGTAGACAAAGAAAAGAGATGACATGGAAGATAATGTGGCCATCAGTCTTCACTATCCTGAAAGCCACAGACAAGGAGCACATGGACCAATAGAGCAGGAACAACTAAGGGGAATGTGATACTGTAGTCACTATGGGAATAAATTCAGAGACAAGGACACCTCCATTGTAATGATTGTATGAAAAGTGTACAGTTCTGTTGTTGCCTAAGGTTCAGCTAAAAGAAAGCTCAGAAATTTCACAGAAAATTTGGAAACAAAACATGTTGGGGAGAGTTGCATACTTGTCTTTCCCCATTGACTACTTCGGTGCATGGGGAGGAGATGGGGTGGCTGGCACATGGAATCAACACTCTTGGCTCTCAAAGGATGAAGACTAGTCCTAACAATCCCCTCTTTCTTCCTAGTCATGCTGTTTGCCAAGTTTTTCTGAATCTCCTCCTGTCCATTTATCTGAGGAAGAAACATTGCTACTGAGGTTCCCCAAGCTGTCCATGGCATCTTGCCACAAGTGGTTGCACCATTGTGACGAATTCATTGGAGGTGTTGCTAAGAAGTTATGTGCAACCGCACAACAAACCTTGCAGTGTCCTGCCATGAGATGCTTGTGTGACGAGCCTTGCAAAGACCCATTTCTGGTGAAGAGAAACAAGCCAGGGTCTCTGCTCATCTGCTTTCCTTGTGTACAGCCAAAAGTTTGTAAAAGGCAGGAAGGTGAAATGCCAAGCTCAACCCACACCTTGTGTATTAACCTCACTTTCTCAGCCTACTACCCAAGTGATCCTCCCCTCCTGCTGAGGCTTTAGGAATACTTCACAAGCAAATTCACCCACCATTTCACCATGAATGACCCCACTCCTGACTGAGGGCAAAGCTAAAGCAGGAAGAAGCAGTCACTTGCGTCCTGCCAAAAGTGGCTGTGAGCAGTTGCAGAAGAAGTTGGGCAGTGGTGTGACAGATGTTGGGGTGTGGGATGCTTGGCTGTGGTGCTCCTAAGGTAACTGGGTGTGGGGTGCGTGGGGTAATTCCTAACTTGATTTTTAGCTTGCGCCTCATCCCATCTCATACAACCAAATGGTGGGCGGGCTTAACTAGAACTTATTTTGGGGAGTAGGGTTTATTTTAGGTGCAGGCATGAAAATCAGGCAAGGGCTTGTTTTTGGGATAGGTTATATTTTTGGGGAAACACGGTATTCACACATATATTTAGATATAACAATGTTCTACAGTCTATTTCTGCAAAGCAGCAGAATTATTTTGGCTAATAAGCCATCAAGGTTGCTGAACTGTAAAATCGGTGCAAACAATTAAATAATTGTCATATTTTGTGACAGCTCAATATGTGGTTTTCCTAAGGCTGTTTCCAGAGAAACACTTGTTACTCTGCTTCCAAGACTCCAGCCACTCCAGCCACTGCTGGATGTGAAGACGCCTTGACTCTCACTTTCCTATCTTTCAGATGTGCTATCTGATTAAAGAAAAAATAGGCATATGGCTTTACGATTCAAAAAACCTTTCCCTTGCCAAATCAATGTGCTTTTGTTGATGTACTTTTGCAAAAATCAGAAATATATCATAAATGTTTTGTTTATGTTGGTGCCAATGAATATCAAATGTTCTAGACCAGGGGTGTCAAACTTGATTTCATTGAAGGCCACACCAGGGTTGTTTTTGACATGGGGGCAGGGCTGAAATGCTCCCGGTTCGGACCAGATCACACGATCTGGTAGCGATGAGGGTGGGTAGTTCGGAGAACCGGTAGCAAAAATCCATGCCCCCCTGCCCATGCCCATCCAATCGCCCGGTTCCCACCTGCCTACTTGGCAGCTTCCTGCTTCTTTTGTCTCGCTCACTATTCCGGCCTTCCTTCCTTCAATTGCATCAGCTATCAACTGAATCTGCCTGCCTGCAATCCATCTCATCAGTGAGCAACTAATCTGCCTGCCTTTTCCCTTGAATTAGGTAAGTAAGTGGGGGGGGGAGCTTTAAAAAAATAGTTAATTGGTTTTTTTTAGGAGTTTAAGAAAGTTTTAAATTTAGCTGCTTTTATCTAAAAACATAAATAAAATAAAATAAAATAAAATATTTGTATCGCTTTCTGAGATTTGGTGTGATTCTGTAGTGTTTTACTCTAACTACACAAACACACAAAATCTCACAAAACTCTATGTGGCATTTTGTGTGTGTGTGAGTCTGTTGTGTTGTGCGTGTGTAAAGTGTGAAAGTTGGTTTTTGGGCTTTTTGTGGCTGTGTGAGGTTCCTGCTTGTTGCAGGGGCCATTTTGGGTGAAGTATGGCTGCTTTTACATTGTGTGTGAGTCAGTTGTGTTGTGTTGTGTGTGTGTAAAGTGTGAAAAAATTGCTTTTTGCTACCTCTTATTGTTTTGTATACTTTATTATTTTTATTATTTATTGTTATTGGCCATGCCCACCCAGTCACCTGACCACTAAGCAATACCCACCAATTAAGCCACGCCCACAGAACTGGTAGGGAAAATTTTTAGATTTCAACCCTGTGTGGGGGGGCCAGGCTGGGCATGGCCAGCTTGACATCACTTGTGTCGGGGTGCTGGTGGTGGCCCAAGCACTCTGCCAGTGAAAACAGGCTTCTAAGCTCTGTTTTCGGCTGTGAAAGGCTCCTGCAACCCTCATCCAGCAAAAATGGAGCTCGGGAGGGCAATCCTTCCAAGCTCCATTTTCACTGGCAGAGGCACCATGGGCCAGTCCTTCATTGTTTCCAGGGTGGCCATTCAGGCCAGATCTAAGCACCCTGCAAGCCGGATCTGGGCCCCAGGCCTTGAGTTTGACACTTCTGTTCTACACTGTAGAATTAGAGCACAGTGGTTTACAAATATGTATTCCTTTTGTCTATGGAGATTCTTAAACATCAAGGTGTTTTTCCAAAAGAAAACTGACTTCCTTGGTTTTGTTTGTCTGAAAATGAACTGAAGAAGCTTCTTGCATAAAAAGTGAAATGTTTCCAAACAAAAAAAAAATAATAGGAAAATCCAGTGGCATGTTGGAAAAAGCACTTTTGCAATATGTATTCCTGTTGCAGCTAAGTAACAAACTGGGACTTCTAACTTAAACATTAGTCACTTGCTGTTGTAAGCATGTATCATGTTAAACCTCCTTTTTTCAGGGTTATACCTCTTAAACTTCATTTGCAAAGAGAAGGATTTATAGTATCTGCTTGGATACTACCAAAAAATCAAATTGTATAAAAAGTGTGAATATATTGGTTTCCAGTGACATCACCGCTCCTGCAGGGCGCTCTAACAGGGCGCTCCGCGTAAAAGTCAGTGAAACAGTATAAATCACTGTTCACTGACCTTAGCATACCCCTTGGGCATAAGGGGGTTTATGCAGAGCTGTGGGGGAGTGGTAGATCTCTCCAGGGGGTTTGCTCTTAAGAGCGAATTTTTCTGGATTTGAGGTCCCATTGAACCTCATTTACTCTGACTTCAAACGTGCTCCTGTTTTTTCAGGAAAAGGGAGTAGGAGTCACTTCTGCTCAAAAGGACTTGTCAAATTGATTGATTTTCTAAGCAGACGGGGATTTCACAAGCGTTCGATCTTTGAAGTAGAAACAACACGCAAGTACACTGACTCCCCCTTTTGAAATTTGAAACTTCTCTTTGTCTCTGATTAATTGACTTTTAAAATGGCGTCTGAAAGCGAAAGTAAATTCTTTAGTACAACAAAGTAGCGTTATTTGTGGATTGTTATAAACGGAGCTCTCCTATACTGAAAGGAGTAAAGGAAAGTTTTTAAGTTTAAATTTTTGATTCTTTTGAAGACAGAATGGCAGCTAAACCTTAAAAGCCTTCTGGAAGAAGGGGATCTGAAGCAAATCTTGAGGATGTATTGAAAGAACAATTAAAACTTTCTGAAGATAGGCAAAAAGAGATGATGGAAAAATTTTTAGATTTCAACCCTGTGTGGGGGGGCCAGGCTGGGCATGGCCAGCTTGACATCACTTGTGTCGGGGTGCTGGTGGTGGCCCAAGCACTCTGCCAGTGAAAACAGGCTTCTAAGCTCTGTTTTCGGCTGTGAAAGGCTCCTGCAACCCTCATCCAGCAAAAATGGAGCTCGGGAGGGCAATCCTTCCAAGCTCCATTTTCACTGGCAGAGGCACCATGGGCCAGTCCTTCATTGTTTCCAGGGTGGCCATTCAGGCCAGATCTAAGCACCCTGCAAGCCGGATCTGGGCCCCAGGCCTTGAGTTTGACACTTCTGTTCTACACTGTAGAATTAGAGCACAGTGGTTTACAAATATGTATTCCTTTTGTCTATGGAGATTCTTAAACATCAAGGTGTTTTTCCAAAAGAAAACTGACTTCCTTGGTTTTGTTTGTCTGAAAATGAACTGAAGAAGCTTCTTGCATAAAAAGTGAAATGTTTCCAAACAAAAAAAAAATAATAGGAAAATCCAGTGGCATGTTGGAAAAAGCACTTTTGCAATATGTATTCCTGTTGCAGCTAAGTAACAAACTGGGACTTCTAACTTAAACATTAGTCACTTGCTGTTGTAAGCATGTATCATGTTAAACCTCCTTTTTTCAGGGTTATACCTCTTAAACTTCATTTGCAAAGAGAAGGATTTATAGTATCTGCTTGGATACTACCAAAAAATCAAATTGTATAAAAAGTGTGAATATATTGGTTTCCAGTGACATCACCGCTCCTGCAGGGCGCTCTAACAGGGCGCTCCGCGTAAAAGTCAGTGAAACAGTATAAATCACTGTTCACTGACCTTAGCATACCCCTTGGGCATAAGGGGGTTTATGCAGAGCTGTGGGGGAGTGGTAGATCTCTCCAGGGGGTTTGCTCTTAAGAGCGAATTTTTCTGGATTTGAGGTCCCATTGAACCTCATTTACTCTGACTTCAAACGTGCTCCTGTTTTTTCAGGAAAAGGGAGTAGGAGTCACTTCTGCTCAAAAGGACTTGTCAAATTGATTGATTTTCTAAGCAGACGGGGATTTCACAAGCGTTCGATCTTTGAAGTAGAAACAACACGCAAGTACACTGACTCCCCCTTTTGAAATTTGAAACTTCTCTTTGTCTCTGATTAATTGACTTTTAAAATGGCGTCTGAAAGCGAAAGTAAATTCTTTAGTACAACAAAGTAGCGTTATTTGTGGATTGTTATAAACGGAGCTCTCCTATACTGAAAGGAGTAAAGGAAAGTTTTTAAGTTTAAATTTTTGATTCTTTTGAAGACAGAATGGTGGCTAAACCTTTAAAGCCTTCTGGAAGAAGGGGATCTGAAGCAAATCTTGAGGATATATTGAAAGAATTAAAACTTTCTAAAGATAGGCAAAAAGAGACGATGGAAAAATTTAATGCAAAAATAAGAGAAGATATTATGATGGCTGTTCAAGGTTTCAGTAAAAAAATTGAGGGATTGGAAGAAGAGATGCAACAGATCTCTCAGTCAAATAAGCACTTAGAAGACAAAATGCAAGGTGTTCAGAAAAAAGTGGATCAAAATGAAGATCAGGTTGTGATATTGCAATACAAACTTATGGAAGGAGCTCTTAGAATCCGTGGTATGCAGGAACAGAGAGGAGAGGACCTAAGAAAAATCATATCAGAAGCATTGGCTGAATTTATTGAAGTGGAACCCCAAGAGGTAGCTTACCAAATTGATAAAATATATAGAGTTAATTCCTGGATCACAAGATAGAGAAAGCTTCCTCGGGACATTGTGGTTTATTTTGTAAAAAGAACTATGAGAAATCAGATTTTGCAAGTTGCATATCAGACAACTTTGAAAATTGGAGAACAGGAGCTGAAGGTCCTGAAAGAGATTCCTTCCAAGATGTTAAGAGATAGGAAGGAATTTGTTTTTTTTACACAAGAACTTAAAAAACACCAGATTCAATTCAGATGGGAGGTGCCAGTTGGTCTGACAGTATTTTATCAAGGAAGGAGATGTAGAATTGACACTGTTTTAAAGGCAAAGGATTTTCTTTCTACAGTTTTGAAAGTTGAAATAGAAGTGATAGAAAAATTTCAAGAGATCCAAGAAGGCATGGTGATTCAAGAGGCTTCATTGCTGCCAGCATCAGAGGAACCACAAGAGCAAAGGGTGACAAGAGGAGCTCTTAAGCATAAAGAAGAGCAACAGCTTCAAAGTAAAAGTCAGGACCCCAGAATGGAAGCTGTGGGAGGAGCTAGATGGAAGATACCGGAGGAGGATCTTCTATTGTCTGCTTCAAAGCTTCAGGAGGACAGTAATGGCAAATAGAATTTTGTCATGGAATGTTAATGGTTTGAATTCAGCTCAGAAAAGAAGGAAAATATTTCACTACTTGAAACAATTTAAAAATGATGTGATTTGCCTGCAAGAGACACATATCAAATTATCAGACCAAAAATACTTAAAAACTCAAAATTAGGTAAACATTTTGTTTCATCAGCTTTGGATAAGAAGCAAAATGGAATCATATATATCAGGAAGGATATAGCAGCTAAGTTAATTGAGGCAGATATTCAAGGAAGATTTATTGCTATTGAACTGGTGATAGATGCAAAAAAGACTTTGCTGATAGGTATTTATGCACCTAATCAGCAACAAGAAAAGTTTTATAAAATGTTACACGAGAGGTTGATCCTCTGGGATTATAGTTCGTTTACTTTATTAGGAGACTGGAATGGAGTAATTGATACAAGAAATGATAAGAGAACCTCTTCTACGAAGATACCTATACATGCAAAACTACCAAAATCCTTCTTTGAAATGATGGAAGACTTTGAGTTTAGAGATATATGGAGGTTACGTAATCCAGATGAGAGAGATTTTACTTTTTTTCCGATGGGCATCAATCTTTTTCACGTATTGACTTTATTTTAATTTCTAATGACTTGCTTTCTAGGGTGAAGAAAATGAAGATATTTCCGAGGTGTTTAACTGACCATAGCCCAGTATGGATGGAATTATTACAAGGGAAAAAAAGTGGTAGAACATGGAGGCTGAATGAAATCTGTTTAGATATGAGGATAATGTAAATCATTGTAAGAAACAGATGAAGGAATTTTTTGATTTTAATATGCACAAGGGGACACCTATAGGAACTGTGTGGGAGGCAAGTAAAGCTTTTATTAGAGATATATTGATATATTTGGACAATAGGCAGAGGAATAATAAACAAAGGCAGCGTAGGTATTTGGAAGAAGAAATTCAAAAGAAACAACAATTATTAATTCAAAACCCACAAGATCACAAACTTAAAGAGGCTATAAGAATATTACAGAGTCAATTTAATATGTTAATGGCAGACTAGGTGGCAACGAATATACAATATGCTAAACATAATACCTTCTGTAATGCAAATAAACCTGGGAGATGGCTGGCATATAATTTAAGGAAAAAACAGAAAGCACGTGTCATACAAAAAATAGAATATAAAGGTAAAGAGATATATCAACAGGATAAAATTAAAAAGGCCTTCTCAGAATTTTACACTACTCTATATGCAAAAGATAAAATATCGAATAGGGACATTTATGATTATTTGGAAGATTATAAGGGTAATACTCTAACATTAGAACAAAGGGAGGAGTTGAATCGGCCGATAGCTACTGGAGAAATAGTGGAGGCAATTAAACAATTAAAAATCGGGAAAAACCCTGGTACAGATGGTCTTACAGCAAGTTATTATAAAAAACTACAGGATGAAATACTAGGCCCATTTAAAGAATTATTTAATTAGATACAACTGGCGGGGGGAATACCCCCATCATGGAAAACATCTTTTATTTCACTGATGCCAAAAGAAGAGCAAGATTGCTCTAAACCCGGTAATTACAGGCCGATCTCACTTTTAAATAATGATTATAAGATTTTTGTTAAAATAATAGCAAATAGATTAATTTTAGTTTTACAACAAAGAACTCATACTGATCAATCTGGTTTTATAAAAGGGAGGCAGACGATGAATAATATTAGACAGATTATTAATATATTGGAATATTTGGAAAAGAAGAATACTTCAGCAGCACTTATTTTTTTGGATGCGGAGAAGGCCTTTGATCGATTGCATTGGGATTTTTTATTTAAATTAATAAAGAAAATGCAATTTGGAGATTGTTTTGTTAGAATAATTAAAGCGATTTATGGAGAGTAAACAGCTCAGATTACAATAAATGGTAGTCTGACAGAAGTTATTAAGATTGCGAAAGGAACGAGACAGGGATGTCCTTTATCACCACTACTGTTTGTTTTGACTCTGGAACCATTATTGGATAAAATATGAGAGTTAACAAAAATAGAGGGAATTAAAATTAGGCCATATGAGTACAAAGTTAGAGCTTTTGCAGACGACGTAGTGGTTATTTTAACAAATCCTATAAATTCAAGTAGATTTTTGTTGGAAACAATTGATAAATATGGAAAGGTATCAGGATTTAAAATAAATCAGAATAAAACAAGTGATAATCAAAAATATTTCTATACAACAGAAACAAAAACTAGAGGAAATAACAGGATTTGAGGTGGTAAAAAAGGTTAAATACTTAGGGGTTTATATTAGTTCATCGAACAAGAAATTTTATAAGAATAATTATGACTTGTTATGGCAAAAAGTTCAGAATGATATGAGTGTCTGGAAAAAATTGCAGTTATCGCTATTAAGGAGGATTGCGGCTATCAAAATGAATGTGTTACCTAGATTTTTGTTTCTGTTCCAGATGATACCAATAATTAAGAAAGATAAAAATTTGGAGGATTGGCAGATTGGGATTAATAAATTTATATGGCAAGGTAAAAAGGCGAGGGTTAAAATGAAAATAATTCAGGACTCACGAGAAAGAGGTGGCTTAAAAATGCCTAATTTTAAACTATATTATGAAGCAGTAGCCCTTTCAGTAATGAGTGACTGGTTTAATTTAACGGAGGAAAGAATTTTGAATATAGAAGGTTATGAATTGTTATATGGATGGCATGCGTATTTATTTTATGAAAAAAAGTGGATAGGGCTTTTAAAAATCATGTGTTGAAAAGTGCTCTTTTGCGGGTCTGGAAAAAATATTCTTATAAACTAGACTATAAGATTCCTATATGGGCGAGCCCCAGATGTGCAATAGAGAATATAAATATAGAACAGAAACAGGAAATGATTACTTATAAAGAAGGGCCGGTTTAGCTCACGCTGGTAAAAGCCTGTTATTAAGAACACAGTAGCCTGCAATTACTGCAGGTTCGAGCCCGGCCCAAGGTTGACTCAGCCTTCCATCCTTTATAAGGTAGGTAAAATGAGGACCCAGATTGTTGGGGGGGCAATAAGTTGACTTTGTAAAAAAAATATACAAATAGAATGAGACTATTGCCTTATACACTGTAAGCCGCCCTGAGTCTTCGGAGAAGGGCGGGGTATAAATGTAAACAAAAAAAAACCAAAAAAAAACTTTTGTATGCTGAAGGAGGTAGATTGCAATTAAAATCATTACAGGTATTAAATGAAGAAGGGAGGAATTATACTTGGTTTCAATATGGGCAACTAAGTGCTAGATGGAAAGAAGATCAAAAAATTGGTATAATGCAAAGGGAGGAAAATTTAATAAAGCAAATTAGAAATCAGACCCAGGAGCATATAAAGAGATTGTATAATGTGTTGCTTGAAATAGATTTGGAAAAGGATTTGGTAAAGGACTGTATGATAAAATGGGCACAGAATATTCAGGAACCAATAATGTTGGAAACATGGGAGAAAATCTGGGTTAGAAATGTTTTTTTGAAAGATAATACGCAGGAAAGATATTTAATTGAATGGAAAAAATGGATTGATTATTTACAAAACAGATATCAGATTAAGAAATATCAGATTGCCTTTGAATAATTAGGAAGTATTATTTTATGTAATGGGGGGGTTGGGAAATGAAAAGATTTGGATGAGGTTAATAGGGGCCGGATAGCTCAGGCTGGTAAAGCCTGTTATTAAGAACACAAAGCCTGCAATTACTGCAGGTTCAAGCCCGGCCCAAGGTTGACTCAGCCTTCCATCCTTTATAAGGTAGGTAAAATGAGGACCCAGATTGTTGGGGGGGCAATAAGTTGACTTTGTAAAAATATACAAATAGAATGAGACTATTGCCTTATACACTGTAAGCCGCCCTGAGTCTTCGGAGAAGGGCGGGGTATAAATGTAAACAAACAAACAAACAAAATTGGATTAGAAGGGAAAATTTTACTCTATGTTTGGTTTATGTATAACAATACCTTGTGATTGACCCGGGAAGCCGGGGAGGGGGGGGGAGGGGAGGGGGGGGTTTGTGGGGGGGAGGGAGGGGAAAAGGGGAAAAAATGTTTTTGTTTGTTAAAACTTTTTCAATAAAAAAAAGGTGTGAATATCTGCTCTGCTCTATGCCAATTTAATTTGGTTATGTATGACTTCTTTAGTACATAAAATATGATATTCTAGAACTTTTAAATAAAACAAGGCTTTCTGGTTTAGGCTGTGATCCTATTTTCTTATGCATTAATGTTTTCTTACCTTACCCCACCCAATGAGAATTGTTTTTAAATAAATAATTTGTTTTTTTAGAAAAAGCTCCCAAGAGACATTGTAATTTATTTTTTGATTTCTACAATAAGAAATCAGATTTTGCAAGCTACATATCAAAAGAAATTGCAAATAGCAGAACAGGAGGTGTTGGTTTTGAAAGAGATCCCTGCTAAAATGTTAAAGGATAGAAGGGATTTTAGGTTTTTTACACAAGAGCTTAAGAAGCATCAGATTCAATATAGATGGGAGGTTCCAATTGGCTTAACAGTATTTTTTCAAGGCAGGAGATATCGAATTGATACTGAGTTGAAAGCAAAAGATTTTCTTTTTAATGTATTGAAAGTGGATGTAGAAACAGTGGATAAAAGTCTTCAAGAGAAACAGAGTGGGGAAGTTGAAACTGCACCTGTGATGTCAGTACCTCAAGAACAACCTCAAGAACAAAGAGTGACAAGGGGAGCTATTAGGCGTAAGGAGATAGAGGAACGACTTCAAAGACAGGAACGGGATTCTACTACTGAAGCTGTGGGAGGAGCCAAGCCGAAGAGTGAGAGTCTTCAGCTAATTGCTCAGAAGCTTCAAGAGGCCAGTGATGGCAAATAAATTTTTGACATGGAATGTTAATGGTTTAAATTCAGCACAGAAAAGAAGAAAAATATTCCATTATTTGAAACAATTTAAAGATGATGTGATATATTTGCAAGAGACACATATAAAATTATCAGATTAGAAATATTTGATTAATTCGAAATTAGGTAAACGTTTTGTTTCTTCTGCTCCGAATAAGAAAAATGGTATAGTTATATATTTGAAGAAAAATATATCAGCTAAATTAATTGAAACGGACATTCAAGGAAGACATATTGCTATTGAATTGATTTTAGAAGGAAGAAAGATACTTGTGATTGGCATATATGCACCTAATCAACAATAAGAAAATTTTTATAAACTGTTACATGAAAAATTGACTCTTTGGGACTATAAAACATTTATTATATTAGGAATGGTGTAATGGACATTAGAAAAGATAAAAGAACTCTTTCTAAGAAAATTCCTATGCGTGCAAAACTGCCTAAATCTTTTTTTGATTTGATGGAAGATTTTGAGTTGAAAGATATATGGAGAAGGCAGAATTTTGATGATAGAGATTATATTTATTTTTTGGATAGGCATCAATCTTTTTCACGTATTGATTTTATATTAATTACCAATGATTTGCTTTCTAGGGTTAGGAAAACAAAGATATTTCCAAGGTGTTTAACTGATCATAGTCCGGTATGGATGGAGTTGCAATATGAAGATGGAAGAAGATCATGGAGAATAAATGAAAATTTGTTTAGATATGAGGATAATGTAAATCAATGTAAAAAACAAATGAAAGAACTTCGATAGAAATGGTGTGGGACGCTAGCAAGGCCTTTATGAGAGGAAATTTGATATATATTAATAGTAGACAGAGGAGAAAATTAAAAAAACAGCGTAGGGATTTAGAAGAGGAAATTCAGAGGAAACAACAATTATTGGTATATAATCCACATGATTTAAAAATTACTGAGGCGATAAAGATATTACAGAGTCAATTTAATATGTTAATGGCAGATCAGGTAGCAACCAATATACAATATGCTAAACATAATACTTTTTGTAATGCCAATAAATCAGGGAGGTGGTTGGCTTATATGTTAAGGAAAAGACAGAAAGCATGTACTATTGAAAGAATTGAATACAAGGGTAAAGTGCGATTTCAACAGGATAAAAAAGCTTTCTTGGAATATTATACAAATTTATATGCCAGAGATACAATATTGAATATGGATATTGATAAATATTTGAAAGAATATAAGGTTAAAGGTTTAACTAATGAACAAAGGGAAGAGTTGAATTGGCCTATAACTTCTGAGGAAATTATTTTGGTAATAAAGCAATTAAAAATAGGGAAATCCCCGGGCACAGATGGACTTACAGCAATATATTATAAAAAGTTACAGGATGAGATAGTTGGTCCACTTATGGAGTTATTTAATCAGATACTGATGGGAGGAGGAGTGCCACCATCATGGAGGACTACTTTTATTTCATTGATACCAAAAGAGGATCAGGATTGTACTAAGCCTGGGAATTATAGACCGATTTCACTCTTGAATAATGATTATAAGATTTTTGTGAAAATAATGGCAAATAGGTTAATGGAAATTGTACAACAAAGGATTCATACTGACCAGTCTGGTTTTATAAAAGGGAGACAAATGACGAATAACGTTAGGCAGATAGTGAATTTATTGGAATATTTGGAAAAGAAAAATCAGATTCCGGCAGCGTTTATATTCTTGGATGCAGAGAAAGCTTTTGATCGTTTGCATTGGGAAGTTTTATTTAAATTAACAGACAAAATGCAATTTGGAAATGGTTTTATACGAATACTTAGGGCAATTTATGGAGAGCAAACAGCTCAGATAATAATTAATGGTAGTTTGACAGATATTTTTAAAATTGCGAAAGGAACAAGGCAGGGGTGTCCTTTATCACCTTTATTGTTTATTTTGTCTTTGGACCCTTTATTGGATAAGATAAGAGAGTTAAGGGAGATAGAGGGTATTAGAATTAGAAGACATGAATACAAAGTTAGAGCATTTGCAGATGATTTGGTTGTTATGTTGACTCAGCCTATAAATTTGAGTGTATATTTGTTGGAAGTAATTAATCAATATGGAAGGGTCTCAGGGTTTAAAGTGAATCAAAATAAAACAAAAGTGTTAACCAAAAATATGATTAAGAACCAGAAAGAAAAACTAGAGGAAATAACAGGATTTGAAATTTTAAAAAAAGTTAAATATTTAGGAGTCTTTCTTACTTCATCAAATGTAAAATTGTATAAGAATAATTATGATGTGTTATGGAAAAAAATTCAGAAGGAAATGAATGTTTGGAAAAAATTACAATTATCTTTGTTGGGGAGAATAGCAGCTATAAAAATGAATGTTTTGCCTAAATTCTTGTTCTTGTTTCAGATGATACCAATAATTAAGAAAGACAAAAATTTGGAAGAATGGCAGATTGGAATTAATAAATTTATATGGGAAGGGAAAAAAGCGAGAGTCAAAATGAAAATAATGCAAGATACATGGGAAAGAGGAGGATTAAAAATGCCTAATTTAAAACTGTATTATGAAGCAGTTGTTCTTTTGGTAATAAGTGATTGGTTTAATTTGACAGAGGAAAGGATTTTGAATATAGAAGGTTATGATTTATTATATGGTTGGCATGCATATTTACTGTATAATAAGAAAGTAGATAAAGCTTTTAAGAATCATGTGTTGAGAATTTCTCTTCTGCGTGTCTGGAAAAAATATTATTATAAGTTAAATTATAAAATTCCCATATGGGCAAGTCCTCGGCACGCAATAGAGAATATAAATATAGAACAGGAACAAGAAATGATTACTTATAAAGATCTTTTATACAATGAGAGGGGAAATCTACAATTAAAATCTCTGGATACATTAAAAGAAGAAGGGAGGAATTATACTTGGTTTCAATATGGACAGTTAAAGGCTAGATGGAAAGAAGATCAGAAAATTGGTATTATTCAAAATGAAGAAAATTTGGTTAAACAAATTAGAAATCAAACCCAGGGGCATATAAAGAGATTGTATACTGTGTTGATAGAAATAGATTCTGAAAGAGATTTAATAAAGGATTGTATGATAAAATGGGCACAGAATATTCAAGAACCAATAATGTTGGAAACATGGGAAAAATTTGGTTAGAAATGTTAAATTTACAAGCGCAGAATTTAAGGAAAATTTTTGTAAGATGTTTTTTAGATGGCATTTAGTTCCTAAGAACTTATCATGTATGTATCCAGATATGCAAGTGAAATGTTGGAGATGTAATGGTGATGATGCTACATATTTTCATGTATGGTGGACTTGTAAGAAAATTAAGTCTTTTTGGATAAGAATCTGGTCGATTATGCAGAATGTTCTGAAGAAGAAGATAAAGTTCCTACCGCAATTTATTCTTTTGGGAATAACAACAGACTGTACAGTGATTGAGACTAAGTTGATTTTGAACTTAATAACAGCAGCAAGACTGTTGATTGGACAATATTGGAAGAAAAAAGAATTACCCACAATAGAAGAATGGATATTGAAAGTTTCCAATTTGGCTGAGATGGCTAAAATCTCAGCCTTCTTGAAAGACAGTACTCAAGAAAAATATTTAAATGAATGGAAGAACTGGATTGATTATATTCAAAATAGATATCAGATTAAGAAATTTCGGATTGCCTTTGAATGAAGGATGTTGTTTTTGATTTTAATGGAAGAAGTCAGGTTATGTGGGAGAGAAGGATTATAATTGTGTTAGATTTTAAAAATTTAATGTATGACTGTTCGTTTAATGAACTATACCTTGTGTTTGCTCTGGGAAGTCGGGGGGGGGAGGGGGTTTTGGAGGGAGGGGGAAGGAGGGGGAGGGGGAAAAATTTAATTGTTGTTCTAAAACTTTTTCAATTAAAAAAAAAAGAGAATTGTTTTTAAATACACATATAGAGGTTTGAGATCAGGGGTGAAATCTAATTTCTTTTGCTACCGGTCCTGTGGGTGTGGCCTGGTGGTTGTGGCTTGGTGGTCATGTGACAGGGTGGGTATGGCCAACTTGTAAAATGTGGTGAAACTTGCTTAGCAAACAAAATTTGGGGCACAATTGTGGTCATAAGCTTTCTTTCTTTCTTTCTTTCTTTCTTTCTTTCTTTCTTTCTTTCTTTCTTTCTTTCTTTCTTTCTCTTTCTCTCTCTCTCTCTCTCTTGTCTCTCTCTCTCCCTTCCTCTTTCTTTCTCTTTCTCTCTCTCCCTTCCTCTTTCCTTCTCTTTCTATCTGTCTCTCACTCTCTCACACACATGCAAACACACACACACACAACCTGGTCTAAACAGAGCCCTTCCCGAGGAGTTTTCCTGCTGGGACGCTCCTGGCAGCAGCAACAGTGGCAGCGATGGCAGCAGCAGAGCTTGCCTGGGCTCCCCCCCCCAATATCCCAGAACTGCGCTGCGCCGGGGAGTTTTCCCACGTGGATGCTCCCGGCAGCAGCAGCAGCAGCAGAGCTTGCCTGGGCTCCCCCACCATCCCAGGACTGCACTCTGCCAGGAAGTTTTCCCATGTGGATCCTCCCGGCAGCAGTAGCAGTGGCAGAGCTTGCCTGGGCTCCCCCCAATCCCAGAACTGCGCTGCACTGGGGAGTTTTCCCATGTGGATGCTCCCGGCAGCAGTAGCAGCGGCAGAGCTTGCCTGGGTTCCCCCACCATCCCAGAGCTGCGCTGCACCGTGGAGTTTTCCTGTGTGGCCACGGTGCCAATGGTGGCAGCAGTGGCAGAGTACACCCTGCCCTTCAGGGATCCGAAGGTGGGTGGCCTGGCCCAGAAGCGGTGCATTCTCCATCATGGGCTGGATGCAGGGTGCGGGGGGAAGGCAAGTGGGCAGTCAGCCAAAGGCTCCACAGAAGCCGAGTGCAAAAGCCGAGCGCCCCACGCCCAAAAGGCAAGCGAGCCTTGCAGGTCCCCCCCCCCCGAGGATGAGCACAGTGGGTCTCCCTCCCCCCCCACTGCCAGCATTGGCTTATCTTATAGATCCTCTCCCTGCAGCCCTGCCATGCTTTCTTCGGTTTCTGCCTTTCACGTTGCCTTCTGCTTGCCTGCCTTCACTCATGGCTGTGGGCCGCAGATTGGTTGGGGGGCATGGCCAGCTAGAGATTGCTACCAGTTCTCCGAACCAGCCCCAATCTCTGCTACCTACTTGGCCGATCTGGTCCGATCCGGTAGCATTTCACCCCTGTTTGAGATGAATAATGCTATTAGAAAAAGTGATTCACCAAAATAAAATATTTGAATCAATGAGAATATGATTAATATCTATCTAAAGCATTCTTATATTTTTCTATATTTCTGAACTAGAGAAAATAAAAATGTTTCAGATACCACAGAAAATTAATATACAGAGTTAGCTGTTCAGCATAATTTTTCTATTTATGTTAATTTGTCAATTCTTCATACCACATCTTTTTCAAGTAGGCTGTCAGGAACCAGCCAGAGAAGTCTGGATCCAAAGAAGTCACAAAGAATGGGTGGGCTTCAGGACCCTTTTATCTTCCAATATTTTGTTGATTCTAGTGTCTGGCAGCTGTTGATGGGAGTGGGGGAGAGGCTTCCCATGTGCTCAGGTCCAATTTCTTTGTGAGCTTCTGGTGACATTTTCTTTTGTTTCTTTAAATATTTATTTATTTATTTGTCAAGTATGTATTAGATAATATATATATATAAGTATAAGCATCAATTGAATACATGAAATGAATACAAAGAAGGGGAACATTAGGACAGGGATGCTGGGCACGCTGGTGCTCTTATTCATGCCCCTTACAGACCTCTTAGGAATGGGATGAGGTCAACAGTAGACAGCCTTGGGCTAAAATTTTGGGGGGTTTGGGATGAAACCACAGAGTCAGGTGGTGTATTCCAGGCATTGACCACTCTATGGTTGAAGTTGAAGTAGTCATTGACAGGTAGGACATTTTAGCAGATAATTTTATCAGCTACGCTTAGGACATACCAAAGGCGGCATAGTTCTAAGTTGTCTAAGCCCAAAATTTCAAGTCTGGTGGCAAAAGGTATTTTGTTGCGAGCAGAGGAGTGGAGGACTCTTCTTGTGAAATATCTCTAGACTCATTTGATTGTATTAATGTCCGATATGCAGTGCAGGTTCCAGAGAGATGAGCTGTATTCAAGAATCGATCTAGCAAATCTTTTGTATGCTCTGGTTAGTAGAGAATTATTACCGGAGAAGAAGCTACATAAGATTAGGTTTACAACTCTTAATACCTTTTTGGCAATGTTGTTACAGTGGGCTTTGGCACTTAGATCAGTAGATATGAGTACTCCAAGGTCCTTGACAGAGTGAGGGTCATCTACAAGGGCATGTCTATTAAGCTTTTATTTTGTGTTCTGATTCTTTTTGCCAATGTGTAAGACAGAGCATTTGTTGGTTGAGATTTGGAGTTGCCAATTGTTTGACCATTCTGACACAGAGTCAAGGTCTTTTTGAAGGGTAGCACCATTGTTGGTGCTGTTAAATAGTTTTACATCATCGGCAAAGAGAACACAGTTGCTTATAATATGATCGCAAAGGTCTTTTATGTATAGTATGAAGAGTGTTGGTCCTAGAACGCTGCCTTGGGGGACACCACTATTAACAGGTGTAGGATTTGATAGGGCACTGCCTACTTTGATCACTTGTTGTCTGTTTGACAGGAACGTGGCTATCCAATTACGTAGGGGTCTGGAGATGCCATAGGATTTTAGTTTTAGAAGTAGTTTGTCATGTACCACTGAATCAAAAACTTTATACAAGTCTATGTAAATTGAGTCTATTGCTTTGCCCTGATCAAGATTTGTAGTCCATATGTTTTTGCAGTGTAGATGTTGTAGATTACAGGATAATTTTTTTCTGAAACCAAATTGTTTATTAGAAAGTAGGTTGTTTATTTCTAGGTGGAGGATAATGGATTGGTTGATGATTGATTCCATGACTTTGCAGGTGACACAGCATAAAGAGTTTGGTCTGTAATTTTCAACTAGGCTGGAGCCTCTCTTTTTGAAGATAGGGATGACTGTGGCTAGTGACCATAGGTTGGGTAGGGAGCTGGTCCTGAAAGATTTTTCAAAGATTATGTTTAAGGGTTCTGCTATAGCAGTGGAAAGGTTTTTTAAAAAGTATGCACATAGTCCATCAGGTCCGATAGATAGAGATGGTTTTAGTCTACGTAGTGCATTTTCAACATTATCTTCTGTAATCTGGGTTCACAACCAAGATTGTGGACTGTTGAGCAGAGTACCCTATGCATGAAAACGACCGAGACTGGTTGTACACAATAACAGTCACTTGCAGACAAACTGTGGTTTGATATTCCTTTACTTTTAGGGAAAAGGCAAAGTCATAGTCCAAAAACAATTCCAGGTCATACACATATAAAGTCAGTCAGTCAGTCAGTCTTCTTACTAATGTAGACTTTCAAAACAAACAAGGTCTTCTTTCAGTTCAGTTCAATTCACAACAGTCAGTATCTTGAGGAATCAGTAACTAGCCATGATCAAGCAACGATCATAAAGCTCAAATATACAGTTGCAGCATGTCATCAGGTTACAATGCTGTAGCGTCCCGGTAATTCCCAAACAAACCATAGTTTACTAGCCCTTTTATACATTGGCTATAGAGCTCAACCAATCAGGATGCTTGCATGATGCAGCACAGCCTTAAAGCAATATCATGCCTTTCTACAAACATACATAGTTAGTTTATATATTGCCTGGCCAACTAGTAAGGCAAATAATAATTTCCTGACAATGGGTATTAGTGGCATGACTAGGGAATGTTGGGCAACAGCCATTGATGTTTACAAAGACTGAGCCGAAGAATGTGTTAAAGAGGTTTGCTTTAACTGCTTCATCATTGCATTTTTTACTGTTAGGTCCTTTTAGAGGTGGTATGGATCTCGAGTCTTTAAGTTTGTTGTTTACAAAATTATAGAAGGCATGGTTGGATTTTGTGCACAGAAGTTTTCTTCTTATTTGATGTGGAATTGGTGCATTCAATTTATATGGAGGCCTATATGGAGGCCTTTATATGAAGGCATATATTTTTGTAGCGGCTTTTAAAGTTAGCTACATAGCCAGTTTTGTTTTTTCACCAGAGGGATTTTTTTGGGATTGGAGCTTTCTTATTGATGTGGGTAATTTGTTTTTCCTGGTTTTGGTGGTGATTAGTGGTACATATAGTTTAATAAATCTAATGACTTTGAGCAAGAAAATGTTATAATGGTCTTCGGCAGTGTTACAGCCAGAGTACAGAATTTGCCAATCAAGAGATGAGAGATCAGTGTCTATGAGATCATAGTTGGCTTTTTTGAAGTTGTAGTTGGGTATCACATTATTATGGTGATTTTTGTAAGGGCATTTATTGAGACAAAAGTTAATCACGCTGTGGTCACTGTTGGAAAAGGTTCTTTTATTTGTAGTCTATAAATTGAGTTTAAGCTGTTGCAGAAGATGAGGTTGAGGCAGTTGTTGAGTTTAGTGTTGTTAGTTACTAGTTTATCTAGACCTAGATTAGTAAGAGCATTGTTACTAATTGTATGGATGGGTTCAGTTGTATATTCATTTATTGTCCAATTAATAAGAGGTAGGTTGAGGTCACCAAGAAAGATGAGAGGGAATGGGCAGGAGGCTGCCCACGTTAGTAGTGAAGTTAACTTGTTTGCATGTGTGATGTCATAGTCAGGGGCTCTGTAACATAGTAAGAAGCGAAATGTGGTGTATAAGAACAGTTCACAGATGATTGTTTCCAGAAAATGTGCAACTTGAATATTTTTTAGGTTTAGTGACTTTTTGTAGAAGATAGCTACTCCATCCCCTCTGCGGGTTTCATGATCAGACCGGTAAACGTGATAGTCTGTTACTGTGATAATGGAGTCAGGGAGGGCTGTGTTTAGCCATGTTTCACAGACAAATATAATGTCAAATGTAGCAGTATTTAATAAGAGGAGGAGTTTGGGCATTTTGTTTATGATGCTTCTTGTGTTTATTAGTTTGCATTTAAGGTCAGTAGTGGTTGGTATTGAGGAAGTAAGAGGCGTGCGTACTTAGGTTTGGATGATGGATGGTTGGATGTTTTGGATGATGGATGGTTACCTGATTTCTTCCAAATTACTTCCCCTAAGGGAGTTTTAGACAAGATTCCTTGTTATTTCACCCTGCTTATGTGCCTACTTCATATTTAAGAGTGGTAGCTTCAGCCTCGTCTCACAATATAACCAATAGCTGTTTCAATATAATTTTTTTACTTTAGTTTTGTAACGGTTCAGAATCTTAAAAATAAATGGTTTATTGATTTTTAAGTTTTTTTATGATTATTAATATTGTGAACAGCATTACAATACTAGATGAGAACAAAATAGTGGAGATCAACATTTCCCTCTCTTGGAAAAACTAGGAAGCCAATACTGTACATGTACTGGAGAAGGAAATGACAACCTGTTCCAGTATCTTTGCCATGAAAACCCCATGGACAGTATCAAAAGGAAAAAAGATATGACTCCAGAAGATGAGCCCCTCAGGTCAGAAGGTGTCCAATATTCTACTGGGGAAGAGCAGAGGGCTAGTACTAGTAGTGCCAGAAAGTGCGAAGTGATTGGGCCAAAGCAAATAGGATGCTCAGCTGTGGCTGCATCTTGTGGTGAAAGGAAAGTCCAATGCTGTAAAAATCTATTCTCCATAGGAACCTGGAATGTAAAATCAATGAATCAAGGCAAGCTGGACGTGGTCAAACAAGAGATGACCTGTTTGCTGTTTAGTTCCTCTTCACTTTCTGCCATTAGAGTAGTATCAACTGCATATCTGAGGTTGTTGATATTTTTCCTGGCAACCTTAAAACGACTCTATGCATGGATATCACTAGAAGGTCAACACAGAAATCAGATTAATTATGTGCTTGCAGCCAAAGATGGAGAAGCTCTATACAGTCAGTAAAAACAAGACCAGGAGCTGACTGTGGCTCAGATCATGAGCTTCTTGTTAGGCTTAAATTGAAGAAAGTAGGAAATAGCACTAGGCCACTCAGGTATGAACTAAATCATATCCCTGATGAATATCCAGTAGAGATGACAAATAGATTTAAGGAATCAGATCTGATAGACAGAGTGTCTGAAGAACTCTGAACGGAGGTTTGCAACATTGTACAAGAGGTAGCAACTAAAACCATCCCAAAGAAAAAGAAAGGCAAGAAAGCAAAATGGTTGTCTGATGAAGCTTTGCAAATAGCTGAAGAAAGAAGGAAAGTAAAAGGCAAGGGAGAAAGAGAAAGATACACCCAGTTGAATGCAGAATTCCAGAGAATAGCTAGAAGAGATAAGAATGCCTTCTTAAATGAACAATGCAAAGAAATGGAAGAAAACAATAGAATAGGAAGGACCAGAGATCTCTTCAAGAAAATTGGAGATATGAAGGGAATGTTTCTTTCAAAGATGGACATGATAAAGGGCCAAAATGGCAGGGACCTAACAGAGGCAGAAGAGTTTAAGAAGAGGTGGCAAAATTATACAGAAGAACTATACAAGAACGAGCTTAACATCCCTGATAACCACGATGGGGTGGCCATTGACCTCGAGCCACACATCCTGGAATGTGAAGTCAAATAGGCCTTAGGAAATCTGAGCAACAACAAAGCTAGTGGACAGTATTCTAGCTGAGCTATTCAAAATCTTAAAAAATGATGCAGTAAAAGTGCTACCAGCAAATTTGGAAAACTCAACAATGGACATAGGATTGGAAAAGATCAGTTTAAATTCCAATTCCAAAGAAGAGCAATGCCAAAGAATGCTCAAACTACCACACTATTGCACTCATTTCACATGCTAGCAAAATTATGCTCAAAATCCTACAAGCTAAGCTCCAACAGTATGTGGACCGAGAACTACCAGAAGTACAGGCAGGATTTTGAAGAGGCAGAGGAATTAGAGATCAAATTGCCAACATATGCTGGATCATGGAGAAAGCTAAGTAGTTCCAGAAAAACATCTACTTCTGTTTCTTCTTCTATGCTAAAGCCTTTGATTGTGTGGATCACAACAAATTGTGGCAAGTTCTCAAAGAGATGGGAATACCAGACCATCTTATTTGTCTCTTGAGAAACCTATATACAGGTCAAGAAGCAACAATGAGAACTGGACATGGAACCACTGATTGGTTCAAAATTGAGAAAGGAGTTGTGAAAGTTGGACCATAAGGAAGGCTGACCGTCAAAGAATTGAGGCCTTTGAACAATGGTGCTGGAGAAGTCTCCTGCAAGTCCCTTGGACTGCAAGGCGATTAAACCAGTCAGTTCTAGGGGAGATCGACTCTGACAGTTCTTTAGAATTCCAGATCCTGAAGATGAAACTAAAATACTTTGGCCACTTAATGAGAAGGAAGGAGTCACTGGAGAAGAGCCTAATGCTGGGAAAGATCAAGGGCAAAAGATGAAGGGGACGGCAGAGACTGAGGTGGCTGGATGGAGTAACTGAAGCAGTTGGCGTGAGCTTAAATGGTCTCCGGGGGATGGTAGAGGACAGGAAGGCCTGGAGGAAAGTTGTCCCTGGAGTCGCGAAGAGTTGGACACAACTTCACAACTAACAACAACACCAGTTTAATATATCAATACAATAAAAAAGCAAAAGAGAACAGAAATATGTAAATCTTCATAGTTACACATTAGCTTGCTGACCTTCTGCCAGCAATTTTTCTTTTACTCCTACTTGGTCTCCTTCCTGAGTCCCAGCAGCCTTCTGGATTAAGACAGGACCCAACACAAGGTCAGCTTCCATTTCTCCTTTAGAGATGTCAACTATAGCTAGCCAAATACAAAACAAATTTTGATTATGACAAGAGTTTGGAGAGAGTTCGATCCCAGGCTTTATCATAAACTCACACTTGCCTGTTAAAAAGGGCAAGAGATCCAAGTGTGTGTAATTCATCTTCAATAGTAAACTGAAGCACTATTTCTAATATAATTTATGAAAGTGTACAGTGTATTCTTTCATTATGAGGCAGGGTTCTGGGAAACTTCATCTTGCTAGTATAGAAGTTACTGTTCTTTATCTAGGGCATTATTTCTATTTCAACCTACCATAATTTCTGTTTGAAGTGATTTCTTTCCTTTGGCTGGGCATATGAAGAATGCTGGTATCACTTGATTTGTGCTTTCCAGGAGAACCACAATCTCCAGTCTCACAGCAGTTACAGATTTCCATGGAACCCTCTACAGGTAACCAACTGATAAATTTAAAAAAACATGTCAGAGTGTTTCAGAAACGTTTCGGTCTCTTTTCTTTATGGAAGCACATATAGTACTTACATCTCCCTTTCTCTGTTGAATGAGCAAGCTTTATTTAAGAAATCTGGCCCCTGGGCAGCTACAGTGACTTTCAGATGGCATGCAATGTAGATCTTGATAGGGAGTCGAAATAAGACACAATTAGAAGAGACAAAGTTAGCATCCCACTGCATAAGAAGATAGCCAAGGGCATAACTCTAACCTATACATTGACTACCGCACTGACTGCATAAAAAGTAAGACCCACAGTTAATCCCCCAACATCCAACCCTGTATCACTCAAAATATCCAACCCTCCATCATCCAAAACATCCAACCCTCCATCATACAAAAGTAGGTAGTACCCTTGTTCAAAAAGACCTTGACTTTGTATCGGAATGTCAAACAGATTGTTGTGGCTGGATGAACCAGGACTTACTGAATGTCTATGAATCTGAGAATTGCACAATCAATGTTCACCCAGTCCTTAAAACCCCATAGGGAATTTTCCATTTTTGGAAATTTGTATCGCCAATGGACAGTTTATACCCAGAACTATAATTTTATCCATGGAAGTGGAGAATATTATACTGTAGAACAGAATCTCCATCAGCTTTTAATGTGGCCATGCAGGTATCAATAAAGAGGCAGAGTGGTGCGTGGTTCTCTTTTCTGATATCTGCTTGAACATGGAGCTTATCACCCAGCAGGTATACAGTATAATTTTTTTCAGCTTGCCAGTCATCTGTAATTACACAAAATAACAAATTAGAACATTTCCCCCAAGCTGTTCCCCTAAAATATGGACTCTAACTTGCCTGTCATCAGATGCAAGGAAAAGTACTGCTTTCCTTTCTCAAACATTGCTGAAGTAAAAGGTACCCTGGTGGTCTGGATGGCATTACCGCTTGCATCATTTTCCTGAAACAAAAGTGTGTCACTTGATGACATGATGACATGATGCAAGTGAGCAAGTGGACAACAAACATAGACAACACTTCTTACCATGAGTAGTGGCAAGTAATGGGGAACTCCTCTGCACTCTTAACAGTTGTCAGGTTGCTTGTAGAGTCCGGCTTATAGTACAGGCTAACATTGTAGAGCATGAAGTCAAGTATCTGAAAGAAAGCAGTTTTGAATTTAGGGGTTGTATAATGGCGAGTTATAAACCAAGTTATAAACCAGGCATGTTTGGGGGTTTACTCTTCCCTCTCTTTTATTTGATGGAATAAGTCCATTTAATTTAAATTGGTGGTTTATAAAAAGTGGAATTTGAGACCAATTTAATTCTGGATTCAAAAACCATGCTACACTCAAATTAAACCTCCAAACCTAGTTCATAAGTCACACATGACAGAAGATAAAATGCCTCACATTATATTGTAACTTTGAACTATAGTTAAGCAAATAAACCACAGTAAGCTGAGTTTTTACAACTCATAAGCCATGTCTGATAATTCACTGTGATGAACATATCACATAATAATAATAATAATAATAATAATAATAATAATAATAATAATAATAATAATAATAATAATAATAATAATAATAATATTTTAATTTGTATACCGCCCTTCTCCCGAAGGACTCAGGGCGGTGAACAGGCAAATAAAATACAAACAAAAACATACACCTTAATTAAAACAACCCTTAAAAAACTGATTCAAAATTAGCCAAAAAATTTAAAATAACCTTATACCCCATAAAAATTACAGAATTTAAAACCCACAATTAAAAATTTAGAATTTAAAATCAAGCCAGTCCAGCCAAACGGAATAAATAAGTTTTAAGTTTGCGGCGAAAGGTCCCGAGGTCAGATAGTTGTCGAAGCCCGGGGGGAAGCTCGTTCCACAGGGTAGGAGCCCCCACAGAGAAGGCCCTCTCATTGGGGGCCGCCAGTCAACATTGTTTGGCTGACGGCACCCTGAGGAGTCCCTCTCTGTGGGAACGTACTGGACGCTGGGAGATAGAGGCCGGCAGTAGACAGTTCCGTAAGTAGCCCGGTCCTAAGCCATGGAGCGCTTTAAAGATGGTAACCAATATTTTGAAGCGCACCCGGAAAACAACAGGTAGCCAGTGCAGTCTGCGCAGGATAGGTGTTATGTGGGAGCTTCGAACCGCTCCCTCAATAACCCGCGCAGCCGCATTCTGGACTAGCTGAAGTCTCCGGGTGCTCTTCAAGGGGAGCCCCATGTAGAGAGCATTGCAGTAGTCCAGACGAGAGGTAACGAGAGCATGAGTGACCGTGCATAGGGCATCCCGGTCCAGGAAGGAACGCAACTGGCGGATCAGGCGAACCTGATAAAAAACTCTCCTGGAGACGGTCGTCAAATGATCTTCAAAGGACAACTGACCATCCAGGAGCATGCCCAAGTTGCGTACCTTCTCCATCGGGGCCAACGACTCGCCCCCGATAGACAGCCGCATCTGCAGCTGACTGTACCGAGGTGCCGGCATCCACAGCCACTCCATCTTGGAGGGATTAAGTTTGAGCCTGTTCCTCCCCATCCAGACCCGTACGGCTTCCAAACACCGGGACAGCACTTCGACAGCTTCGCTGGGGTGGCCCGGGGTGGAAAAGTACAGCTGAGTATCATCAGCGTACAGTTGGTATCTCACCCCAAAGCCACTGATTGCCTTATACACTGTAAGCCGCCCTGAGTCTTCGGAGAAGGGCGGGATATAAATGTAAACAAAAAAAAAAACTGATGATCTCACCCAGCAGCTTCATATAGATGTTGAACAGGAGGGGTGCCGATCCCTGCGGCACCCCACACATGAGGCACCTCGGAGTCGATCTCTGCCCCCCCTGTCAACACCGTCTGCGTCCGGTCAGAGAGGTAGGAGGAGAACCACGGATAAACGGTGCCTCCCACTCCCAGCCCCTCCAACCGGCGCAGCAGGATACCATGGTCGATGGTATCAAAAGCCGCTGAGAGGTCTAATAGGACCAGGGCAGAGGAATAATCCCTATCCCTGGCCCTCCAGAGATCATCCACCAGCGCGACCAAAGCTGTCTCCGTACTGTATCCGGGCCGGAAGCCAGACTGGAACGGGTCTAGATAGACAGCTTCATCCAGGTACTGGGATAGCTGACATGCCACCACACTCTCTACAACCTTCACCGTAAAGCGAAGATTGGAGACTGGCCGGTAATTCCCTAAAACAGCTGGGTCCAAGGAAGGCTTCTTGAGGAGGGGTCTCCCCACCGCCTCTTTCAAGGCAGCGGGAAAGACCCCCTCCCGCAAAGAAGCATTTGTAATCCCCCGGAGCCAGCCTCGTGTCACCTCCTGTGTAGCCAGAACCAACCAGGAGGGGCACGGATCCAGTAAACATGTGGTGGCATTCAGCCTACCCAGCAACCTGTCCATGTCCTCGGGAGTCACAGGGTCAAAATCATCCCAAACCACCTCAACAAGACGGGTCTCGGAACTCTCGTCTGGAACTACCCAATTTTGATCCAATCCGTCCCGAAGCTGAACGATTTTATCGTATAGATAACTGTTAAACTCCTTGGCACGCCCTTCTAGGGGGTCCTCCCACCCCTCCTGTTGAAGGAGAGAACGGGTCACCTGAAACAGGGCGGCCGGGCAGTTATCTGCCGACGCAATGAGGGAGGAAACATAGGAACGTTTCGCATCCCTCAGTGCCACTAGGTAGGTCCTGCTATAGGACCTAACTAGTGTCCGGTCAGCCTCAGAACGGCTGGATCTCCAGACACTCTCCAGGCGTCTTCTCCGGTGTTTCATCTCCCTCAGTTCCCCGGAGAACCAAGGAGCTGGTTGAGACCGACGCTGGGTCAGAGGCTGCAAAGGCACGACACGGTCCAAAGCTCCAGCCGCGGCCTGTTCCCAGGCCGCGACTAGCTCTTCAGTCGTGCCGTGGGCCAGGTTCTCGGGAAACAGCCCAAGCTCCGTCAGGAACCTCTCAGGGTCCATCAGGCGCCTGGGACGGAACCAACACATTGGTTCCGTCTCCCTGCGGTGGTGGGTAGCGGTCTGAAAGTCCAGACGAAGGAGAAAATGATGTGACCATGACAAAAGGTCGATAACTAAATCATTTAAAATCAGATCATTCAACCACTGGCCAGAGATAAAAACCAAGTCTAGGGTGCCTCCCCCAATGTGAGTAGGGCCATCAGTTAATTGAGTCAGGTCCATGGCCGTAATGGAAGCCATGAACTCCCGAGCGGTCGAGGATGCCTTGCCAGTTGATGGCAAGTTGAAATCCCCCATGACCAACAGTCTAGGGGTTTCAACTGCCAACCCAGCTAGCAACTCCAACAGCTCGGGCAGGGCTGTTGTCACGCAGCAAGGAGCCAGGTACGTGATCAACAAGCCCACCTGAGTCCTACGACCCCACTTCACATAGAGGGATTCACAACCAGTTATCTGAGGCACAGTGGTCTCCCTCGGTTCCAGACTTTCCTTAATAATAACCGCCACCCCACCACCCCTACCTTGGGCCCTCGGCTGATGGAATGCTCGGAAACCTGGTGGGCACATCTCCACTAGGGGAACCCCCCCTTCCGTGCCCAGCCAGGTCTCCGTAATGCCCATAACGTCCGTGGTCCCCTCCTGAATTAGATCTGAGATCAGGGGGGCTTTGTTAACCATGGACCTTGCATTGCATAACATCAGCCGGAGGCCCAAGTCCCGAGTACTCTGGCCACCCGGGGAACGGGAAGAAGCAGGAGGGCCGGAGCATGCGATCGCTCTTAAATAGCGAGGGCGTACTCCCAAAACCCGATGTGGCCCCCCCCTTCCATCATATCTGCCTCTCCCGCTTACCGTGTCAATAGCACAACCCTGATAAGCTGGAACGAAACCCTCCCCCACCTCCCTCGGACCTAACTTAATGCCGCGAACACACACTGGACTTGGCTCCCTCCCCGACGGGTTTCCCTCCCCACCCATTCTTCCCCCTCCCCCCCAACCCAAGCCCGTCAATTTCCACCCTCCCCGTAAAATTCCCATTAAAACTCCCTTTAAAAAATCGGTTAAAACAATTAATTAAAAATCCCCTAAGTCTCCTATTCTTGGCATGCCATCTCTCGGGGTTCCAAAACCCGTCCTCAAGATGGGCCCTCGATAACGTAGAGGGCCAAACCCACGAGAGAGGGGAATCTTGTAGGGCAAGAAGGTCAGCCGCTGAAAATGTCTGCATGATGAAAAAACATGGCAAGCAGACCCATCCTGGACGGTCCGGATATCTCCGGGTGGGAAAAGTTGATGGAAATCCATCTCAGTCTCAGTCTCAGTCTCGGGCGGTAGATGAAATAGTCACCGCCTTATTCAATCACTCAGCACCGCAACGGATCACCCCCGTCCCCATCGAGTCTCGAAAATTGCAGCCTAATTTGGCTGCCGATGGCAACAAACTGAGGCTCGATGATGTTCTATGGACAATCCAAAGGGTGGTCGGGGGGGGGGAGGAAAGGGTGAGTCCTCCAATTTCACTTTCACGGACTCCATGGGCTCCATCTCGGTTCCACCTGGGGGAAACTCCACTGCCAACGTCCGAGCGTCATCTTCATCAATGACCGATGTCAGGGCTGTCAACGCCGGCGCCACCCAACCAAGCCAGGGCACTGCCGGAAAAGAAATGCAAGTACAGCCACAGACCTTAGATTTTCTTCCCCCAACTGTTAGGTATTTTAAGTCTGCAGAGGGGAAAGAATGGTGTTCATAGTGAAGTGAATGCAGATGTTAAGGTTTCTAATTCAAATTAAGCTGACTCAGGAAACCATAAACACAGTTATAATAAAACTGCCAGCCACCATGTGTTAAAAAAATGGTCTTCAATTTGCCTGAATCTCAGATTATTTCAAGCATTTGAAAGTTAATAAAATCCACAAGTCTTCCAGGTCATTTTAGCAAGGAACATCTTAGTAAGGAACAAAAAGGTAAAGGCAAGCGTATAATGGAGTTTAATGTGTGGCTAAAGGAGTGGTGTAAAAGGGAAGGCTTTGGTTTTATTAGTCATGATGTCTGCAACTGGTCCAATGAAAAACTATAGAAAAGAGATGGATTGCATCCATTAAAGAAAGGGTCTGAGTTACTTAGCAATAAATTCATAGATTTTCTGGAGAAAAATTTAAACTGAACAGTGGGGACAGAGAATTAATTGATACAGAACATTTCTGTCCCCAGAAATCCAAAATTAATAGGGTTATCAGTGCATGTAACATAGATGTCTGTGTGGATAAGATTATCAGCCCTGCTATTAAGCAAAACCAAGCTTTTAATAGTGAGTGCCATACCATGTGCACTAATCAAACAGGTGACAAGAAAGTAGGGACAATCATGCACAACACAGGTTATGTAGACAGTAAACACAAGGTCAATCCAAATGGACTCAAATGTCTATACACCAATGCACAGAGTATGAGGAATAAACAGGGTGAATTAGAAATTCAAGTAAATGAGGGCAGATTTGATATTGTTGCCATTACGGAAACTTGGTGGGATGAAACTGACAAATGGAACATACAGCTAGAGGGATATAAATTATTTAAAAGAAATAGACCAAATAAAAGAGGAGGTGGAGTTGCACTATATATAAGAAATAACTACATCTCTACAGAAATAGAGCACAACAATGATGAAAATTATCTTGAATACATTTGGGTCAATATTAAAGGGAGGGAAATGATATTGCCATAGGTCTATACTATAGGCCACCCAACCAAACAGAGGAAGTAGATGAACTTTTTGCTAGTCAGCTAACTAAGGTATGTAGGAAGCACATTACAGTAGTAATGGGGGCTTTTAACTACCCTGACATCAACTGGGAGACAAACTCTGCACCAAGTGGAAAATCCAACAGGTTCCTAACAAACATAGCAGACAATTTTGTTTCCAAAAAGTAGAGAGGGCAACAAGGGCATCATCCATATTGGACTTAATTCTCACTAACAGAGATGAAATGATAGAAGGTGTTGAAGCTATAGGAATCTTGGGGGCAAGTGATCAGGAGAAAACAACTCAAGAAGCTTGGGAAATTTTGAAAAGTGAGATTATAAAAGCCCTGTCTAGCACAATACCAATGAGGAAGAAAAATAATAGATCTCAAAAGAAACCAGCATGGATGCATAAAGAACTATCTGACAAATTGAAAGACAAAAAGGACACATATAAAAAGTGGAAAGAGGGGCAAATAACTAAGGCAGACTATCAGCAAATAGCCTGAGCCTGTAAAGATGAAGTGAGGAAAGCTAAGGCTCACAAAGAACAAAGGCTAGAGACAAAAATAAAAAATAACAAAAAAAGCTTCTTCCAACATGTTAAAAACAAGAAAAAAATCAAGGAAACAATTGGCCCGATGCTGGGAGAAAGTGGCAAGAAGGTGACAAGCAACAGGGAGAAAGCAGATCTACTTAACTCATGTTTTGCATCTGTCTTTACACAAAAGGAAAAAAACAATCCAACCTATCAAAAACAGCACCACAAAAAACAGATTAGGAACACAAGTTAAAATAGGGAAGAAAATGGTAAGTGAACACCTATCTACCCTAGATAAGTTCAAATCACCAGGACCGGATGGATTACACCCCAAGGTTCTGAAGGAACTGGCAGATGAGATCTCAGAACTACTGAACTATATCTTTCAAAGATCCTGGAGCACAGGAGAACTGCCAGAGGACTGGAAAAGAGCTGATGTAGTTCCCATCTTCAAAAAAGGAAAAAAAAACAGATCCAGGAAACTACAGACCTATCAGCCTAACCTCAATACTAGGGAAGATTCTGGAAAAGATAATCAAGCAACGAATCACCGAACACCTAGAAGCAAACAAAGTAATGACCAAAAGCCAACATGGGTTTGTCAAAAACAGATCATGCCAGACTAATCTTATTGCATTCTTTGACAGTGACAAAATTAGTGGACCAGAGGAATGCTGTCGATATAATTTACTTGGACTTCAGTAAAGCATTTGATAAAGTAGACCATAACCTATTACTAGATAAAATAGAAAAATGTGGGTTAGACAGATGGATTCATAACTGGCTGACCAACTGCACTCAACGTGTAGTCCTCAATGGATTTACATCCACATGGAGGGAAGTATGCAGTGGAGTACCCCAAGGCTCTGTTTTAGGCCCAGTACTCTTCAATATCTTTATCAATGATTTGAACGAGGGGATAGATGGGGAACTCATCAAATTTGCAGATGACACCAAGCTGGCAGGAATAGCCAACATTCCAGAAGACATGATAGCAGTGTTCCAATATCTCAGGGGTTGCCACAAAGAAGAGGGAGTCAAACTATTCTCCAAAGCACCTGAGGGTAGAACAAGAAGCACTGGGTGGAAACTAATCAAGGAGAGAAGCAACCTAGAACTAACGAGAAATTTCCTTAGAACAATCAATAAGTGGAACAACTTGCCTGCAGAAGTTGTAAATGCTCCAACACTGGAAATTTTTAAGAAAATGTTGGATAGCCATTGGTCTGAAATGGTGTAGGGTTTCCTGCCTGGGCAGGGGGTTAGACTAGAAGGCCTCCAAGATCCGTTCCAACTCTGTTGTTATTATATGTTATTATAACAATTGTGGTATTGATAAGATGGCTTGATAAGATGGATCCCTTCCAATTCTGATATTACTATGATGATTACGATTATGATTATTATTAGGTAGTCTACCATTTATAGCTAAATTCCATAGCTGTTTTGATTTTAAAACAGGGAAGCATCCTATGGATTTTAACATTATATATGTGTGTGTGTGTGTGTGTGTGTGTGTGTGTGTGTGTGTGTGTGTAGGTCTTTGGTTATTCGGGTTTTCTCCCATGTAAAATTGGAAGTGTCTTGGCGACGTTTTGACGAAGTCTCATTCGTCATCTTCAGGTTTCAGCTTCATGCTTCTGGGAGCAATGTGTGATTGCAGCTGTTTCTTCCTTTTTAACTGCTAGTGGGGATTTGAACTGATTGGGTGGAGCTTGGCTGTGCTCTGATTGGATGGGTTGTTTTTTTTGTGTGCTCTGATTGGCTGGGGGTGTGTCCTGTTTGGGTGGGGGCTTGGTTGTGCTCAGATTAGTCTGAGTTGCAGGGGGATTTGAACTGGTGAGCTGCATTCCTGTTGTTTGCCTTTGTGTTTGTGGTCGTGCTACATCTTCATAGTGGGTGTCTGTCTGCTGCATGTATGGATTGGAGGGGTTTGAAATGGCTAATGTTGCAGCTGCAGTCTGGCTTCTGGTCCTTGGTCGTGCTTCATGATTAGTATGGATTTGGGTCTATTATTATTATTTTATTTATTTATTTATCAAACTTCTATACCGCCCTTCTCCCGAAGGACTCAGGGCGGTGTACAGCCTTCATTTAAAACAATTAATATACATATTAAAATAACCATTAAAAAGCTTATTCAATAAAAGACCAAATTAAAACCGTCGGTTGACCATAAAAATACCCAATAAAATTACCATTAAAAGTTTAAAATTTAAATTTAGAATTTAAAAAGTCAGGCCAGTCCTGCTTGTATAAATAAATAAGTTTTCAGTTCCCGGCGGAAGGTCCGAAGGTCAGGCAATTGGCGTAAACTGGGGGGAAGTTCGTTCCAGAGAGTAGGTGCTCCCACAGAGAAGGACCTTCCCCTGGGGGCCGCCAGCCGACACTGCTTGGCGGACGGCACCCTGAGAAGACCCTCTCTGTGAGAGCGTACGGGTCGGTGGGAGGCATGTGGAAACAGCAGGCGGTCCCGTAAGTACCCGGGCCCTAAGCCATGGAGCGCTTTGAAGGTGGTAACCAAAACCTTGAAGCGCACCCGGAAGACCACAGGTAGCCAGTGCAGACTGCGCAGGAGTGGTGTTACCCGGGAGCAACGCGGTGCTCCCTCAATCACCCGCGCAGCTGCATTCTGGACTAACTGCAGTCTCCGGGTACACTTCAGGGGTAGCCCCATGTAGAGAGCATTGCAATAATCCAGTCGAGAAGTGACGAGAGCATGAGTGACCGTGCATAAGGCATCCCGGTCAAGAAAGGGGCGCAACTGGCGGACCAGGCGGACCTGGTAAAAAGCTCTCCTGGAGACGGCCGTCAAGTGATCTTCAAACGACAGCCGTTCATCCAGGAGAACGCCCAAGTTGCACACCCTTTCCGTTGGGACCAGTGACTGCTTCAACAGTCAGCCGCAGTTGCAGCTGACTGTACCGGGATGCCGGCATCCACAGCCACTCCGTCTTGGATGGATTGAGTCTGAGTCTGTTTCTCCCCATCCAGACCCGTACGGCCTCCAAACAACGGGACAGCACTTCGACAGCTTCGCTGGGGTGGCCTGGGGTGGAAAAGTACAGCTGAGTATCATCAGCGTACAGATGATAACTCACCCCAAAGCCACTGATGACCTCGTAGCGGCTTCATGTAGATGTTGAACAGGAGAGGCGAGAGAATCGACCCCTGCGGCACCCCACAAGTGAGGCGCCTTGCGGCCGATCTCTGCCCCCCTGCCAACACCGTCTGCGACTGGTCGGAGAGGTAGGAGGAGAACCACCGATAAACGGTGCCTCCCACTCCCAACCCCTCCAACCGGCGCAGCAGGATACCATGGTCGATGGTATCAAAAGCCGATGAGAGATCCAACAGGACCAGGGCAGAGGAGCAACCCCTATCCCTGGCCCTCCAGAGGTCATCCACCAACGCGACCAAAGCTGTCTCCGTGCTATGCCCGGGCCGGAAGCCGGACTGGAACGGGTCTAGATAGACAGCTTCCTCCAGGTACTGAGGGAACTGCCGTGCCACCACACTCTCTACAACCTTCGCCACAAAGCGAAGGTTGGAGACTGGACGATAATTACCCAAAATAGCTGGGTCCAGGGAAGGCTTCTTGAGGAGGGGTCTTACCACCGCCTCTTTCAAGGCAGCGGGAAAGACCCCTTCCATCAAAGAAGCATTTATAATACCCCGGAGCCAGCCTCGTGTCACATCCTGAGTGGCCAGCACCAGCCAGGAGGGGCACGGGTCCAGTAAACATGTAGTGGCATGCAGCCTCCCCAGCAACCTGTCCATGTCCTCGGGAGCCACAGAATCAAACTCATCCCAAACCACATCAACAAGACGAGCCTCAGTCATCTCATCTGGATCATCGCAATCTTGGTCCAAGCTATCCCGAAGCTGAGCGATTTTATCGTATAGATAACCACTAAACTCCTCGGCACGTCCCTGTAAGGGGTCATCCCGTCCCCCCTGGTGAAGAAGGGAACGGGTCACCCAAAACAGGGCGGCCAGGCGGTTATCTGCCGACGCAATGAGGGAGGAGGCGTAAGAACGCCTCGCCACCCTCAGTGCCACTAGGTAGGTCTTTGAAAAAGACCTAACTAGTGTCCGATCAGCTTCGGAGCAGCTGGACCTCCAGGTGCTCTCTAGGCGTCTTCTCCGGCGTTTCATCTCTCTCAGCTCCTCAGAGAACCAAGGAGCTAATCGAGATCTGCGCCGGGTCAGAGGCCGCAAAGGCACGACACGGTCCAAAGCCCCAGCCACGGCCTGTTCCCAGGCCGCGACTAGTTCTTCAGTCGTGCCGTGGGTAAGATCCTCAGGGAACGACCCAAGCTCTGTCTGGAACCTCTCAGGGTCCATCAGGCGCCTGGGACGGAACCAACGCATTGGCTCCGTCTCCCTGCAGTGGTGAGTAGCGGTCTGAAAGTCTAGGCGGAGGAGAAAATGATCTGACCATGACACCGGTATTGTCACTAAATCTCTTACTACCAGATCATTAAACCACTGTCCAGAGATATAAATCAGATCCAGCGCGGATCCCCCCATGTGAGTAGGGCCATCAGTTACTTGAATCAGGTCCAAGGCCGTCATGGAAGCCTGGAACTCCTGAACCACTGTTGATGACAAGCCAGCCAATGGCAGATTGAAATCACCCATGACCAAAAGTCTGGGGATCTCAACAGCCTCCCCGGCAAGCACCTCCAGTAGCTCAGGCAGGGCTGTAGTCACGTAGCAAGGAGCTAGGTACGCGATCAACAAACCCATCTGATTCTTATGGCCCCACTTCACAAGAAGGGATTCACAGCCGGCTATCTGAAGAACAGTGGTCTCTCTCGGCTCTAGACCCTCTCTCATTACAACCGCCACCCCTCCACCCCTACCCTGGGCCCTCGGTTGATGGAATGCTCGGAAACCTGGCGGGCACAGTTCAACTAGGGGCACCCCCCCTTCTGCACCCAACCAGGTCTCCGTAATGCCCATAAAGTCCGTGGATTCCCCCTGGATAAGATCGCAAATCAGGGGGGCCTTGTTAACCACGGACCGGGCATTGCACAACATTAACCGGAGGCCCAGGCTCTGAGGATCCTGACCTTCCGGGGAACGGGGAAAGACTAGGGGGCCAGAGCACGCGATCGCTTTTAAACAGCGAACACATGCTCCCAACGAACGATACGGCCCCTTGCTTCCGCCATATCTGCCTCTCCCACTTACCGTACAGATGGAGCCAACTTCCAATTCTGGAACAAACCCCTCACCCCCTCCCTCGGACCAGATTAAAAAACGCCGTGAACTGGGACTGGGACTGAACCAACCCTCCCCGACGGGATCCCCCCCCTCCCGTCACTTCCCTCCCCCCCTTTAAAAAACCCTTATTAAAAAACCTATGTACAAAACCCCATAAATTCTTCTTCCTCGCATGCCACCTCTCCGGGTCCCAAGACCCCTCGTTAAGGCCGGCCCTCCGGGTCTGCTTTCTGGGTGGATGTGTGGTGGTGACATCCTGTGTGGACCTTGTGAGTGTGGGTCTGGTGTCATTCCTCGTGTTAGGGACTCGTTTGTCAATAAGGGCGGGTTTCCAAATGGCTGGTAGGCGGGAGGTATTATCTCGTTTGTTCATGCTGTGTGGGCGTTTTTCTATCTCGATGGCTTCTCTGATTATTCTGTTGTTAAAAGTGTTCAGTTTTGGCGATAGTTCTGGTCTTTTTAAAGTCAATATCGTGTCTTGTGGCTTTAAGGTGCTGGACCAGGGAAGAAGTTGGTTCCTCTTTTTTGACTGAGTTCTTGTGTTCTTCAATGCGTGCACTTATTCTTCTGTTGGTTTGTCCAATGTATGTGGTGGGGCAGGTGGTGCATGGGATTTCATATACTCCTTGATTTTCTAACTCAATTTTGTCTTTGGGGTTTCTTAGGATGGTGGATATTTTTCTGTTTGTGCAGAATGCTGTTTTGATGTTGTGTTTGTGGAGGATCTTGCTGATTCTGTCTGTGGTGCCTTTTATATATGGGAGGAGGGCTGTGCCGTTTTCTTGTTCTCTGTCTTGGATTTTAGTGGGGGGTTCTTTTTGGATTAGTTTGGTAATCCTATTTCTCTGGAATCCATTGGATGTTAGTACGTTAGTGAAAGTGTGTAGTTCGGTTTTTAGGTGTTGTTTGTCAGCTAAGCGTTTTGTTCTAGAGATGAGTGTCTTGGCTACGGAGTTGATCTGTGCTGGGTGGTGGTGTGAGAGTGCGTGCAGATAGCGGTTTGTGTGTGTTTTCTTCTGGTAGATGGTGTGTCCTAGGGAGCCATTGGGTTTCCTGTAGACTAATCTGAGCACAACCAAGCCCCCACCCAAACAGGACACACACCCAGCCAATCAGAGCACAAAAAAACACAAAACCATCCAATCAGAGCACAGCCAAGCTCCACCCAATCAGTTCAAACCCCCACTAGCAGTTAAAAAGGAAGAAACAGCTGCAATCACACATTGCTCCCAGAAGCACGAAGCTGAAGCTTGAAGATGATGAATGAGACTTTGTCGAAATGTTGCCAAGACACTTCCAATTTTACGCGGGAGAAAACCCGAATAACCAAAGACCTACATACGCGAAAACCTCAGAATATATATATATATATATATATATATATATATATATATATATATATATATATATATATATATATATATATATTTGTTTTGTATATATATATATATGTATGTATGTATGTATGTATGTATGTATGTATGTATATATGTTAAAATATATAGCTACATATATAGACCCATGGCTAACATACAGCTTGGGACTAAGAAGGATGTTGTATCTTTCACCAACCCAAAAAGTGGTTTATTTCTGGTTTAATAGGTCCAGTCATTGTCGGTTATAAATTATGTTTTAGCTTTCTGTAAAAATGCAGTGCATTCTAATTCATTAAAATTTACTTCAACAGATAGCTTTGTTGTGGTCTGCCAGCAGTCTGCAAAGCTGGCAACAGAGTCAGACAGCGATGAGGCTGAGGTAGAACATGGGCCAGTTCTGGAGGCTGGGGAAGACCCAAATGAGGGCTCTGTTTGAGGCAGAGGTGGAGCCAGGGCCATCAGGGAGTGATGTGTGGACTCCGGAGCCTCCAGAGACTGACGGTAGTGAGGCAGAGGAACAGGAGGAGCCTGTTCCTAATGCATGCATGAGAAGAGCTACCAGAAGGCAAGAGCAGCTAAAGCAAAGAGGACGACTCAAGAGTAGGGCCAAGAGATGATTGGCCCCTCCATGAGGCTTAAAAGATCAGCAATAACATTTGGGCTCTTTGCCGGAAAACAATGTTGATAGCTTTGCTGCATTTCTTTCTTATCGGTGTCTTCGCGACTTTGTGGACAAAAACCTGGCTCGGGGTTTTATTCAGCCCTTGTCATTGCCATTGTCCGCCCCAATCCTGTTCGTGAAAAAGAAGACCAGAGACTTGCAGCTTTGTTGCGACTATTGCAAGTTAAACACCATCACGGTGCGCAACTGGTATCCTCTGCCCCTTATTCCCGAACTCTTGGAACAGCTTTAGGAGGTTACCATGTTCACTAAATTGGACGTCCGAGGGGCTTATAATCCTGTTCAGACACATCCCGGGGATGAATGGAAGATGGTGTTCAGCACCTGTCATGGACATTTTGAGTATGCGGTCATGCTGTTTGGACTGTCCAATGCTCCTGCTGTCTTCCACCATTTTATGAATGACATTTTTAGGGACTTCTTGGACAAGTTTGTTGTCATTTATCTAGAGGACATTCTGATCTACTCTCCCCCCAACGAGAGCCACCAAAAGCACTCTGCCTGGTCCTGCAATGTTTTTGGGATCATCATCTGTATGCGAAACTGGAGAAATGCCAGTTTTTCCAGTCCACCATCAAGTTCCTGGGGCGTTACATCTCTCCCGAGGGCATTGCCATGGAGCTGAGCAAGGTTGGCAACCCCCTTGATGAGTGAAGGATGTCCAGTGCCTTCTCGCCAACTACTATCAGACCTTTATCCCTGTCTTTGTTGCCTTTACTGTGCCCCTCACTTGGCTTCTGCAGGAAAAGGACCCGTTATGGTGGGATACCCCCAAACAGCAGGCGTCCCAGGCCTTGAAACAGGCCTTCATGAAGGAGCCTATCTTGAAGCATCCACTGTCCTTTTGTGGTGCAAGCAGATGCATCGGATGTTGCTGTTGGTTGGTGTTGCTCCAGGTTCACGTGTCCAGCGGTACCGTCTTCCCTTGCACATATTATTCCCGGAAACTCAACCCTTCTGAGTGCAATTACACCATCTGGGAGAAGGAGTTACTGGCCATTAAGATGGTGTTTGAGGCCTGGAGACATCTTCTGGAGGGAGCCCGGCATCAAATTGAAGTCCGGATGGACCATAAAAATCTGGAATTCCTACAGACCGCCCAGAAACTGAACCAATGGCAGATTTGGTGGTCTCTCTTCTTTGCCCGGTTTCATTTCCATGTGACGTACATCCCCAGTGGTCGCAACCAAAGGGCAGATGCGCTCTTGAGAAAACCAGAGTATTCCCACATCAAAGACCCACTTCTGCTCTGGACAGTGTTGCTTGTAGAGTCTTTCTCCGCAGTTCAGCAACCGGTGGATTTACCGGCTCAGATAGGGGAAGCGTAGCGGCACAATGCTTACGTGGAGCAACGGAAGGAAGAGGTAGGGCCCGCCTCTCCATGGACATTTCACGATGAATTCTTGAGGTATTGAGACAGGCTCTACGTGCCAGTAGGGCCACTCTGGGGACTTATCTTGTTGCAGTGCCATGATAATTCTGTGGCAGGGCCCTTCGGCCTCTTTAAGACACTGAATCTAGTTTCTCACACTTTTTGGTAGCCCCGATTGCTACACCATGTCCAGGCTTATGTCACATCATCCAGAAACTGACGGCGGAATTGAGAAAGTTATTGGCATTCTGGAGCAATACCTGTGCTGCTTTGTGAACCAGCAACAAGACAATTGGTTTTGGGGGTTTTTTGCATTTATATCCCGCCCTTCTCCGAAGACTCAGGGCGGCTTACACTATGTTAGCAATAGTCTTCATCCTATTTGTATATTTATATACAAAGTCAACTTATTGCCCCCAACAGTCTGGGTCCTCATTTACCTACCTTATAAAGGATGGAAGGCTGAGTCAACCTTGGGCCTGGTGGGACTAGAACCTGCAGTAATTGCAGGCAGCTGTGTTAATAACAGACTGTCTTACCAGTCTGAACCACAGAGGCCCTGTATTTGGCAGTAGCAGAGTTCGTGTTCAACAACTCACAGCACATCTCCATGCAAATGACCCCTTTCCTGGCTAATGTAGGATATCATCCTCGGTTCTTTCCCCTCACACAACTTGACTCCCTGGTACTAGCAGCTAATGACTTTCTGTCCGAGTTGCAGGCAGTCCATCAGTTGGTGCGACGGTATCTAGAGGAAGCCAAGGAGGACTATAAAAGAGTCGCAGACTGATCTCAGTGGGTGACGCCACCATTGGTTGTGGGGGATTGGGTCTGGTTGTCCACCAGGCATCTACCATCTGACTGGCTGGTCAGGAAGCTAGACCACTGGCACCTTGGTCTGTTCCCTGTTGAGATGGTTATTAACCCGATCACCTACTGCCTGACCTTGCCACACTTGATGCGTGTCCACCCAATGTTCCATAGATCCCTCCTTGTCCCAGAATGACCAGCCCGTCCGCTCTGCCAACCTGACCATCCCCAACCAGCACCACGTGACGGAGATGAACCACCCGAGTATGAGGTCTCTAGTATTCAGGACTCCAAGGACTTCCAGTATCTCACTGAGCCGGAGGACTTCATCTGGGAGGATGTGACCTCTGTGCATGCACCTGCCTTGGTGAAAGCCTTCAATGACCAATTCCCATCCCAGCCTCATCTGGATCGTCAGACCCGGGGAAGGGCCCTACAGTGAGGGATAGTGTTGTGGTCTACCAGCAACCTGCAGAGCTGGCAACGCAATTAGACAGCAAATGAGGCTGAGGAAGAACATGGGCCAGTTCTGGAGGCTGGGGAAGACCCAAATGAGGGCTCTGCATCTGATGCAGAGGTGGGACCAGGGCTATCAGGAAGCGATGTGCGGACTCTGGAGCCTCCAGAGGCTGACAGTAGTGAGGCAGAAGAACAGGAGAAAACAGGAACAGGAACAGGCATGAAAAGAGCTGCCAGAAGGCAAGAGCAGCTAAAGCAAAGAGGACGACCTGAGAGTAGGGCCAAGAGATGATTGGCCCTTCCCCTAAGGCTTAAAAGATCAGCAACGGCATTTGGGCTCTTTGCTGGAAAACAACATTGATAGCTTTGTCTTGCTGCATTTGTTTCTTATCGGCGTCTTCTGAGCTTTTGCCAAGAAAGGCCTTTGGCACTTTGCCTAATTAGACCAAGGTTGATGATAAGACTGAGGAATTGTGTTGGGAAGAATTTGCTTTGATTTAGTTTGGACTACGCTGAGAATGAGTTAATTCTTAGCTGTTCTAATAAAGTTTGTTTACTACTACCTACTTGGGCCTGGGTCACAACAAGCTTAACACAAAAACATCAGCCCAACATTCTGTATCCATATTCTGCAATATTACCTGCAAGTTTTGGATACACTCATGGAGCTCCACTTTGAAGATAATCAAGGTAACAGACTCATTAACAATAGAGTAATGGCAGGCTTGTGGCCCAATGCTGAGATCCTTTGCTTGGATAAAGTGGCCGGTCTGAAAGAGATCTCGATGAACCTGTATCATCATTTTGTCTTCTCCACACTGCACCGTGATGGGTTGCCAAGAACTGGGAAAGAAATCCTCTCTAGGAGAGAAGATTTCAGATTCAGAATTTTAGACCAATGTAGTCACTGGCTCTTCTGTAGCAAAGTCTGAAAAATTAGCACAAGTCAGTGAAGAAATAAGAAAACTCAGAAACAAAAACTGTAGAGTTCTTAACAGCTTCATCCGGTATCTTTCACCCCCCCCAATCCTACTACAAAATAAGCTCAGAAACAATTCCTTTTTTATGCCCATCATAAGCCTCCTTAACTGAAAGCAATCATTGTCAACTCCTCAATGACTTTCAAGGGAATCAGCTTCACCTGGGCCTCTGCAGCCAAAAGAGAAACACCCTCTATTTCTAGTGCCTTTTGTTACCCATATTCAGTAAATGAAATCTCAGTGTATCTTCCTGTTTGGGAAAAGTCTTACATGGGCTGTATTTGCATAACGTACTGAGCCTAAACTATATTTCATGTTAGCCAATTCTTGTATTTCATTTATGCTTCATTTGTATGGGGTAGAGCCCAGAAAAAGAAAAGATAAATCACTCTAAACCAGTGTTTCCAAAATTTGGGAACTTTAAGATGTGCCCATGCCATCTGGGAAATATCAGGTGTAGTCCACACGTCTTAAAGTTGCCAAATTTGAGATACCCTGAGTTAAATTGTGTGTAAGTGTGTCATATTAGTGCAGTCACACTGATTCTCCCCCACATTATAATAACTCACTGTAGAAGACAAAAAAGACCAATACAGTCAAGAGATTAAGGTAAGATGTTCATAATTTTATGGTCATCGTCAGTGGGAAATGGAACCTGCAATGCAGCAGCAGAAGGAGAAATGCCCCCAGGACAGAATAGAGTTGAACACTTTTCAGGAAGACATAGCATCCAATGCAAAGGGGCCCAATGCCTCATCAAATAAAAAATTAGACTCCAACTATAACTGCAAGGAGTCCCATGCTCCATGGCCCTGTCCATTACCTCCTCCATGTCTTTCAACCACAATTGCAAATTTATCCAATGGCAGGTCCCACTTAAATCATCAAGCTTAGTGCTAACGGACTTCCAGAGTCACCGTGTTCCTGTAAGGGGCGAGGCTACCATTGGAGTACAATTCAGAGAGTTTGAGGGTTCCCTCAGCGTAGTGGTCATAGGGGGGCCTCTCACCAGCCTCATAGGTCTTGACTGGTTCAAGGCCCTGGGCATGAGGATGATGGGCATCCATCGAACCCAAATAGCCGATCTAGTGGTGGTATGCCAACAATATGCTGATGTATTCAATGTATTGAACTGGGGCAATACAAAGGGGCACCATTTCGCTCAACCTTGATCCAGCATTAACTCCAGTCCAATTAATCTGCACAGGGTTCTCTTTGCATTGAAGTCTAAAATTGATGCAGAACTAAACAAGATGGTTCAGCAGAGAGTGCTCCAACCTGTGGACTGTAGCCATTGGGAGACTTCCATAGTGACCCCAGTTAAACCTAATTGGGACGTTTGCATCTGCGCATAGTACAAGTGCACCATAAACAAGGCACTACAGCAGTATGCTTACCTTGTACCAGTGGTAAACCACATCTTCGCCTTGCTCCAGAGAGGCGAATCTTCACTAAGTTAGACCTCACCCAGGCCTACCAGCAGCTACTGGTAGACAATGCTACTGGAGAAGCACAAACAATAGTCACACACAGAGGTACCTTCTGAGTGCGCCGCTTGCAATTTGGGGTAAAGCATAGAACCAAGGTTGTTCAAAAGTATTATGGAATGAACACTGAAAAACATTCCTGGCACTGCCTATACTTTAATGATGTCCTGATCATGGGGGAATCAGTGGCAGTCCTGGTGGAACATCTCCGCACAGTACTGGCCTAACGCTCAAGAAAGTAAAGTGCCAGATCAGTGTGTAATCCACAGAGTTCCTGGGTTTCCACATCAATGCTGCTGGAATCCACCCATCTGAAGCAAAGCTAAAGGAAATTCAGCAAGCCCCCACACCAAAATTCAAGGGAGAGCTTCAAGCATTCCTGGGCTTGCTCAATTTTTACCACTCCTTCTTACCATATAAGGCTGCCCTGGCAGAACCACTATACCACCTACCAGACAAAAAAGCATCCTGGGTCTTGTCGAGCACTCAAGACAAAGCATTCAAGGCAGTGGAATCATTGCTATCTTTGGACTCCATCCTAGCTGATTTCAATGAAATCCTACTAGTAAGCCCTTACCATAGTGGCTGGCATTAAGAAGTTCCACGACTTCTTATATGGACAAACCATCACCATCTTTACAGACCACAAACCTCTGCTTGGTCTCTTCACAGCTGACAAACAGACACAGCAGATTCTGTCACTGCAAATGCTCCCATGGTCCATTTTCATGGATGTATACTTGTACTGACTAGTCCACAAGCTGGGCAAGGAAATGGGCTATGGAGATGCTCTCAGCCGACTGCCCCTACTACAGACTGATCTGGATCTGCCCCCAGCTTGTCATATTCTGGCAATCCAGGGCCTGTCTGAAGCACCTTTACATGCAGGGAATGTTGCAGCTGGAACCACCATGGACTTAGCCGTGTTCTTAACTGGGTGTTAACGTGATGGCCAGAGGCCCAGCCAGGCCCTGAGTTCCAGCACTACACTTCTCAGAAAAATGAACTGTTGGTCCACAAAAGATATGTGCTGTGGGGCAGCAAGGTTATCATTCCACCCGGTCTTTATTCCAAGGTGCTGGATTCCCTACATAAGGAACACCCAGGAATTGTTCAGATGATGGTTCTAACCAGGAGCTACTTGGGGTGTCCAGGCCTGGACAAAGACATTGAGAATCAAGTAAGGAGTTGCCAGGCTTGCCAAGAAACATGACCGGAGATGCCGTAAGAACCAATGCACCATTGGGAGACCACGCACCCCCCATAGCCTCGCGTGCACATTGACTTTGCAGGCCTTTCCAGGGACATGTGTTCCTGATAGTAGTGGACAGTTATTCCAAGTGGTTGGAAGTGGTACCAGTCTCATATATGACAACAACCAGAGTCATCCAAGAGTTGCGCCGACTGTTCACTACACACGGTCTGCCAGATTTTTTTTAACAAGTTTTTATTGATTTTTTAGTTCCCCCCACATACATGATTTATGAACAGGGTTTTTGAATTTATTATTTTAGCTTATGTATAATTCAAATTCAAGTCCATATAATGTCTCTTTTTTGTTTTTTCTTTCCAAATAATGTCCAATTCAAATGTTCATTTAAACTGTTCCAGTTTGAGTCTTTATTCTTTCCACTCCTTTTTGAAATCATGCTCCAGCTGTTTAAATAAATACTCCTCCAGTAGTTTCCCATGGTGGTCTAAGTAATGCAATGCTTTCTTTCTACCAGCAGATGTCTCTCTCCAATTCACAAATTCCCCGGCAACAAAATGTCAATTGTTAATCCACAAAGATAATTACTTCTGCTTCTTCAATTAAATCTGTTCGTTGTTAAAAATTTATTTTCCTCAGTTTTCTTTTCCTTTTATTATTTTTAATTTAAAGTCCAATTTTAAATCCAGATGGAAAGTTTTCCTTGTAGGGCTTTGATCTTAAAGTTCCTCTTTGTTTTTTGTTTTCCTGCATGCCAATTAGCCGCTAATTTTGGGTTGGGACTTCTTTCAAGCTTTAAAAATGTTTCCTTCTTACCTGTGAGTTGGCCAGTCACTCACCTGGTAACAATACTATGTTCAATCACCGCTCCTGCTCAAATCTTAGCCTGGTTGCCCCAGTTTGTAGCGGCCATTTCAATGGCTGCCGCCACCTCCACCGCCGGGTCAAAGAGCTACCTCTGACCTTTTGAGGAACTTGCCTGTTTCTCTTAGTCTTCCAAGGTGCATCTCTCTCTCCCCCGTCCCTCCAAGATGGTTCCAGTCCAAAGCCCCCCCAGCAGCGGTTTTTTGGTTGGGTTTTCACAAAGCTCATCAGAGCTTCGCTATTTCCCAACCAGTATCGCCACGATGCTTCCAGTTTCTCCTCTGTAGTGTCTTCCTGTCCAGAGCAGTTAAACCAGTGTACCATACTGTAATGCACTATGTGAGTACAGTTTCTATCGTGGACTGATAGAAAGACTTCATCAGCCATTGCTTCAACTGATTTTTTCACAAGACTCTAAAGAAATGAAGTTTCTGTTGTGCCTTGCCAATCACCAGGGACGTGATGTTTTTCCAAGTGAGATCTTGACTAATAAGCATTCCCAAGAATTCAAAAAAGGAAACCCTCTCCACAATATCACAGTAACTACCCCTCAATATCAGTGGGTCAGGTTCCTCTCTGTGCTTCCAGAAATCTAGCACCATCTCCTTTGTCTTACTAGTATTTAAATGTAAGTTGTTTTTTGAGCACCATGCAGATACCTTCTGGACTTCTGCCCTGTATGCTGATTTGACCCCTCCAGTTATGAGACCCAGCACCATTGTGTCATCTGCAAACTTTATTATGCTGTTGGATGGATTAGAGGATATGTAGTCATGTGTATACAGTGAGTACAGGTAGGGACTTAGCACACAACTCTGAGGGGAGCCTGGGCTGAGCTTCAGAGTGCAAGATGAAAAGGAACCAACCCTTACTGTTTGTGGATGATCCGTCAGGAAGTTTTTGATCCAGTCACAAGTGAGGGGAGGGAAATTCAGGTCAATCAGTTTTTCAATGAGAATGCCTGGTAAGATGATATTAAAGGCCCAGCTATAGTCTATAAAATCATTCTGACATAATTCCCAGATTTCTCAAGGTGGCTCAGTTCAACATGTAGAGCAGTGGCGATGGCATCCCCTGTCAACCTGTTGCTTCTATAACCAAACTGGTGTTGATTGAAATTTGGTGGAAGACAGGACCTGAGGTGTTGTAGGACCAGTCTCTCAAAGCCATTCATCATTATAGACGTCAGTGCAACGGGTCTAAGTCATTCAGGCTGTTTATGGCTGCTTTCTTTGGAACTGGGATAATTGGGGCTGCTTTCAAGCATCATGGGACTCTAGCCTGTTGCAGGGACATATTAAAAATCCTTTTCAGGACCCCGGTTAATTGGTCAGCACAGGTTTTTACCACTTTCCCCAGCACCCCATCTGGACTTGAAGCTTTGTTGGGATTTACAGCCTTCAGCACAGCCCTTACTTGACGTTCAGGATGAGTGGCTGGAGGTTAGAGGGCCTTTGGGCTAGAGCCACAGAGACAGGTCTTTTGACCTCAAAGCGGGTAAAGAAGCTATTTAGGTCCTCCACCAGCAGGACATCAGTATTAGCTATTTTTTTTTTGTATTGCCCTTATAGTTGGTTAGGTGTTGTAGCCCCTGCCACACCTGTCTTGAGTTAGTATCTTCCAGATGCTTCTCTATCTTTTGTTTGTATTTCTGTTTAGCTACCTTAATGCCTCTCCTCGTTGTATTCATCTTCATTTTCTGCCTTGGAGTGATTGTGCTTCTGCTGACATTAAAATTTTACAATTACTGTAAACTCCGATGCGCTTATTCACTGTTACATTGCTTGTGCATGTTTTAATATAAGAGAGTACAGCATCAATTAATTCTTGCAGCTCCAAATGTTCAAATATACTCCAGTCGGTAGTCTCAAAGCAGTCCTGCAACTGGCAGAGTGCTCCCTCCGGCCAGATTTTGAAAAAAATAGCTAGCTGATGCATTGATGACCTTACCTAGTTTGAATGTTCTAAACTATCAGATTGGGCCATATAAATCCAAGCAACTACAAGATGTCAGGAGAGCATTTTCTGTGTCTCTATACAGGTAGTCCTCGTTTAGTAACTGTCTTGGTAGATGTCCTACCTATCCTTATTCCACTGGTCTCCTACATAGCCCTCACATTTCATAGCAATTTAAGGGAGGTGGAAGGGTAGAATTAAAATAAATAAGGTGAATAAATGAAACATGGCTTAGGCTTGACCTCCTAGGGAGAAAACAGATACTGGAATTATTGACCTTGTTGAAAGGATTGCCTCTCCTCCTAACTTAAGACAGTGAAAACTCTTGAAACAGAATATTTCAAAAGGAACCTTTTATTAAGTAGAAGTGACAGCAATGGATTCAAAGCAACTTCTGAATACCCTTAGGCAAGACCAGTAGAATTAAAGCAGTAGAGACCCGTCCCTTTAGCCAGAATGCAGATTTTAGCCAATACACAAGTGTGAAGATATTTTCTTTACCAGCTGCCCTGAGAACTGGATAAACATGTATTCTCATTGCTATCCTCCGTTATCCTTTAAAGTGAAACAGCCCACATGGCCATCATAAACATTCCCCAAAGTTAAGAAGATCTCAGGGTGCTTTGGCGCCTATATCCTGGCAATGCTAATAAATTGAATCCAAGGCCCCGCCTTCTCCCAACTGAATGGCAGTATCACTTTTAGGGATCTGACATGCTGCCTTCCTTAGAAAATGAAAGGGTCCATCTCTGAAAAAATATAAACAAAAAATTAACAAGGTTTATTAGGGTATTGGGAGTGAAATTTTCTCAGTAAGGTTGGAGCCCTAACATGGTATTTAGTGACCAATTTGTTTTGGGCTGAGGGTAAATGTTTCCAAGCAACTAAATATTGGATTTTCCCTCTGTGGATCCTAGAGTCAAGGATTTCCTTGATTTCAAAGTATTGTTCACCTCAATCATGATGGAAACAGATGGTATAGATGCAGGTGGTCTGAGTTTTCTTGTTTGAGAAAACTAATGTGAAATACTGGATGGACTTGCCTGAGTGTCTTTGGAAGGAGTAGTTCAACTGCTACTGGATTGATAACCCTAGTGATAGGGAAAGGTCCAATGGAAATTGGCCCTAGTTTCTTAGATGGCTGTTGTTGTATATTTGGAAGCGAGGGTAGTAATGAGGCAAACTGGCGTCAATCAACAGTCTTTATTATTAGCGCAACGGCACTAAACAACAGGCAACTGGAATCAATCAACAACAACGCTGGAGTGAGCCCTCTGACAGCTCTTATATACCCGGCTGTCAGAAGGCAGCTCCAATAGCCGAGCCTCAGATTTCCTGCTTTCTAGCTGGCTCGCGCCTTAGCCAATCAGCAGCAACCTGCTGTTGGCAAGGTTCCAGCCGGCATCATATCCTTGAGGACTCTACACCCCTTCCCTCCAGCTAGTGCATGCGTAGTCGGACAAATATGCCGGCCGGCGTCGGCTCCGCCCCGATCTTCTTAGTTCAGGGACAGCGCCTGGCCTAGGAGGAGTTGCGGAGTCCTTTCGGGGCTCTGCCGGAGATGCCATTCTTGCTGCCGACAGAGGGCTCGTCATCGTCATGGATCTTGGTTCCTCCGACAAGCCCTCTGTTGAGAACGCTCTGGGTTTAAAGGGTTGGCATCCCTCCCAAGCGATTTGAAATGATGCGGGGGCCTGGTAGTCGTCTGGTTCGGCATCTGGTGAAGCGGAGGCCTGGCAGGGACCTCCGTTAGGTGCGGAGAGGCCTAGTTGGATGGGCTGGTTGTGGTCTCTGCTTGTTGGAGGGTGCTCAGGTTGCTCGTAGAGGAGTAGTGATGGTCGCTGCCGTAGCTGATTTATATGCCACCTCCATTCTCGTCCATCTTCCAATCGGACCCTGTAAGAGCAGGGTCCCGTTATGTTTACTATGTGGCCGGCCACCCATTTGGGTGGTGACCCATAGTTTTGTGCAAATATGGAATCTCCAATTGCAAATGTCCTTGGTGCCCCCCCTGGTCAGGACGCTGTTCTGGGCAGTAATTAGGGTGCAGTCTATCCAGGGTCGTTCTGATCCGGCGCCCCATCAATAATTCTGCACGGCTCAGGTTGGAGATTGGGCAGGGTGTAGCGTGTTGTGCCAGTAGATACTGGCAGATCTTAGTATGCCAATTGGCAGGCCCCAAACGGCCTAATGCTTCTTTGGCCGATCTCACGGCCCGTTCTGCCCATCCATTGGCAGCCAGGTAGAATGGCGCCGTGGGTGCATGGCAAATGCCACGCTTGGTCAGGAAGGTCTGAATGGGTGCCGCTGTGAACTGGGGACTGCTGTTCAACATTATTACATCGGGCAACCCGTGGGTGGCAAAAAGTTGTTCTAACACTCTAATGGTGGCGTCCGCTGTTGTGGAGGGCATGCGTGCCAACTCCACCCAGCGGGAGTAGGCATCGACCACCACAAGGAAAGTCTGACCCATATATGGTCCCGTGAAGTCCAAATGGACCCTGGACCAAGGCGCCCAGGGGATTTCCCAGTCCCTGACTGGGGCTGCCGGGGCAACCGGTCTGGAAAGTTGACAGCGCTGGCATTTGGATACCCACAGCTCTATGTCCTGGTCTAGCTTGGGCCACCATACATAGCTGCGGGCCAATGCCTTCATATGCACAATGCTGGGGTGGGCATTGTGAAGGATATTTAAAATAGGTGCCCTTAGCGCCGTGGGTGCCACCACCCTGTTTCCCCACAAGAGGCAGCCCTTCAGTGCAGACAACTCATGCTGTCTGTGCTGGAAGGGCAGGAATTCAGGGGGCACAGCCGCATCTGGCCATCCCCTGTGCACCCAGTCAAGAACCTGGGCGAGGGTAGGGTCAGAGGCAGTGTGCCTGGCGATGTCAGACGCCGAGATCGGCCCCTGCCACTCATCAATGAGCAACATGGAGGCTGCAGGGGCTGGGTCTGCTGCGACTACAGGAAGTGGACAACGGCTGAGGGCATCTGCATGCCCTAGCAACCGGCTAGGCCGGTATAAAAGCCGATAGTTATATGCCACCAAAAATTCTGTCCACGTGGACATTTGTGGTGATAGAATGGGAGGCCAAACCCAAAAGAGGCTTGTGGTCGGTGACCAAATAAAAAAAACGCCCATACACATAATCATGGAATCTCTTGATTCCTGCCACAGCTGCCAACGCCTCCTTATCCAATTGGCTATAATTCCGTTCAGGCGCCGAGAGCGTCCTGGAATAATAGGCAATTGGAGCTTCAGAGCCGTTGGGCAGGATGTGACTCAAAACAGCCCCGATTCCATAAGGAGAGACGTCACATGAAAGGGAAAGCGGCTGCTGGGGGTCATACTGGACTAAAACAGATGAGGACATGAGCATTGCTTTCACGGCCTGGTAAGCCGCTTCTGCATCTCGTCCCCACCGCCAAGGAGACTTGGCATCTAGGAGTCTGTGAAGGGGCTCAGCTAGGGATGCCTTATGAGGCAAAAAGACAGCGTAAAAGTTGAGCAAACCGAGAAAAGCCTGCAATTAGGTTTTATTGGTTGGAGTGGGGGCATCCCTAATAGCTTCAATTTTGGAGGGAGTGGGGTGGATGCCCCCGGAGTCCACAAGGAATCCCAGGAATTTCACCCTGGGCACTCCCAAGTGTGAAATCTGTCAATTTCCATCACTGACTTCTTGGACATTTCGGTTGCCTGAGCTTCGTCTATAGCGGACGCTAGTGTCTTCTTTTCGAGCCAGTAAACGCCGTTGGAGCCTCATGTCATGCACTCTGCTGACCAGCTGCTCCAGCAAAGCATCATCCAGGTCACGGAAATCACACTGTGATGCTGCTGACCGGAGTGCGGCTACATAATCTGCCATAGATTCCCCCTCTTTCTGAACCCGTTGGCCGAAAGTATGCCTTTGGACTATTTGCGATGGCGCTGAGGCATAATGGTTTTTTAACTTATCCAGTAGGATGTCCCACGAAACTTCTCGCAAAAGCTGTGGGGCCGCCAGTGCCTTTGCTGTCCTGAACATTTCCCAGCCACCTAGGCTGAGGAAATATCCCTTCTTCCGTACATTTGACATTTCGGTGTAATCGTTAGCTTGCAAGAAGCATTCAAATCGTTCTATGAAAGTGTCCCAGGACATGGCGGCCAACTCAAACGGGCTGAAAGAGGCTCCTCCCACTGTTTCCGTCTTGGTAGTAGCATTTTTAAACCTTTCCTTTCCCGAGAATCTTGAATTATTTACATTTTAACCCTCGCTTTTTTACCTTCCCATATAAATTTATTAATTCCCGTCTGCCATTCCTCCAGATTCTTATCATTCTTAATTATTGTATTTATCTTAATTTGTATATAGTCTAAATTCAAATTTATTACTTTAACTTAATCCAAATCAAGTCCATATATCTCTTTTCTTCTTTGTTTCTGGAGAAGTCCAATTCCAATATATTTATAAATTATTTCAATTTAAGACTTTATCGGTTCCATTCCCCCTTTTTCTTTTACAATCTCATGACAGTTGTTAAAACAATGCCTCCTCCTGATTTTCCCACATTGATCTGAAAGATGTGATACTTTCTTTCCTCCAGCAGATGTCTCTTTCCAATTCACAAATGCTTCAACAACAAAATGTCACTTGTTAACCCACAAAATTTATCATTTCCTGTCTTAATTCTTTTGTTAGCAGCTGATGTTTTCCTTCAATTTTCTGTCCCTTTTAGTATTTGATCTCTTCCAAAGCCAAATTTAAATTCAGATGGAAAGTCCTTTTTGGGGCTTTAATTACAAAGTTCCATTTTACTTTTATTTTTCTTTTATTTGTACTTCCAGATGCCAATATTGGGTTTGAGGTCCCACCGAGCCCCACTGTGCTCCGACTTCAAACGTGCTCCTGCTTTGTCAGGAAAAGGGAGTAGGGACCACTTCTCCTCAAAAGGACTTTTCAAATGGATTGACTTCTTAAGCAGACGGGGAAAATCACAAGCATTCATTCTTTGAAGTAGAAACAGCACGCAAGTATCCTGGCTTTTCCCCTTTTGAAATTGGAAACCTTTTTTCTCTCTGCTTAATTGTCTTTTTAAAATGGCGTCTGGAGACTTCCGGTTTGGCTCCGCTTCATTGAAAGCAGTCTTGTTTAGACTGCTAACTCCTTAGTCTGTAGAGCTGTCAGGACATCGTAAATCTATTGTCCGACAGCTTGTAAGTCTCTTCCCTCGGGCAAAGAGGGAGAGATGAGCATTCAGGTTGAAGTTGAGACACCCAAAAAAGCCACAGAAAAAGTTGTATATGTCTATACAACAGAAACAAAAACTAGAGGAAATGACAGGATTTGAGGTAGTAAAAAAAGTTAAATACTTAGGGGTTTATATTAGCTCATCGAACAAGAAACTTTATAAGAATAATTATGACTTGCTATGGCAAAAAGTTCAGAATGATATGAGTGTTTGGAAAAAATTGCAGTTATCGCTATTGGGAAGGATTGCGGCTATTAAAATGAATATGTTACCTAGATTTTTGTTTCTGTTCCAGATGATACCAATAATTAAAAAGGATAAAAATTTGGAAGATTGGCAGATTGGGATTAACAAATTTATATGGCAGGGTAAAAAGGCGAGGGTTAAAATGAAAATAATACAGGACTCACGGGAAAGAGGTGGTTTAAGAATGCCTAACTTTAAACTATATTATGAAGCAGTAGCCCTTTCAGTAAAGAGTGACTGGTTTAACTTAACAGAGGAAAGAATTTTGAATATAGAAGGTTATGACTTGTTATATGGATGGCATGCGTATTTATTTTATGAAAAAAATGTGGATAGGGCTTTTAAGAATCATGTGTTGAGAAGTGCTCTTTTGCGGGTCTGGAAAAAATATTCCTTTAAATTAGATTATAAGATTCCTATATGGGCGAGCCCTAGACATGCAATAGAGAATATAAATATAGAACAAAAACAGGAAATGATTACTTATAAAGAACTTTTGTATGCTGAAGGAGGTAGATTGCAATTAAAATCATTACAGGTATTAAATGAAGAAGGGAGGAATTATACTTGGTTTCAATATGGGCAAATAAGTGCTAGATGGAAAGAAGATCAAAAAATTGGTATAATGCAAAGGGAGGAAAATTTAATAAAGCAAATTAGAAATCAGACCCAGGAGCATATAAAGAGATTGTATAATGTGTTGCTTGAAATAGATTCGGAAAAGGATTTGGTAAAGGATTGTATGATAAAATGGGCACAGAATATTCAGGAACCAATAATGTTGGAAACACGGGAGAAAATTTGGGTTAGAAATGTTAAGTTTACACAAGCACAGAATTTAAGGGAAAATTTTTATAAGATGTTTTATAGATGGCACTTAGATCCCAAAAAATTATCATGTATGTATCCTAATATCCAAGCGAAATGTTGGAGGTGTGATTGTGATGATGCTACATATTTTCATATTTGGTGGACTTGCAAGAAAATTAAGGTCTTTTGGATAAGAATTTGGTGGATTATTCAAAATGTACTGAAGAAGAAGATAAAGTTCCTGCCACAATTTTTCCTTTTGGGAATTATAACGGATTGTACAGGGATTGAGACTAAATTGATTCTGAATTTAATAACAGCAGCAAGACTGTTGATTGGACAATACTGGAAGAAGGAAGAGATACCTACAATAGAAGAATGGATACTGAAAGTTACTAATTTGGCTGAGATGGCTAAAATCTCAGCTTTTTTAAAAGACAATACGCAGGAAAGATATTTAATTGAATGGGAAAAATGGATTGATTATCTACAAAACAGATATCAGATTAAGAAATATCAGATTGCCTTTGAATAATTAGAAAGTTATTTTATGTAATGGGGAGGGGGTTGGGAGATGAAAAGCTGTGGATGTGGTTATTTGGATTGGAAGGGAAAATTTTATTCTATGTTTGGTTTATGTATAACAATACCTTGTGATTGACCCGGGAAGCCGGGGAGGAGGGGAAGGGGTTTTGGGAGGAGGGGGAAAAAGGGGGAAAAATGTTTTTGTTTTTTAAAACTCTTTCAATTTAAAAAAAAAAGTTTCTGGGGGCTTGAGGGCAGTGCTCCTTCCATAGCCTGAAAAGCTCCAGACTCGGAGATGCATCTGTCTTCTGACAGAAAAAAATGTAGCATCCAATCTCCGTGGCGAAAATTGATTTATGATGGATTGAAATGCGAATGGAGCAGATACTGGAGTTCTAGCATTTGTTTGTAAGAAGACTGCAATCCCCTGAGGATATACTTGTTGCGAAGATAGGAGAGAAGAAAGCAAATGGCATTTTGTGGAATGTGTGTATTAGAAATGAAAGTTAAAGAAATGCTTATTAACAGCTAGTGTGGAACTAGAAGATACTGACTAAATGGAAGAAATGAGAATTTTATGATTTATATTTTTTCTTCTTCTTTGGGATTATAGTGATTCAGAAGAAAAGCTTTTTGAATTTTTATTCTTTAACCTCCTTTTATCTGTTATTAGGCTATACTTTAAAAAATGGCTCTTAAGCAAATAGTACCAAAAGTCACTAAAAACTTTGAAATTTCTTCAGTTCAGATTCGAAACTTAAAAGAAGAGATTAAAAAGGAATTAAGAAACTCTTTACAGGAATTTTTGGAGACTCGTTTTTCAGAAATAGATCAAAAATTTGATGAAATAGAGAAAGAGATGTTGGATTTTAAGGCAGTGGTGGAAGAGCAGAAGAGGGAAATGAAAATGGTAAATGATGCAATTGCGCAAATATTAAGCTCTTGTATTCAGATGGAAGATAATCTTGACGAAATTAATAAAGCTAATTTAGAGTTGCAAAGGAAAATAGAGGAAATTCAAAAGAATCAAAATAATTGGAACTTAGATAATAAGATGGAAGATATACAGGCAAAGGTAGATAGGGCAGATGAAGAAAGAGTAATATTACAATATAGATTAATGGAATATGCTATAAGGGTGAGGGGATTGAGGCAAAATAGGAAGGAAAATTTAAAAGAGATTTTTACGCAAGCCTTTGCTCAGATAAAGGGTGTGGAGCCAGAAGACTTTGAGATTAATATTGAAAGAATTTATTGTGTTAATTCTTGGTGGGCAAGACAAAATATATTACCGAGGGATGTGGTTATTTATTTTACAACTAAAAAGATTAGGTATGAAATCTTGCAAGCCTTTTACAAAAATAAATTTCAAATATTGGGACAAGATATAAAAATGATGAAGGAAATTCCTCCTAAAATGTTAAGAAAGAGAAGAGAATTTGCTTTTTTAGTGGATGAGTTTAAGAAACATCAGATATATTTTAGATGGGAAGTTCCAATGGGTTTGTCAGTGAATTTTAGAGGCAGAAAGTATTTTCTTAATTCAGTTACGAAAGCAAGACATTTCTATATTAATGTTTTAAAGAGTGGGAATCCTTTGTTGTTAGATGCTAAGTTAAATGGTTTGGAAATGATGGAAAATGGAGGTGAGGGGAGGAATGTTTAAGATGTGAATATGATGATTATGGTTAATTTTTGAAATTGATTTGTTTAGGATACAAATTATAGGATTTTTGTTATTTGCTATTTGTATGGTATAAACCTATGGGATGATATTATTTAATTGTGAAGGAAATGAAGAAATATACAAGTGGGAGAAAAAATTTAAATTTGAGAAAATGGACTAATTTTTAAAATGGGCTGTAAGAAGAATGGACATTAAATGTTACGACAATTGAAGAAATATATAACTGATGAAAATTTGAGTTCGGGAAGATGGACTGTAATTCAAGAAATGGACTTATGAAATTTGAAGGAGTATATAAGGGGGAAAAATTTGAATTTGAGAAGATGGATCAATTTTAAAAATGAATTGTAAGAAGAAGTAATATGTGAAGTTGGTATTGTTTCTTGTCTTTTTTCTTTTTTCTTATTCTTTCTTATCTCTTTATTTTTATTGTGAGGGGATTTAGAGTTTTAAATTTTTTGAGGGTGGGAGTTTATGTATATTTTATATATTTTAGCATGTGATTGTTTGTCATAATACCCGGTATTTGCTCTGGAAAGTCGGGGGGGAAGGGGGAGGAGGGGGGAAAGGGGGGGAAATGATACATGGATTGGTTATTAACGTACAGTAATGTTTGAAGATATGAAATTATAATTTAAAATGATATTGGGGCTGCTCGACTGCCATTTCAGAAAGAAAAGGAGAGAGGGGTAGAAGGAGGGAAGAAAGTAGATAGGAAAGAGTTGAGAAGGAGGAGGGGAATAAGAAGGTTAGATAGGGTGGAAGAAGGGAAGAGTGGAGAAGGAGGAGAGGAAGTAGTAAAGTGAAGGAGATGAAGGATGGGAAAGTAGTAGAGGGTAGAGAGGGAGGTTGTGAAGAAAGGAAGTGGCAGTCGGGCAGGCCTGAATCAGTAATAAATAAAAATTAATGATTAATGATGGATAACAGTTTGTACGTAAATATGATGTTGGAAAATGGAAATAAAAATTATTTTTTAAAAAAAGGCGTCTGAAAGTGAAAGTGTGAAGTTCTCAGTCTAACAAAGTAGCGCTATTCGTGGATTGCTATAAACTGAGCTCTCCTATACTGAAGGGGGCAAAGAAAAGCTTTTAAATTTAAATTTTTGACCTTATTTAATTTTTAAGATTGAAATGGCTGCTAAGCCACCAAAACTCTCTGGAAGAAGGGGATCTGAAGCAAATCTTGAGGATATACTTAAAGAACAATTAAAACTCTCTGAAGAGAGGCAAAAGGAGATGATGGAAAAATTTAATAGAGAAATAAGGGAAGAAATGAAGGAGAATAATGAAAAAATAAGAGAAGATATTATGTTGGCTTTTCAATGCTTGTCTAAAAATGTTGAGGGAATGGAAGAAGAGATGCAACAGATTTCTCAGTCAAATAAGCACTTAGAAGATAAAATGGAAGGTATTCAGACAAAAGTGGATGAAAACAAAGATCAGGTTGTGATATTGCAGTAAAAGCTTATGGAAGGAGCTCTTAGAATTCACGGCTTACAGGAAAAGAGAGGAGAGGACCTAAGAAAAATCATATCAGAAGCATTGGCTGAATTTATTGAAGTGGAACCCCAAGAGGTAGCTTATCAAATTGATAAAATATATAGAGTTAATTCTTGGATCGCAAGACAGAGAAAGCTACCTCGGGACATTGTGATTTATTTTGTGAAAAGAACTATGAGAAATCAGATTTTGCAAGTTGCATATCAGAAAACTTTGAAAATTGGAGAACAGGAGTTGAAGGTCCTGAAAGAGATTCCTTCCAAGATGTTAAGAGACAGGAAGGATTTTGTCTTTTTTACACAAGAACTTAAAAAACACCAGATTCAATTTAGATGGGAAGTGCCAGTTGGTCTGACAGTATTTTATCAAGGAAGAAGATACCGAATTGACACTGTGCTAAAGGCAAAGGATTTTCTCTCTACAGTCTTGAAAGTTGAAATAGAAGTGATAGAAAAACTTCAAGAGATTCAAGAGGGTGTGGTGACTCAAGAGGCCTCATTGCTGCCAGCACCAGAGGAGCCACAAGAGCAAAGGGTGACAAGAGGAGCTCTTAAGCGTAAAGAAGAGCAACAGCTTCAAAGTAAAAGTCAGGACCCCAGAATGGAAGCTGTGGGAGGAGCTAGACGGAAGATACCGGAGGAGGATCTTCTGTTGTCTGCTTCAAAGCTTCAGGAGGCCAGTAATGGCAAAATTCCATGAATTTTGTCATGGAATGTTAATGGCTTGAATTCAGCTCAGAAAAGAAGGAAAATATTTCACTATTTGAAATAATTTAAAAATGATGTGATTTGCCTGCAAGAGGCACATATCAAATTATCAGACCAAAAATACTTAATAAACTCAAAATTAGGTAAACATTTTGTTGCATCAGCTTTGGACAAGAAAAATGGCATAGTTGTATATATCAGGAAGGATATATCAGCTAAGTTAATTGAGGCAGATACTCAAGGAAGATTTATTGCTATTGAACTGGTGATAGAAGCAAAAAAGACATTACTGATAGGTATATATGCTCCTAATCAGCAACAAGAAAAGTTCTATAAAATGTTCCATGAGAGGTTGACCCTCTGGGATTACAGTTCGTTTATTTTATTAGGAGACTGGAATGGAATAATTGATACAAGAAATGATGAGAGAACCTCTTCTAAGAAGATACCTATACATGCAAAACTACCAAAATCCTTTTTTGAAATGATGGAAGACTTTGAGTTTAGAGATATATGGAGGTTGCGGAATCCAGATGAGAGAGATTTTACTTTTTCCCCCGATAGGCATCAATCTTTTTCACGTATTGATTTTATCTTAATTTCTAATGACTTGCTTTCTAGGGTGAAGAAAATGAAGATATTTCCGAGGTGTTTAACTGACCATAGCCCAGTTTGGATGGAATTACTACAAGGAAAAAATGGTGGTAGAACATGGAGGCTAAATGAAAATTTGTTTAGATATGAGGATAATGTAAATCAATGTAAGAAACAGATGAAGGAATTTTTTGATTTTAATATGCACAAGGGGACACCTATAGGAACTGTGTGGGATGCGAGTAAAGCTTTTATTAGAGGTATATTGATATATTTGGACAATAGGCAGAGGAATAATAAACAAAGGCAGCGTAGGTACTTGGAAGAAGAAATTCAAAAGAAACAACAATTATTAATACAAAACCCACAAGACCAGAAACTTAAAGAGGCTATAAGGATATTACAGAGTCAATTTAATATGTTAATGGCAGACCAGGTGGCAACAAATATGCACTATGCTAAACATAATACCTTTTGTAACGCAAATAAACCTGGGAGGTGGCTGACATATAACTTAAGGGAAAAAAAAGAAAGCACGTATCATAGAAAAAATAGAATATAAGGTAAAGAGATATATCAACAGGACAAAATTAAAAAGGCCTTCTCAGAATTTTACACTACTTTATATGCGAAAAATAAAATACTGAATAGGGACATTTATGATTATTTGAAAGATTATAATGTTAATACCCTAATATTAGAACAAAGGAAGAGTTGAATCGGCCGATAGCTACTGGAGAAATAGTGGAGGCAATTAAACAATTAAAAATGGGGAAAACTCCCAGTACAGATGGACTTACAGCAAGTTATTACAAAAAGTTACAGGATGAAATACTAGGTCCACTTAAAGAATTATTTAATCAGATACAATTAGGAGGGGGAATACTCCCGTCATGGAAAACATCCTTTATTTCACTGATACCAAAAAAGGAACAAGATTGCTCTAAATCCAGGAATTATAGGCCAATCTCACTTCTAAATAATGACTACAAGATTTTTGTTAAAATAATAGCGAATAAATTAATGTTAGTTTTACAACAAAGAATTCATACTGATCAATCTGGATTTATAAAAGGGAGACAGATGAGGAATAATGTTAGACAGATTATTAATATATTGGAATATTTGGAAAAGAAGAATACTTCAGCAGCACTTATTTTTTTGGATGCGGAGAAGGCCTTTGATCGATTGCATTGGGATATTTTATTTAAATTAATAGAGAAAATGCAATTTGGAGACTGCTTTGTTAGAATAATTATAGTGATTTATGGAGAGCAAACAGGTTAGATTATAATAAATGGTAGCTTGACAGAAGTTACTAAGATTGCGAAAGGAACGAGACAGGGATGTCCTTTATCACCACTACTGTTCGTTTTAACTCTGGAACCATTATTGGATAAAATACAAGATTTAAAGAAGATAAATTAGACAATATGAGTATAAAGTTAGAGCTTTTGCAGAGGACTTAGTGGTTACTTTAACAAATCCTATAAATTCAAGTATATCTCTGTTGGAAACAATTGATAAATACGGAAAGGTATCAGGATTTAAAATAAATCAGAATAAAACAAAAGTGATAATTAAAAATATGTCTAAACAACAGAAACAAAAACTAGAGGAAATAACAGGATTTGAGGTGGTAAAAAATGGTTAAATACTTAGGGGCTTATATTAGCTCATTGAACAGGAAACTGTATAAGAATAATTATGAGTTGCTATGGCAAAAAGTTCAGAAAGACGTGAATGCTTGGAAAAAACTGCAGCTATCGTTATTGGGGAGCATAGCAGCTATTAAAACAAATGTGTTACCTAGATTTTTGTTTCTGTTCCAGATGATACCAATAATCAAGAAAGATAAAAATTTGGAGGAATAGCAGATTGGGATTAATAAATTTATATGGCAAGGTAAAAGGCGAGGGTTAAAATGAAAATAATTCAGGACTCAGGGGAAAGAGGAGGCCTAAAAATGCCTAATTTTAAACTATCTTATGAAGCAGTAGCCCTTTCAGTAATGAGTGACTGGTTTAATTTAACGGAGGAAAGAATTTTGAATATAGAAAGTTATGACTTATTATATGGATGGCATGTGTATTTATTTTATGAAAAAGAAGTGGATAGGGCTTTTAAGAATCATGTGTTGAGAAGTGCTTTTGCGTGTCTGGAAAAAATATTCCTGCAAACTAGACTATAAGATTCCTATATGAGAAAGCCCCAGACATGCAATAGAGAATATAAATATAGAACAGAAATAGGAAATGATTACTTATAAAGAACTCTTGTATGCTGAAAGAGGTAGCTTGCAATTAAAATCTTTGCAGGTATTAAATGAAGAAGGGAGGAATTATACTTGGTTTCAATATGGGCAACTAAGCGCTAGATGGAAAGATGATCAAAAATTTGGTATAATGCAAAGGGAGGAAAATTTAATAAAGCAAATTAGAAATCAGACCCAGGAGCATATAAAGAGATTGTATAATGTGTTGCTTGAAATAGATTTGGAAAAGGATTTGGTAAAGGACTGTATGATAAAATGGGCACAGAATATTCAGGAACCAATAATGTTGGCAACATGGGAGAAAATCTGTGTTAGAAATGTTAAGTTTACACAAGCACAGAATCTAAGGGAAAAATTTTATAAGATGTTTTATAGATGGCATTTAGATCCCAAAAAATTATCATGTATGTATCCTGATATCCAAGCGAAAAGTTGGAGATGTGAGTGTGATGATGCTACATATTTTCATATTTGGTGGACTTGCAAGAAAATTAAGGCCTTTTGGATAAAATTTGGTGGATTATTCAAAATGTCTTGAAGAAGAAGATAAAGTTCCTGCCGCAATTTTTCCTTTTGGGAATTATAACAGATTGTACAGTGACCGAGACTAAATTGATCTTGAACTTAATAACAGCAGCAAGGCTGCTGATTGGACAATATTGGAAGAAAAAAGGATTACCTACAATAGAAGAATGGATATTGAAAGTTATCAACTTGGCTGAGATGGCAAAAATCTCAGCCTTTTTGAAAGACAATACGCAGGAAAGATATTTAATTGAATGGAAAAAATGGATTGATTATTTACAAAATAGATATCAGATTGCCTTTGAATAATTATGATGTATTATTTTAGAATGTTATGGGGGAGGTTAGGAAATGAAAAGACTCGGATGAGGCTAATTGGATTAGAAGGGAAAATCTTAGTCTATGTTTGGTTTATGCGTAATAATACCTTGTGATTGACCTGGGAAGCCGGGGGGGGGGGGGAAGGGGGGGGAGGGGGGTTTTGAGTGGGGAAGGGGGAAAATGTTTGTTTGTTTTTTAAAACTTTTTCAATTAAAAAAAAAGATCTTTTTGGATTCTGAACTTGTCTTCTGAGGTGTTGACTATTCTTGCCAGTTTAGTGTCACCTGCAAATTTGACGAGTTCCCCTTTTATTCCCCCATCTAAATCACTTATGAAGATATTGAAGAGTACTGGGCCATATCATATCATATTATATACATATCATATATAAGTAATGTGAAGGGAAATCTCTGACAGAAAGGCAAATGGGAAATTTTCAGACTAAGGAAGGCTCCAGAAGGGGCTCCTCTGTGTTTATGAAACACTGGTGTGTACTGGGTGTGGTTAAATTTATGGAACAATGGATACTTAAAACTCAGTGGTCATATACTGGACATCCTTCAAGGGAGTAGAGGTGGTTGTAGTGGGACTTTTTTTTGACTCAAGATACTGCACATAGTTGGAGTGCAATTTGAGAAGGTTTTCTTTAAAAATATATATACCATACTTTTCGGAGTATAAAATGCACTCCCCCCGCTAAAAGTGGGTGAAAATATCAGTGCGTTTTATAGACCAAATACAGGCCCATTTTGGGCTCCCAAGCCCTCCATGCATCCCGTTTTTGCCCTCCCCTCCCCAGCCCCCAGAAGCACTCTGCAGGCCAAAAGTTTTTAGCAAAAACAGGATGTGTAGAGGGTTTGGAAGGCCATATGGCAGTGGCAAGTTTTTTTTAAGAAGTGGGCACTTAATCCATCAGGGCCAATAGATAGAGATGGCTTTAGGTTACTTAGAGCCATTTCAACATTATCTATTGTAAAATCAATGTGTAGTAAATCATTACAGTTGGTTGTGGTATGACTAGAGAATGTGGAAGGTGTGACTTTTCCCATAGAAGTCAACATAGACCATAAAAACCTATATACCAATGGACCAAGCTGCTTTTACTCAAACAAATCAGATGGAACCAATTCTTCTTGTGCTTTGATTTTCACATTTAATATATCTCAGGTTCAAAGAACTTGATGCCAAATGTTCTCTCTTGCAAATCAGAATATTCTCAAGTTGAACAAGTATCAACAACAATTCTTTACAGCCCTTGCATTTCCAGCCTCAATGGCAACTGATAGCTTGGGAGTTACCCCACCACATCAGGACCTAATCAGCAGGATAAAAGCTCTGCATTCTGGACCACTTCTCACAACCCCAATGGATGACCTCAAGGAAGCCCTAGCAAATATTGTAACTCCATTAGCAATGGAGGAAACACCTTAAAGAGCAGAATAGTAGTTTCCCCATAGGAAGATATATTTTGCCATGACAATCAGACAACAGGGAATGGGGGTATTTTCTGATTAACATTATTTAACTGCATACAATTGCAGGGGATGCAAAGCTTAAGCTTTTATTATTCACAAGAAAACATCAGGATGAAAAAAAAATCTGTTTTTTCCCTTTATTTTTTATGTTTAATTAGTAGAAGATTAATAATTGATTTGATTTTGGGTATCTTAAAAACATTTTCACTGTTCTGATAATCTTTGAACTTCCATTCAAGATTTCTTGTTTTGATTTCTTCCTGGAAAAAATGATGAGAAAGGAGAGCCAAATGCAAGAATGCTCAATGTCATATTTATAAATATATATATTTGGGACATGTGGACATACAAAAAATATGTATGGTATTTGTTTGATTTCTAGAGAATGGCTTCTATAGAACATAACATAATAGGGTTGGAAGGTGTCTTGGAGGTCTTTAATCCAACTCATGGCAGGAGATCCTATACCAGGTGTGTCAAACTCGCAACAACACATTGTAGTCATGTGATGTATCGCAACTTTCCCCCTCTTCATTACACCGGGGATGGGCATGGCCAGCGCGTGATGCATCTGGTTCATGGGCCGCAAGTTTGACATTCCTGTACTATACCATTCTGGACAAATGGCTGTCTTGAAAACCTCCAATGATGGAGCATCTATAACTTTCAGAGACAAGCCATTTCACTGATTAATTGTTCTCATTGACAACAAATTTCTCCTTAGCAATTGATTGGAAAATTGGTTTCTCCCATAATTTGATACTCTACAAAACATACTCTGAATTGTTATTCCTTCATACCAATGAATTAGATTCATGTAAGGAGCCTCCTTCATGGATTATTGCCTTGTCGTGGCGAAGGGGCTTGCGTAGCTCAATGAAGCTATGACCTATGCCATGCAGGGACACCCAAGATGGACAGGTCATAGCGGAGAGTTCTGATAAAACATGATCCAATGGAGAAGGAAATGGCAACCCACTCTAGTATCTTTGCCATGAAAACCCCATTGTTGTGACTCCGGCCCCTGAGCCTGTCCTCATGGAGGAGGATGACTCTGAGAGTGATGGGGAGGAGCTGACAAGGCCTCCCTCTCCCGGACCCTCCTCCTCCCTGGCAATGCCTCAGGTTCCAGCTGCTGAAGATCAATCCTGGATTGATCTGAGACAGCGACGAAAAGATAAGTGTGTGCAGCACAGGAAGAGGTGTGGCAGACCCAGAGATTGCTGAGTCACTGAGCCACACCCCACCGGGGATAAAAGTGGGTGGAGTTGCCATCTGGCCCTTGTGACAGACAAAAAGCTACCAAGTGTGAACTGCAGATCGGTCATTTGGGAGTTAAAAGGCCTGGACTGTGCAAAGGATTTTTCTGTGAGCTCTTGGCAATGGATTTTGGACACATGGGCGTCTTTCTCCATAAGAGATAAGGAACTTAGAACTTGGCAGGCCTTTGCACTGTCACTGCCAAGTCTGTCATCCACTACAGAAAGTCAGGTCTGTTGTAAATATAAAGGACTGTGAGACATGCGTCTATGCATCTTCTCTGTGAGGTGGGGAGGGGGACAGAACACCCATGGACAGTACCAAAAGGAAAAAAAGATATGACGCTTATCATCCAGCTGAAGTGGAAGGTGTCCAATATGCTATGGGGAAGAGCGGAGGGCTAGTACTAGTAGCGCCAGAAAGAATGAAGAAACTGGGCCAAAGCTGAAACAATGCTCAGCTGTGGATGTATCTGGTGGTGAAAGGAAAGTCTGATGCTGTAAGGATTTTTTCTCCATAGGAACCTGGAATGTAAGATCCATGAATCAAGGTAAGCTGGACGTGGTCAAAAAAGAGATGACAAGACTAAACATTGACATATTATATATATATATATATTATATATTATATTATATCTTAGGAATCAGTGAACTAAAATGGACAGGAATGGGTAAATTTAATTCAGATGACCATCAGGTATACTACTACGGGCAAGAATCCCTCAGAAGAAATGGAGTAGCCTTCATAATCAATAAAAGAGTAGGAAAAGCAATACTGGGGTACAATCCCCAAAATGACAGAATGATCTCAGTTCGAATCCAAGGCAAGCCATTCAATATCACAGTGGTCCAAGTCTATGCCCCAACCACTGGTGCTGAAGAGGAAGAAATTGACCAGTTCTATGAAGTCCTACAGCAGCTTATAGAATTAAAATAAAAAAATGATGTCCTTATCATCAGGGGAGATTGGAATGCTAAAGTAGGAAGCCAAAAGATAACTGGAATTACAGCCAAGTTTGGCCCTGGAGTACAAAATGAAACAGGGCACAGGCTAATAGAATTGAGCCAGACATCCTAGAATGTGAAGTCAAATGGGCCTTAGGAAATCTGAGCAACAACAAAGCTAGTGGATGTGACAGTTTTCCAGCTAAGCTATTCAAAAACTTAAAAGACGATGCAATACAGACCAGTTGCTCTAACATCTGTAGTCATGAAAACCTTTGAAAGGCTAGTGCTTTCCTACCTGAAAACTATCGCACCATTGCACTTATTTCACATGCTAGTAAGGTTATGCTTAAAATCCTATAAGCTAGGCTCCAGCAGTATGTGGATCGAGAACTACCAGAAGTACAGGCAGGATTTCGAAGAGGCAGGGGAACTAGAGATCAAATTCCCAACATACGCTGAATCATGGAGAAAACTAGGGAGTTCCAGAAAAATATCTACTTCTGCTTCATTGACTATGCTAAAGCCTTTGATTGTGTGGATCAAACAGACCATCTTACTTGTCTCTTGAGAAACTTGTATGTGCGTCAAGAAGAAACAGTGAGACGTGGACACGAACCATTGATTGGTTCAAAATTGGGAAAGGAGTCCAGTTGCAGTGTATGACTGTGAAAGTTGGACCATAAGAAAGGCTGAGCGCCAAAGAATTGAAGTCTTTGAATTCTAATGCTGGAGAAGACTCCTACGAGTCCCTTGGACTGCAAGGCAAACAAGTAAGTCAGTCCTTAGAGGAGATCAACCCTGGCTGCTTTTTAGAAGGCCAGACCCTGAAGTTGAAACTTTGGCCACCTAATGAGAAGGAAGGACTCACTGGAGAAGAGCCTAATGCTGGGAAAGATTAAGGACAAAAGAAGAATGGGACGACAGAGAATGAGGTGGCTGGATGGAGTCACTGAAGCCGTAGGCATGAGCTTAATGGATTCCAGAGGATGGTAGAGGATAGGAAGGCTAGGAACATTGTCCATGGGGTCGCGATGGGTCGGACACAATTTCGCAACTAACAACAACAAAGGAGACAGAGTAGAGTCCTTTCCAACACACTTTGAAACCTACATTCAGCAGTGGGGTAGTTTAGAAGTGTAAAAAGTCTAGTAGCTTTTTAATAGGACAAGATTAAACGTGGTGTTGGATTCCTCAAGTTTAAAACCTAACTTCTGAAGAAAAATAGCAGTTTCAGGTTTATAGTAAAGCAGTGCTTCCCAAACCTAGATCAATGACCCAAAATTGAGTAAAAATATTTTTTTACAACACACATATTATCCAATCACAGGGATATTTAAATAAGGACTTTCTAATATAGTTAAAATGACTTTTCACATGCTGTTTTGGTAATGAAGAAAAATGCTTGGAAAGCACTACATTAAAGAGATCTGGAAATTTAGGAAACCTCTTGTTAAATTTATTTCCAACATCTTATTACAACCTCAGGTAGATAGATGGAAGCATGATATTGTCTTACCTCTTTCAACATTCCTTTGTGGGCAAAATAGGAGTAACCAGGTTTTGGAACTTCTCCAATGGACAAGCCTTTGAGCATCCTGGCAAAGTGAGCACATGGGGTTCAACAGCAGTGTTGTTCCGATAATACATCTCAATGGTATGACTTCTGAATATGTATCATCCCAAAGAGGAAGAAAGACAAAACAATATATGGTTTACAGCACAAATTCCTATTTTTATTTTCACAAATGAAAATAAATTGATCTAAACAAGGATGTGGGGGTCAAACAGCCCCCACTACTTCAATGACTACTACAGCTTCAACCACAACAATACACGAGCAAATAATAGATACAAACTCAAGGTAAACCGCTCCAAACTTGATTGCAGAAAATATGACTTCAGTAACAGAGTGGTCAATGCCTGGAATGCACTACCTGACTCTGTAATTTCTTCCCCAAATCCCCAAAACTTTAAGCTTAAATTGTCTACTGTTGACCTCACCCCATTCCTAAGAGGTCTGTAAGGGGCGTGCATAAGTGCACCCACATGCCTACCGTCCCTGTCCTAACATTCCTTTTTTTTACTTACACTTTTCATGTATCCAAATTATGTTTATACTTTTATATGTTATCTTATATGTGATTGACAAATAAAAAATAAAAATAAATAGGAAGGCACCACAAAACAACAACAACAACAAACAAACAAACAAACAAAAAAACCCCCAAAACCCAGCCAATATAGGACATATAAAATGAGAATCACAAGCTTCCATCTTCCAAATGGATATGTTTTTGTAAATTGAATTTAGTGCACTGAGAATGTGAATATATTTACAATATGCAAAATCTTAGTAAATCATGGTTATTTATTGTATCTGTGAATTAATACTTGCCCATCGTCTTCTTCATATAGCTCAAAAATATGGGTAGCAACATAAGGAATTAATAACTGGTTGGAAACACCAAGTGCTGTTTGCAGGGCAAAGATTGTCATATCATGCTAAAATAGAAAAAAATGTCAAAATGGTAAAGCATTACATTGTGTACATATAGTGTATTTAATATCTCAAACTTCTTAACTCTACAGAGGCAAATGTAGAGAAGTTCCCTATTTCAGTCAGCCATGACTTCAGTGGGCACCACATTATTCTTCAGTCTTATTTCTATGACATCGTAGTTTCAGGTTCATACAGAACAAATATTTTGCAGCCCATATTTATAGATAGTATAGTAGTAACAGTACTTTGTCACTTTGAGAAGACAAACATAAAAACAGTTGAATAAACCCTAACATAAAAAAAAGAAATAAAAAAAAACATTCCAAATTATCTTAACAAATCAGTGCAGTTCACTTGTGTAATGTGGCCGTATCCATAGAGGGGCCCTCAGTTTTCCCATAACCGTCGCCTTCGACAAGACCTAAATTTAACTCATAGAATCATCTATTGTAATGTCCTTCCTGTTAATGACTACTTCAGCTTTAATTGCAATAATACAAGAGCAACCAATAGATTTAAACTTAATGTTAACCGCTTTAATCTAGATTGCAGAAAATATGACTTCTGTAACAGAATCATCAGTGCTTGGAACACTTTACCTGACTCTGTGGTCTCTTCCCATAATCCCAAAAGCTTTAACCAAAAACTTTCTACTATTGACCTCACCCCATTCCTAAGAGGACCATAAGGGGCGTGCGTAAGAGCACAAATGTGCCTACCGTTCCTGTCCTATTGTTTTTCTTTTTTCTTTTCCTTCATATACATATAAATATAAATATACATATACATATACATATACATATACATATACATATACATATACATATATATATATATATATATATATATATATATATATATATATATATATAGGTCTTTGGTTATTCGGGTTTTCTCCCGCGTAAAATTGGAAGTGTCTTGCCGATGTTTCAACGAAGTCTCATTCGTCATCTTCAGGCTTCAGCTTCGTGCTTCTGGGAGCAATGAACAATGCTTCTGCAGCAGTGCAGCTCACCAGCTCAAATCCCCCTGCAACTCAGACTAATCTGAGCACAACCAAGCCCCCACCCAAACAGGACACACCCCCAGCCAATCAGAGCACAAAAAACCCCCCATCCAATCAGAGCACAGCCAAGCTCCCACCCAATCAGTTCAAACCCCCACTAGCAGTTAAAAAGGAAGAAAGAGCTGCAATCACACATTGCTCCCAGAAGCACGAAGCTGAAGCCTGAAGATGACGAATGAGACTTCGTCGAAACGTCGCCAAGACACTTCCAATTTTACACGGGAGAAAACCCGAATAACCAAAGACCTACATACAAACACCCGCGAAAACCTCAGAAAACAAATATATATATATATCCTTGTGTTAGGGACTCATTTGTCACCAGACCCACACTCACAAGGTCCACACAGGATGTCACCACTGCACATCCACCCAGAAAGCAGACCCAAACCCACACTGATCATGAAGCACGACCAAGGACCAGAAGCCAGACCGCAGCTGCAACATTAGCCATTTCAAACCCCTCCAATCCATTCATGCAGCAGACTGACACCCACTATGAAGATGTAGCACGACCACAAAGCCAAACAATAGCTATGCAGCTCACCAGCTCAAATCCCCCTGCAGCACAGACTAGACTGAGCACAACCAAGCCCCCACCAACACAGGACACACCCCCAGCCAATCAGAGCACAGAAAACCCCATCCAATCAGAGCACAGCCAAGCTCCCACCCAATCAGTTCAAACCCCCACTAGCAGTTAAAAGGAAGAAACAGCTGCGATCACACATTGCTCCCAGAAGCACGAAGCTGAAGCCTGAAGATGACGAATGAGACTTCGTCGAAACGTCGCCAAGACATTTCCAATTTTACACGGGAGAAAACCCGAACAACCAAAGACCTCTCTCTCTCTCTCTCTCTCTCTCTCTATATATATATATATATATATATATATATGTGCTTATACCTCCTTATATTTCTTCATATATATGTTTATATACTATATAATTTTTTGTGTGTGATGCTTATGTATATTGTTGGGACAAAATAAATAAATAAATAAATAAATAAATAGGTAGGCCAAAGGTAGTCAATCCCTATCAGATTTTCTGATAATCAATTCTTATCACAGATTGACTGGGAAATCCTTGGCATATCTTAATAAAAGTAAATCCCACATAGTTCTGTAGATCTGACTCTTAAGTAAGGAAATCCGTGACTTACAACCGTTTAGTGACCATTCAAAGACCATTCAACAGCACTGAAAAATGTGATTTATGATCATTTTTCACAGTTACGACCTTTGCAGCATCCCCATGATCATGTAATCAACATTCAGATGCCAGGCAGCTGGTTCATATTTATGACTGTTGCCAGGGGTGGGATCTACTTACCTTTACTACCGGTTCGCAACAGGAGCAGATAGTCAATTATGGTGTCCGGGTGGGTGGGCAGAGCCTCCTGTTGCTTTTACTACTGGTTCTAAAGAACTGGACAGAACTGGGAGCAACCCACCACTGACTGTTGCTATGTCCCAAGGTCATGTGATCACCTTTTATGGCCTTTTCACATACAAAGTCAATGGGGATTCACTTAACAACTGTGTTACCAACTTAACAACTGCAGTGATTCACTTAACAACTGTGGCAAGGTTTTAAAATAGGTCAAAACTCACTTAAAAAATGTTTCACTTAGCAACAGAAATTTTGGGCTCAGTTGTAGTCATAAATAAGGCCTGCTTGTAAATAAATTTACTGCAGAGCTCTTTACATTAACTGCGAAGTAGTTAGAAAGTTATCAGAAGGTTATCAGAGTCGTGGTGGTGCATTGGTTAGAATGGAGTACTACAGGGCTAACTCACTGCTCACTTCAGGAGCTTGATTCTGAGTGACTCATGGTTGACTCAGCCTTCCATCCTAGGTTGGTAAAATGAGGACCCAGATTGTTGGGGGCAGTAGGCTGACTCTGTAAACCACTTAGAGAGGGCTGTCTAAGTGCTATTGCTATCTGAGAGAATAGCTGAAAGAAAGAATTTTTCAGCAATTGAAGGTGAGATCCTGTGGTTCTTTTGAATCTATTGAATCCCTACAATTAACAAGCATATTCCCACTGGCAATTTATAAATTCTTCCACTCATCATTGTGGTGGCTTATCCCTAATATTAGTATGATATTGTTACACTAATGGCCAGATGATGCTGTAGATTGCTAATATGGAAATATTTGATATTCTATTGCAACATATTTCTATCATTATTTACACATTTCTTAAAAGACTATTATTCAGTCATGCATATTAAATTTGGATATTCTGTATATATTTCATAATGTCTTTCCCAATTAGTCAGCAGAAAGTTAGAGATCATGCCAATTCTTCCAGCTGACAAGGACTATGCTGCAGAATATTAATATATTATTAATAAGAAGGATGGCTGTGTCACAGCAAGAGTTTGTAAACTGTATAACTCTTAAGTGGTATAAATGATAATACTTACTGCTGAATACATGATCATTTTAAGTCCTTTATAGCAGTTAGTGGTGTTGATAATTTTTTCCAGAATATGTTTCACAAGGATACCTTCATGGAGATTAAAAAAAATATGAATGCTGTGGAATTTGAAAATAGAAGTTTTGAAAAATATGGAAAAAGGACTTGGTCAGGAATTTGGTGAGTTTGCACCAAATTATGCTATAAAATTATTAGAATAATTTATAAAAAGTATTAGAACCTCATAAAAATAGCTTCATACTAACAAACATCTTTCTAGAATGTATTAAATGTGTTGACTATGTAAAATGGATTTTTGATTTAATTAAGCATTTTGGCCAATTTTTTTTTGAAGAATTTGGAAAATAAATGTAATGAAACCTTACTCTCCATTTTTTCCAAGAGTCATAAAATCATGCAAGATGAAGTATTCTACTTATTAAGCTTTCAGATTTTCCACAGCAAATAAAATATATTTTAAATGGAAAAGTAATATGTTTCTTAGTTAAAAAGAATATGAAATATAATTATCTAAAACAATTATAATGAGAGCAAAGAAATATTTAAAGGGAAAGCTTTACTGATACTTTTCTGCATTTTTAAAATTGTATCAATCAAACTACAACATGCTACCAATATATGCCCTGAAGATAAGCACTTCCTAATATGTCAATATATAGAAATATATCTTTGGATAGAAATATTAATATCCATGTTTAAATATTACCAGCACATAAGATTTTAAAAGTATTTATATATACTTCTGATCTTATTATTTAAAAAAAAATCTGTTCATAAATAACATTATTATCTGTACTATTTAGTTTTTTATTATTCATTTTTCCCAATACTTGGTTAAATAATTAAATTTAGCCAAATTTAAATAATTAAATACTTTTAGAAAAGCATTTCAAAATACAAATCCTAGTTTGTATTTGTATTATAATGATGAGGCAATTTATTTTTTAGATAAACTTCAGATTCATACTCTACTGTATGGCATGCCATAGGGATCAGTGCTTTCTCTTCTCCTATTAAATATCTACATAAGACCGCTGTGTGCTTATCCATCACCATGGGATGAGGTGGCTACATTTGTAATTAAAATTCTTAATTTTAATTCTTAATAAAAATTATATATTTTTTTAAAAATTAAAAGCCAGCACAGAACAAGTTAATCATTAGTTTGTTGAGCCAAACATTAAGAGCTAAATAGGGTCATCTATTTACATGCCTAAGTGAAAACTGATCTCTGAAATTATTGGCATTTGAAAAAAAATTATGCACAATCATTTTTTTATATGTTCATATGTCAAGGATACTACTATGACATATATTTATATTTTCATAATTCTGAAAATCAGGCCAAGCAAATAAATCTAAAATTAAAAGAATACTTGCCTCCTTGTAGTTTTGATTTCTCATTTTTTAATGGTCCCCCAAAAACAGCATTTATCAAATATTCCAGCAGTGATTTCATCTGTTGCATAGTCCTTTTATCAGCCCATTTTGGTAAAGAATGTTTGTGTATTTCCTACAGTAATAAGGGAAGACAAAAAAACAGCAAGCCATGCTTAGTAATAATCCTATGTCTTCTATTATTTTGCATAGAGACAGACTTTTCTGAGTAGAAAAAGCCTCACTGCCATTATTAATATTACAGACAGCAAAAGTGAACTGAAAATCTTTTAATAAGGCTTTTCGAATATATGTACATGTTTTCCCCTGAGTGAAATGAAATAATCTGTTTGTTTTTCGGGAATAGAAATTTCCTGCCTGCATTTTGTTTTTGTAAAATAGAGATGGGTTTCTTATGTATGGGAATAGCTTTACATGTGTGTGTAAATAATTTAAGAAGTAGACAGTACTTTTCTTACCTTTATCCATTTTGTTAGATAAAAATGAGACACTCTGAATCTACTGATCCATTCCCATACAATAGTCTCAATTTCTCACAAATTGCACAGATCCATTTCCCCCTAAAACTTAAATAATTAAAATTTCCAGGAATGAGGCAAGTAAGATCTCATGCGATTTCATGGCACTTGAAAAAAATCTTGTGATGAGACTTTCAGCAATTATCTTTGAATAATTTTTGGAATATTTTCGCAAGAAAGTAGAAGGCAGTTCTTGGGTTCTGCAAGGATTGCATAAGGTCATATACCTTTTGTCTAATTAACATATTTTTTGTGGGGACTACATAATTTGGACTACATAATTTGTTCTGTCTTAATAAGATAAAACTATGGCTTGGCTTAGAGAGTCAGATTCATGTGCCTTACTTAGTGACTATCTAGATTTCCAAAACAGACATATTATCGGAGCTTAGTTATCCAGGTATGCCAACAAAAAAAATAGGTAGGAAATCTTTGCCATACTACTTACTGATATCTTTTATATTCATTTTTTTCAAAATGGATTGAATGTATAATGCAACTGAAATAATAAAGATTACAATGGGTAAACAAACTGAGATGAGAATGTTGTATTTGAGATATCCTGTTTTCAGATGTGTTGAATAATTTTGTACCTGGAAACAAACTGCGGTCAGTCAGAGATAACCAGAGCTTTGGCCAGATGGAATTCAATTATATTTAAGGAAACACACATTTGTTTTGCCTTTATTTCACTCACAGTGCAGTAAAATTACTTGATCACTCAATTTCTTATTACAGATTGTATGGAGTTTTGAATCATGAATCACAGCCCACAGATGCTGGAGATAGAACTTCTGTCAGGGTTCTGATGGATGCCTTAATTAAATCTTGAGCCTTGAGCCAAGCTTCAAAAGAAACCCAGTTATTTATTAAGAGCTCCATGTTGGCAAGTACCCAAATGAAGCAAACTCTGACCCCCAAATTTACAGCCTTAATCACAACCCTGTTTCCCTCCTCCCCCCAGGATGTGTCATCAATCACATTCATCAACAGAGCAACTTTGCAGGTTGTAGAGACAACTGCCCTCTGGCCACTGTTGGTAACCCTGAGAGACAGCTTTGAGAAAGATATGTCTGGAATGTGCTCCTGACTGTGGCTGCCATGTTCCTTCATCAGTTTCCCATCCCCCTTGCCTATGGAAACCTGAGAGCAGACCAAGGATACTTTGTGAGTTGACAACTACAATGTTTTAAAAGTACCTGAACTTTTAAAGTATCATATGCTTTCCAGAGTAACAGATTTTGAAAATCCAGCAGTTTTTGCTTGTCATATCCCAGGTTGTATGCAAGTCTTCGTATCAGTGCCTGAAAGATGAAACTACAATATTCAGTCATCTGTACATACAAACATGTATTCATGGGACAAGTCATCTTTGTACCTTGGCTGATATTTATTTTGCCTTTTGTAAAAAAAACTGAGATTGTACACAAGATCCTATGAAGGGACTCCTGGAATCTAGGAAATAGAGTTGACCAAAATATGACAAATGAAAAATGGATGGACATTTCTTCCTAGTTTCTTAGACAACACCTCAGGCCTAAAAGGGAAGAAGGAATGGCCTAGAGCAGGGGTGTCAAACTCACGTCGTCATGGAATTGTCATATGATGTATCGGGACTTTTTCCCCCCTTCACTAAACTGGCTGTGGGCATGGCCAGCACGTGACGCATCCAGCCCATGGGCCTGGAGTTTGACAGCCCTGGCCTAGAAGTACTGGAGAGAACTACAAGACAATAGTCAGTTAAAAGAGAGCTGAATTCAAGGCAAAAATGTAAGCTCAGTTCTCATGAAGAGAAGAAGGGAGAAATGCATTCAGACTTGCAAGATTCTGTTAACCGTATCTTTGCAATAAAAGTAACATTGCCCTACATGACTTTGCTTTCCTAGGCTAACTGACCTTGAAGAGCTGAAGGTTTATAATTTGTGAGAATTTTTTTTTACAAAGATCCCACCTGAAAGTATTCCCTGTTAACTGAGGACTGCAGCTTTCTTATTTAAATTTCTAATATTTTGTAATTAATTATCCTAGCATTATGCTTAAACCAGGGCTGTCAAACTTACGACCAGTAGGCTGGATGCATCACATGCTGGCCATGCCCATGCCCGGTTTGGTGAAGGGGATAAAAATCATGATACGTCACATGACACTGCCATAATGCCACGAGTTTGACACCCCTGGCTTTCTGATCACAGAAACAAGATCATCTGTTTATAGTCATCAACTATTGATTGTAAAAAACCTCCTGTCAGGGTTCCAAGGAACAGCCCCAACGAAATAAAGAAAATAAAATTTCTTTTTTGCTTCTTAACTTCCACCTCCAGACACAACAATTACACCATTTTCTTTTGCATAAAGTATTAACAGAAGAAAATATCTGTAGTTCGGCTTTGAACTGGAGTCCTTATGGTCTATGGTGTTGGTTGTTTCCTTATTCAACTAGGCAACATCATCAGTGCTAGTGAATGTGGGTTTTGTTCCCTCTCTATACCAGTAGCTTGCCTTACCAATGTTGATGAAAATGTGGCTTTACTCCTTAGTAGCTTCTTACTATCCAATAAATAAATGAATTCATCCACAAAAATTAATTAAAAATGAATATATTACCCAACAACAAACAGGTAAATCATCCAACAAAATGGATATCTGCAACTTTATTAAAATGTGCTCAACCACTCCATCTATTATAGCAGGGGGGTCAAACTGGCAATCTGATCACATGCAAGCCATGCCCACCCCAGCTCTGCGAATGGGAAAAACATAATGAAAAGTCATGTGACACCACAAGTTTCACAACCATGTATTATAGTATAACTAACAGAAACTATGAAAAGAATAATATTGTCGAGCGTTGCTGCGGGACGGAGATTCTCGGGGCTCCTCGAGGATCCTGAGGATCGCCAATATTCCTGCCATTTTGGGGATCCCTTTGTGGGATCACAGCTGTCCTGTAGAGACAGCAAAGAAAGGAGGCACAGATTGGCGCCAACAGGGAAGTGGCAAATTCCCTGGAGCACCAACATTAGCCTCCGACCCGGAGGCATGGGAAGACAGCCATTGAGCTGTCACTAGCAGGGGCAACCACGCTAAAGGATTGGAGCAGGAGAGGTGACCGAAAGGAGGATTCTTACCCAAAAAGTGATTTGCTACCACATAGGTAAGAAGAAAAATTACTAAGGCTTGAAAGAAGTTTTTATTTTGAATCAGCAGCTAAATAGGCATGCGGAAGTACAAATAGAAGAGAGAAAAAATGGAACTTGGAAATTAAAGCCCCAGAAAAACTTTTCATCTGAATTTTAATTTGACTGTGGAAGAGACTAAATATTAAAAGGAATAAAAAACTGAAAGAAAACATTGTTTGCTAACAAGAAATTAAGTCAGGAAATGATAAATTTGGTGGACTAATAATGGATACTTTGTAGCTGAAACATTTGTGAACGAGAAAGAACCATCTGCTGGAGGAAAAAAGTATCAGAGCAACTAGACCAGCATGGGAAAAAAGCATTGTTTGGACATCTGCTGTGAACTTACAAAAGAAGGAGGAGAAGCAGAACTGATAAATACTTATTGGAATATTTTAAAGACATACTGGGTGGACTCTTCCAGAAATAAAGAAGAAAAGAAATATATGGACTTAAATTTTGGTTATAAATAGATTTAAAAAGTCTTTCTCCTTGCATTGGAAATATGTAAAATTGGGAGGAATTGTGGGAAATGCTTTTGATGATCCGAGAGTCTGTGAGACATATGGCTGGAAAAGAAATCAGTGAGGAGAATACAGATGATTATACTGGGATTGATAGTGGAAACGTAAAAATGGAGAGAAGGAAAGAAATTTTAAAAAAGAGAGGGAGAAAAATGAAAAAGAAAAGACAATTAAAAAAATGAAAAAGATAGTGAGAAAAATAGATGATTACACTGGGTTTCGCAGTGAAAGACAAAAGAGGAGAGGAAGAAATAGAGAAAAATTGAGGGGGGGCATCAAAAGAGTGACAATTAGAGAAAAGTGGGAAAGAAGGAAAAAGAAGGGGAGAAAGAAAAAAAATGAAAGAATGGAAGAAAGGGAGGAAAATACTAAGAAAAGGGGTCTGGGAGAGACTGAATGAAAATGGTTAGAGATAGGAGAAAAATGGACAAAAGAAAAGGAATTAAAGTAGTGATAGATTTGCTTCCTTATTTTTCTTTTTCTTTTTGTGTGTGTGTGTGGGTTAATGCATGGAATGAGGGAAAACTAAAGTTGAATCAAAACAAAATCCAGCAGAGGAAATTCGGAATGGTACGGTTTATAAATGAAGATAATTGAATTTTAAAATTTAAAATGAGATGAAATTGAAATGTTAGTAAATGATGTATATTGTTGGAAGAAAATAATAAGTATTGAATTTTGAATAGAAATGTTAAGACAATAAGAGATGGAAAGTTATATTAACTGATTATATGATATAAATGGAATAAGATGAAGATAATGTTAAGGTTTAAAATATAGGAGAGGTGGTTGGAAAAATATGTATAATAAATAAGAGAATCGGGGATGTCTAGATATTAGAGAAATTGAAAATAGATACAGCAAGAGATAGAGATAAGGAGAGAGGTGGAAGGGAGAAAGAGGGAGAGAGAAAGAAGAAAGGGAAGAGGAGGGGAGGTAAGGTGAGGGAGATAAGTGCAGGAGAGAAGGTTAGATAGGGAGGAAGTAGGGTGGAGGAGGAGAAGGGAAAGGGAAGTAGGGAAGGAATAGGAGACGAGGGGAGAAAAAAGTAGGAATGAAGAAAGGAGGGAAGCAGAACTGATAAATACTTATTGGAATATTTTAAAGACATACTGGGTGGACTCTTCCAGAAATAAAGAAGAAAAGAAATATATGGACTTAAATTTTGGTTATAAATAGATTTAAAAAGTCTTTCTCCTTGCATTGGAAATATGTAAAATTGGGAGGAATTGTGGGAAATGCTTTTGATGATCCGAGAGTCTGTGAGACATATGGCTGGAAAAGAAATCAGTGAGGAGAATACAGATGATTATACTGGGATTGATAGTGGAAACGTAAAAATGGAGAGAAGGAAAGAAATTTTAAAAAAGAGAGGGAGAAAAATGAAAAAGAAAAGATTGAGAAAGACAATTAAAAAAATGAAAAAGATAGTGAGAAAAATAGATGATTACACTGGGTTTCGCAGTGAAAGACAAAAGAGGAGAGGAAGAAATAGAGAAAAATTGAGGGGGGGGCATCAAAAGAGTGACAATTAGAGAAAAGTGGGAAAGAAGGAAAAAGAAGGGGAGAAAGAAAAAAAATGAAAGAATGGAAGAAAGGGAGGAAAATACTAAGAAAAGGGGTCTGGGAGAGACTGAATGAAAATGGTTAGAGATAGGAGAAAAATGGACAAAAGAAAAGGAATTAAAGTAGTGATAGATTTGCTTCCTTATTTTTCTTTTTCTTTTTGTGTGTGTGTGTGGGTTAATGCATGGAATGAGGGAAAACTAAAGTTGAATCAAAACAAAATCCAGCAGAGGAAATTCGGAATGGTACGGTTTATAAATGAAGATAATTGAATTTTAAAATTTAAAATGAGATGAAATTGAAATGTTAGTAAATGATGTATATTGTTGGAAGAAAATAATAAGTATTGAATTTTGAATAGAAATGTTAAGACAATAAGAGATGGAAAGTTATATTAACTGATTATATGATATAAATGGAATAAGATGAAGATAATGTTAAGGTTTAAAATATAGGAGAGGTGGTTGGAAAAATATGTATAATAAATAAGAGAATCGGGGATGTCTAGATATTAGAGAAATTGAAAATAGATACAGCAAGAGATAGAGATAAGGAGAGAGGTGGAAGGGAGAAAGAGGGAGAGAGAAGGAAGAAAGGGACGAGGAGGGAGGTAAGGTGAGGGAGATAAGTGCAGGAGAGAAGGTTAGATAGGGAGGAAGTAGGGTGGAGGAGGAGAAGGGAAAGGGAAGTAGGGAAGGAATAGGAGACGAGGGGAGAAAAAAGTAGGAATGAAGAAAGGAGGGAAGGAAAGGCGTGTAAGAAAAAGTTGCTGTGAAAAGGAAATGGAGAAACGACAACCCCGAAAATATTCAAAGAATAAAAATTGAAATAATAATAAAAATGAAAAGGAATAAAAGGGAATGAATATGAATAAAAATGGAGAAATTACAAAACAAAGGGTGGAGGCTTCCGGTGGCGCCACCTTCTTCGCTGAGTTCCTAATTAAGGAGCTCCATACTGAACTTCGTAAGAGACAGGAAACGCCGGCTTTAATCTCTTTCCCTGGATGAAAGGGAAAGATAAGAGCTGCGGGGGTGTGGTAGACCTCCCCAGGGGCTTTGTTTTTTATTAAGCAGAGCCCTGAGGGTCTAGAGTCCCATAAATATTCCTGCCAAGCTCCGACTTCAGTGCGTGCCTGCAAAAGCAGGAAAAGAAGAAAGTGTCCATCTCTGCTAATTGTCTTATCTTTATAGATTTCTATAAGCAGACGGAATGAGCATGAGTGAACAACTACTGGATTGCAAGTATTTTTGATTTCCTGACTTCTACCCTTTTAAAAAGAGAAACTTTTTTTTCTTTGTTTCAACTGACTCTTTAAGATGGTGCCTGAAAGGGAGTGAAAGTGAAGAATGGAATTCTAAACAGCCTGTGTAACTAAGAAGCTAAGAAATGTTATGTGTGGATTTTAATGAAGTGAAGTGAGCTTTCCTATACTTAAAGGGGAAAAGAGAAGTTTCTAGACTTATATTTTGTGAATTTTAAAAACTGAAATGGCTACTAAACCACCTAAGACTGGGGGTAGAAGGGGTTCTGAACCAGCTTTAGAAGATTTGATTAAAGAACAAGGGAAAGTCTTTGAAGAAAAGTTTAAGGAGATAATGGATAATAATGAGGAAATAAGAGAGGAAATAAAAGAGAATGATAAAAAAATAAGAGAAGATATTTTGATGGCTTTCCAAGGTTTGGCAAAAAGACTGGAGGTGGTGGAGGAGGAGGTGCAAGAAATTGCTCAGTCAAATCAGCAAATAGAAAATAGAATGGGGGGAATGCAAATTAAATTGGACAAAAATGAAGATCAAGTGGTGGTGATGCAGTATAAAATGATGGAAGGAGCTCTGAGAATTAGGGGCTTGAATGAGGAGAAAGGGGAAGATTAAAAAAAAAAATTAACAGAAGCTCTGGCTGAATTTATTGAACTTGATCCACAAGAGGTTGCTTATCAAATTGACAAAATTTATAGAGTTAATTCCTGGATTGCTAGGCAGAAGAAACTTCCTAGAGACATTGTGGTTTATTTTTTGAAAAGAACAGTGAGAAATCAAATTTTGCAAGTTGCATTTCAGAAAAACTTGAAAATAGGAGAACAGGAGCTGAAGGTTTTGAAAGAGATTCCTCTCAAGATGTTAAGGGATAGAAAGGACTTTACATTTTTTACACAAGAACTTAAGAAATACCAGATTCAATTTAGATGGGAGGTTCCAGTTGGTTTGACAGTGTATTATCAAGGAAGGAGATATCGTATTAATACAGTGCTTAAGGCCAAAGATTTTCTTTCCACCGTGCTGAAACTTGAAGTAGAAATAATAGAAAAAAGAATTCAAGAGACTCAAATGGGTGTGGAAGCTGAGGTGATTCCAGTGATGGGTGTGGAAGCTGAGGTGATTCCAGTGATGTTACCATCTGAGAAACAACCACAAGAACAAAGACTGACGAGGGGAGCCCTTAAGCGTAAAGAAAAGGAGCAACAAATTCAAAGTAAAGTTCAGGATTCTGCTACAGAAGCGATGGGAGGAGCACGGCCGAAGATACGGGAGGACGATCTTCAGCTGATCGCTCAGTAATGGCAAATAAAATCTTGACCTGGAATGTCAATGGTTTGAATTCAGCTCAGAAGAGAAGAAAAATATTTCATTATTTGAAACAATTTAGAAATGATGTAATTTGCTTACAAGAAACGCATATTAAATTATCAGATCAAAAGTACTTAATAAACTCAAAGTTAGGTAAACATTTTGTTGCCTCTGCTTTGGACAAAAAACATGGCATAGTGGTTTATTTGAGAAAAGATATACCAGCCAAGTTAATAGAGGCAGATATTCACGGAAGATATATTGCTATTGAACTTACAATAGAAACAAAAAAGACTCTTTTGTTTGGTATATATGCACCCAATCAGCAACAAGAAAAATTTTATAGAATGTTGTATGATAAATTGATTCTATGGGATTATAAATCGTGTATTATATTGGGAAATTGGAATGGAGTAATAGATACACGAAAGGACAAGAGAACTTTTTCTAAGAAGATACCTGCACATGCAAAGCTGCCTAAATCCTTTTTTGACATGATAGAAGATTTTGAGTTGAGAGATGTATGGAGACTGCGGAATTTGGAGGAAAGAGACTATACTTTTTTCTCTGATAGGCATCAATCCTTCTCACGTATTGATTTTATTTTAATTTCTAATGACTTGCTTTTTAAGGTGAAGAAAACTAAGATATTTCCAAGATGTTTGTCTGATCATAGTCCTGTTTGGATGGAATTGCAATATGGAAAAGAAGGTAGACAAACTTGGAGATTAAATGAAAATTTGTTTAGATATCAGGATAATGTAAATCAATGTAAAAAGCAGATGAAAGAATTTTTTGATTATAATTTGAATAACGAAACATTGATAGAAATGGTTTGGGACGCCAGTAAAGCTTTTATGAGAGGTGTATTAATATATATTAATAATAGACAGAGAAATAAGCAACAAAGACAGTGTAGGTATTTAGAAGAGGAAATTTATAAGAAACAACAATTATTAATACATAACCCGCATGATCAAAAACTTAAAGATGCAATAAAGTTATTACAGAATCAATTTAATATGATAATAGCTGATCAGGTGGCAACAAATATACAATATGCCAAACATAATACTTTTTGTAATGCAAATAGACCTGGTAGGTGGTTAGCATATACCTTAAGGAAAAGACAAAAACAACGTACTATAGAAAAAATAGAATATAAAGGTAAAGAGAGATACCAACAGGATAAAATTAAAAAAGCTTTTTTAGAATATTATACAAATTTATATCTTAAAGATAATATATTGAACAGGGATATTGATAATTATTTGAAGGAATATAAGGTTAAAAATGTAACTTTAGAACAAACGGATGAACTGAATCGGCCTATAACTTCTGAAGAAATTATTTTGGTAATTAAACAATTAAAATGGGGAAAACTCCTGGTACGGATGGGCTTACAGTTAGTTATTATAGGAATTTACAGGATGAGATGTTAGGTCCACTTAAGGAATTATTTAATCAGATACAAATAGGAGGGGGAATTCCCCCCTCATGGAGAACCTCTTTTATTTCATTGATACCAAAAGAGGAACAGGATTGTTCTAAACCTGGGAACTATAGGCCAATCTCGCTTTTAAATAATGATTATAAGATTTTTGTTAAAATAATAGCTAATAGATTAATGTTGATTTTGCAGCGAAGAATTCATAATGATCAATCTGGATTTATAAAAGGGAGACAGATGAGGAATAATGTTAGGCAGATTGTTAATTTACTGGAGTATTTAGAAAAGAAAATTTTTATTCCAGCAGCATTTATTTTTCTTGATGCAGAGAAAGCTTTTGATCGATTGCATTGGGATTTTTTATTTAAATTAATAGAAAAGATGCAATTTGGAGATGGTTTTACAAGAATAATTAGGGCAATTTATGGAGAGCAAACAGCACAGATTATAATTAATGGTAGCTTAACAGAACCTTTTAAGATTGCGAAAGGAACAAGACAGGTATGTCCTTTATCACCATTATTGTTTATTCTAACTCTAGAACCATTATTGGATAAAATATGAGAAGTAAAGGAGATAGAGGGAATTAAAGTTAGACAACATGAATATAAACTGAGAGCTTTTGCAGATGACCTGGTGATTACTTTAACAAACCCTATAAACTCTAGTAAATCTTTGTTGGAAATAATTGATCAATATGGGAAGGTTTCAGGGTTTAAGGTAAATCAGAAAAAGACAAAAGTGATAATAAAAAATATGGCCAGACAACAGAAAGAAAAATTAGAGGAAATAACAGGATTTGAAATTGTAAAGAAGGTTAAATACTTAGGGGTCTATATTATATCGTCAAATGTGAAATTGTATAAGAATAACTATGAGGTTTTATGGCAAAAAGTTCAGAAGGAGTTGATTGTTTGGAAAAAATTGCAATTATCCTTGCTGGGGAGAATAGCTGCTATTAAAATGAATGTTTTACCTAGATTTTTATTCCTCTTTCAGATGATACCAATAATTAAGAAAGATAAGAATCTTGAGGAATGGCAGAAGGGAATTAATAAATTTATATGGGAAGGTAAAAAAGCTAGGGTTAAAATGAAAATAATTCAAGATTCCGGGGAAAGGGGAGGTTTAAAAATGCCCAATTTTAAATTATACTATGAAGCAGCTGCTCTCTCTGCAATAAGTGATTGGTTTAATTTAACGGAGGAAAGAATTTTGAATATAGAAGGTTATGACTTGCTATATGGATGGCATGCATATTTAATTTATGACAAAAAGTGGATAAGGCCTTTAAAAATCATGTGTTAAGAACTGCTCTTTTGCGTGTTTGGAAAAATACTCTTACAAACTAAATTATAAGGTTCCTATATGGGCAAGTCCTAGACATACAATAGAGAATATAAATATAGAACAGAATCAGGAAATGATTACATATAAAGATCTTTTGTATACTGAAAGAGGTAATTTGCAATTAAAATCTCTGCACGTACTAAAAGAAGAAGGGAAAAATTATACTTGGTTTCAATATGAGCAATTACGTGCTAGATGGAAGGAAGATCAGAAAATTGGTATAGAGCAGAACGAGGGAAATTTGGTAAAGCAAATTAGAAATCAGTCTCAGGAGCATATAAAGAGATTGTATAATGTGTTACTTGAAATAGATTCTGAAAGGGACTTGGTAAAGGACTGTATGATAAAGTGGGCACAAAATTTTCAGGAGCCAATATTATTGGAAACTTGGGAAAAAATTTGGGTTAGAAATGTTAAATTCATGCAGGCACAGAATCTGAGGGAAAATTTTTATAAAATGTTTTATAGATGGCACTTAGATCCTAAGAAATTATCGTGTATGTACCCAGATATGCAAGCAAAATGTTGGAGATGTAATTGTGATGATGGATATAAAGATCTTTTGGATAAAAATTTGGTGGATTTTACAAAATGTTTTGAAAAAGAAGATAAAGTTCCTGCCGCAATTTTTTTTGTTGGGAATTATTACAGACTGTACAGTAATTGAGACTAAATTGATTTTAAATCTAATAACAGCAGCAAGATTACTAATAGGACAATACTGGAAGAAAAAAGAAGTACCTACAATAGAAGAATGGATATTGAAAGTTGCCAATTTGGCTGAGATGGCGAAGATATCAGCCTTTTTGAAAGACAATGCGCAAGAAAGATACTTAAAGGAATGGAAAAAATGGATTGACTATATTCAAAGTAGATATCAGACTAAGAGTTATCAGACTGTTTTTGAATGATTATGATGTATTATTTTTGATTGTTTTCGGGGGAAGTTAGGAATTGATGATTGTAGGGGTATAATTAAGTTGGGACGAAAATTTTTTAGCATATGTTTATTTTTAACTATACCTTGTGCTCGTTCCGGGAAGTCGGGGGGGAGGGGTTGTGAAGGGAGGGGAGGGAGGTGGGGGAAAGGGGGAATTTTCTGTAAAACTTTTTGAATAAAAAAAAAGAAAGAAAACAAAGGGTGAAAAAAGATGTAATTTAATAAAATAAGCAAAGAAATATTAGGAAAGGAATAAAAAGTTAGGGGGAAAATATTTTGGCAAAAATTATAATTAAGAAAAATATATTTGAATAGTTTGAATTATATAAGATAAGGTCACTACTTTGTTTATGAATTGTGTTCGTGTGAAGGGGGGAAATAAAAAATCAATAAAAACTTGTATTAAAAAAAAAGAATAATATTGTCATACATCAGAAGCATCTCTGAAGCAACCAAAGATAATTACAATCACATGATATTGCTATAGCACATAAACCAATCAAAGCCCTCCAAAACATCCTGAGAAATCCAAAAGACCAGTAGATATAGAAGAAAACAGAAAATATAGTGTAAGGACTGTAACAGTCACTATATAAGTCAGATAGGCAGAAGATTCACAAAGCATATTCAGGAACAACAACTAACAACCAGAAGATACAACTCCTTAATCTCACAACTGATTAACAATTCAACAATAGTTTAAACTCAGAAACTGAGCATCCAAGAACAAACCAAATCCAAAACTGCTAGGAAATTCCTGGAAGCTTGGCATTCAGACAAATCAGCCATCAATAGATACATAGAGATAAACCATCTTTATACATAATTCAAAAAATATCACAAAAAAGCTAAGGGAGAAACAAAAAAACCTGAACATATCTTACCAAGCAGCTAACATCCAGATAAATAAAGTTTAACACTGGACAAGCAATCAACCAGAAAATCAAAGAATTCATGCAGATAAATAAGCAAACAGAAAACTGCTGTATATGCAGCCATGCCTCTGCCTAGCAACATGGAAGTGTTGCCTATTGGCCGAGACATGACAGCTCGGCAGGCAGGAGGAATGAGCGCATATCATTGGCCACCAGTTTGACAACTGCCGTATAAATACGGCTGTGACAGAAATTTCTTGTTCCCGTTTGTTTGCCTTGTTGCAGTTTGCCTAATAAAGGTATTTGCTTCACACCATCTCATCTCTATTCACTCACTTCTCGAATTTAGCACTGGCAATGAGGGTGGGATTTTGAGGAGACGGTAGAGCACCAACGTGGCAGTAGAGTCTATCACCGTGTTGGCGAACCTATGGCACGCGTGCTGGAAGTGGCACGCAGAGCCATTTCGCTCGGCACACGTGGCTTGGCCCATTCCTCCTCCGGGTTTCCAGGGCACACATGCGCACCAGCTAGTTAGTCTGCTGGTTACTGGTCCGACTTTCCACAAACGTACCAGCAATGATTATGATGATTTAACTCATATAGATTTCACAGAAGACAACGCTGGAAAAGCTCTTCACAACTAAAAACCATCGCTATCTATTGGACCCGATGGACTGTGCACATACTTCTTAAAAAAACTTTCCATTAATATAGCAGAACCCCTGAGTATTATCTTTGAAAAAGCTTTCACTACCAGTTCTCTTCCCAAACTTTGGTCACTAGCCACAGTCATCCCTATCTTCAAAAAAGGAGACCCCAGCTTAGTCGAAAACTACAGACCGATCTCCCTTTGCTGTGTCACCTGCAAAGTCATGGAATCTATCATCAACCAATCCATTACCTCATACTTAGAAACAAACAACCTACTCTCCAACAAACAATTTGGTTTCAGAAAAAAATTATCATGTAACTTACAACTTCTGCACTGCAAAAACATATGGACTTCAAATCTTGATCAAGGCAAATCAATAGATGCAATCTACATAGACTTCTGCAAAGCTTTCAACTCAGTAGTACACGATAAACTTCTCCTAAAACTAATATCCTATGGCATCTCAGGACCCCTCCACAAATGGATATCTGCTTTTCTGTCTAACAGACAACAAGTGGTCAAAATTGGCAATGCTCTATCAAATCCTGTTCCTGTCAAGAGTGGCGTTCCTCAAGGCAGCGTTCTTGGACCAACACTCTTTATACTATACATTAATGATCTTCGTGACCATATCTCAAGTAATTGTGTTCTCTTTGCTGATGATGTCAAACTATTTAACATCACAGACAATACTTCTATCATTCAAAACGACCTTGATCATCTAACCGCTTGGTCTAAAAATTGGCAGCTCCAAATTTCAACCAGCAAATGCTCAGTCTTCATATAGGAAAAAAGAACCCAAAAACTAAGTACATACTAGATGGACATTACCTTACAGATGACCCCCATCCCGTTAAAGACCTTGGAGTTTTCATGTCAAATGATCTAAGTGCCAAAGCCCATTGCAATTACATAGCAAAAAAAGCTCTAAGAGTTGTAAACCTAATCTTGCGTAGTTTCTTTTCCAAAAACACCACACTATTAACCAGCATATAAAACATTTGCTAGACCAATTCTAGAATACAGCTCGCCTGTTTGGAACCCTCACCACATCTCTGACATCAATACAATTGAACGTGTCCAGAAATATTTTACAAGAAGAGTTCTCCATTCCTCTGAAAACAATAGAATACCCTATCCCACCAGACTTGAAATCTTAGGCTTAGAAAACTTGGAACTCCGTTGTCTTCGACAAGACCTAAGCTTAACTCACAGAATCATCTATTGTAATGTCCTTCCGGTTAAAGACTACTTCAGCTTTAATTGCAATAATACTAGAGCAACTAATAGATTTAAACTTAATGTCAACCGCTTTAATCTAGATTGCAGAAAATATGACTTCTGTAACAGAATCATCAGTGCTTGGAACACTTTACCTGACTCTGTGGTCTCTTCCCATAATCTTAAAAGCTTTATCCAAAAACTTTCTACTATTGACTTCACCCCATTCCTAAGAGGACCATAAGGGGCGTGCATAAGCGCACAAACGTGCCTACCGTTCCTGTCCTATTGTTTTTCTTTTCTTCTTTCTATATATATGCTTATACCTCCTTATATTTACCCATATATGTTTATATACTATATAATCTTTTGTATGATTCCTACATATATTGTTGTGACAAAATAAATAAAAAAAATAAAAAAATAAAATAAACATACGTGCGTGACAATCAGCTGGCCTTTAGCGTGTGTGCACACTGGCCATGTCGTCGTTGCCCGCATACAGCCCCAGGATATCCATCCCTTGCCAGCCAGGAGCGCTGCCACCAGTTGCTCCCCTAGGCCCAGCTCCCTGATTGCGTCATCACCGCCACCCCCACTGCGAGGAAAGGCCCCGAAGCTGCGCTGCTTGGAATCCATATGGGCTGCCATAGGGGGAGGCCAGATATGGCTGCCTGGACACTGCCTGTAGCATGATGGTGGCAGGAGGAGGAATCACCGCTGCCTCTTAGCTGGCACGATCAGCCTGCTGCTGCAGCCTGCCGCCACTCTCCCCCGCCAACTGCTCCTGCCACTGCCAGGGAATGGCAGCACAACAACCACTGCCACCGGGTGCGAGGGGGTGGTGGAAAGGATTTGCAGTCTGTGGCTTCCCGGTCTCCCCGCCTGAGCAGGCTGTCTGGGAGAAGGGATTTAAGCCCCAGCCCGCTGCTCCTGCCACCACTGGGAAAGAGCTTCATGAGAATTGTTGCTGCCAGGTGCGAGGGGGTGGTAGAAAGGATGTGCGGTCTGGGGCTTCCCGGTCTCCCTGCCCGAACATGCTGTCCAGGGGAAGGGATTGAAGCCCCAGCCTGCTGCTCCTGCCAACGCCGGGAAAGAGCAGCACAAGAACCGCCACTGCTGGGTGCGAGGGGGCGGTGGGAAGGATGTGCGGTCTGGGACTTCCTGGTCTCCCCGCTCGAGCAGGCCATTCAGGGGAAGGGATTGAAGCCCTGGCCTGCTGCTTCTGGTGCTGGCACCCCCTCACCTCTGGCAACAGCAGTTCTTGAGGTCCCTCTTCCCGGGTAGTACAGGAGCAGGACTTCCTGCGGGTATTTCCCCCCCCACCTCACACCACAATGCATGGAGAATGGGAGGGGGCGAGGAAGCTTCCTGGTCACTTGCTTCAAAGTAGCCGAGCCTTTCCCTTCGAAGCAGGCACCCCCAGGGCTTGTGATTGATGGCCTCTGCATGGAGCTTTTGGCCACCTCTCCCCAGAGCCCTGACACATAGCAGCTGCTTGCTCCTTCCTCTCTGTCTCCCGCCCGCCCTCAGCCCTGCACTGAAGTTTGGGAAGCATCGGGGAAACTTTGTGCACCACACTCAGGGCAGGAAAGCAAGCCGCTGTTGTCACCAGAATCATGGCGAGCAGGCCAGCTGGATCAGAGGAGACTGCCCAACCAGCTCCCTGCTTCTCCAGCAGCTTGCTTCTTCCCCAAAGAAGGGACGGTGGCGTACAGTGGAAGTAGCACAACAATGATTATTAATGTACAGTAATTTTTGAAGACATGAAATTAAAAAATTTAAAATGATATTGGGGATGCTCGACTGCCATTTTGGGAAGAAAAGGAGAGAGGAGTAGAAGGAGGGTAGAAAGTAGATAGGAAAGTGTAGAGAAGGAGAAGGGGAATAAGAGGGTTAGATAGGGTGGAAGAAGGGAGGAGTGGAGAAGGAGGAGAGGAAGTAGTAAAGTGAAGGGGATGAAGGATGGGAAAGTAGTAGAGGGTAGAGAGGGAAGTTGTGTAGAAAGGAAGTGGCAGTCGGGCAGGCCTGAATTAGTAATAAATAAAAATTAATGATTAATGATGGATAATAGTTTGTACATAAATATGATGTTGAAAAATGGAAATAAAAAAATTATTTATAAAAAAAAAACAAAAAACAATGATGAAAATCATCTTGAATGTATTTAGGTCAATATAAAAGGGGTGAAAAACGATATTGCCATAGTCTATACTATAGGCCACCCAACCAAACAGAGGAAGTAGATGAACTTTTTGCTAGTCAGCTAACTAAGGTATGTAGGAAACACACATCACAGTAGTAATGGGGGATTTTAACTACCCTGACATCAACTGGGAGACAAACTCTGCACCAAGTGGAAGATCCAACAGATTCCTAACAAACCTAGCAGACAACTTTGTTTCCCAAAAAGTAGAGAAGGCAACAAGGGGATCAGCCATACTGGACTTAATTCTCACTAACAGAGATGAAATGATAGAAGGTGTTGAAGCTACAGGAACCTTGGGGGCAAGCGACCATGCAATATTGGAATTCGACATTAAGCAAATACAAGTAGTAGAACAAAGTCAAACTAGAGTCTTGGACTTTAAGAGAGCTAATTTCAATAAACTTAGAGAGAGCTTGAGAAGGATTCCATGGATGAGAATCCTCAGGGGGAAAACAACTCAAGAAGCTTGGGAAATTTTGAAAAGTGAGATTAAAAGCGCAGTCTAGCACAATACTAATGAAGAAGAAAAATAATAGATCTCAAAAGAAACCAGCATGGATGCATAAAGAACTATCTGACAAATTGAAAGACAAAAAGGACAAATATAAAAAGTGGAAAGAGGGGCAAATAACTAAGGCAGAATATCAGCAAATAGCCTGAGCCTGAAAAGTTGAAGTGAGGAAAGCTAAGGCTCACAATGAACAAAGGCTAGCGACAAAAGTAAAAAATAACAAAAAAAGCTTCTTCCAACATGTTAAAAGCAAGAAAAAAGTCAAGGAAACAATTGGCCCATTGCTGGGAAAAAGTGGCAAGAAGATGACAAGCAAAAGGGAGAAAGCAGATCTACTTAACTCATTTTTTGCATCTGTCTTTACACAAAAGGAAAAAACAATCCAACCTATCAAAAACAGCACCACAAAAAACAAATTAGAAACACAAGTTAAAATAGGGAAGAAAATGGTAAATGAACACTTGTCTACCCTAGACGAGTTCAAATCACCAGGACCGGTTCCTTCAGACCAAGGTTCTGAAGGAACTGGCAGACGTGATCTCAGAACCACTGAACTATATCTTTCAAAGATCCTGGAGCACAGGGGAGCTGCCAGAGGACTGGAAAAGAGCTGATGTAGATCCCATCTTCAAAAAAGGGAAAAAAACAGATCCAGGAAACTACAGACCTATCAGCCTGACCTCAATACCGGGGAAGATTCTGGAAAAGATAATCAAGCAACGAATCACTGAACACCTAGAAGCAAACAAAGTAATAACCAAAAGCCAACATGGGTTTGTCAAAAACAGATCATGCCAGACTAATCTCATTGCATTCTTTGACAAAATGACAAAATTAGTGGACCAGAAGAATGCTGTCGATATAATTTACTTGGAATTCAGTAAAGCATTTGATAAAGTAGACCATAACCTACTACTAGATAAAGTAGAAAAAAGTGGGTTAGACAGCACCACCACCAGATGGATTTGTAACTGGCTGACCAACCGCACTCAGTGTGTAGTCCTCAACGGAACTACATCTACAAGGAGGGAAGTATACAGTGGAGTACCCCAACGCTCTGTTTTAGGCCCAGTACTCATCAACATCTTCATCAATGACTTGGACGAGGGGATAGATGGGGAACTCATCAAATTTGCAGATGACACCAAGCTGGCAGGAATAGCCAACACTCCAGAAGATAGGCTCAAGTTACAGAAGGATCTTGACAGACTTGAACATTGGGCGCTATCTAACAAAATGAAATTCAACAGTGAAAAAAGTAAGGTTCTACATTTAGGCAAAAAAACCAAAATGCACAGGTACCGTATATGTGGTACCTTGCTCAATAGTAGTACCTGTGAGAGGGATTTATTTATTTATTTATTATTTAAATTTGTATACCGCCCTTCTCCCGAAGGACTCAGGGCGGTTCACAGCCAGGTAAAAATACAATACAATAAATACAAATTAAAACACAATTAAAAAACTTATTAAAATTGGCCAGGATTAAAATTTAGAGCTAAAAACCCATTAAAACCCATTAAAACACTAACCCAGTCCAGCGCAGATGAATAAGTAGGTTTTAAGCTCGCGGCGAAAGGTTCGGAGGTCCGGAAGTTGACGAAGTCCTGGGGAGTTCGTTCCAGAGGCGGAGCCCCACAGAGAAGGCCCTTCCCCTGGGCGTCGCCAGACGACACTGTCGCGCCGATGGCACCCTGAGGAGCCCCTCTCTGTGAGAGCGCACGGGTCGGTGAGAGGTATTCGGTAGCAGCAGGCGGTCCCGTAAGTATCCCGGCCCTATGCCATGGAGCGCTTTAAAGACATTCACCAACACCTTGAAGCGCACCCGGAAGGCCACAGGTAGCCAGTGCAGCCCGCGCAGGATAGGTGTCACTCGGGAGCCACGAGGGGCCCCCTCAATCACCCGCGCAGCTGCATTCTGGACTAACTGTAGCCTCCGGATGCCCCTCAAGGGGAGCCCCATGTAGAGAGCATTGCAGTAGTCCAGACGAGACGTCACAAGGGCGTGAGTGACTGTGCACAAGGCATCCCGGTCTAGAAAGGGGCGCAATTGGCGCACCAGGCGGACCTGGTGGAAAGCTCTCCTGGAGACGGCCGTCAAATGGTCTTCAAAAGACAGCCGTTCATCCAGGAGAACGCCCAAATTGCGCACCTCTCCATCGGGCCAATGACTCGCTCCCGACAGTCAGCCGCGGACTCAGCTGACTGTACCGGGATGCCGGCATCCACAGCCACTCCGTCTTGGAGGATTGAGCTTGAGCCTGTTCCTCCCATCCAGACCCGTCGGCTTCCAGACACCGGGACAGCACTTGATAGCTTCATTGGGGTGGCCCGTGTGGAAAAGTACAGCTGGGTGTCATCAGCGTACAGCTGGTACCTCACACGAAGCCACTGATGATCTCACCCAGCGGCTTCATATAGATGTTGAACAAAAGGCGAGAGAATCGGCCCTGCGGCACCCCACAAGTGAGGCGCCTGAGGCGCCGACCTCTGCCCCCGTCAACACCGTCTGCGACGGTCGGAGAGATAGGAGGAGATCCACCGATAAACGGTGCCTCCCACTCCCAATCCCCCCAACCGGCGCAGCAGGATACCATGGTCGATGGTATCGAAAGCCGCTGAGAGGTCTAATAGGACCAGGGCAGAGGAATAACCCCTATCCCTGGCCCTCCAGAGATCATCCACCAACGCGACCAAAGCCGTCTCAGTGCTGTAACCGGGCCGGAAGCCGGACTGGAACGGGTCCAGATAGACAGTTTCCTCCAGGTGAAGTGGAAACTGATATGCCACCATACTCTCTACAACCTTCGCCGCGAAGCAAGGTTGGAGACTGGATGATAATTACCTAAAACAGCCGGGTCCAAGGAAGGCTTCTTAAGGAGGGGCCTCACCACCGCCTCTTTCAAGGCGGCCGGAAAGACTCCCTCCAACAAAGAAGCACTCGTAATCCCCTGGAGCCAGCCTCGTGTCACCTCCTGAGTGGCCAGCACCAGCCAGGAGGGGCACGGGTCCAGTAAACATGTGGTGGCATTCAATCTACCCAGCAACCTGTCCATGTCCTCGGGAGTCACAGGGTCAAACTCATCCCACACAACATCACCAAGACCGCCCTCAGACGTCCCGTCCGAATCGCTGCAATCTTGGTCCAGACCGTCCTTCAACTGAACGATTTTATCGTATAGATAACCGTTAAACTCCTCAGCACGGCCCTGCACGGTCATCCCGCTCCCCTGGTGAAGGAGGCGGGTCACCAAACAGGGCAGCTGGGCGGTTATCTGCCGACGCACGAGGGAGGAGGCGTAGCAACGCCTCGCTTCCCTCAGTGCCACTAGGTAGGTCCTAGTATAGGATCTAACTAGTGTCCGATCAACCTCTGAGCGGCTGGACCTCCAGGAACTCTCTAGGCGTCTTCTCCGGCGTTTCATCCCCTCAGCTCCTCGGAGAACCAAGGAGCCGGTTGGGATCTGCGCCGGGTCAGAGGCGCAAAGGCACGACACGGTCTAAAGCCCCGCCGCAGCCCGTTCCCAGGCTGCAGCCAGTTCCTCTCCCGTGCCGTGAGCCAGACCCTCAGGAAATGGCCCAAGCTCCGTCCGGAACCTCTCTGGGTCCATCAGGCGCCTGGGACGGTACCAACGTAATGGTTCCGTCTCCCTGCGGTGTTGGGTAGCGGTCAGAAAGTCCAGGCGAAGGAGTGATCTGACCATGACAAAGGTTCAATGACTATTTCCTTTAAGTCCAGATCTCTCAACCACTGACCAGAGACAAAAATCAGGTCCAGTGTGCCACCCCCGATGTGAGTGGGGCCATCCACTACTTGAGTCAGATCCAAGGCCGTCATGGAAGCCAAGAACTCCCGAGCTACCGTCGATGGCGAGCCGGCAGATGGCGGGTTAAAGGCCCCCAAGGCTAAAAGTCTGGGGTCTCCACCGCCACCCCGGCAAGCACCTCTAGGAGCTCGGGCAGGGCAGCTGTCACGCAGCAAGGAGCCAGGTACGCGACCAGCAAGCCCATCTGACATCTATGACCCCACCTCACAAAGAGGGATTCACACCCGGCTATCTGAGGTACAGTGGTCTCCCTCGGCTCTAGACTCTCTTTAATCACAACCGCCACCCTCCACCCCTACCCTGGGCCTCGGCTGATGGAATGCACGGAAACCCGTGGGCACATCTCAACCAGGGGCACACCCCCTTCATTGCCCAACCAGGTCTCCGTAACGCCTATAATATCCGCGGCACCCCCCTGAATTAGATCATGTATTAGGGGGGCCTTATTGGCCACGGACCGTGCGTTGCATAACATCAGACGAAGGCCCAGGCTCTGAGGGTCCTGACCATCCGGGGAACGGGTAAAGTTAGATCGGGCACGCGATCGCCTGCATACATCGAACGCGTGACCCCTATGTCGATCGATCCCCTTCCGCCATATCTGCCCCTCCCACTTACCGTGCCAATAGACTCACCTCACAAAGGAACACCTCCCCCATAACCTCCGAACCCATTTGATAATCGCCACGAGCATGCGCTGGAACTGGTTTCCTCCCGGCTACCCCATCACCCACCCTACCCCTCCCACCCCTTAAAATGCCTATCTAAAACCCCAAAGGCTCTTTCTTCTGCACCTCTGTGGGTCCCAAGACCGTCATTGAGGCCGGCCCTTGGTAGCGATATGGGCCATTCCTGCGGCGGGGGCACCTCGCAGGCGCAGAGTTCACGTGCAGTGTAGCGCATAGGAAAGTGCGAATCAGAGGGATGCTAAGGTGGTAAAATCCCAAAGTAATAGAAATGGTGAGTCTTCCAGCGGGAGTCCAGTTGGTCAAAGGACAAATGGAGCAGGAACCGGATAGCGATGACAAAACAGGAACAGACAGGCCGACAGTCTCCATAGCGTGCCTATGGAAAGCAGTTCTACAATAGATCTTAATCAGGTAGACATGGTAGTGGTCTGCCCAAGTCCCTAGACCAGTCCAAGCTAGTCCAATCCAGTCCAATCCACTCCATCCCGCAGATGGACATGCATGACCGCCCAGTTTAGATGACCCATGGTCCGGGATAGGGGGGGGCGGAAATAAAATGGAGCAAGCCAGGCCATAAGTTCACAAAGGAAAATACGATGGAGCAAGCCAGGCCACCAGGGGCCATTCGATGACAAACAGGCCACAAGAGGGGACAAACCTCAGCCACGGTTCCGGCCTCCTCTCCCACCGGGGCGTTACCACACCCATCCTCGGTGGGGCTGCCAAATACAGGGCGCCGTTGGACAGGCACCTCGCGGTCCACATAGCCTCGCCGGGCGCAACCAGCGCCGATGGAACTGGCGCCGATGGAACTGGCGCCGGCGCCGCAAGCCCACCGACAGGCAAAAACGGGCCGGGATTCGCGCCAGCTGAAACCAGGCCGAATCCACACCCCGAAGCCGTCGGAGCCAGGCCGGGATCACCGACGATCTCACGCCGCTGGAATTTGGCCAAGATCGCCGGGGTCGCCGCTGGAAAGGGCTCCGCTAGGCAGGGCTCGCCGCTGGGCCGCTGGGCAGGGCTCCGCTGGGCAGGACTCGCCACTGGGCCGCTGGGCAGGGCTCCGCTGGGCAGGGCTCACCGCTGGGCCGCTGGGCAGGGCTCCGCTGGGCAGGGCTCGCCGCTGGGCCACTGGGCAGAGCTCCGCTGGGCAGGGCTCGCCGCTGGGCCGCTGGGCAGGGCTCCGCTGGGCAGGGCTCGCCGCTGGGCCGCTGGGCAGGGCTCCGCTGGGCAGGGCTCGCCGCTGGGCCGCTGGGCCGAGCTCCGCTGGGCAGGACTCCGCTCGGCTGGGCAGGGCTCCACAAAACAAGGCAGGGCCGCTCCACTCCCCTCCGCTGGGCAAGGCAGGGCCAGAGCCGAGGCCGAAGCCCGCAACGAACAGCAGGCCTCCCTCGCCTCCCTCGTCTCCATCGCGTCTTCGCTTCGCTTCCTCCAAGATGGCCGCCCCCTTCCGGACCGCCACTCCGTCCCTCGGCCCGTTCTCGGCTGTCGCCTAACCGAGAGGCCACAAACCTCTCCAGCGGCAGCCAGACAGATCGAACCACACGCCGAGGGACCGGAGAAGCCTGGTGAGTCAGCCCGAAGCCTCCATTTCAGGGAAAGCTGCCACCGCCGATTCGGGCTCCTCTAAGCCGCTACCATTCTCGCGCATGCGCAGAGCCTTTAATCTTGGAGTCCTAGTGGACAACCGTTTAGATATGAGTCAGCAGTGTGCAGCTGCTGCTAAAAAAGCCAACACAGTTCTGGGCTGCATAAACAGAGAGATAGAATCAAGATCACGTGAAGTGTTAGTGCCACTTTATAATGCCTTGGTAAGGCCACACTTGGAATATTGCATTCAGTTTTGGTTGCCACGATGTAAAAAAGATGCTGAGACTCTAGAAAGAGTACAGAGAAGAGCAAAAAAGATGATTAGGGGACTGGAGGCTAAAACATATGAAGAATGATTGCAGGAACTGGGTATGTCTAGTTTAATGAAAAGGAGGACTAGGGGAGACATGATAGCAGTGTTCCAATAATTCAGGGGCTGCCACAGAGAAGTGGGAGTCGGGCTGTTCTCCAAAGCACCTGAGGGTAGAACAAGAAGCAATTGGTGGAAACTGATCAAGGAAAGAAGCAACTTAGAACTAAGGAGAAATTTAGAGACTTCCGGTGGGAACGCAGGCTTCGTGGACATCCCTTTAGGATGCCCTGGGTTTCGTCAAACCGTCCCTGATAGCGTAAATGGGCTGTCAGATGGTTTGGAAATTCTTCCCCCGGGAGAAGGGGGAGAGAAGAGTGGTCAGGTTTGGGTAGAGCTCCCCGGGAACCCCTGGAATTAAACCAGGGGATCGAAGGGTGAGAGCTCCCCTTCAGCCTGATGATGCTCCGTGCCCAGGGTGCTTCTGTTTATACAGAACAAGAAGCCGCGTCCATCTCTGTGCTGAGGTTTATTTTTAAAGAGAACTCAACACAGACAGAATGAAGCAGGAGGACTAGCAAGAGAATTTGCAAGTAATAAATCTTAACTTCGGTTCTTAAATAGCTTTCCTTTGAACTAACTTTCAACCTGAGTGGATCTAAAATGGCGTTTGCAATACACAAAGGAAAGTGAAAGTTATAACTACAAAAGGATAAAGGAAGAGATTTTAAGATTGTGGTTTCAGAGAAATTTAAAAAGATTTTTTATTAATTTTAATTTTAAGAAATAAAGTTTAAAAAGAAGATGGCAACTAAGCAATTAAAAACAACTGCTTCTAAAAGTGTTGGAGTGTGCTGGCATTTGCTTGTAAGAAGATTTTAGCAAATGGCATTTTTGTGTATTGGAAGTGAAAGTTAAGGAAATGCTTATTATAACTGCTGGCGTGGAATCTATAAGAAGAACATAACAAGCTACTTTTTAAATGGAATGAATAAGAACTGTTAATGATTTCTTTTCTTTTTACCTTTTTCTCTATCACAATGTTTAAGAAAAAAAGTTTATTGAACTTTTCCCCCTCTTTTTGGTAGATTATACAGTTTAAAAATGGCTCTTAAGCAAACAGAACTAACTACTACTAAAACCTTGGAAATTTCTTCAGTTCAAATATGGAAAAAAATTTTACAGGAACTTTTGGAGGCTTATCTTTTCTTAATAAGTTTTTAAACAAGAGATTTTTACACCAATATATTAAAGATTGGAAATTCTTTATTGTTAGATGTTAAGCTGATTGGTGAACAGATGGTGGAAAATGTGTAATACAGAAGACAAGGGGAAGGAGAATGCTTAAGATGTGATTTTGATGGTATTTTTTTTAATATATATATATATATATTTGTTTTCTGAGGTTTTCACGGGTGTTTGTATGTAGGTCTTTGGTTGTTCGGGTTTTCTCCCGTGTAAAATTAGAAGTGTCTTGGCGACGTTTCGACGAAGTCTCGTTTCGTTTCGACGAAGTCTCATTCGTCATCTTCAGGCTTAAGCTGAAGCCTGAAGATGACGAATGAGACTTCGTCAAAACGCCGCCAAGACACTTCTAATTTTACACGAGAAACTAAGACTTAATATCTATATATATATATATATATATATATATATATATATATATATATATATATATATATATATATATATATATATATATATATATAGGGTTTAATTTTTATAACTGATTTCTTTTGGGTATAAGTTATAGGTGTTACTATTTGATATATGTGAGGTATAAAGGAATGGGAAGATGGAATATCGTTTAATTTTGGAGGACAGATAAAAAAAATTATGAATTTGGATTAAACATTATATTTGAGAGATGTAATGTTGGATGTAATGTTGGATGTAATGTTGGTATTTGCTCAAACAGAATTTAATTGTTATAATTGATATATTTTGGATATAAGTTATATCCAATATAACTTATATATTGTTATAGGTATAATTTTAATAATGTTATTTGACATATGTAAGGTAAATTGAAGAAATATTAATATTAGCAATGCTATTTGATTTATGTAAGTGATATTAAAGATATGAGAAGATAGATAATTGTTTATTTTTGGAGATTGGATAAAAATTTAAGAATTTAAGCTGGAAATATGAATTATATTTGGGAGACTGTTTAAGGAAGAAAGGTATATTATAAAAGAATTTCTGATGAATACTGGAAGATGGAACATCGTCTTGGTCTTGATCGATGAAGATTGGATATTAAAAACTATAAGATTCTGAAGACTTCAGGAATGGAATGGATTGATATATATTTGTTTTTTTATTTTATTTATTTATTTATTCAAATTTTTATACAGCCCTATCTTCCGAAGGACTCAGGGCGGTTCACAGCCAGATAAAAACATGCAAATAATACAGGTAAAAACAACAATTAAAAAACTTATTAATTAGGCCGAATTAAAAATATCACTAGAATAAAATAATATAAAACCCCATTAAAAACTAAATTTAAAAACTAAAACCCTAGGCTAGCCCTGTGCAAATAAATAGATGTGTCTTAAGCTCGCGGCGGAAGGTTCGGAGGTCAGGAAGTTGACGAAGCCCTGAGGGAAGCTCGTTCCAGAGGGTGGGAGCCCCCACAGAGAAAGCCCTTCCTCTGGGTGTCGCCAGTTGGCACTGCCTGGCGGACGGCACCCTAAGGAGTCCCTCTCTGTGAGAGCGTACGGGTCGATGGGAGGCGATTGGTGGCAGTAGGCGGTCCCGTAAATAACCCGCCCTACGCCATGGAGCGCTTTAAAGATGGTAACCAAGACCTTGAAGCGCACGTGAAAGGCCACAGATAGCCAGTGCAGTCTGCGCAGGAGTGGTGTAACATGGGAGCCACGAGGGGCTCCCTCTATCACCCGCGCAGCTGCATTCTGAACCAACTGAAGCCTCTGGACACCCTTCAAGGGGAGCCCCATGTAGAGAGCGTTGCAGTAATCCAAGCAAGATGTCATGAGCGCATGAGTGACCGTGCATAAGGCATCCCGGGCTAGGAAAGGGCGCAACTGGCGGACCAGGCGAACCTGGTAAAAATCTTCAAAAGACAGCCGTCCATCCAGGAGAACGCCCAAGTTGCGCACCCTTTCCATCGGGGCCAATAACTCGTCCCCAACAGTCAGCCGCGGATGCGACTGACTGTACCGGGGTGCCGACATCCACAGCCACTCTGTCTTGGAGGGATTGAGCTTGAGCATGTTTCTTCCCATTCAGACCCGTATGGCTTCCAGACACCGGGACAGCACTTCGATGGCTTCATTGGGGTGGCCCGGGGTGGAAAAATAGAGCTGAGTGTCATCCGCGTACAGATGGTACCTCACCCCAAAGCCACTGATGATCTCACCAAGCGGCTTCATATAGATGTTGAACAGGAGGGGCGAGAGAATCGACCCCTGTGGCACCCCACAAGTGAGGTGCCTCAGGGCCGACCTCTCCCCCCCTGCCAACACCGTCTGCGACCGATCGGAGAGATAGGAGGAGAACCACCGATAAACGGTGTCTTCCACTCCCAATCCCTCCAATCGGTGCAGCAGGATACCATGGTCGATGGTATCAAAAGCCGCTGAGAGGTCTAATAGGACCAGGGCAGAGGAATAACCCCTGTCCCTGGCCCTCCAGAGATTTATTATTATTTATTTATTTATTAATCACATTTATATATCGCCCTATCTCCCAAGGGACTCAGGGCGGTTCACAGGCAAGTAAAAAGCACATATAAATACAGACTAAAATAACAATTAAAAAACTTATTCTACAAGGCCGAATTATTAAAAAACAATATAAATAATAAAACCCATTTAAAACCAATATAAATTTAAAATCTAATCCAGTCCTGCGCAGATGAATAAATGTGTTTTAAGCTCGCGACGGAAGGTTCGGAGGTCCGGAAGTTGACGAAGTCCTGGGGGGAGTTCGTTCCAGAGGGTGGGAGCCCGCACAGAGAAGGCCCTTCCCCTGGGTGTCGCCAGACGACACTGCCTAGCTGACGGCACCCTGAGGAGTCCCTCTCTGTGAGAGCGCACGGGTCGGTGAGAGGTATTCGGTAGCAGTAGGCGGTCCCGTAAGTAACCCGGCCCTATGCCATGGAGCGCTTTAAAGATGGTTACCAAAACCTTGAAGTGCACCCGGAAGGCCACAGGTAGCCAGTGCAGTCTGTGCAGGATAGGTTTCACACGGGAGCCACAAGGGGCTCCCTCTATCACCCGCGCAGCCACATTCTGAACTAACTGAAGCCTCCGGATGCCCTTCAAGGGGAGCCCAATGTAGAGAGCATTGCAGTAATCCAGACGAGATCATCAACCAACGCGACCAAAGCCGTCTCTGTGCTGTATCCGGGCCGAAAGCCGGACTGGAATGGGTCTAGATAGACAGTTTCATCCAGGTACCGGGGAAGCTGACATGCCACCACACTCTCTACAACCTTTGCCACAAAGCGAAGGTTGGAGACCGGACAATAATTACCTAACACATCTGGGTCCAGGGAAGGCTTCTTGAGGAGGGGTCTCACTACCGCCTCTTTCAAGGTGGCAGGGACGACCCCCTCCAACAAAGAAGCATTTATAATCCCCTGGAGCCAGCCTCGTGTCACTTCCTGTGTGGCCAGCACCAACCAGGAAGGGCACGGGTCCAGTAAACATGTGGTGGCATTCAACCTCCCCAGCAACCTGTCCATGTCCTCGGGAGCCACAGGATCAAATCCATCCCAAACAGTCTCAACAAGATGGGTATCCGACATCTCACCTGGATCCACCCAACTTTGATCCAAACCATCCCGAAGCTGAGTGATTTTGTCGTATAGATAACCACTAAACTCCTCGGCACGCCCTTGTAATGGGTCATCCCGCATCCCCTGTTGAAGAAGGGAGCGGGTCACCCGAAACAGGGCGGCCGGTCGGTTTTCTGCCGACGCAATGAGGGAGGAGACGTAAAAACGCCTCGCTTCCCTCAATGCCACTAGGTAGGTCCTACTAAAGGACCTAACTAGTGTCCGATCAGCTTCTGAATGGCTGGATCTCCAGGTACTCTCTAGGCGTCTTCTCCGGTGTTTCATCTCACTCAGCTCCTCAGAAAACCAAGGAGCTGGTTGAGACCTACGCTGGGTCAGAGGCCGCAAAGGCACGACACGGTCAAGAGCCCCAGCCGCGACCAGTTCCCAAGCCACGACTAGTTCTTTAGCCATGCCGTGGGCAAGATCCTCAGGGAATGGCCCAAGCTCCATCAGGAACCTCTCTGGGTCCATCAGGCGCCTGGGACAGAACCACTGTATTGGTCCCGTCTCCCTGCAATGGTGTGTGGCAGTCTGAAAGTCCATGACAACGGCTCAATGACTACGTCTCCCAAAACCAGATCACTCATCCACTGTCCAGAGATGAAAATCAAATCCAGTGTGCCTCCCCCAATGTGCGTAGGGCCATCCACTACTTGCGTCAGGTCCAAGGCCGTCATGGAAGCCATGAACTCCTGAGCCGATGTTGATGACATGCTGGTAGATGGCAGGTTAAAGTCCCCCATGACCATAAGTCTAGGGGTCTCAACCGCCACCCCAGCAAGCACCTCCAACAGCTTGGGCAGGGCTGTGGTCACACAGCAAGGAGCCAGGTACGTGACTAACAAGCCCAACTGACACCTATGGCCCCACTTCACAAAGAGGAATTCACAACCGGCAATCTGAGGAACAGTGGTCTCCCTCGGCTCTAGACTCTCCTTTATGACAACCGCCACCCCCCCACCCCTACCTTGGGCCCTCCGTTGATGGAATGTCCGGAAACCCGGTGGGCACATTTCCACAAGGGGCACCCCCCCTTCTGTGACCAGCCAGGTCTCCATAATGCCCATAAGGTCTGCGGAGCCCCCCTGTACAGCTGAGTGTCATCCGCGTACAGATGGTAAATAAGCTCGCAAATAAGGGGGGCTTTGTTCACCACGGACTGAGCATTGCATAACATCAACCGAAGGCCCAAACTCTGAGGATCCTGACCATCTGGGGAACAGGAGAGGTCTGAGGGGTCGGAGCGCATGATCGCTTTCAAACATCGAGCACGCGCTCCCGAGAATCGATATGACCCCCCACCTCCGCCATACCTGCCCCTCCCACTTACCGTCTCAATACAACCACCCTCACCAATAGGAACATAGTCCTCCCCTCTGACCTCCGAACCTAATAAAAAGCTGCGAGCACACGTAGGGACTAGCCCCCCACCCGATGGGTTACCCCCATTACCCGACCTTACCCTCCCACCCCTTAAAAATTCCCTATCTAAAAAACCCCATAAGTTCTTTTTTTTTGCATGCCACCTCTGTGGGTCCCAAAACCCGTCATGGAGGCCGGCCCTCGATAATGTGGAGGGCCATTCCTGCGAGGCAGGGGCACCTCGCAGGTGCAAGAGTTCACAAGAAGAGTAGCGCACGGCAACTGAAGATAAAATCGGCAATAAGGGGGCTCCATCTCCGAATGGCAAGAGTGATGATAAATGGTGGTAGTCCAGAATGATGGTAGTCCCAAATGAGGGCAGGCATAGAGTAGAAAACAAAGGACAGTCCAGATGGTAATCTGTCGAGTGCCTAGTCCGAACATCCTGGTACAGAGGGTGTTGATCGATGAAGACTGGATATTAAAAACTATGTATTTTATTGATGAACTGGAAATACCAATTTAATTGGAAGATTCTGAAGATTTTAGGAGTGGAATGGACTGATATATAATGGATTGGAAGAAGAATGTACTTTTTTGTTTCTGGAAGGGGAGTTAAGGTTTTAGAGAGAGGAGTGACTATGGATTATGATTTATGTTGTATTTTAATTTATGATTGTTAATTTTTTCCCTTGTATTTGGTTGTGGGAAGTCGGTGGGGGGGGGAGGGGGGAGGGAAGGGAGATGAAGGATCAATGTAAAGGAATGATTGAAGATATGTAATTAAGAAATAGAAATAATTTGAAATAAAATCAGGGCTGCTCAGCTGCCATTTCAGAAGGGAATGGAAAGGGAGAGATGAGTAGAGAGAGTGAAGGAAGAAAGTAGGTAGGAAAGAAGAGGTAGAAGGGGGGAAGGAGAAGAAGAAGAAAGGGGAAAGAGAGAAGGTTAGAAAGGGTGGAAGAGAAGAGTGGGGAAGGAGAGAGGAAGTAGAAAAGCGAAGGAGAGGAAGGATGAAGAAAGTAGAAGAAAGTAGAGAAGGGAGGAGGAAAGGTTGTGTTAAGGAAGGAAGTGGTAGCTGGGCAGGTCCGAATAAGTAACAAATGAAAGTTAATGACTAATGTTGAATGAGAGACTGTACATTGAATAGGTTGTTGGAAAATGGAAATAAAACTTTTTTATTAAAAAAAAAAAGAACTAAGGAGAAATTTCCTGACAGTTAGAACAATTAGTTATTGGAACGACTTGCCTGCAGAAGTTGTGAATGCTCCAACACTGGAAATTTTTAAGAAAATGTTGGATAACCATCTGTCTGAGATGGTGTAGGGTTTCCTGCCTGGGCAGGGGGTTGGACTAGAAGGCCTCCAAGGTCCCTTCCAACTCTGTTGTTATTTATTTATTCATTTATGTAAGTGCTCTTGGCCCAACAGGGAGGCTCCGAACGTGCAGCTTGCGTGGGCTCCTCTCTGCTGGGAGCCGCAGACTGCAGGGGGAAAGGAAAGAGCAACCGGCCAGCTCAGGTGCACGGGGCAACATTTGCTGGCTGGCCGACTGGTGCCCCGCCTGCTGCTCCTTCCCTGGTGTTGGCTTGGCCGATGGTGCAGCAGCAGATGTGGCGGGAACAGGTGACGGGCTCAACCACAGGCAGTGTAGTTTTGGGGATCGGGTGGGGGTGCTGTGCCGAGCCAGGGAACAATGGTTCCCAGCGCGGAAGGAGGCCAGGCAAGCCGTGTATTCAGAGCTCAACAGCTGCTGGTCTGCCAAAGCCCTGCCAACTGCACCTGCCCAGTCTGCGGCTTCCAGCAGGGAGAAGCCCAGGCAAGATGTGCATTCATAGCTTCCCCAGTGGGGCCAAGAAAATGGCCATCAGCCAGGGAAGGGCGGCTCCCAGTGGGAAGGAGCCCAGCAAAGCCACACGTTCACAACTTCCCCAGCAGCGCTCTTGGCCCTGACATCTTGGCAGCACCATGCACTGGCCAGGGAATGGCTGTCTCGCCAGGGAATGGGCCGGTACCTAGTTGTCTGGTAAGAGATACACCAGCACTCTTGGAAAAGGGGGGGGCATTTTCAGGGGATGCACATGGGAAATGCGTGGCACATGCACAGGGGGAGCGTGTGGGGATCATTTGTGCATGTGCAAATGGGGGCACACACTGCATTATGGGTGCCGGCACACTGGAGCGTGACAGTGGTCATGTGCTCAGACTTTTGGCATGCAATGCCAAAAAGGTTAGCCATCACTGGTCTATCACATTCTGTGCAGCTGCAAGCTCCATTAAGACTGTCTAACCAGGCAACCTTCATTCTGTATGAGCCAGCCTCTGAGATGTGGGACGCGTATTTGGAACGTTTAGACAGTTTTTTTCTAGGCCAATGACTATACAAAGCTGTCTGGCGACAGGAAATGTGCTCACTTCCTGAACACATGTGGCCCACAAATTTTCGTGCTGGCCAGAGCTCTGTTGGCAGCACAACCCATCTCTATAGTGTCCTAGGCCACTCTGATGGACAAACTGAAGGCACACTAAGCACCAGCTCCCTCTCGCAGGTCCCAGTTATTCACGTTCCACCAAATGGTTCAGAAGGAAGGGGAGTCCATTAATTCATACATGGCTTCCCTCAGGACCAGTGCAATAGAATGCGAGTTCCCGAACCTAGATGACTCCCTCCTTGAGCAGCTGATGTGCGGCGTGAGGGACGTGAGACTACAACACCACCTCTTAGCAAAGAATGACATTAGCCTCCAATCTGCTTTGGATGAGGCATGTGTATATGAGATGTCAGAAAGGTCTTCAGCTGAGATGCACAGAGCTCCGTCCGCACTTGTAATTGCCTGGTCTGCTGCCATTCACCATGGTGATGTGTTTTCCGACGATCTCACAGACGAGGAAGATGATGTGAGTCATCTCAAATCATCCCCGATGGGCAAGCGGCAAATGGAACAAAACCCACAGCAAGCGCCCTGCCTCCAATGCAACGAAAATCATCCTCGCTCATTATGTTGTTTTAAAACGCAGTCTGCCGATGATGCAGCAAACAGGGTCACCTGGCTAGAGTTTGTTGTTCCAACCTGCAGGACAATACTCCACGTCCAGCCAGACGGTTCCAACGAGGCCCCCCCACCTCCAAGGAAGATTGCTTCATCATTAGCAGAGAGGACGCCACCCCTACAGTGTTGATCAGCTATGCATCTACAAGCTCCAACAAAAAACTTTTTCTTACTGTCAGGATAGAAGGTGTTCCCTGTAGGGTGAAGGTTGATATTGACTCCTCCAAAACCATTGTTGCCTAGAACACATTACAAAAAATAGCCCCTAGCTTCACCAGAGACCATCTGACTGCCTGCAACACCAGGCTTCGTGACTATCAAGGGAACAATATTCCCATTCTGGGGTGTGCCAAAATCATTTTCTCAGGGTGCCTCCCTTTGCTAGTAGTTAGGGAAAACACCCCCAGTTTGCTAGGGCTAGATTGGTTCAAGGCCTTGTGCTTCAACATCACAGGCATTCATGCTACCACCACTGACGAATTAGAGTCCTTGACCACTGAATTTGCTGAAGTTTTTGATGACTCCCTAGGTAAATATGGGGGTACCCCTATATCTCTCAACCTTGATCCCCAGGTATCCCCTATCCAGCTTAAGCCTTGACGTGTGCCTTTCGTACTATGTCATAAGGTGGACAAGGAACTGGATAAGCTGATTGTGCAGGGGGTGCTTGAACCCAGGGATCACTCTAAGTGGGAGACACCCATTGTCATTCCCATCAAGCCAGACAGTTCCATGTGCATCTGTGGTGATTTCAAATGCACGCTGAACCATGCACTGCAGGTACACCCTTATCCAGTTCCTGTAGTCCAGCACCTCCTTCACTCCTTGGGTCAGGGGGTCTATCTTTGCCAAGCTAGATATGGCTCAGGCATATCAGCAGCTTCCAGTGGATGATGCCACAGCTGCTGCCCAGACTATCGTCACCCATAGGGGTGCCTTAGATGCCATCGCCTACAGTTTGGAATCAGTGTGGCTCCTGGATTGTTTCAGAGCCTTATGGAACAGCTATTGTGGAGAATACTGGGGATCATTCCTTACTTTGATGACATTTTAATCTCAGCCACCAGCCAAGCTGCCCTCCTTAGCTGTTTGCGATGGGTTCTTACCCATTTCCAAAAAATGGGCCTCAAGCTTAAAAGGTCTAAGTGTAGATTTGGGGTTCCTAAGATTGAGTTCTTGGTGTTTCTGGTTGATGCTCAAGGTCTGCACCCTACCCCATCGAAGGTGGAGGCCATCAAAAGTGCCCCTTCCCCAATGTGCAAGGACGAATTGCAGGCCATCCTGGGATTGCTCAATTTTTATAGCATATTTCTGACACATAAGGCATCTGTGGCGGAACCTCTTCACAGGTTAGTAGATAGTAAAGCTCTCTGGTCATGGGGCAAGACCCAGGCCTCTGCTTTCAAAGCTGTTAAGGAACTCCTTACCTTGGACGCTGTGCTGCTCCAATACAGCGACAGCATTCCCCTCTCTTTGGCTTGTGATGCCTCTCCATATGGCATTGGGGCTGTCCTGAACCACCAATTGCCAAATGGAACTGAGGCTCCAATTGCCTATTTTTCTCGGCCCCTGTCCTCAGCTGAAAAGAATTATAGTCAATTGGACAAGGAAGCCCTGGTGGCTGTTGCTGCCATTAAACAGTTTCATGATTATGTTTATGGCCATTTTTTTCAATTGATAACTGACCACAAGCCCTTGTTAGGGTTGTTGGCAGGAGACAAGCAGACCCCCTGATCATGTCCCCTCGCCTATCTAGATGGTCTATCTTCTTTGCAGCCTACAATTATCAGCTGGTCTACCGCCCTGGGAGAGAGCTGTCTAATGTGGACAGCCTCAGCCATTGTTCGCTTCCTTTAGCTGTGGAGGACCCAATCCCTGCCTTGTCTGTGTTCTTGGTGGACGAGCTTCCTGCCCTGGTCACTGCAGCTGATATTGCCAGATGCTCTAGGCGGGACCACACCATGGTGCAGGTTTTTGACTGGGTGCACAGAGGGTGTCCACAGGGACATCTACCAGAGGAATTCCTGCCCTACTAGTCTAGATAGCATAAGCTGTCTGTCATGCTGTCTAGACTTGTAGCAGCAGAATAGTGGTCCCACCTGACTTATGCACTCCCATATTACAATACCTGCATGAAGGACATCCTGGCATAGCCAGGATGAAAGCTTTGGATCGCAACTACATGTGGTGGCCTAGATTAGATCAGGCTATCTCGAAATGGGTAGAGGGTTGTCAGAGCTGCCAGCTATCCCAGCCAGCGCCCCCCATAGCCATGCCTACAGAATGGGAGATCCCCAGGAGCCCATGGTCCCGAATTCATATTGACCTGGAGGGCCCAGTCCGGGGGCAATCCCTTTTAATAGTGGTTGATGCATACTCTAATTGGGTAGAGGCTGCTCTCATGGCATCAACCTCTTCAGAAGCTATCAACAGGGTTGTACGCAAACTGTTTCCCTCCCATGGCCTGCCAGACGTGGTGGTTTCAGATAATGGGCCACAGTTCACCTTGGCCATTTTCCAGATGTTCCTGGCAGGGTTGTGAATGTGGCATGCCCAGGTTGTGCCCTATCATCCTGCTAGCAATAGCAGGGCAGAGCAAGTCGTCCAGACAGTTAAGGAAGCTCTGGCCAGGTTTGGGCCAGGGAACTGGCAGGATAAACTAACAAAATACCTTCTGGCACAGCATGCCACCCCATGCCCTACAACCAATCACAGCCTGGCTGAACTCTTAATGGACTGGCACCTCCGGACCACCCTGGATAGGTTGCAGATAACCCACTGGACTCAACTAGCCGAATCAGGACTTTCAGAGTAGGGGACAGAGTGTATGTTCAGAACCATGAGGGTGATCCCCTACAGTTGCCACGACAAATCGTCCTAGTAACGGGACCCCATTTTTACAGGGTAGAGCTGAGGATGGGAGGATCTGATGGCACCACATAGACCATCTTCATGGACGTCCACTCGCCATCCCCATAACACCTCGCAGTTTGCCTTCTGAAATCACTGCGGGGCCGACCCCAGCACCACCTTCCCAGCTGGTTGATGTCCCCAACATGCCATACGAAACAACGCTTCCGACGCTGGGCTCACCTGGGGTCCGAGTCTCCTTCTGTTAGTCAACTCTCTAAGCGTGGCATGTCCGCTATCAGCGGCAGCTCCTGTGGTTCCAGAACAAACTCCTCCTTCACCGGGCGAGGCCTCTGGATTGCATCAATCTGGAAGGTTGCATAGGCGCCATCTAAGGGGGGAGGCTTAAACTAAAGAAAGTAGGGAAAAGCACCAGGCCACTCAGGTATGAACTAAATCATATCCCTGATGAATATACAGTAGAGGTGACAAATAGATTTAAAGAATTAGATCTGATAGACAGAGTGCCTGATGAACTATGGACAGAGGTTCACAACATTGTACAAGAGGTAGCAACTAAAACCATTCCAAAGAAAAAGAAATGCAAGAAAGCAAAATGGCTGTCTGAGGAAGCTCTGCAAATAGCTGAGGAAAGAAGGGAAGCGAAAGGCAAGGGAGAAAGAGGGCCTCTGGTGGCGCAACAGGCTAATGCAGCCTATTATTAACAGCAACTGCTTGCAATATTGCAGGTTCAAGTCCCACCAGGCCCAAGATTGACTCAGCCTTCCATCCTTTATAAGGTAGGTAAAATGAGGACCCAGATTGTTGGGGGGCAATAAGTTGACTTTGTATATAGTATACAAATGGATGAAGACTATTGCTTAACACAATGTAAGCCGCCCTGAGTCTTCGGAGAAGGGCGGGATATAAATGGAAAAAAAAAAAGAGAGAGAAAGATACACCCAGTTGAATGCAGAATTCCAGAGAATAGCTAGAAGAGATAAGAATGCATTCTTAAATGAACAGTGCAAAGAAATAGAAGAAAACAATAGAATAGGGAGGACCAGAGATCTATTCAAGAAAATTGGAGATATGAAGGGAACATTTCATGCAAAGGTGGGCATGATAAAGGACCAAAATGGCAGGGACCTAACAGAGGCAGGAGAGATTAAGAAGAGGTGGCAAAATTACACAGAAGAACTATACAAGAATGAGCTTAACATCCCTGATAACCACGATGGGGTGGTCACTAACCTTGAGCCAGACATCCTAGAATGTGAAATCAAATGGGCCTTAGGAAATCTGAGCAACAACAAAGCTAGTGGAGGAGACAGTATTCCAGCTGAGCTATTCAAAATCTTAAAAGACGACGCAGTAAAAGTGCTACACCCAATTTGCCAGCAAATTTGGAAAACTCAACAATGGCCACAGGATTGGAAAAGGTCAGTTTACATTCCAATTCCAAAGAAAGGCAATGCCAAAGAATGTTCAAACTATCGCACCATTGCACTCATTTCACATGCTAGTAAGGTTATGCTTAAAATCCTACAAGCTAGGCTCCAGCAATATGTGGATCGAGAACTACCAGAAGTACAGGCAGGATTTCATAGAGGCAGAGGAACTAGAGATCAAATTGCCAACATACGCTGGATCATGGAGAAAGCTAGGGAGTTCCAGAAAAACATCTACTTCTGCTTCATTGACTATGCTAAAGCCTTTGATTGTGTGGATCACAACAAATTGTGGCAAGTTCTTAAAGAGATGGGAGTACCAGACCATCTTATTTGTCTCTTGAGAAACCTGTATGCGGGTCAAGAAGCCACAGTGAGAACTGGACACAGAACCACTGATTGGTTCAAAATTGGGAAAGGAGTCCGGCAAGGCTGTATACTATCACCCTGCCTATTTAACTTATATGCAGAACACATTATGAGAAAGACGGGCCTAGATGAATCAAAAATTGGATTTAAGATTGCCGGAAGAAATATCAACAACCTCAGATATGCAGATGATACCACTCTAATGGCAGAAAGCGAAGAGGAACTAAAAAGCCTCTTGATGCGGGTGAAGGAAGAGAGTGCAAATGTTGGCTTGAAACTCAACATTAAGAAAACTAAAATCATGGCATCCAACCCTTTCAATTCCTGGCAGATAGATAGTGAAGAAATGGAGGTAGTGACAGATTTTATTTTCCTGGGCTCCAAGTTTACCACAGATGGGGACTGCAGCCAAGAAATTAAAAGACGCTTGCTCCTGGGGAGGAAAGCTATGGCAAATCTAGACAGCGTACTAGACAGCGTACTAAAAAGCAGAGACATCACCCTGCCAACCAAAGTGCGTATAGTCAAAGCTATGGTTTTCCCATTTGCAATGTATGGCTGTGAAGGTTGGACCATAAGAAAGGCTGAGCGCCAAAGAATTGAGGCCTTTGAACTCTGGTGCTGGAGAAGACTCCTGCGAGTCCCTTGGACTGCAAGGCGAACAAACAAGTCAGTTCTAGAGGAGATCAACCCTGACTGCTCTTTAGAAGGCCAGATCCTGAAGATGAAACTGAAATACTTTGGCCACCTAATGAGAAAGAAGGACTCACTGGAGAAGAGCCTAATGCTGGGAAAGATTGAGGACAAAAGAAGAAGGGGACGACAGAGAACGAGGTGGCTGGATGGAGTCACTGAAGCAGTAGACATGAGTTTAAATGGACTCCAGAGGATGGTAGAGGACAGGAAGGCCTGGAGGAATGTTGTCCATGGGATCGCGATGGGTATGGGTCGGACACGACTTTGCAACTAACAACAACAAAAAGGGGGGAGGAGTGCTGTATACACAGCCATGCCTCTGCCTAGCAACACAGAAGTGTTGCCTATTGGCCGAGATGTGACAGCTCGGCTGGTGGGAGGAATGAGCTGGTGGGAGGAATGAGCTACCAGTTTGACAGCTGCCATATAAAAGCGGCTGTGACAGAAACTTCTTGTTCTCGTTCGTTTGCCTTGTTGCTTCATCAGTTGCCTGTTGTGGTTTGCCTAATAAAGGTATTTGCTTCACACTGTCTTACCTTTATTTACCAGCTCCTCGAATTTAGCATAAATATCCTATTTACAAGCTACTAGGAAGAAAACCACACTCCTATGAACACTGGTGTATAAACTGACTCATCACACATATACATCACACTCACTAGCACTTATGATGTTACCTAGTCAGCAAATAACCAAATTCCAAAAGCTATAAGAACTCTACTGTTATACCCTTATGTTGCCTTGAGTGCTGCAGTACATTTTGAATAGAGCTCGTTATTTCTTTACAGGCTAATTCCAGAAATTCATTGGTTACTTCAAAGAGGAAAGAAGCCCACTTAGTGAGCTTAGTGGGCCTGATCATTAATGTCTTCTAGAGTGTTCTTATAACCACAGTGTTGGAATAGATCTATCTTATTTTAGTTAAGTCCAGGGGTGTATACCATTTCATCATTTCTCCAGTTCAAGGAACCCTTGTACCAGATTTTAATGGAGAAAAGATTAAATATTACATGCCCAGTCTTTTTTTTTTTTTTGTAAAAAGAAAAAGTAATTGCAAAAAAATCTCCTGGGTTTCCAAAGAAGCAACATCCTTTAATCTAGGCAAACTCATAGCCATTTTCTTAATTCAACCCTATGAAAGAAAGCAGGTGTAAAGTGGTGCAAGAAAGGAATTTTAATTTTAAAATTCTTGTCCTTCCATATATGTGCATTTTGAGCTTTAACTATATCTATATTCATTTAATTTAATTTTGGATATCTATATTTGTGTTTATGCATACACACACACATATTTATAAAACTCTGCCTACATCCAGTAGGATCTGCATACAGAAAAGAAAATAATTGTCAATTTCATTCTATACAGATAGGTGGGTGGATACAACAAAAGAGAATTGTCGAGTTGGGAGGATGTGATGGCCTGCACTTCAGATTGAATTTTGCAGCTTCTGCCAAAATGAAAAACTAAAAATTTAGTTTTCCTTGAGCTGGCTGGAGAATTAAATATTTGAAATACATAAAAAGAAGAAAAAATCCCTCAGCTTTCATACTTTTAGACAGCAAAGAAGTGAGGTAAAATCAGTAGCATTGTGAGTGGAGATCTTAATTATTCCATTTTCTTTCTTGTAAACAATTCAATACTTCGAAAGTTAAATGAAAGGGGTAAATAGTGAATAGATTTGTGAATAAAGAAAGTTGTTCTCTGAATAAACAAAGTTGTACTGGGAGCTGTTTTGAGCATAAAAAGAATCTAATGGAAATATGTTAATTATCTCCTTGCCTGAACTGCTGTATCTTCCTTGACTCTGTCTCCCCTTCATGGAAACTTTATCACCCTATCACAAGTAAATGAAAGAGCAGTAATGGATTTATCTAGATAAAAATCAACAAAAATTCCTTCAGGCAGGAAATGTTTTAGCCATTTCCCCAACTTTCAAAATAGTTCTTTTTCCACACAACTGATATTAGTTGATTACATTTGCCAGGTGTGACATAAATCTTGATTATATATGTACAAGATCATATTTGTGTTTGCAGGCAAGCAAAACAACCACATAGGTTAAACGACAGCCATTTTGACTCTGTGCCCAAAGGTAGCCAATGGGGAGCTTGACTTTGCCCAGCTGAAACTGTATTTTTGTTTTCCTTTTGTGTTACTCCATTTACTTCTTATTTTGGGGGAGCTTATACTTTTAGGCCTAAAAGAAAAATCTTTGAACAACAATAGCAACATGAATTTAAGTTTACATTTTTTGACAAAATAAATGCTTTTCAAAGTAACAGAAGAAAAATTGTTATTTTTTTTGTTTCTGTTTCTTACCATGTATTTTTTCAACTTTCTCTTGAATTTTATTTCTTCTTGGAACTGTTGTATTAATCCATTAAAACTTGGGCATTTAAAATTAGGATATATTAACAACTACAACAAAAAATGAAAAAAAATCATGATTAAATAACTAGAACGGCCTCTTCATATAATCATTTACATGTTCATAGTCCATCTAGCTAACCTAATTGGAATTTGTACTATTAGTAAAGGCACAAGAGCTGCGTTTCATATTATTATGTGGAGTTGTAAAGGTGTCTGCATTGTGTGTAACATTGTGTGTTTCAGAGTTCTGCCCAAAGTTCTGCCCAAAGATATATTCTGACTCTTGGCATTAAAAAAAATATATCTAATTTTTTAAAAAATCAGCTATTTTACTCCCATTTATAGACCAGAACATTTTAGAATTTACCTCCTTTTGTGAATTATTGTATGAAACCACTGAACTCTTGGCAAAAGTGTTTGAATTCATGTTTTTTGGGGGGATTAGTTTTAATATCTGTGTTCAAGGCAACTAGATATTTACATGGATAAAATGGACTCACATGTTTTGTTAACCGAGAAATGCTTATGCTGTAGGGAATCTTGTTCAAGCATGGTCAGTACCAGTGGTGGGTTTCGATTTTTTTTACTACCGGTTCTGTGGGTGTTGCTTGGTGGGCATGGCATGGCTTGGTGGACGTAGCTTGGGAAGGATATTGTAAAATCTCCATTCCCTCCCCAATCCAGGAGAAGGATACTGCAAAATCCCCATTTCCTCCCTATCAGCTGGGACTTGAGAGGCAGAGAATAGATGGGGCGGGCCAGTCAGAATTTTTTCCCCTGGTTCTCCAAACTACTCAAAATTTTCACTACCGGTTCTCCAGAACTGGTCAGAACCTGCTGAAACCCACCTCTGGCCAGTACCCTATTTATTGGGGAGTCAGCTGGGCGTCTCATAATATCTTTATTTTAGACTTAATAGTTAAGTTTAAAAGTAATCCAGTTTCCCTAAATTTCAATCAGAATATTACTGCCTGCTGCAAATGTGTACATATGTGAGTGTGACTGCATGCATACACAGTCACATATCACATATAAATGATATGTGAACATAATGAATTGCTAGCTGTCAGACTTCAGCTTACCTTGGCAAAAACCAATTCAGCTATCTGAAGTCACTGAACTACTGCAAAATGAGGGAGAAATGCACACAATTTTTCTTGATGTGTTTATTATGCAAATGTATATAGCTGCTCATCTTGCAATCAAGTCTGGATGGTGAATGAGATAAAATTATATATAAAAATAAATATTTTAAAAAATGATAAAAACAATAGAGATACAAGATTAAAAAGTCTTTAATAAATGAAGACTAAACGCAGCTCTGTTAACATCCCAAAGGCAGAATAAGACAACTCACTGCAGCTAACTCACTCCATGGCTCACCATGGCTGTCTTGTCATGGGTGACTCATCATGGCCAACTCACCGTGGAACAACTCACTGCAGGACAATTAAATAACTCAAGAGAGAGGCAAGCGAATTGCATTCAGCCTCAAGGACTTCTAAATTGAGAAGGCTCAAACTTAAAGCAAGACAAGGCCCCTGCAATTCACTTGTCCATTTCTTGAGTTATCCCACATTGAGTTGTCTAATGACAAACTGTCCTGTGGTAAATTGGTTGTAGTGAGTTATCCCACAGCGAGTGGGCTGTGGCAAAATGGGTGGTGCGAGCCAGGTGAGTTGTCCTCCAAACCCTTAGAAAAAAGACAGGTTTTAAAACCTTCCAAAAGCTTAACAGGAGTGAGATAGTACAAATCTCCAGAGGAAGCTGTTCCATGAGCAATTCCATAATTGCCTCTCTGGTAAGAGACAAAGCTACTTTTCCTTCCAGCATTCTAATTTTCTATGTATAGGAATATTCAAGGATCTGTACCTTGCAATCTGAAATGGCACCAACTCACAGGTATTGTAACTCACATGTTCAGACATCATATCCTACTCTGCATCACAGGGTGCAAGGTACTATTAAAAGTCTCTCAGAGAGTTAAAATATAACATGCTTCCTTGCCTTTTCCTCTGAAAGGGGCACCGTATGAACTGGAATAGGTTGCCAATGAATGTCTGGGTTCCATTCTTTTTTGGCTGAAGGAGGAAAGAGACCAGCCAGGACTCCTTCAGCAGTCATTATGGTTCGATCATAATCTGTACTTCGAACATAAATCTAGAAAAAAAAATAAAGAGTTGCCTAACCTGATCTTCTTTGTAACTTCCACATCATGTGAACCCTACTTTTTAAAATTAAGTTATGCATTTGCTTATCTCCTTGTTTAATATGATTCATGGCCTGCTATCATATTTGGACATATACATTGTTAGTGTGAATAATATGAATTCCAGTAAAAAGACTGTGTGATAAATTTTGAATGAAGAAATGTTTGTCTTTAAATATTGTCAGTATGGGACTTCCGGTGGCGCCACCTTCTTCGCTGAGTTCCTAATTAAGGGGCTCCGTACTGAACATCGTAAAAGCCAGGAAAAGCCGGCTTTAATCTCTTTCCCTGGATGAAAGGGAAAAGATAAGAGCTGCGGGGGTGTGGTGGTAGACCTCCCCAGGGGCTTTGTTTTTAGTTAAGCAGAGCCCTGGGTCGAAAGTCCCATAAATATTCCTGCCAAGCTCCGACTTCAGTGCGTGCCTGCAAAAGCAGGAAAAGAAGAAAGTGTCCATCTCTGCTAATTGTCTTATTTTATGGATTCCTATAAGCAGATGGAATGAGCACGAGTGAACAATTATTGGATTGCAAGTATTTTTGATTTCCTGACTTCTACCCTTTTAAAAAGAGAAACTTTTTTTTCTTTGTTTCAACTGACTCTTTAAGATGGTGCCTGAAAGGGAGTGAAAGTGAAGAATGGAATTCTAAACAGCCTGTGTAACTAAGAAGTTAAGAAATGTTATCTGTGGATTTTAATGAAGTGAAGTGAGCTCTCCTATACTTAATGGAGAGCAAACAGCACAGATTATAATTAATGGTAGCTTAACAGAACCTTTTAAGAAAGGAACAAGACAGGGATGTCCTTTATCACCATTATTGTTTATTCTAACTCTAATTTGGTGGATTTTACAAAATGTTTTGAAAAAGAAGATAAAGTTCCTGCCGCAATTTTTTTTGTTGGGAATTATTACGGACTATACAGTAATTGAGACTAAATTCATTTTAAATCTAATAACAGCAGCAAGATTACTAATAGGACAATACTGGAAGAAAAAAGAAGTACCTACAGTAGAAGAATGGATATTGAAAGTTGCCAATTTGGCTGAGATGGCGAAGATATCAGCCTTTTTGAAAGACAATACGCAAGAAAGATACTTAAAGGAATGGAAAAAATGGATTGACTATATTCAAAGTAGATATCAGACTAAGAGTTATCAGACTGTTTTTGAATGATTATGATGTATTATTTTTGATTGTTTTTGGGGGAAGTTAGGAATTGATGATTGTAGGGGTATAATTAAGTTGGGATGAAAATTTTTTAGCATATGTTTGTTTTATTTTTAAGTGTACCTTGTGCTCGTTCCGGGAAGTCGGGGAGGGGTTGTGAAGGGACGGGGGAGGGGAGGTGGGGGGAAAGGGGGAAAAATTTTCTGTAAAACTTTTTGAATTAAAAAAAAATATCGTCAGTATGATATGATAGTGTCTTACACGTGTGTCTAGTCAGGGATCTCAATTCTGTATAAATTTATATTGTTTTACATGGTTGATAAGCTCAAATGAAAGCTCAATATCTGATTCCCATATATTCTTTGTTACAAGCAATGAAAAAATCAAGCAATTGGGAAAGTGATGAACATACATCTCTCCCTCCCCCCTTCCCTCCCTCCCTTCCTCCCTCCCTCCCCCCTTCCCTCTCTTTCTATGCCAAGAAATTTCAAGAAAATTTTCTAATGTTTCCTGAAATAAAATAGAGAGATGGGGAGAAAGATACAGAGCAAGGGTAAGAAAAAGAATGACTGTAGATGGTTCGTTGAACTTCTTCGTTGCTTCCTGTCATCAGAATAACTACCATTGGGATAGGAAAGGAGTGACAAGAAACAAGAAACAACCTCGTCACAGGAAAAATGTCTTCATCTCTTGGGAATTACAATTTCAGACATATATAGAACTGTTAGACTGATGTTGGACATTCCAACTATCAAATGCAGCCTATTTCAGCTTTGTAATTGTTAGACCTGTCCACTGTATATGGTAAGTATCCATAAATGAGCTAATTGACCTTCAGTTCATTCCAAATAAAGTGTTATTACTGGATATATAAGAAATAAAGAAGTTTATTTCCCAGTCTTACCTCTTTTGGATTGTATGAAGGACTTAAGAAGTTGTTATATCTATCTTTTAACCACTTCCCAAGGTTATATGCCTGCTGTATTCCAATCTGTGTTAGGAATAATATAATATGTAGTTAAATATCTTGAAACAGTCAATAAACCTTTTGACCTGCCACTAAATTAAAAGATCTATTGAATTCCTAAAAAGTTATGCTGTGAAGTTTGGATGAGACATTTCTCTAAGTCAATAAATGTTGAATATTTGAGCATAGCCTTGGACAAAGGAAGCTATGGAAAATGGAATTAAAATACATAATACTGTATTTGGGTTAATGAACATGTTTTAAGAATGTCTATCAAACCTTAGTCAGTTGTCCATATCCCTGTGGCCAGGCATCTTCTTTGACTGTATTTTTGGGGAAATTTGAAAGAGGAGATCTGTCACCATGCCGATAAAGCTGGTAAAAGTGTTTGGAGACAATATTAATTATTAGTGGAACTTGAATTTGATACAAATTATATTATTATAATTAAATACCAGAACTTGCAATGAAATTTCTGAATCAGGAAAGTGCAGTCTTTTCCAGTCTCTCTCTAAAGTAATATGGATGAAACATTGAAAATGAATAACAAAATGATTTCGTCCAGTTAGGTAAGATCAAATTTAGGAATCTCCTTGATTATTGTTTGATTAGATTTGGATAGTTACATCCATCTGCTTGATTCATTGTCATTCATTTGCATAAAACGTTATGGCATCCAACAAATTGGTGGATCTCTGTGGATCTCCAAACACCAATCTAATATTTGCAGCTCAAGGTTGAACTGTTGGGTCCTTGGTGCAAGCCACTAGCATATAAAAAAGGAGCAAACCCCATCCCATTTAAGTACTGATGATGTTATCTAGTTGGGTAATGAAACAACTGTAAAAAAACAACCAAGCTCAGAGAGCACCAAGGACCCCATAGTCAAAAGCCCCCAACAAACAATCACTGATCCACACAGTCATTTTTTTAAAATGAGAAATCTCACACGGTTACTAAGATTTCAGGGAAGTCTTAGATTTGGTGGTAGCACAGCATTTTGCCCATGTTTTGAATGTAATCCCTCCTTCCCCCAAAAAACTAACTTTAGAGACTGGCACTTGGTACAGCATCCATGCAGGCATTGGAAAAAATATTCAGATGCTGTGATGTGTCTATATCTTCAAAGAACAGAATAGTGCAAGCAATAGTATTTTTTGTGATATACTGTGTGAGCAAAAGTTCAAGTTTGAAGAAGGAGAATAAAAAGAATATTGATACCTTGAATTTTGGTATTTGAGATGACAAATATTGTGAACAACCAAGAAAACATACAAATGATTCATGAACAATTCAATCTGAGTTTTCCCTTGAGATACAAATGACCAGGTTCAAGTTATCTTATTATGCAGTTAAGCATGTAAGTTATCTTACTATGCAGTTACTATGCAGATCTAAGTCTCTGCAAAATTTTCATTAATTTTGAGATATATGGAAAGAAAAAGAAAATGACCAGTATCAACATTGGACTCTGTTGAAGTGATGATGAGTTAGGAACATATCCTCATGGAAAAAAATCTGTCTATGTAAACACTAAACGTTAATTTAATTGCACAATCAATTGACTATCAATTGATTGAGATTTCCACAGGACTACAGTTTATGTGCCTGCCTACCTGCCGTTGAAAATGTGCTCAGTTTCCAAAAGGCTGTAATTGGCGTTATCTTCATATCTTCAAATAATAATAATAATAATTACAACAGAGTTGGAAGGGACCTTGGAGGCCTTCTAGTCCAACCCCCTGCCCAGGCAGGAAACCCTACACCATCTCAGACAGATGGTTATCCAACATTTTCTTAAAAATGTCCAATGTTGGAGCATTTACAACTTCTGCAGGCAAGTTGTTCCACTTGCTAATTGTTCTGTCAGGAAATTTCTCCTTAGTTCTAAATTCCTTCTTTCCTTGATTAGTTTCTACCCATTGCTTCTTGTTCTACCCTCAGGTGCTTTGGAAAACAGCCTGACTCCTTCTTTTTTGTGGCAACCCCTGAGATATTGGAACACTGCTATTATGTTTCCCCTAGTCCTTCTTTTCATTAAACTAGACATACCCAGTTCTTTATATGTTTTAGCCTCCAGTCCCCTAATCATCTTTGTTGCTCTTCTCTGCACTCTTTGATGGAAAGAAGATAATCTTCTTAACTAGTCTTTCCTGACCAGTTGACCTTTAGATATGTTGGATAGTATCTTTCAACATTCACAGCAAAAGACAATCTTGGAAAAGATGGTTGGAGATAAAGATGCTATTATTGTTGTCAGTTTTATATGTTAAAATCAGATCAAAATTCTAGAATTCAGTGATGTTCTTTAGATTGAGCGGCTAGGATATGAAATTCAAACTTCAGATTTAAAAAAATGATTTTCTTTTGTTTTTGGATATTTTTTCTCAGTCTCTGCTGCCTTTTCTAAATATCATTTTTCTGGCTGTTAGTTCCTGATTTTGATACACATGAAACATAACTGTCCAATATATCATTATAGGGCAATCAAAATGTAAATGTGGGATCTAAAAAGAAAAGCATAACTAAATTGCAAAGGACACACAGTCAGCAAGGAGAAGGAACCTTGTACTTACAATTACAATAAATTTCATTTGCCTTCCTGTCGCACAGTGGAAAAGCAGACCAAAAAAGAGGCTAAGGGAGAAGCCCAAACTATATAAAATGAACACTAGATTCATCATGCATGTATATGATAGTAGCATGAAAAAGTTTTTGGGAAAAACAGTGGACAAGGAAATCCTCTGCTTTTTAAAGAGCAAAAAAAGGGGTGGAGACTCCATAGATATTTCATCTTGAAAATCTTTTTTTTCTCTTGTATTTTCCTTTTCTCATTAAGATGTAGAGATTTTCTTCTAAATCTGTGCATACAAGGAAAAGATGAAAAATACAATGGGATAGTATGGCATACTTCTGAAATACCTGTCATTGGTGTCCAGATCTTCTAAATCTATGCATTCAGTAAGAGCAGGCACAAATAGGGAGCTTCTTGCATTACCCTACCATGTCTCACTAAATCATAGTGCACTGAATAAATGGCTCGGTTCATATAATGTCTACGATGAAAGCAAACAGACCCATTATGGATTACAGGAATATGAGAAATCAGCTCTTCAGGCATTTGATGGTAATCTCTTCCTCACATTTCAACTGCATGAATCCAACCTATTGTGCTATATAGCCAGATAAGTGCCTCTACTTCAGTCCAAAAATTATAACATTAAGATTATTTTACAGGTTATATACATTAACCATAATTAATATTGAAAAACTTCATGTATGCCAGCAAAAAACAAAAAGGTGGTGGTGGTCTTTTATAATTTTTATGATTTAGACAGATTTTAAGAGGCTGGAAGCTTCTGGATTACTTACTCCAAATCATTCCCCCTACCAACCTATTGATTCTCCAGGGAGCTTACCTCAATGTGAAATGAATTTGCCTTTGCTTTATAAAGAGTATAGAATTCCACTGTACATTTCATACTGAAATCTAATTTGGCAATAGTCTTCTGATTTCCCCCCCTCATTTAGCTATGTATGAAGAAAAGGCAATTCAATATGGCAGAATGACTTCATTTTTGAGGCTGCCTCTAGTTTGTGACCATATTTTTCCTAGAACTTCTTACTCAGTAGGATGTACTGATAGAAAATAACAAATTATTTATCATATTGTTGTATCCTTCACTTAATAAAGGTGTATTCAGTAAACTTCTAATGGGATTAAATCTATGTGATTGCTTAATAGCACATAATCAGTGCAAGGACTTCCATTTGGCTGGATTTATTTAGAAACATTAATGCAGTTGTGAGCCACCCTATGCTCAGTAAATGAGACTACCACTTTTTTACAGCAATAATCCATGGATCCTACCCAGTGACTTAAATGCACATGTAACTGGGCTCAGCTTCAACTCTATTTCCACCCCGCTTCTCAAATTGCACACATTCACAACAAATAAAGTTGGAATCATCATAGCAGACAATAAAAATGGTCTTCTAGGAAGGAGAGAGGTGGAAAGGGAGAAGGAGGGAGAGAGAAAGGGAAGAGGAGAGGAAGAAAGGGAGGGGACCCCAGTCTAGTTGAAAATTACAGACCAATCTTTCTATGCTGTGTCACCTGCAAAGTAATGGAATCTATCATCAACCAATCCATTACACTCCACCTAGAAACAAACAACCTACTTTCTAATAAACAATTTGGTTTCAGAAAAAATTTATCATGTAATTTACAACTTCTTCACTGCAAAAAACATATGGACTACAAATCTTGATCAGGGCAAAGCAATAGATGCCATCTACATAGACTTCTGTAAAGCTTTTGATTCAGTGATACATGATAAACTTCTCTTAAAACTAAAATCCTACGGCATCTCAGGACCCCTCCCCAATTGGATAACAACTTTCCTGTCAAACAGACAACAAGTGGTCAAAATTGGCAATACTATATCAAATCCTGTTCCTGTCAAAAGTGGAGTTCCCCAAGGCAGCGTTCTTGGACCAACACTCTTCATATTATACATTAATGATCTCTGTGACCAAATTACAAGTAATTGTGTTCTCTTTGCTGACGATGTCAAACTATTTAACACCACCAACAATACGGCTACCCTTCAAAAAGACCTTGACTTTTTATCTGAATGGTCAAAAACTTGGCAACTCCAAATCTCTACCAGCAAATGTTCAGTCTCACATATTGAAAAAAGAACCTAAACACTAAGTACAAACTTGATGGACATTACCTTACAGATGACCCCCACCCTGTTAAAGACCTTGGAGTTTTCATAGCAAATGATCTAAGTGCCAAAGCCCACTGCAACTACATCGCAAAAAAGGCTTTAAGAGTTGTAAACCTAATCTTGCATAGCTTCTTCTCTAAAAATACTACACTACTAACCAGAGCATATAAAACATTTGCTAGACCAGTTCTTGAATACAGCACGACTGTCTGGAACCCATACCTCATTTTTGACATCAATACAATTGAACGTGTCCAGAAATATTTTACAAGAAGAGTTCTCCACTCCTCTGAATACAACAAAATACCTTATGCCACCAGACTTGAAATTCTGGGTTTAGAAAATTTAGAACTATGCTGTCTTCAACATGACCTGAGTTTAACTCATAGAATCATCTATTACAATGTCCTTTCTGTCAAAGACTACTTCAGCTTCAATTGCAACAACACACGAGCACACAATATATTTAAGTTTAATGTTAACCACTCCAATCTTGATTGCAGAAAATATTACTTCAGTAACAGGGTTGTTAATGCTTGGAATACACTACCTGACTCTGTGGTCTATTCCCAAAATCCCCAAAGCTTCAACCAAAAACTGTCTACTATTGACCTCACCCCATTCCTAAGATGTCTGTAAGGGGCATGCATAAGAGCACAAGAGTGCCTACCGTTCCTGTCCTATTGTTTCCTTTCGTTATATCCAATTAACATAGTTATTACATACTCATACTTATATATAAGCTTATATATTGTATAGTTATTTCATGCTTACGCTTATATATACTCTGTGACAAAATAAATAAATAAATAAATACATAAATAAAATTAAAATAAACAAATAAGAGTAGGAGAGAAGATTAGATAGGGAGGAAGAAGGGAGGAGGGGGAGAAAGGAAGGGGAAGTAGAGAAGGAGTAGGAGAGGAGAGAAGAAAGTAGGAAGAAGGGAGGGAGATGAATGAGAAGAAGAAAGATTGCTGTAAAATGGAAAAGATGAAATGGAAGAAAAACAACCCTGAACATGTTTGAATATATCAGGATAAAAATTGAAATAGCTAAAACATAATAAAAGAGAATAAATATTAGTAAAAATGGAGAAATTAGAACTTGAGGGTGAAAGAAGATGTGATTTATATAAATGAGCATGGAAATATTAAGACATGATTAAAATATGGAAAAAATATTCTGGCAGAAATTGTAATTAAGTAAAATGTATTTGGATATGTTAAATTGTATAAGATATAATATGGCCAATACTTTGTTCATAAACTATGTGTGTGTGTAGGGGGAAATTAAAAAATCAATAAAAACTTGTTTAAAAAAATGGTCTTCTAGGCACACCTTTGGCTTTTCTGGAACAAAGGTTCTCTATTTCCCAGCCCCAGTCTTCCTCCCTAAAAGAGTTGGATTATGATGAACCTCTTCCAAGTGTAGCAGTAATGGTTGGACATCCCATTAGTATCCCACAGTTAATATACAGGCTTCTGCATATTGCTGCCTGATGCTTCTAAATATAATAACATGCATTAGGTCAAGCCAAATATAATAACATGCATTAGGTCAAGCCATGGCATAGGGCCGGGTTATTTACGGGACCGCCTACTGCTACCGAATACCTCTCACCGACCCGTGCGCTCTCACAGAGAGGGACTCCTCAGGGTGCCGTCAGCGAGGCAATGTCGTCTGGCGACGCCCAGGGGAAGGGCCTTCTCTGTGGGGGCTCCCACCCTCTGGAATGAACTGCCCCCAGGACTTCGTCAGCTTCCGGACCTTCGGACCTTCCGCCGCGAGCTTAAAACATACCTATTTAACTGCGCAGGACTGAGTTAGATTTTAGTTTGTGGGTTTTATCTTGGGTTTTAATTTTTATATTTTTAATTATTAGGCTTTTGAATAAGTTTTTTAATTGTTTTTAGAAATTGTATTTATTGCTTTTAAATGCCTGTAAACCGCCCTGAGTCCTTTGGGAGATAGGGCGGTATATAAATATAAACAATAAATAAATAAATAAATAAATTGGGGGATGAAAAATCATTCTTTCTACTATAGAAAGAATATATACTTATATTATATTATATTATATTATATTATATTATATTATATTATATTATATTATATTATATTATATTATATTATATTATATATATATCTATATATCTATATCTATATCTATATCTATATCTATATCTATATCTATATCTATATCTATATCTATCTATCTATCTATCTATCTATCTATCTATCTATCTATCTATCTATCTATCTATCTATATATATATATATATATATATATCTTTGGTTGTTCGGGTTTTCTCCCGTGTAAAATTATCGCCAAAACTGAACACTTTAACAACAGAATAATCAGAGAAGCCATTGAGATAGAAAAACGCCCACACAGCATGAACAAACGAGATGACTCCCGCCTACCAGCCATTTGGAAACCCGCCCTTATTGACAAACGAGTCCCTAACACGAGGAATGATACCAGACCCACACTCACGAGGTCCACACAGGATGTCACCACCGCACATCCACCCAGAAAGCAGACCCAAACCCACACTGATCATGAAGCACGACCAAGGACCAGAAGCCAGACCGCAGCTGCAACATTAGCCATTTCAAACCCCTCCAATCCATTCATGCAGCAGACTGACACCCACTATGAAGATGTAGCACGACCACAAAGCCAAACAACAGCTATGCAGCTCACCAGCTCAAATCCCCCTGCAGCACAGACTAGACTGAGCACAACCAAGCCCCCACCAACACAGGACACACCCCCAGCCAATCAGAGCACAGAAAACCCCATCCAATCAGAGCACAGCCAAGCTCCCACCCAATCAGTTCAAACCCCACTAGCAGTTAAAAGGAAGAAACAGCTGCGATCACACATTGCTCCCAGAAGCACGGTTGAAGCCTGAAGATGACGAATGAGACTTCGTGAAGCGTCATCAAGACACTTCCAATTTTACACGGAGAAAACCCGAACAACCAAAGACCTATATATATATATATATATATATATATATATATATATATATATATATATATATATATATATATATATATATATATATATATATATATATATATAAATATATATATATATATATATTATACTTTACTTAGCTGATTCTTAATATTAACCTTGCTCATAATATACTATACCTTACACTGACAAAAACCAATCAGCTTTGAGTAATTTACAGGAATGTGCATATTTATTTATAGCTTCATTTATAGTGAAGGGATTCCATGTGAGTCAGTGGAAGCAAAAAATGAGAGGAATTTGGAGCCCGTGAAAGACAAAACAATTTAATGATGATTTCAATATTTGGTTTCATAGCTATGTCTACTTCATTAATAGAGTTATGTAGAAAATAAAGACTGCAAAAAATATTTTTGGAAGTGAGAACCCATAACATTCTTAATATTAATCTATAGATGTTCCTCAATTTATAACTGTTCATTTAACAATGGCTTAAAGTTATAACGGCTTCAGGAAAAGTATTTATAAGATTTATATAGACATCCATTCCACACAAGCGACTCTGGCCCACAAAATTAAAATAAACAATCCCAGCAAACATAAGAACCCTGGTGCCCAGGATAAACTATTAATTCCATCTACCATGAACAGTAGCCTTGAGTAGTATAATACCCTACTCAAATGCCTGGGAAACAACCAGAATGTCAGTATTTTGCAAAAATCTCAGAGAGTTGGCAAGGCCATGTGGTCATGGGAACATCCCAGTTTTCCTATTACCTCTAATATTAAGAAAGGTCTTACATAAATATCATGTATCAAAAAAATATTGATGAATAAAGAACATGTGCTCTTTTTAATCCTATTCTAAATCTGAGCTTCTGTGAATGAAAAAAAATATATTTGATTATAAAACTTATTCTTCAGGCAAGTTTATATTTGAAAATTGTCCTAAATTATAATGGACTCTTGGACACAATGATTTTATATTTTTACTTGTAAATTACAGGATTATAGGTACATAAACACTAAATTGCAACAGAGAATTATAAATAACATGAAGTTTAAGAATAGCAAGTAATGTTCCAGAATAACAATAAAAATAATTGATTTGCAACATGATCACTGAGAGAAAACAAGAAGACAAAATGTTCCATTATTTTAATAAAACAAATATGTTCTAAGCATGGAAAATTAAACATTGTGGAGGAAATTATTTGCATAGTACTAAAACAACAATCACAAAATCTAAATTACATATAATCTTATCTGAATACCAAATAGTTTGTTCACAAAGTTAATAAGCGATTGGATATGTTACTGAAAACTTTACTATATGTTCTCATTTGTGTGCACATAAATTCATAAGGAAACTGAGGAGACTCACATGGAAACTCACAAAGAATATGGATATAATGATTTGGGAGCCATGGTATACTAATGGTTTGCTTAGGCCACAGTTTTCTGGGCTGACAGAAATTTGAAATCTAAAGCAAATATGAAAATATTAAGGGTATATTAGGTGATCTTCTTTTGATGTATGATTGGACAATTGTCAGGCATTTGGGGGCTTGTATTTGCACAGCCACCTGCCCACTCTGTCCCACTGTCTGTCTTTGCTTCCTTCTGGCTGTGATGGGGCAGGTGGTTGCACGTCGTGTCCAGTGGGCCAGATTACATGCCTACCCTTGTGCCTCTGCCTCCACCTGTTTCTGATACCTCCGCCATGAGGTGAGGTGAGGCAGATGGCGGGGCAGGGGTGGTGCTGTACCATGGCCCCTGTGCACTCAGGCCCCACCATCCAACTTCATCTTCTAGCTCTGTCGCACACATAGGACGAGCCTCCTGCCTGCTGCCCCACCCACGACATTCCCAGTGAATGGGAAGAAGGAGAGCCCCCATCCCCAAGAGGCATCTGGGACTCTCCTCCCTGTTCCACCCCTCTGCCTTCACCTGCTGCTTGGAGGGCTGGCCTGACAGTTGCAGCGCTGAGACAATCTGTGCTGCATGGGTTGCACAGCCCTAAAATGTGCCAGCCAAGAGGCTGGGGGGCTGTGGCTGCTGCCAGACACTGACAGCCCCTGTGTGCTCACACCTCCTGTGTTAGTTATTCCCCCTGAGGGCTGATGATCTTAACTGGGGCTTATTTTGGGGGTAGGGCTTTATTATGAACCTCCTGAAAAAGCATGCTAGGGCTTATTTTCTGGTTTGGACATATTTTTGAGGAAACATGATAGGTATGATGCTTAACTGTCTGGTTCGGTTCTGCAACCCAACAAGAAAAACACAGACTTCAGAGGATAATTAGAACTGCAGAAAAAATAATTGCTACCAACTTGCCTTCCATTGAGGACCTGTATACTGCACGAATCAAGAAGAGGGCCGTGAAAATATTTGCAGATCCCTCGCATCCTGGACATAAACTGTTTCAACTCCTACCCTCAAAACGACGCTATAGAGCACTGCACACCAGAACAACTAGACACAAGAACAGTTTTTTCCCAAAGGCCATCACTCTGCTAAACAAATAATTCCCTCAACACTGTCAGACTATTTACTGAATCTGCACTACTATTAATCGTTTCATAGTTCCCATCACCAATCTCTTTCCACTATGACTGTATGACTATAACTTGTTGCTGGCAATCCTTATGATTTATATTGATATATTGATCATCAATTGTGTTGTAAATGTTGTACCTTGATGAACGTATCTTTTCTTTTATGTACACTGAGAGCATATGCACCAAGACAAATTCCTTGTGTGTCCAATCACACTTGGCCAATAAAATTCTATTCTATTCTATTCTATTCTATTCTATTCTATTCTATTCTATTCTATTCTATTCTATTCTATTCTATTCTAAATGAAGTACAGAAGTAGGTTATATCATAAACAAATTTGTGTAAGGCCCTTAAAGCTAATCAAAATTAGGCCATCAAAGCCCATCAGGATTTTATTTTTTCTCCACAAAAATGAATGTCATCAGTGATCATTTAGAAGGAGTTCAAATGTATTTCTGTCATCATCCATCCATCTATCCAATTTATAAGGCCATCTATTTCACAAAACAATAACTCTGGGAAGTGTGCAATACAATAATAAGTATATTTTTATTTTTTTAAAAATTACAATCCAAAAAAATTTAAAATTGTAATGGAAGGCTAAGAGAGGATTAACAGAGTCAACACAATGGAACTGCCTCAATTCTTTACTCTTTCTTTACATTTTCCCCAAGCCAATGACATAACCAGGTTTTGAGAGACATCCAGCATGTTCTCAATTGTTAGGGATTGGCTTCTTTGTATTTAGTTTTCTTCCTACTTCTTTCAATGTGTATATGATCTCTATAAGAAAGTCAAGAAATATGCAATGAATTTGGGTCTTCTGTGCAGATAAGATGGCTAATCTTTGAGAGAGATTCAAAATTCTTAACTTTTTCTTAAGTACAATATTCTGAGGATACAATATTGATACCCTATGCATTACAAGTCATTTGAAAAACAGGTAGTCTTTGTTCAATGATAAATCTACCATTCATTTTTTTTTTAATTGAAAAAGTTTTAAGAAACAAAAACATTTTCCCCCCCTTTTTCCCCCTCCCTCCCAGAAAACCCCCTTCCCCCCTCCCTTCCCCCCCCCCCGGCTTCCCGGGTCAATCACAAGGTATTGTTATACATAAACCAAACATAGAGTAAAATTTTCCCTTCTAATCCAATTAACCTCATCCAAATCTTTTCATCTCCCAACCCCCTCCCCATTACATAAAATAATACTTCCTAATTATTCAAAGGCAATCTGATATTTCTTAATCTGATATCTGTTTTGTAGATAATCAATCCATTTTTTCCATTCAATTAAATATCTTTCCTGCGTATTGTCTTTCAAAAAAGCTGAGATTTTAGCCATCTCAGCCAAATTAATGACTTTCAATATCCATTCTTCTATTGTAGGTACCTCTTCTTTCTTCCAGTATTGTCCAATCAACAGTCTTGCTGCTGTTATTAAATTCAGAATCAATTTAGTCTCAATCCCTGTACAATCCGTTATAATTCCCAAAAGGAAAAATTGCGGCAGGAACTTTATCTTCTTCTTCAAGACATTTTGAATAATCCACCAAATTCTTATCCAAAAGGCCTTAATTTTCTTGCAAGTCCACCAAATATGAAAATATGTAGCGTCATCACAATCACACCTCCAACATTTCGCTTGGATATCAGGATACATACATGATAATTTTTTGGGATCTAAGTGCCATCTATAAAACATCTTATAAAAATTTTCCCTTAAATTCTGTGCTTGTGTAAACTTAACATTTCTAACCCAGATTTTCTCCCATGTTTCCAACATTATTGGTTCCTGAATATTCTGTGCCCATTTTATCATACAGTCCTTTACCAAATCCTTTTCCGAATCTATTTCAAGCAACACATTATACAATCTCTTTATATGCTCCTGAGTCTGATTTCTAATTTGCTTTATTAAATTTTCCTCCCTTTGCATTATACCAATTTTTTGGTCTTCTTTCCATCTAGCACTTATTTGCCCATATTGAAACCAAGTATAATTCCTCCCTTCTTCATTTAATACCTGTAATGATTTTAATTGCAATCTACCTCCTTCAGCATACAAAAGTTCTTTATAAGTAATCATTTCCTGTTTCTGTTCTATATTTATATTCTCTATTGCACGTCTGGGGCTCGCCCATATAGGAATCTTATAGTCTAGTTTATAAGAATATTTTTTCCAGACACGCAAAAGAGCACTTCTCAACACATGATTCTTAAAAGCCCTATCCACTTTTTTTTCATAAAATAAATACGCATGCCATACATATAATAAGTCATAATCTTCTATATTCAAAATTCTTTCCTCCGTTAAATTAAACCAGTCACTCATTACTGAAAGGGCTACTGCTTCATAATATAGTTTAAAATTAGGCATTTTTAAGCCACCTCTTTCCCGTGAGCCCTGAATTATTTTCATTTTAACCCTCGCCTTTTTACCTTGCCATATAAATTTATTAATCCCAATCTGCCAATCTCCAAATTTTTATCTTTCTTATTTATTGGTATCATCTGGAACAGAAACAAAAATCTAGGTAACACATTCATTTTAATAGCCGCAATCCTCCCCAATAGCGACAACTGCAATTTTTTCCAGACACTCATATCATTCTGAACTTTTTGCCATAACAAGTCATAATTATTCTTATAAAGTTTCTTGTTCGATGAGCTAATATAAACCCCTAAGTATTTAACCTTTTTTACCACCTCAAATCCTGTTATTTCCTCTAGTTTTTGTTTCTGTTGTTTAGACATATTTTTAATTATCACTTTTGTTTTATTCTGATTTATTTTAAATCCTGATACCTTTCCATATTTATCAATTGTTTCCAACAAAGATCTACTTGAATTTATAGGATTTGTTAAAGTAACCACTACATCGTCTGCAAAAGCTCTAACTTTGTACTCATATTGTCTAATTTTAATTCCCTCTATTTTCGTTAATTCTCGTATTTTATCTAATAATGGTTCCAGAGTCAGAACAAACAATAGTGGTGTTAAGGGACATCCCTGTCTCGTTCCTTTCGCAATCTTAATAACTTCTGTCAAACTACCATTTATTATAATCTGAGCTGTTTGCTCTCCATAAATCGCTTTAATTATTCTAACAAAACAATCTCCAAATTGCATTTTCTCTATTAATTTAAATAAAAAATCCCAATGCAATCGATCAAAGGCCTTCTCCGCATCCAAAAAAATAAGTGCTGCTGAAGTATTCTTCTTTTCCAAATATTCCAATATATTAATAATCTGTCTAACATTATTCCTCATCTGCCTCCCTATTATAAAACCAGATCGATCAGTATGAATTCTTTGTTGTAAAACTAACATTAATCTATTTGCTATTATTTTAACAAAAATCTTATAATCATTATTTAAAAGTGAAATCGACCTGTAATTACTGGGTTTAGTAATATCTTGCTCCTCTTTTGGTATCAGTGAAATAAAAGATGTTTTCCATGACGAGGGTATTCCCACTCCTAGTTGTATCTGATTAAATAATTCTTTAAGTGGGCCTAATATTTCATCCTGTAGTTTTTTTATAATAACTTGCTGTAAGACCATCTGTACCGGGGTTTCCCCCCATTTTTAATTGTTTAATTGCCTCCGCTATTTCCCCAGTAGCTATCGGCCGATTCAGCTCCTCCCTCTGTTCTAATGTTAGAGTATTAACCTTATAATTTTTCAAATAATCATAATGTCCCTATTTACGGGACCGCCTGCTGCTACCGAATACCCCTCACCGACCCGTGCGCTCTCACAGAGAGGGACTCCTCAGGGTGCCGTCGGCTAGGCAGTGCCAGCTGGCGATGCCCAGGGGAAGGGCCTTCTCTGTGGGGGCTTCCACCCTCTGGAACGAACTTCCCCCAGGTCTTCGTCAGCTTCCTGACCTCCGAACCTTCTGCCGCGAGCTTAAAACACATATATTTATCTGCGCAGGACTGGATTAGATTTTAAAATTTAAATGGTTTTAAATGGGTTTTATTATGTATATTGTGATTTTAATAATTTGGCCATTTTTAATAAGTTTTTTAACTGATGTTTTATTTTGTATTTATATGTATATTTTTATTTTGGCTGTGAACCGCCCTGAATTCCTAGGGAGATAGGGCGGTATAAAAATTCGAAAAAATAAAAAAATAAATAAAAATAAATTCGATATTTTGTCTTTTGCATATAGAGCAGTGTAAAATTCTGAGAAGACCTTTTTAATTTTATCCTGTTGATTTATCTCTTCACCTTTATATTCTATTTTTTGTATGACACGTGCTTTCTGTTTTTTCCTTAAGTTATATGCCAGCCATCTCCCAGGTTTATTTGCATTATAGAAGGTATTATGTTTAGCATATTGTATATTCGTTGCCACCTGGTCTACCATTAACATATTAAATTGACTCTGTAATATTCTTATAGCCTCTTTAAGTTTGTGATCTTGTGGGTTTTGAATTAATAACTGTTGTTTCTTTTGAATTTCTTCTTCCAAGTACCTACGCTGCTTTGTTTGTTATTCCTCTGCCTATTGTCCAAATATATCAATATACCTCTAATAAAAGCTTTACTCGCCTCCCACACAGTTCCTATCGGTGTCCTCTTGTGCATATTAAAATCAAAAAATTCTTTCAACTGTTTCTTACAATGATTTACATTATCCTCATATCTAAACAGATTTTCATTCAGCCTCCATGTTCTACCACCTTTTTTCCCTTGTAATAATTCCATCCATACTGGGCTATGGTCAGTTAGACACCTCAGAAATATCTTCATTTTCTTCACCCTAGAAAGCAAGTCATTAGAAATTAAAATAAAATCAATACGTGAGAAAGATTGATGCCTATTGGAAAAAAAAGTAAAATCTCTCTCATCTGGATCCCGTAACCTCCATATATTTCTAAACTCAAAGTCTTCCATCATTTCTTTTTTAATATAAATAATTTTTATTTCCATTTTCCAACATCATATTTATGTACAAACTATTATCCATCATTAATCATTAAATTTTTATTTATTACTGATTCAGGCCTGCCCGATTGCCATTTCCTTTCTTCACAACCACCCTCTCTACTCTCTACTACTTTCCCATCCATCCTCACCTCCTTCACTTTACTACTTCCTCTCCTCCTTCTCCACTCCTCCCTTCTTCCACCCTATCTAACCTTCTTATTCCCCTCCTCCTTCTCTACTCATTCCTATCTGCTTTCTTCCCTCCTTCTACTCCTCTCTCCTTCTCTTCCTGAAATGGCAGTCGAGCATCCCCAATATCATTTAAAAATTTTTAATTTCATATCTTCAAAAATTACTGTACATTAATAATCAATCCATATATCATTTCTTTCCTTTAAACTTCCCAGAGCAAATACCGGGTATTATGACCAACAATCACAAACTAACGTATACAAAATATACATAACTTCCCACCTTTAAAAATTTAAAACTTTAGATCCCCTCACAATAAAAATAAAAAGATAGGAAAGAATAATAAAAAAAAGAAAAGAAGCAATACCAACTTCACATATTACTTCTTCTTACAATCCATTTTTAAAATTAATCCATCTTCTCAAATTCAATTTTTTTCCCCACTTGTATATTCCTTCAAATTTCATAAGTCCATTTCTCAAATTACTGTCCATCTTCTCGAACTCAAATTTTTATCACTTATATATTTCTTCAATTGCAATAACATTTAATGTCCGTTCTTCTTACAGTCCATTTTAAAAATTAGTCCATCTTCTAAAGTTCAATTTTTTTTTCCAGCCACTTGTATATTCCTTCAAATTTCATAAGTCCATTTCTTAATTTACAATCCAGCTTCTCAAATTCAAATTTTCATCACTTATATATTTCTTCAATTGTCATAAGATTTAATATCCAATCTTCCAGTACTACTCCATCAATCAAATATCATTTCGAATAAAATCTCTCAAATATAGTATTTCCAACTTAACTTCGTAACTTTTACTATCTATAAACGTATCATTTAAAACAAATAATCATTTAAACTACATCCACAATATAACAGTAAGCAGTTAAAATCATTACATCCACATTATCAATTCATAAATTTCACTTTCCATCCTTCACAATTAAATAATATCATCCCATAAATTTATACCATACGAATAGCAAATAACAAAAATCCTATAATTTATATCCTAAACAAATCAATTCCAAAAATTAACCATAATCATCATATTCACATCTTAAACATTCCTCCCCTCTCCCATTCTATTTTCCATCATTTCCAAACCAATTAACTTAGCATCTAACAACAAAGGATTCCCACTCTTTAAAACATTAATATAAAAATGTCTTGCTTTCATAACTGAATTAAGAAAATACTTTCTGCCTCTAAAATTCACTGACAAACCCATTGGGACTTCCCATCTAAAATATATCTGATGTTTCTTAAACTCATCCACTAAAAAAGCAAATTCGCTTCTCTTTCTTAACATTTTAGGAGGAATTTCCTTCATCATTTTTATATCTTGTCCCAATATTTGGAATTTATTTTTATAAAAGGCTTGCAAAATTTCATACCTAACCTTTTTAGTTGTAAAATAAATAACCACATCCCTCGGTACTCTATTTTGTCTTGCCCACCAAGAATTAACACGATAAATTCTTTCAATATTAGTCTCTAAATCTTCTGGCTCCACACCCTTTATCCGAGCAAAGTCTTGCGTAAAAATCTCCTTTAAATTTTCCTTCCTATTTTGTTTCAACCCCCTCACCCTTATAGCATATTCCATTAATCTATATTGTAATATTACTCTTTCTTCATCTGCCCTATCTACCTTGCCTGTATATCTTCCATCTTATTATCTAAGTTCCAATTGTTTTGATTTTTTTGAGTTTCTTCTATTTTCCTTTGGAACTCTAAATTAGCTTTATTAATTTCTGCAAGATCATCCTCCATCTGAATACAAGAGCTCAATATTTGCGCAATTGCATCCTTTACCAGTTTCATTTCCCTCTTCTGCTCTTCCACCACTTCCTTAAAATCCAACATCTCTTTCTCTATTTCATCAAATTTTTGATCTATTTCTAAAAAATGACTCTCCAAAAACTCCTGTAAAGAATTTCTTAATTCCTTTTTAATTTCTTCTTTTAATTTTTGAATCTGAGCTGAAGAAATTTCAAAGGTTTTAATGACTTTTGGCACTATTTGCTTAAAAGCCATTTTTTTTAATAAAAAAAATATAGCTTGATAATGGACCAAGAAGAAGAAAAAAAAAATTCAAAAAGAAAAATTCAAAAAACTTTTCTTCTAAATCACTATAATCCCAAAGAAGAAGAAAAAATATAAATCATAAGATTCTCGTTTCTTCCATTTAATCATTCCTATATATCTTCTATTTCGACACTAGCTGTTAGCTTTAACTTTCGTTTTCAATATTGTTTTCAGTACACACATTCCACAAAACTGCCATTTGCTTTCTTCTCTCCTATCTTCGCAGCAAATATATCCTCAGGGGCTTGCAGTCTTCTTACAAACAAGTGTTAAAACTCAGTTTCTGCTCCATCCACGTTACAGTCCATCATAAATCAACTCCAGCCGTGGAAATTGGATGCTTCGTTTGTCCGCCATAAAGGCAAAAGCCTTGCCCAGCCAGGAGCTTATCAGGCTATAGAAGGAGAACTCCCTTATTAGGGTTTCTCAACTTCAAACCTGAATGCTCATCTTTCCTTCTTTGCCCGAAGGAGAGAATTCCAAGCTGTCGGACCCAGATTTATGATGTCCTGACAGCTCTACTGACTAGGGAGTTAGCAGCTAAATATTGCTCTCAGGCAGCAACCAAGTCAAGTCTTCCATCATTTCAAAGAAGGATTTTGGTAGTTTTGCATGTATAGGTATCTTCTTGGAAGAGGTTCTCTTATCACTTCTTGTATCAATTACTCCATTCCAGTCTCCTAATAAAATAAACTATAATCCCAGAGGATCAACCTCTCGTGTAACATTTTATAAAACTTTTCTTGTTGCTGATTAGGTGCATAAATACCTATCAGCAAAGTCTTTTTTGCATCTATCACCAGTTCAATAGCAATAAATCTTCCTTGAATATCTGCCTCAATTAACTTGGCTGGTATATCCTTCCTGATATATACAACGATTCCATTTTGCTTCTTATCCAAAGCTGATGCCACAAAATGTTTACCTAATTTTGAGTTTATTAAGTATTTTTGGTCTGATAATTTAATATGTGTCTCTTGCAGGCAAATCACATCATTTTAAAATTGTTTCAAGTAGTGAAATATTTTCCTTCTTTTCTGAGCTGAATTCAAACCATTAACATTCCATGACAAAATTCTATTTGCCATTACTAGCCTCCTGAAGCTTTGAAGCAGACAACGGAAGATCCTCCTCTGGTATCTTCTGTCTAGCTCCTCCCACAGCTTCCATTGTGGGGTCCTGACTTTTACTTTGAAGCTGTTGCTCTTCTTTACGCTTAAGAGCTCCTCTTGTCACCCTTTGCTCTTGTGGTTCCTCTGATGCTGGCAGCAACGAAGCCTCTTGGATCACCACTCCTTCTTGGATCTCTTTTTTTTTTCTCCATAAAAAAGTTTTATTTTTACAATCATGTCAAACATCTCATTCAATGTACAGTTATATACAATTAGTCGGGCCTGCCCAGTCACCCCCCCCCCTTTTAACACTCTTCCCTCTTCTACCTTCTACTTTCCAGACCTTCCTCTCCTTCTCTTATCTACATCCTCTCCTCCCTCCACCCTACACCTTCCTTCTCCCTCTTCTACCCTCTTCCTTCCTCTTCTCCTCTTTCCTATCCTACTCTCTTTTCTCCTCCCCACCGTTCTAAAATGGTAACTGGGCAGACCCGACCCTACATTAATTATTTTATACATCTTCAATAATCCCTGTACATTAACCATCACTCCATCTCTAGCCTCAACCCCCAATTCCCTCCCCTTACCCCCACCCCACCCTGACTTCCCAGAACAAAATGCAGGGTATCAAAACTAACAATCATAATCTAAAATAATTCCTAAATTATAATCTCTAGTCTCTCCACACTTAATCACACTCTCAATTCCCCTCTCCTTCAGAAATATATCTAATACAAAATATTTCCTAAATTTACTCATATGCTATTCAATATTTTTTTATCTGATACTTATTTTGAATATAATCAATCCACATTTTCCATTCTAACATATATTTTTCTTGTGTATAGTCTTTCAAGTAAGCAGAGATTTTTGCCATTTCTGCCAGATTTGATACTTTAAGTGTCCATTCTTCAATTGTAGGTAATTCTTCTTTCTTCCAATATTGAGCAATCAAAAGTCTTATGCTGTTATTAACTTCAAAATCAATTTAGTCTCTATAGCTGTACAATCCATAATTATTCCTAGTAAAAAGAACTGCGGGGTAAACTTAATCTTCTTTTTCAAAATATTCTGCATGATCCACCATACTTTAATCCAAAATGCTTTAACTTTTTTACAAGTCCACCATATATGGTAATAAGTGGCATCTTCACAATCGCATCTCCAACATTTAGCCTGTACATTAGGATACATACATGACAACTTTTTGGGGTCTAAATGCCATCTGTAAAACATCTTATAAAAATTTTCTCTCATATTTTGTGCTTGTGTAAATTTAACATTCCTCACCCAAATTCTTTCCCAAGTTTCCAACATTATTCGTTGCTGAAAATTTTGTGCCCACTTAATCATACAATCCTTAACCAATTCAGTCTCTGAGTCTATTTCTACTAATACATTATACAACCTCTTAATATGCTGTTGGCCTTGATCTCTCATTTGTTTTAACAAATTATCCTCAATTTGCTTAACACCTATTTTTTGATCTAATTTCCATCTAGCTTGTAATTGTCCATATTGGAACCATGTATAATTTTTCCCTTCTTCCCCCATCTTTTCTCTAGATTTTAATTGTAATTCCCCCTTTTCCATACAAAGAAGTTCGCCTTCTTGGATCTCTTGATGTTTTTCTATCACTTCTATTTCGACTTTCAAAACTGTAGAAAGAAAATCCTTTGCCTTTAAAACAGTGGCAATTCTATATCTCCTTCCTTGATAAAATACTGTCAACTGGCACCTCCCATCTGAATTGAATCTGATGTTTTTTAAGTTCTTGTGTGAAAAAAACAAATTCCTTCCTATCTCTTAACATCTTGGAAGGAATCTCTTTCAGGACCTTCAGCTCCTGTTCTCCAATTTTTAAAGTTGTCTGATATGAAACTTGCAGAATCTGATTTCTCATAGTTCTTTTCACAAAATAAACCACAATGTCCCGAGGAAGCTTTCTCTGTCTTGCGATCCAGGAATTAACTCTATATATTTTATCAATTTGGTAAGCTACCTCTTGGGGTTCCACTTCAATAAATTCAGCCAATGCTTCTGATATAATTTTTCTTAGGTCCTCTCCTCGCTGTTCTTGCATACCACGGATTCTAAGAGCTCCTTCCATAAGTTTATATTGTAATATCACAACCTGATCTTCATTTTGATCCACTTTTTTCTGAACACCTTGCATTTTGTCTTCTAAGTGCTTATTTGACTGAGAGATCTGTTGCATTTCTTCTTCCAATCCCTCAATTTTTTTACTCAATCCTTGAACAGCCATGATAATATCTTCTCTTATTTTTGCATTAAAATTCTCCATCATCTCTTTTTGCCTATCTTCAGAAAGTTTTAATTTTTCTTTCAATATATCCTCAAGATTTGGGTCAGATCCCCTTCTTCTAGAAGGCTTTAAAGGTTTAGCTGCCATTCTGTCTTCAAAAGAGTCAGGAATTTAAACTTAAAAACTTTCCTTTACTCCTTTCAGTATAAGAGAACTCCGTTTATAACAACCCACACTTTGTTGTACTAAAAAAGTTCACTTTCACTTTCAGACGCCATTTTAAAAGTCAATTAATCAGAGACAAAGAGAAGTTTCAAATTTCAAAAGGGGAGTCGGTATACTTGCCGTGTTGTTTCTGCTTCAAAGATCGAACGCTTGTGAAATTCCCATCTGCTTAGTAAATCAATCAATTTAACAAGTCCTTTTGAGCAGAAGTGACTCCTACTCCTTTTTCCTGAAAAAAACAGGAGCACGTTTGAAGTAGGAGATAATGAGGTTCGGCGGGATCACAAATCCAGAAAAATTCGCTCTTAAGAGCAAACCCCCTGGATAGATCTACCACTCCCCCACAGCTCTGCATAAACCCCCTTATGCCCAAGGGGTATGCTAAGGTCAGTGAACAGTGATTTATACTGTTTCACTGACTTTTACGATCTTCTAACGCGGAGTGCCCTGTTAGAGCACCTTGCAGGAGCGGTGACGTCACTGGAATACCATTCAAATTTACGATGATACTGAATCATGGGACTCACAATTGGAGTTGTGGCTGTTGTGGCTGTTACAGCATCCCTACAATCATGTAATCATGATTTGGCTACTTGGCTTGCAATTATAATGGTCAGAATGTCTTGCAGTCACATGATTGCAATTTGCAACCTTCTCTGCCCTGCTTCTGACAAGCAAAGTCAGTGGGGAAAAGAGCAGGTTAAAAATGGTGATCAGGTGATAGTGGATATTGTGACTGTATAGGATTTGCCTAACAAACACAATTCAAACTGTCACAATTGTCAACTCAACTCAAAATGCATGTCATTGTAAGTCAGTGCAGTCACATGGCATTGTACTTTATGACTGTGTCCCTTAGCAATGGAGTTGCCAGTCCCAATTACCATCTTCAAGTGAGGACTATCTACATAACATAATCTTTGCCTTTGTTATACTATGTTGTGAGCATTTTACTTTCATTAAACTACCTAAAAACCAAAATCAAAGTGGCCAAGGTTGGAGACCTCTGCTATAGATGCACTTTCATGGACCACTGAAAGAAGGAAATGGCTCACATGCTTTGCCCAAGAGTGTGATAGGCTTTTAAGGGGCTGCCAGAAAGAAGGGGGGGCAATGTATTTTCCAAAGCACCAGAAGGCAAAACAAGAAGCAATGGATGGAAACTCAACAAAGAGAAAAGCAACCTAAAACTAAGGAGAAACTTCCAGACAGTATGAACCAATATAGGTTTCAGTCATAATTTCACATATAAAAAAGCCATTTGTGTAATACAACCTGCATATTGTTCAAAACAGTCATAAGTATCATGGCTGATGTTTGACAGCAAGCCTAAAATCCCCATTCCCTCCCCACTTCAGGGGAAGGTTACTTCAAAATCCCCATTCCCTCCACATTCCTGCCAGCTGCATAAAGGAAACTTTGTAAGCAGAAAACAGCTACCGGTGCTTAGAGATAATATAAAGTTGGAAGTTCGGCTTCATTTACAAGCAGGCAGAAAACTCATTCAAGACAAGATATTTCACAATGGAAATCACCCAAACCTTTTTAGAAACACAAAGCCCATGTTGCACAAACCCAAAAACTTCAAAAACAGAACCATATATGAATTCCTCCTCTTATCCAGTTTGTTGTTCAGCTGACCCAGAAACAAACTGCTTCTGCAAGTAAAATCCTCCCTCCAGCAGCTGCGTCAATTTAAAGTGACAGCATCTTTTCCCCCCCTTCTTCTTTGCCAAGTGACCTCTTGGCTGAGAAGCGAGTCCTGATTTTTTTCATTCTAGACAATCAGTTGGGAGTCCGGAGGCAGCAATAGATTGGGGGTGGGGCCAGGCAGAGGTGGCATTCAAACTACTCAAAATGTTTACTACTGGTTCGTAACAACCAAGGAGAACTGATAGCAACCCACCACTGATTTCAGCCTTATCTCTTACACAAAGCCTCAGACCAGGGGTGAAATGCTCCCGGTTTGGACTGGATTGCCTGATCCGGTAGCGATGGCAGTTGGTTCGGAGAACCGGTAGCAAAAATCCCTGCCCCACTCCATGTCCAGCTGAGCCACGCAATCATCAGAGACTTTTTTTTACTTTTAAAAGCATTTTTCTTCCACCGAAAAAATACTTTTAAAAGTAAAAAAAAGCCTCTGATGATCCCGCGGTTCAGCTGGGATCATCAGAACCCTTTAAAAGCATTTTTTATTCAGCTGAAGAGGCTGTAAAAATGCTTTTAAAGGATTCTGGAGATCAGGCACTCGTCAGAACACTTTAAAAGCATTTTTTCTTCTGCCATTGTGTGTCCAGGTTGCTGGAATACATAATTCTAGATTTTTTGCTCCAGCAGTACTATTCTAATATTTTAAAACAGTATTTTAGATGAGTTGGACTTTTGGTTTAATCTAGTGATTCCCTTCATCCTTAAAATATGCAAAGTTATGTGACCTATTATGGCCTATAGAACATTTCTGTTCTTGCGACAAGCAACTATCCCTAAAGACTTCTAAAGCACATTGTGATTTTATTTTAATGAGAGAATGGAGCTAACAAGTTCAGGTATTCAGGTATTGCTACTGAGAGGCAATATAGTAACTATTGTATTTGGTGGAGTTTAATTTCTTGAATACAGGTACATTTGTCTGCATATAGAAAAAAATAGAAAAAAGGAGAGACAATTTTACTTTGTGTTTGATCACCAGAACTGTGAGTTTTTTATGCTGATCTTTAGAATTTTTGGCTTGGCTCTTTGGCTCTTTGTTGAGACTTTTATGCAAGTATCTGGTATAGGATCTCCTGCTTGGGCGGGGTTGGGGTTGGGTTGGGTTGGGTTGGGTTAGACTACTTGACCTACAAGGTCCCTTCCAACTCTGTTAATCTGTTAATCTTTCTAACCTTAATACTTGTCCATGACATATGATATTTTACACTTACATCCAGACATATTGGAATAGATTACTAAAACATGCACATTTATGTACTTATCGTTTTATCTTTCTATACATAAATCCATGCAGGCAAAACAATTAAAGAATTTTGGAGTACTTTATATTAATAGGCTGACAGAAATATTTGTTACAGGTGTTACCTCTACCTTATATGCAACTTTTTCATTCCTCTCTAGTGTAGTTGTTTCCTGTATCACATTGCTACTCTAGAATTCAGCTCTATTGTTCCTGTGATGCATTTCCTGCTCCTGTTGTATTTTACACTCTCTAACATGGTGGCTTCTGCATAATAATGGCTTGTATAGCATTTTAATTACTCCACATGAAACAATATTCTGCGGACTGCAGACACATGCAGACTGTGAAAATACTTTTGAAAACTCACAACATCTTTCATTAGGATCACATTTATAGGAAGTATTTCGTACACAATAATCATTCATTTAAAAGCACATTGATCTCTTTGAATACTACTCTGAATCTGGAGTGCCATTGTTGAAAACAAGCATTTCAGAAGACATCTGAACTTTCAAGCAACTACATACACACACACACACATATATGAAAGTTGCTGTTGTAATTCTCTCTCCTAATCCTTCTCTCGCTACACTAAACACATCCTGTTCCTGTAACCATTCATATGTTTCATCCTCCAGAGTCCAGACCCCTAATCTTTGTTGCTCTTCTTTGCACTCTTTCCAGCCTCAACATTTTTTTTTGTAATGTAATGTAATGTAATGTAATGTAATGTAATGTAATGTAATGTAACCTTAGAACTGGATGCAATATTCCAAGTGTGGCCCCACCAAAGCAGTATATAGAGGTACTAAACTTGACATAATCTTGATACTATTGATGCAGGACTGCATTGGTTTTTTGGGGCATGGAGTTGGACAAAAAAACCCTCCAAGGTCCTTCCAACTCTGATGTTCTATATTCCATAATGGGTAGTTGATAGAAATATTTAACTTGGTACGTGTAATATATATGCTTATATTACAATATTTGGACTATAAAAACCAGGATAACCACTAGAGGGCAGCATTTTTAAAAAACAACAACAACAAAGTAAGCCACAGAAAAGTTAAGAATGTGCAAAGTAACAATAGTTTAGAACACTCATAAACAGTATTAATCTACAGCATGATCAGGATTATAGGACAATAGTATATCTGTACACCTTACATCAGTATTGCCTGAACAAGACCCTGAAGTTTTCTTGGCAAGATTTTAAAATATCGTTTGCCATTGCCTCCTTCCTAGGGCTGAGAGTGAATGACAGGTCTAAGGTTTTCAGTTGGTTTCATCTTTAAGTCAGAACAGTCTTAAACAGTCACCTGATTTCCATATATTATATTCTCTTGTAAAACAAAAATATTATTATCTTAATACCTCTAGTACACTAAATTTATTGAAAATTGAATATTCTGGCAATTAGTTATATATTATTGCAACAAGTTAGAAACAGCATAAAATCAGTTACATAGAGTTTTTGCCAAATATTGAACAGTGCCTTTATGAAGTTACTGTATGTTACCATTAGAATTACTACATCTTCTCAGTTCTGTGCACACAAACTCATAAGGAAATTGTGGATAAAAAGGAAACTTGTTAATATGGAGAATATTATGTTACTTGACTTGAAAGATAAGGTTTCACATTAAGCAATAATTTGTTTAAGCTCCGGATCACTATGTTTACATTCACGTTAACCTAACAGGGCAATGTTAATGGACATAAGGCAATCATCAGTAATTGAGATGTAGACGATGAGCAGATTGACTGCTCCTTGAAGTATGCACATACAATGTTATTGTAAAGAAAAACTCGGTTAGCTCAGATATATAGCCTAGTATCCTATTTCTCACCATGGTTAATATTCTAAAACTGCAAAATCAGAGTAGTGATATGTTCTAGTCATTACTTGCCTGCTTCATGTACAACATTTCAACCTCATTGTAGAAGGCCAATTTTCATTCATTCCCAAATATAATAATTTTTTTTATAAAGTTTAATTTGGGCCTCTGCACCTAAAGGAAAATTGGGAAAGGCGTCCAGCAAGGCTGTATATTATTGCCCTGCCTATTTAACTTATACTCAGAGCACATCATGAGAAAGATGGGGCTGGATGAATCAAAAGTTGGAATTAAGATTGCCAGGAGAAATATCAACAACTTCAGATATGCAAATGATAACACTCTAATGGCAGAAAGCGAAGGGGAACTAAAAAGCCTCTTGATGTGGGTAAAGGAGGAGAGTGCAAATGTTGGCTTGAAACTCAACATTAAGAAAACTAAGATCATGGCATCTGGCCCTCTCAATTCCTGGCAGATAGATGGGGAAGAAATGGAGGTAGTGACAGATTTTATTTTGCTGGGCTCCAAGATCACCGCAGATGGGGACTGCAGCCAAGAAATTAAAAGACGCTTGCTCCTGGGGAGGAAAGCTATGGCAAATCTAGACAGCGTACTAGAAAAAAAGTACGTAAAAAGCAGAGACATCACCCTGCCAACCAAAGTGCGTATAGTCAAAGCTATGGTTTTCCCACTTGCAATGTATGGCTGTGAAGGTTGGACCATAAGAAAGATTGAGCGCCAAAGAATTGAGGCCTTTGAACTTTGGTGCTGGAGAAGACTCCTGCGAGTCCCTTGGACTGCAAGGCAAACAAACAAGTCAGTTCTAGAGGAGATCAACCCTGACTGCTCTTTAGAAGGCCAGATCCTGAAGATGAAACTGAAATACTTTGGCCACCTAATGAGGACTCACTGGAGAAGAGCCTAATGCTGGGAAAGATTGAGGGCAAAAGAAGAAGGGGACGACAGAGAACGAGGTGGCTGGATGGAGTCACTGAAGCAGTAGGCGTGAGCTTAAATGGACTCAGAGGATGGTAGGGGATAGGAAGGTCTGGAGGAATATTGTCCATGAGGTCGCAATGGGTCAGACACAACTTCACAACTAACAACAACAACACCTAAAGGAAAAAGTTTGAGTTTGTATTCATAAATTCTGTAGGATCTATATTCCAAGAGAAATTCTAAGTAAATTGCTAAAACAAATTGTTATAAGCTTATTACAATCATGCTTCTTTTATAATCCTGCCTATCCCATTTAAACAAAAATAAAAGTCTGTAATTTTCCTTAACAGGAAAGAGTGAGCCACCATTTCCATTGCTTTTCATAATCTCATGCTAGTCAATAAATGAAATCTCAGTGTTCATCATTGCATTGATGAACATTCTTTTTTGAGAAACTTTTTAAAAATTTTATTTCTCATAAACATACATAAATGTATACTCTCTTAGCCATTATTAATCATACATATTATCTTTTGACTTTCATATTTGTTCATTCTTCCTCCTAAAAATGTAAAGTATACTTGGGGTTGATCTTCTATCATTCCGTATCTTCCTTATTTCACAAATCCTTCCTTTCCTTCTCCCCTCTTTCCCTTCCCTCCCTTCTTCAATCCTTTTCCACTTTCTTCTTTTCTCCTCTCCTTCCCCTTCTCTCCTTCTCCTTCCTTTCCCCCATTCCTCCCCTCTTCCTCCCTGCATTTGTACAACATCCTGAGCCCAAAGTAACAAACAAATTTTAGCCTAGCATGCTATCAGCCAGTTCCTGATGTTAATTTATGCTTCTTTTATGTTTTGTGTCATAAAGCCTAGGAAAAAAAAGATTGAATAAACCATAATTAAGTAAAACCATGGATTAGTATACCTCAGTGGAACACCTTGAAGTTATGATAACATAACTTTAACATAATTTTCTGTGCAGTTTTGAGACATGCATAATTATTCTTCTTTATAATGCTCCCTGAGTCATTGTTTCTCAACCATGAAAACGTCAAAATTCTCCAACCAAGGTCTAGAAACACTGCAATAAAATCTTGAAAAAATTTAACTTTTTCCCATCACTTTTTTCTAAGGCAGGAAAAAATTTCATTGTGAAATACAAAAAAACCCCACAACCCCCACACCAATAAATAAATATCTTGGCCACTGGGAACAAAACTAACTTGGCAAGTTTGATAGGATGGAATTTAATGGCCAAATCTAACTCTAAGCTTGTGCCTCATTTAAGCAAATTGGAACAGGAAGATGAATCAGTTATGACTTATTAAGAATGTTCTAATAAAAAGGGATCCTCTTATACAAAGAGGGAACCTAAGCATGAACTTGAATTTTCTTTTATAGTTAACACTTCAAAGGAAAGTACAAAAGAAAACCATTGATTGGATATAACAAAAACTTCTTGCCTCTTTGTATAGAAAATCAGTTACATGAAGTTAAACGTGTTACATATTTACACACCATAATATTAAGCATGTTCATTTAAATGGGCTCCCAGAGTCTTATGGGGATAGAATTTAGGATATTAATTAAAAAAACCAATAATAATAATAATAATAATAATAATAATAATAATAATAATAATAATAATAATAATAATAATAATAATAATAATAATAATAATAATAATAATTTAATTTGTATACCGCCCTTCTCCCAAAGGACTCAGGGCGGTGAACAACCAAATAAAATACAAAAAACAAAACACATACAATATTAAGAACAACCCTTAAAAAACTTATTCAATTGGCCAAAAATTTAAAATAAAATTACACCCTATAAAATTACAGAAATTTAAAACCCATTTAAATCAAATTAATTTTTTTTTCTTTTTTTAAAAAATCAAGCCAGTCCAGCCATACGAAATAAATAGGTTTTAAGTTCGCGGCGAAAGGTCCTAAGGTCAGGCAGTTGTCGAAGTCCAGGGGGAAGCTCGTTCCACAGGGTAGGGGCCCCCACAGAGAAGGCCCTCCCCCTGGGGGCCGCCAGTCAACACTGTTTGGCTGACGGCACCCTAAGGAGTCCCTCTCTGTGGGAACGCACCAGTCGCTGGGAGATAGAAGACGGCAGTAGACGGTCCCATAGGTATCCCGGTCCTAAGCCATGGAGCGCTTTGAAGGTAATAACCAATACCTTGAAGCGCACCTGGAAGACAACAGATAGCCAGTGCAGTCTGTGCAGGATAGGTGTTACGTGGGAGCTCTGAACTGCTCCCTCAATAACCCGCGCAGCCGCATTCTGGACTAGCTGAAGTCTCCGAGTGCTCTTCAAGGGGAGCCCCATGTAGAGAGCATTGCAATAGTCCAAGCGAGAGGTAACGAGAGCATGAGTGACCATGCATAGGGCATCCCGGTCCAGAAAGGGACGCAACTGGCGGATCAGGCGAACCTGATAAAAAGCTCTCCTGAAGACGGTCGTCAAATGCTCTTCAAAGGACAACCGCTCATCCAGGAGCACGCCCAAGTTGCGCACCCTCTCCATCGGGGCCAATGACTCGCCCCCAACAGACAGCCGCATCTGCAGCTGACTGTACCGGGGTGCCGGCATCCACAGCGTCTTGGAGGGATTAAGCTTGAGTCTGTTCCTCCCCATCCAGACCCGTACGGCTTCCAAACACCGGGACAGTACATTGATAGTTTCGCTGGGGTGGCCTGGGGCGGAAAAGTACAGCTGCGTGTCATCAGCGTACAGTTGGTATCTCACCCCAAAACCACTGATGATCTCACCCAGCGGCTTCATATAGATGTTGAACACGACAAGTAAGGACAACTTGCTTAGAATTCACAAACAGACAAATCAGATGTTAGTTAACACTGAAAGAATTCAGGAGATGAGAGATAAAGGCATTCTATTATCCAAACACTCTATTATCACCTGGAGAGCATTTGGGAATGTTGCGATATATTAAGCAATAGGCCCTAACAGGATCCAATTACTGAGATAGAAAGGTTTCTTTGTAAATCAAAGTTAAAAAGTTTTTAAGTTTTTAATCTTTGTGAGCTTTTTTTCAGATTTAAGTTTATCCTTATCCTCTTAAGTTTGTCCTTTATTTTTTTTGAAGAAAATATAGTCACCATAAATACGTATCTACCTAATTAGTATCAGAATTACTAAGGATGGAATAGTGGTGTCTTTGGTATTTCTATCCTATTTATACCCAGAATAGCCAAGGCCATCTCACCAAGACCAGCTTGCTGTGGGATAACTTACCATGCCCAACTCACCATAGACAATTCCATGTGGGATAACTCAACATAATAAATGTTACTGCCACTGTTTCTTAAACATTACTTCCTTTTTTGTCAATAGAAATAATGTCAAAGAAACAGTGGCAGATAACATTTATCATGTTGATAACATGATCATGTTGAATTGTCTCACAATGAGTTGGCCACAGTGAAATGGCCATGGTGAATTGGCCACAGTGCGATGATCATGATAAGATGGCCATGTTGAATTGGCTATGGCAAGTTGTCCTAGATCCATTTAATGCCTCATGACTTACACCATTTTTATTGCAATAAGGAAAGCTTAAAAACAAAACAATGTTTTTAGAGCAGTTCCATTTTTGTAGATTTTTTTAGGCTATTCTTTCTTTGTTAGGGCATCAGAGACAATTAATGTTAGCCTATCATCAAACTATGGAGAACCCAGCAAGATAAGTTGTTCAACAACAATCTTGTATATCAGGGCTAATTGTGCTTTGGTCCTAGTCTGGAATTGGCCAGTGTTTGTCAATTGACAATTGACAAGTCATTCTTGACACTTAATGACCACAATACCTTTTCTCAATAAACACATACTAACCCTTAATTTTGGTTTATCAAAGATTTTTATTTCTTTAACCTCGTTTATAAACTACTGAATCAACAGAAGACTATTGTTATTTCATCAGCAATACAATTAAAGTTTAATGCTTGGCTTGCTGCTTGTTCTGCTAAGCATCCAAGACAGGGGTGGGTTCCAATTTTTTTTACTACCGGTTCTGTGGGCGTAGCTTATTTGGTGGGCGTAGCTTGGTGGTCATGTGACTAAGTGGACATGGCCAACTTGAAGTCACTCAGGGCAAGGTGGGGCAACATCAAGTTGGCCACGCCCACTCAGTCACATGACCTGAGACAGGGCAATTTCTTCCAGGTGATAGCCAGAGCTTCACCACCTCCTCTTTTCCTCAGAGGAGCTGTCTCCAAGTCCTTGCGAAGGGACACGCAAACACACACAACACAACACAACACAACACAACAGACTCACACACAGTGTAAAAGCACTTCACCCAAAATGGCCCCTGCAACAAGCAGGAACTTCACACAGCCATAAAAAGCTCAAGAACCAACTTTCACACTTTACACACACACACACACACACAAAACTGACTCACACACATACAGACACAAAATGCCACATACAGCTTTATGAGATTCTCTGTGTTTGTGTAGTTAGAGTGAAACACTACAGAAACACACCAAATCTCAGAAAGCTGCACAAATATTTTATTATTTTATTTTATTTATATTTTTTAGATCGGGGTGTCCATCCTTAGTAACTTTAAGGTTTGTGGACTTTAACTCCCAGAGTTCCTCAGCCGGCAAAGGCACTGAGGAGATAAATTGCAGGCAGGCAGGCAGATTCAGTTGCTAGCTGATGCAACTGATTGCAGAAGCCGAAGGAAAGCAAGCCTGAAAGGAGCAATAATTATGTAAGTGAGAAGGGGGGATTGGGTGGGCCAGAGGAAAAAAAAGATTTTAAAAGGCTCCTCTGACGATCCCAGCTGAAGTTGCCTAATAGCAGCCCAGAAGCTTTTAACTCAGCTGGGATCATCAGAGGAGCCTTTTAAAACCTTTTGTTTTAACAACCTCTTAGGTCGAAGAGGTTATTAAAAAAAAAAACTTTGAAAGAGTTCTGATGATTCCTGCTGAGCTGCGCGATCATCAGAGGGTTTTTTTTAACTTTTAAAAGCCTTTTTTCTGGCTGAAAAAAAGATGCTTTTAAAAGTAAAAAACCCAAATCTCTAATGATCAGGGAACCGGTTCAGGGGTGTGGCCAGCCATTACTACCGGTTCTCCGAATGCCAGCAGATTTTTACTACCGGCTCTCCAGAACCGGAGTGAACAGAGAGCAACCCACTACTGATCTAAGAGGGAGCAAGTGATGAAATGCTAAGAGGCAAACTTTGTTTCTTATATATTTATGTGTGATGTTGCAATGCAAGTACAAAAGTACAGAGCTTGCATCATATCTACATATATATCAGCATTTTGGCATTATTATATTTATTACATACACCAGTGCTAGTTTTTTTTTTACTATTCCTGCCAATTATTTTTCTCTGTAATCTTTTAATGACATATAATGGGATATACTGCGAAGTAATTATGTTGAGTTACTTTCTTATTTATAATTTTATTCATAATCATGAGATGACAATGCATACAATCAGGAGTGGGGTTCTGGGGGTTCACAGGGATTCAGGAGAACCTCTAGTTAAGATTCTGTGCAGTTAGGAGAATCCCACTCCTGGCTGGCCCCGCCCACCCTACCTCTCCCAGGAGTCCCCACGTGGCCTGTTTTGGATGCAGGTCAGTGCAGGGCACTCATGAAGGCTTGAGGAGGGCAAAAAATGGGCCTACTGGACATTGAGGTCCATTTCCAGCCTCCAGAGGGCCTCTGGAGCCTGGGGAGGCAATTTTTAGCAAAAAAGCCTCTGGAGCCCAGGGAGGGCAAAAATGCCTCTCCCCACTGTGGTGCAGGAGGCTGACTAAGCCACACCCACCATGACCATGACCAACCAGCAACCAGGCAGAAAACCCCTTGCTAAAAATTCTGAAGCCCACCCCTGCATATAATATATGGCAGCAAAAACTAAGACACATATCATTTTGAAGACTAACATATTTATTATAATAAATAAATCTTCATAGCTGTACTCTGGGTGATTAAATGTAGGAGATTTATATGGTAGATATTGGCTCTTCACAAAACTGTTTACATACCAATACTTCAAGATGGCTCACAGGAGAGCTTTATAAAGCAGCAATATAGGTAAGTGAAAGCTGCATTTATACAACACACTAAAATATTAATTGGTAAACATGAACCATGAAAAAGTATACTGAAGTATTTTAAGAAAACAAATCTGTTGAATTAATGGCAAAGTAAGCCTTAAAACAATTACATTAAACAATGCTTTTCAGCTAACTTTTCACAAGTATGCTTTAACTAAAGAAATGATGGGTTTGTTTTAATCTCCTGAGTTTATCTTATTTACAAAATAGAACATTTTAAACATTTTTTTTTGCTGTTCAAGTTTTAAACACAAAATAGCATAACTACAATATGTTGCTTTTCTTTATTAACTAGCTTCCATCCAGACAGGCATTTCTGTACTTTTTTGGCTTGTGTTCTTGGCACTGAGGAGGTGCCCTTGGAGTAAGATTGCAGCAGGTCTTAGATAATATGAAAGCTTGAACTGTCATCAAAGCCTCCAAGTTGCTTGACAACTTCGAAACTTTAACTGGAGACTTCAGCTTTCCTTACTCTCCCCAAAAGCTGATGCCATGTGTGCTTGCATTCTTGCATGGGCTTATCCTCTGTCCTATGCTCAGGGATTGCACTCTTTGGAAATTCAAGCCTCATGGTCTTAATAGTGGCTTTTATATCTTGCATCTTCTCTGTTGGCACCACTGGATCATCAGCAGGTTCGGGAAATTTTTCTGTTGGAATAATTAAGAGTAAATTTAGAATATCAAAATAACTTATACATCCATTAATGGATGGATTATATATTCTAAAATTAACAAGATGCTGCTGAATCTTATGTAACTTTGAAAGTGTTATGTATTTGAACTTTAGGAGGGAAGTTTGGGCGGGAACAAGCACATTGCTGATTGGCTGATGCCTCAGCCAAAATAGTATTTAAAGAGGGGTTTTGCCTGGGTCACAATAAACTAAAGAGCTGTTGTCACTTGTATGGTCTCCTGCCTCTTCATTGCCCAAACATAACATTGGCGACGAAGGTGGGATACTGAGACAGCAAGACCAGGAAAAGAGCTGAAGGAGTAACGGATTCGCAAAACCCAGCCAGTATCGGAAGCGGTTACATAGCAATGTCCAGCTATACATCGCCAGCACCGTTCGACCCTGCCAAGGAGAAATGGGGGTCGTACATGGCTTGTTTTGAGTGTTTCCTCGAAGCAAACAAACTACAGGGAGTCTCGGATAATCGGAAGCGTGCTTACTTCCTGAGTCACTGCGGACCAGAGGTTTTCGATACCGCCGAATCGCTGTCGGAACCAACATCAGTACAGTCGGTACCATGGCAAACGCTGCAAACGACACTGAAAGCACACTACACTCCGGTGCCGTCAAAGTTTGTTCAGCGTTTCGAGCTAAGACAGAGAGTTCAGCGAGAGGGCGAGTCGATAAGCGTGTACATGGCCGCATTGAGGAAAGCCGCGAACCACTGTGAGTACCGGGATTTGGATGACTCCTTACTGGAACAACTCATTTGTGGGGTCCAGGACATTCATTTACAGAGGCGGTTGCTGTCCATAAGCAACCTAACCCTAGCCCTGGCCCTGGACGAGGTAAGGGCACCCGAAATGTCCACCAAGCGGCGGAGACCCTACAGAAACTGAACACACCGAACACTGGCATGAAAGCAACGCCAGTCCACAGCGAAGTCGTCGAGGCCGAATCCAGGGGCGAGGAAGAAGAAGAGGTCTTCCATACCGGAAGGTCAGAGAGGGGTGACCGGGACGAGTGCGTGAGCTGAGGAGGCCAACACCAACGACAAAATTGCAGATTCAAGGACGCAATTTGCTGGCGGTGCGAAAAGAAAGGGCACATCGCACAGGCCTGTCGAGCCCCACAACTGTCCCGCCCAAAATTCAAACCGGCCAATCAGCAGAGCGCTGGACCGATGAAACGGCCAGGGATCGGCTCATCCAAAAGAGGTGCGAAATTGAACCAAACAACTGTACGAGTGGGTCACGCATCAACGCAACTAGAAAAGAATATATTCACACGGACGCACATCAAAGGAGTGCCGTGTAAGATGGAGGTGGACACCGGCTCGTCGATCACGATCATGTCCTGGGATACCGTCACGAGAAACCTGCCAGATGTCACGAAACACCAGCTGCAAACCCAAAAGCTGAGAGTGCAAGACTACCAGGGAAACCGGATCCTTGTTCGAGGAGTCATGTCCGTCAAAGTGAGATACGGGAATTTTAAGAAAACTCTACCGATCACCATCGTAGATGGAGACCTTCCAAGCTTGCTAGGCCTGGACTGGTTCAGAGCCCTAGGGATGGAAGTGACTGGGGTTCACAGCAGTGGAGTCAACCTAAAGGATGAACTGCTGAAAGGGTTTGAGGACGTCTTCCAGGACTGCCTGGGCAAGTACATGGGGACCCCTATTTCGTTTAATTTAGATCCCCAGGTGGCTCCCATTAGGTTAAAGGCCAGGCGGGTCCCCTTCACCCTTAAGCCCAAGATTGACCGGGAGTTAGACAAACTAGTAAACCAGGGCATACTAGTCCCCATCGACCATGCCAAATGGGAGACACCGATTGTGACCCCAGTCAAACCGGATGGATCAGTCCGGATTTGCACTGACTACAAGGCAACGCTTAACAAAGCATTGCAAAAGAGCGCATACCCCGTTCCCGTAGTGCAACATCTGTTACACTCCTTGGGACAAGGGCAGGTCTTCGCCAAACTCGATTTGGCCCAAGCCTACCAACAATTACCCGTAGACAATGACACAGCCGAGGCGCAGACGATTGTAACACATCGAGGCACTTTGAAATGCACTCGACTCCAGTTTGGAGTCAGCGTAGCCCCAGGGTTGTTCCAAAATCTAATGGAACGTCTGCTACAGGGAATACCGGGAGTCGTGCCATATTTTGACGACGTACTAGTTTCAGCAGAGAACTTAGACGAGTTAGGGGTCAAACTACGGAAGGTCTTGGGCATTTTCAGGTCTGCTGGACTTAAGGTCAAGCTCAACAAATGCCAGATAGGAGTTGAATCCGTAGAATTCTTGGGTTATCAAATAGACAGAGAAGGCATCCACCCCACGGAGAGCAAGGTGTGAGCCATTAAAAAGGCTCCGGCTCCCAAAAATAAGGCTGAGTTACAGGCATTTTTAGGGCTTGTGAACTTCTACGTGGTTTTCTTGCGAAATAAGGCAACAGTAGCAGAGCCGCTACACAAGCTATTGGCAAAAAAGGCTGTTTGGACGTGGGGCAAGGTTGAGGCTAGGGCATTCGAGGGCGTTAAGAACCTCTTGTTCAGTGATAGCTTGCTAATCCAATACAACGGGACATTACCACTAGTGCTAGTCTGTGATGCATCACCCTACGGGGTAGGGGCTGTCCTCAGCCATAGGCTACCGAACGGATCGGAAGCCCCCATAGCATATTTCTCCTGCACGATGTCAGCAGCAGAAAGAAACTACAGCCAGCTAGACAGGGAGGCCCTGGCCATGGGCTTGGGAGTTAAAAAATTCCACGAATACCTATTTGGATGACAATTCGAAATAGTAATGGACCACAGACCACTATTGGGACTCCTGGCGGGGGACCGTCCAACTCCGGTGGCACTATCACCCAGAATGACCCGTTGGACTATCTTCCTGGCGGCATACTCGTACAAATTGTCCCACCGTCCGGGGAAAGACCTAGGACACGCAGACGCTTTGAGTAGATGCCCTTTACCAGAGACGATCGAAGACCCGACCCCAGGGATGCCCATCTTACTAATTGACTCTCTAGACTCTGGCCCGGTCACTTCTAAGGAAGTGACTAGGGCATCGTACAGAGACGTTATCCTAAGGACTGTAATCGGTTGGGTACAGAGGGGATGGCCCGATGCACCGGGGGATCGATTCAAAGACTTTACAAAAAAACGTTCGGAACTGTCGGTTCAAGAGGGTTGTCTGTTATGGGGGGATAGAGTGGTTATTCCGGAGAAACTGCGAGAAAACGTGTTGGAACTATTACATGTGGGTCACCCAGGGATTGTGAGGATGAAAAGCCTGGCAAGGAGTTATGTGTGGTGGCCACAAATGGACAAAGACATTAGCGACAGGGTTGGAAAATGCCAGGCCTGCCAAGAGTCAAGGCCACTACCCCCAACAGGCCCCATAAGGGAGTGGGAGAAACCCCAGGGTCCTTGGTCCAGGATCCACATAGACTTTGCCGGGCCATTCCATGGGCAAATCTTTTTAATCATGGTAGACGCATTTTCAAAGTGGCTAGAAATCTTGCTCATGAAATCCACAACAGCCGAAGCCGTAATTACAACATTGCGGCACCTTTTTGTAACACACGGGTTGCCCGACACCCTAGTGTCCGACAACGGCCCGCAATTCACGGCGACCCAATTCGAGGGGTACTTAGCAGAAGAGGGCATCCGACATGTCCTCTCGGTGCCTTTCCACCCGGCAACGAACGGACTTGCAGAACGATTCGTTCGCAGTGCCAAGGAAGCGCTATCTAGAAAAACCCCCGGTGATTGGCAAGCCAAAATCGATACCTTTCTAGCGGTACAACACAGAACCCCCTGTGTAGCCACAGGGCGCAGCCCATCAGAACTATTGATGGGTAGGAAACTCAGGTGTCCCTTAGATTGATTAAACCCAACATACTCCCCTGACGGGTACCAAAGCATCCAGAAAAAAACCAGGGAAATGGCAATGGGTGATTTAGTGTGGGCACATAACTATAGTGAAGGCCCAGCGTGGCTTAAAGGAACTATCACTGGAGTAACAGGTCCAAAATCATATATAGTGGACATGGGAGATGGCTGAGTATGGAGGCGCCACATAGATCAATTACGAAAAAGGGTACAAAACAAACCAGAAACCGCGCAACCAGACCCTGACTACCAAATATTTGAACCAATAGCAAACTCAAACCCGCGGCGATCGGAGGACTTATCTGAACTTGAAGAAGTCCAGCGACGCCAACTGGCTCCTCCAGAAGACTGCAGGGACGACTCTGCAAGTAATCCAGGGCCGGAGGGCCCAGAGGAGGAGCTGGGAGGAACAAACAGTCCCTCCGACCAGCTCAACTCACTCCCAGGGAATGAATTGCGCAGGTTAGAAAGAGTCAGGAGACGCCCTGTCTACCTGCGTAACTACGTGGAAAAATAACATGCAAATTCCATGCAAAAAAAGTGGCACAATGCATTCTGGGAGGGGAAGAGTGTTATGTATTTGAACTTTAGGAGGGAAGTTTGGGCGGGAACAAGCACGTTGCTGATTGGCTGATGCCTCAGCCAAAATAATATTTAAAGAGGGGTTTTGCCTGTTGGTCTTTTGCTGGGTCACAATAAACTAAAGAGCTGTTGTCACTTGTATGGTCTCCTGCCTCTTCATTGCCCAAACATAACAGAAAGGATCTTGGAGTTCTACAATGCAATGTATGGTATGTCCATTCATTATTTCCCAATCAAGGCAGGCATAAATTGGGCAGGCAAATGAGTAGGTGTGGGATAGTTCCAGATTTGATAAACCCTAAAATTATATTCCAGACTTACTGTAAGCTACAATAAAACTTAATTTGTTTGGAAAGAAATTGCATGAGCACACAAATTTGTCTTCCTGCTACCAAGTATCCATGAAAAAGTAGTTGTCAGGGTCCTGACTGACAAACCCACCAAGCAAGCACTGTTGAAATGAGCCAGTCTTTTTATCAGGGGTGAAATGCTCCCGGATCAGACCGGCTCGCGCGATCTGGTAGCGATGGTGGCTGCTGGTTCGGAGGACCGGTAGCAAAAATCCCTGGCCCCGCCCCCTGCATGAGCAGAGGGTTTTATTTTTACTTTTAAAAAAAGGTTTTGCTTCAGCCGAAACATGCCTTTAAAAGTGAAAAAAAGCCTTTGAGGATCCCGCCCCTCAGCTGAGATTGGCAGAGCCTTTAAACTTAAATAAAATAAAATAAAGGCTACTCTGGAGATCTCACCTGAGTTCCTCATCAGCAGAACCTTTAAAAAACATGTTTTCTGTAGAAAACATATAGAAAATCTCCTTTTAAGAGAGTCTAAGGCACTTACCTGATTACTGATCGACCTCATGGCTTTTTTCCCAGCCGGAAAGCCCCAGTTTCATTTTCAACACCAGACAGAACTATTTATTTTATTTATTTATTTATTTAATCATATTTTTATACCGCCATATCTCCCAAGGGACTCAGGGCGGTTTACAGCCAAGTAAAATATACACATAAATACAAGTTAAAACCCCAATTTAAAAAACTTATTAAATACGGCCGAATATTAAAACCCCAATAAAATAGTAAAACCCCATTAAAACCAAATTTAAAATTTAAAATTCTAGTCCAGTCCTGCGCAGATAAAAAGATGTGTCTTAAGCTCGCGGCGAAAGGCTCGAAGGTCAGGAAGTTGGCGAAGTCCTGGGGGAAGTTCGTTCCAGAGGGTGGGAGCCCCCACAGAAAAGGACCTTCCCCTGGGCGTCGCCAGCCGGCACTGCCTGGCTGACGGCACCCTGAGGAGTCCCTCCCTGTGAGCGTGTACGGGTCGGTAGGAGGCAATCGGTGGCAGTAGACGGTCCCATAAGTATCCCGGGTCAATGCCATGGAGCGCTTTAAAGATAATTACCAAAACCTTGAAGCGCAGCCGAAAGGCCACAGGTAGCCAGTGCAGTCTGCGCAGGAGAGGTGTCACATGGGAGCCATGAGGGGCTCCCTCTATCACCTGCGCAGCTGCATTCTGGACCAACTGGAGCCTCCGGGTGCTCTTCAAGGGGAGCCCCATGTAGAGAGCATTGCAGTAATCCAGATGAGATGTCACAAGGGCATGAGTGACTGTGAATAGGGCATCCCGGTCTAGAAAGGGGCGCAACTGGCGAACCAGGCAAACCTGGTAAAAAGCTCTCCTGGAGACGGCCGTCAAGTGGTCTTCAAAAGACAGCCGTCCATCCAGGAGAACGCCCAAGTTGCGCACCCTCTCCGTTGGGGCCAATGACTCACCCCCAACAGTCAGCCGCGGCTGCAGCTGACTGTACCGGGGTGCCGGCATCCACAGCCACTCTGTCTTGGAGGGATTGACCTTGAGCCTGTTTCTCCCCATCCAGACCCGTACACTTCCAGACACCGGGACAGCACGTCGATAGCTTCGTTGGGGTGGCCCAGTGTGGAAAAGTACAGCTGAGTATCATCAGCGTACAGTTGATACCTCACACCGAAACCACTGATGATCTCACCCAGCGGCTTCATATAGATGTTGAACAGGGGGGGTGAGAGAATCGACCCCTGCGGCATCCCACAAGTGAGGCGCCTTGGGGTCGACCTCTGCCCTCCCGTCAACACTGTCTGCGACCGATCAGAGAAATAGGAGGAGAACCACCGATAAACGGTGCCTCCCACTCCCAATCCCTCCAACCGGTGCAGCAAGATACCACGGTCGATGGTATCAAAAGCCGCTGAGAGGTCTAATAGGACCAAGGCAGAGGAATAACCCCTGTCCCTGGCCCTCCAGAGATCATCAACCAACGCGACCAAAGCCATCTCAGTGCTGTAACCGGGCCGGAAGCCGGACTGGAATGGGTCTAGATAGATAGTTTCATCCAGGTACCGAGGTAATTGACATGCCACCACACTCTCTACAACCTTCGCCGCAAAGTGAAGATTGGAGACCGGACGATAATTACCTAATACAGCTGGGTCCAGGGAAGGCTTCTTGAGGAGAGGTCTCACCACCACCACTTTCAAGGCGGCTGGAAAGATCCCCTCCAACAAGGAAGCATTCGTAATCCCCTGGAGCCAGCCTCGTGTCACCTCCTGCGTGGCCAGTACCAACCAGGAGGGGCACGGGTCCAGTAAACATGTGGTGGCGTTCAACCTCCCCAGCAACCTGTCCATATCCTCGGGAGCCACAGGGTCAAACTCATCCCAAACAGTCTCAACAAGACAGCCCTCCGACATCTCACCTGGATCCACCCAATTTTGATCCAGACCATCCCGGAGCTGAACGATTTTATCATATAGATAACCACTAAACTCCTCGGCACGTCCCTGCAATGGGTCATCCCGCTCTCCCTGTTGAAGGAGAGAGCGGGTCACCCGAAACAGGGCGGCCGGGCGGTCATCTGCCGACGCTATGAGGGAGGAGACATAACAACGTCTCGCTTCCCTCAGAGCCACTAGGTAGGTCCTACTATAGGACCTAACTAGTGTCCGATCAGCCTCTGAATGATTGGACCTCCAAGAACTCTCTAGGCGTCTTCTCCGGCGTTTCATCTCCCTCAGCTCCTCGGAGAACCAAGGAGCTGGTTGAGATCTGCGCCGGGTCAGAGGCCGCAAAGGCACGACACGGTCTAAAGCCCCAGCCGCGGCCCGTTCCTAGGCCGTGACTAGTTCCTCAGCCGTGCCGTGGGCTAGACCCTCAGGGAACGCCCCAAGCTCCGTCTGGAATCTCTCCGGGCGCCTGGGATGGAACCAATGTATCCCTGCGGTGTTGAGTGGCAGTGGGAAAGTCCAGGCAAAGGAGGAAGTGATCTGACCATGACAAAGGTTCAGTGACTAAATCCCTCAAGTCCAGATCCTTCAACCACTGACCAGAGATAAAAATCAAGTCCAGCGTGCCTCCCCCAATGTGAGTAGGGCCATCAACTACTTGGGTCAGGTCCAAGGCCGTCATGGAAGCCATGAACTCCCGAGCTGCTGTCGACGACATGCCGGTCGATGGCAAGTTGAAGTCCCCCATGACAATAAGTCTGGGGGTCTCAACTGCCACTCCAGCAAGCACCTCCAGGAGCTCGGGCAGGGCAGCTGTCACGCAGCAAGGAGCCAGGTACGTGACAAACAGGCCCATCTGACACCTATGGCCCCACCTCACAAAGAGGGATTCACAACCGGCAATCTGAGGTACAGTGGTGTCCCTCGGCTCTAGACTCTCCTTAATAACAACTGCCACCCCCCCACCCCTACCCTGGGCCCTCGGCTGATGAAATGCCCGGAAACCCGGTGGGCACATTTCAACAAGGGGCACGCCCCCTTCTGTGCCCAACCAGGTTTCTGTAACTAATCTAACTTAGCTAATCTATTTTATCACTGAGTGATTAATGCTGGCTGGCTTTGCTGGCTGAGGAATTCTAGGAATTAAAGTCCACAAACCTTAATAATAAAATAAAATATTTGCGCAGCTTTCTGAGATTTGGTGTGTTTCTGTAGTGCTTCACTCTAACTACACAAACACACAAAATCTCAGAAAGCTGTATGTGGGATTTTGTATGTGTGTGTATGTATGTGTGTGAGTTGTGTTGTGTTGTGTGTGTGTAAAGTGTGAAAGTTGGTTTTTGGCAGCTCTTATTGTTTTTTTATACTTTGTTTATTATTTTTATTATTTATTGTTATTGGCCATGCCCACCCAGTCATCTGACCCCCAAGCCATGCCCACCAATTAAGCCACGCCCAAAGAACCGGTAGGGAAAATTTTTAGTTTTCACCCCTGCTTTTTATGCACAACTTTATTGAGTACATCATTTCAGCATAGATTGAAAGCAATCAGTTTAGCACTCCCCATATCTAGTTTAGGAATAAAAATTGGGTGGAGGCATAGCCAGTTGCTGTGGACTAGCAATTCCAATGGTTGCTGCTGGACTTGGCCCCAGAAACGGAGGAGCAATGGGGCTGGCAAGGCCACCATTTCAGGAAGTGGCTTCATCCTCCACCCCTGTTCCGCTTCATGTGTGTTCTGTTTCCCTCCCCCCAATACTCCCAGCAAAGAGTCAGTCAGAGGCCTCCTTTTCTCCTTTTATTTACATAGATATATGTCCTGGCCACGTCTACCCACGGGCCTGCCAAGTTTCTGGAAATAACGAGGAAATTATAGATAAGGGCAGAATTACTCACGAATATATTCTTCCCTCCATTGATACAGTTTGACAGGATGTGGTAGATAACCACGAACCGATCCAACATGTCTCGGAACACGTTGTTCATGAAGTGCTGGAAAACGGCGGGAGCGTTGGTCAACCCAAATGGCATGACAGTGTATTCGTAGTGTCCGTATCGGGTGCTAAATGCCATCTTCCATTTGTCTCCTTCTCGCATCCGCACCAGGTTGTAGGCCCCCCGGAGATCGAGCTTGGTGAAGATCGTGGCCTCCCGCAACCTCTCCAGCAGCTCCGGGATGAGCGGCAGGGGGTAGCGATTCCACACCGTAATGGCGTTTAGCCGGCGGTAATCACAGCACAGGCGCAAGTCCCCTGTCTTCTTCTTCACGAAGAGGACCGGGGCCGAGAGAGGGGACTTTGAAGGCCGGATGAACCCTCGGGCCAGATTTTTGTCCAGGAAGTCCCTGAGGGCAGCCAACTCGGGCTCCGACATGGAATACAGGCGTCCCACAGGCAGTGGTGCGTTGGGCAGAAGGTCCACGGGGCAATCATAGGGCCGATGCGGGGGTAGTCGGTCCGCCTCCTTCTCGCTGAACACGTCGGCGAAGTCCGTCAGCTTAGGAGGCAAGGTGATGGCAGCAGTGGGGACGTTCTGGCCGGCACAGGTGTGGCGGATGTGGTCGACGCACTGCAGACTCGGGAAAGAGATGGCGTTCCGCGACCAGGCCACCTGAGGATCGTGGGTCCGAAGCCAGGCCAATCCAAGGACCAAGGGAAAATGAAGGTCCGCCGTGACATAAAACTGGATCGCCTCCTCATGGTCCCCAATAGCCAGGCGCAAAGGCTGGGTGGCAAATTTAATGGGGCCGGACACCAGTTCTCGTCCATCAATTGTCTCTACCCGCATCAGAGGTTCCACCGGAACCACGGGGACCACAAACTGGGTCACAAAGGCCTGGTCCATAAAGTTTGTTGTGGCCCCTGAGTCCACCAGTGCATGCACCTGGAGCCCGTCCGACTGGTTCCCCAACCATATCCGTGTGTCCAGAATCAGATGCCGAGGGGGCCCAGAGTCTACTTCCGCAACGTCCAGTGGGGGCTTAGTACGTGCCCGACCTAGGGTTTCCCCGAGGTTGGGCCTGCTCCGTTTCCCGATTGGTCACGCTGTGATTCGGGGACCGGCGTGCGTGCCCCACTTCGCTTTCTGGGGCAAGAAGCGGTGAAGTGGCCGGGCTCCCCACAGTACAGGCACAATCCCCCTTGGTGCCTCCGGTTCCACTCCTGGGCTGTCAGGCGAGGTCTGGCCGCTCCCAACTCCATTGGCTCTTCCGCAGCGGTTACAAAACGTGGGGCGACCCGGGGTGCTGGTGGTGCAGGAAGTGGGGGTGCAGATGTCGACGGCGGGTCCTGGGGTGCGATGACGGTCGCCGTTGCAGGCGGGCATCGAGGCGAGACAAAGGGGCACCAAGTTGTCGAGGTCCGCGCGGCGCCTCCACGGGCCAGCTCGCCTTGCAATTCCTCTAAGAGTCCCTCCTGGAACGCTGGCCACCAGCTGCATCATTCCAGTCAGAGTCCTGGCACAAAAGATGAAATTCGGCGATGTACTCCTGCAGGGGGCGTTTCCCTTGACGGAGTTCCTTAAGGCGCCTGGTTGCCGTCAGCATTTGAACGGGGTCCTCGTACATGGTGCGCAGGTGCTGCCAAAAACGCTGTTGGTCCGCCAGCAGGGGGCTGTCCTGGAGCAAGAGGGGCGTGGCCCATCGAGCAGCCAAGCCGGAAAGAAGGTTAATCACGAAGGCCACCTTAGCCCGGTCATCTGGGAAATCCTCTGGCCCCATAGCCATGTAGAACTGGCACTGTCCCAAGAAGGTCGGGAACATCTCAGGCTGCCCAGAAAACTTATCCGGCATGGTTATCGGGCACTTGCGACGAGGAGGAGGAGTGGGAGGATGGGGGGGGGCTGCAGGCACATTCCCGGCAGCAAGTTGGCCTGCCAAGTGAGCCACTTGCTGCTGGAGCTGTTGATTAGCCGCTTGTAGCTGCTGTAACTGCTGCTGTACCTGCTGCTGGTCCATCTTTGGTGGAAGATGTTTTAGTCGGGGTCTTGGACAAAATGTTCTGTTTCCCTCCCCCCAATACTCCCAGCAAAGAGTCAGTCAGAGGCCTCCTTTTCTCCTTTTATTTACATAGATATATGTCCTGGCCACGTCTACCCACGGGCCTGCCAAGTTTCTGGAGATAACGAGGAAATTATAGATAAGGCCAGAATTACTCACGAATATATTCTTCCCTCCATTGATACAGTTTGCCCGCGCAAATTCATTGCTTTGTCCAAGACAAAAAACCAGGAAGTCCCACCTCCTATTTATAGTCTCTGCAGATGTCACTGCATGACAATTATGACTTGGCTTTATCCCAACGCTGCTTCTGCTGCGCGCGCCGGTCACGTCTGCGCAGTCTTGCATCACTCCAAAACTGTTCTTGGGGCGTTGGCAAATCAGAAGAAGGCTCCAGAGAATCAGGCCTTGCCGGCCCCTCCTCCTCCCTTTGAGTGGGTGCCAGGGAGGGAAAGGGCTCAAGAGAAGCAGGGCTTGCCAGGTCTTCTCCCTCACTTTCTGAATCATCCGAGTCCAGGAGTCCGGGTCCAGGAACCTGGGTCACAACAATGTGCCTCCAGACTGAGGAACTGCTCCCTCAGCTGCTCCATTGAGGGGTTGTGTTAGACTGTCAGGTATTTCCATTCAACTGATTCCTCCCATCCCACTCTCCACCTCGATACTTGAGCGAACAACATTTTAGGAGAAATCAAAGGAAACTTTGGCTGTCTTCGGTGCCCTCCTCTACCAGAATTCTTCCTCTGCCTGATATTCTTCTCCAGTTGCCGTTGCCTTGTCCTCCACCACCTGTTGCTCAACTTTCTCTGTTTGGGCTTTCAAGTGAGTCACCATCACCTGGGTTCTGAAATCTGCCTGGGCCACCTTCAGGACTTTCTTTGCAGCTGGTTCCCTTTTGTGCTCCATCTCCATGATCTTCCCGGAGTCTTCCTAGCTCTTCCAGACAGGTTACCAGGGCTCAGGACCCAAAAATTTTGGTTTGTTAGTTGGATTTTGGTAGAGCTGGTTTAATGTCAGGGTTCTGCCTGACAAATTCAGCCAAGCAAGCACTGTTGAGACAATCCAATCTCTATGTACAACTTTATTGAGTACATCATTTTGGCACAGATTGAAAGCAAAACCAGCTCTTCTTAATCCCTGCAGTTTTTGCATAGTTAAAGAATTTCTTCCCTCCCCCCCCCCCATTGGTGCAGGTCACATTGTCCAATTAGAAGGTATTGTCTAGGTATTGTTGTGGAAACCTGTCCAAGTCCTTGCTGACCATACAATTAGATGACCTTGGTTCCCATGGGATAGTTTCTTGTCGCCTGGAACTGGCATTCCAAACCTAGTCTTCCCTCCCCCCTGGTTCTGTGGCAAGTTGAGAAGTGAAAATGGCTGCAGTAGCATTCTCACGCTTTGAACTTGAAAATTGTTGAGTCGAGTGAATAAGGAGGACAGAGAACAGCTCCCCTTTTATACCCACCTGGCTGAGGCACCAGCCAATTAGCAATGTGCATTTTCCCACCCAAAATACCCTCCAAAAGTTCCATACATAACACCCCTCCCTTCCCAGAAAACACTTTGCTCAAAATTTACAATTATTTGTATACGTAATCACACAGGTAGCTAGAACGTTCCCTGTGCCTAGTTGACCTGAGCAATTCAGTTTCTGTCGGGGAGTCATGCTAGTCGGAGATACTCTGTTCTTCCCAGCTCTTCTATTGGGCCCTCTTGGTTTGGATTATTGGCGGCTATTTCTTCACTTTGTACTGGATTATTGGCGGTTTTGTTGGTGGCGGGAGCTGACTGCGGTTGAGGACTGTGCTGAACACTGAAGTCTCTGGTAAGTCCTCCGGTAACTTCAGGCTTGAGTCAGCTTTTGAAGAAATTTGTTGGTAGTCAGGGACTGGTTTCTTTGGTGTTTGTTCTATTCGCCTACATATTTGTTCTATGTGCCTTCACCCTATTTTCCCATTGCCCATGTCCATGATGTAGGACTTTGGGCCTGTAATTCCTGTTATCGTGCCGATCAGCCATATGGGGCCTTCGGCATTGTTTCTAGCGAATACTGGTGCTCCTATTTGGAACCCTCTTGTCCTTTCTTCTCCCCCCTGGTACCCGTCTGGGGAGTAATTGGGGTTCAACCTATCCAATATGCACCTTAGTTTTCTACCCATTAATAGTTCAGTGGGGCTATGGCCCCTGGCTATACAAGGTGTGCCGTGTTGGGCCGCTAGGAAGATGTCTATTCTCTCTTGCCAGTCCCCTGGTCCCAGTTGTACCAATGCCTCTTTAGTGGATCTGACAAATCATTCTGCCAAACCATTTGAGGCTGGGTGGTACAGAGCTGACAGGGCATGCCGGATTCCTAGCTCTGCCAGGTAGCCCTCGAAAAGGGTTGCGGTGAATTGTGACCCATTATCTGAAACCAGGGTTGTAAACAGTCTTCTGAGGGCTCAAATGACTGCTTCTGCAGTAGTGGATTTCATGAGTATTATTTCCAGCCACTTTGAGAAGGCGTCTACTATTATTAAGAAGGTTTGGCCATGGAATGGTCCCGCAAAGTTTATGTGGATCCGGGACCAGGGGCCTCAGGGTCTCTCCCACTCTTTTACTGGGCCTGTCGGGGGACTGGGTCTGGATTCTTGGCATTGGGGGCATCTCACTACCCATTTCGAGATGTCATCGTCCATTTGTGGCCACCACACATAACTCCTTGCTAGCCCCTTCATCCGGACAATCCCAGGGTGCCCCACATGCAGCATTTCTAATACTGGTATTACAATGCGATCTCCCCACAGTAGGCACCCTCCCTGCATTGACAGTTCAACCTGTTTCGTCGCAAACTGTTTGAATTCTCCTGGTACTGGGCCACTTGGTCAACCCCTGTGTACCCAGCCAATGACAGTCTTAATAATAAAATCCCTTCTGGATGCCCTTGCTACTTCCACTGACGTAAAGGGCCCCAAGTCCAAAGAGTCTATTAGCAGTGCCAGTCTTCCCGGGGTTGAGTCTTCCACCAACTTTGGCAGTGGGCATCTGCTTAGAGCATTGGCATGGCTCAGGTCCTTGCCGGGGTTGTGGACAGGATGTATGAATATGATGCCAGGAAAATAGCCCATCTGGTCAGTCTTGATGACATGGCTACCGGTGTAGGTCAGTCTCCTGCCAACAGCCCTAGTAGGGGGCAGTTACTAGATCCATAATGGTCCATAATGGTCCATAGTGGTCCATAATGAGTTCAAAGGTCCTTCCAAAGAGGTACTCATGGAATTTCTTGACCCCAGCCATGACGGCCAAGACCTCCCTGTCCAGCTGGCTGTAATTCCTCTCGGTGTGGACAGGGTTAGGGAAAAGTATGCAATGGGTGCTTCGGACCATTGGGTAGCCGGTGGCTCAGTACGGCTCCCATTCCAAAGGGGGAGGCATTGCAGACGAGGACAATTGGTAGGGTATTGTTGTATTGGATCAATAAGCTGTCCTCTGCTAGTAATTTTTGACCCCAGCGAAGGCAGCCGCTTCAGCTTTCCCCAGACCCAAGGCAACTTTTTAGCTAGTAGTCTATGTAGGGGTTCTGCTATTGTGTTTTTCTGTTGCAGGAATATTGCATAGAAATTTAGAAGTCCCAGGAAGGCTTGAAGCTCTGCTTTGTTTTGTGGGGTGGGTGCCTCTCGGATGGCTTTGACTTTTGATTCTGTGGGTTGGATGCCCGCTTCACCTATTCAATACCCCAGAAACTCAATCATTGGTACCCCAATTTGGCATTTATCTAGCTTTACTTGAAGTCCTGCAGTCCTAAAAACTGTCAAGACACTCCTTGGTCTGTCCCCCAATTGTTGTTGGTTAGCTGCCAATATCAGGACATCATCTAAGTATGGCACTACTCCTGGTATTCCTTGCAGCAACCGTTCCATTAGATTTTGAAAGAGTCCTGGGGCTACACTGACCCCAAATTATAACTGGGTGCATTTGAAGGCACCTATAGTCTGTATTACTATAATCTGTGCTTCGGCCGTGGCACCACCTATCGGCAGTTGTTGGTATGCCTGCGGCAAGTCTAATTTAGCAAATGTTTTTCCAGGTCCCAGGGAGTGCAGTAGATGCTGCACTATCGGCACAGGGTAGGTGCTCTTCTTCTTCTTCTTTTCAATATATATATATATGTATATATTGTATGTATATATATATATGTATATATATATATGTATATATATATATATTTTAACAAAGAAGAACAATAGATGACATATATTGACATAAAACATATAACAAAAAAGAATTAACATAGAAACTATGTTCCTTCTTTACATCAGCTTTGTTTCCTTATTCCTCTCATGTTTACATCCTTGTTCCCTCTTTCATTTTGTTTAAACTTTTTTTATCCCATTCTCTCTTATATCTTTTTATCTTCTATCCTATCTATCCTTCTGACTATTCATTTTCTTTCATATACATGCATATATAAACTTTTTGCCTTTTTCCGTCATCTAATATTTCTAGTCTCTAGCTAATTCTCCAATTTTACATTTTCTAGCAGTTTTCTGTAGTCCTTTTTGATGTGGACCTCCTGTAGCCATATCACATCTGTTTCTATTTTTTTTTAATTTATTGAGGGTTTAAGCTCTCTTTCTTGGTGTTTTTTAAACCATTAATGTTTGCTAAAAACACCTTATTTGCCTCTCCCTTTTTTATTTGTTCTTTTTTTGTGTGTTTCTTGTCTCTCTTACTCGCCTTCCTCCTTCTCCTTCTCTTTCTATCCATTCTTTTTCTTTTTCTTGTCTCTTTTGCGTTTCTCTTTCTTGTTCTATTTCCACTAGTATCCCTTCATCTTGACTTCTGCTCTCAAGTTCCTCTTCACTTTCCTGTTCTTCTTTCTGTGCAAAATGTTGTTCAAAAAAGTCTTGCGCTTTTTCAATTGTGTCTATTTTATATATTTTTTGCCTGCCATGTTATGAGTATGCCTTCTGGTATTAACCATCTAAACCTAATCTTGTATCTTATTAATGGTATTGTGAGAAATTGGTATTGTTGTCTCTAGTTCCTTATTCTGCGTGGTATTTGTTTTAGTATTATAATTTCTTTACCTTTGTAAGTTATAGGTTCCTGTCTTGTTTTTTTATATATTTCATCTCTCATTGCTCTTTTAATAAATTTTATATTTACCTCTCTCGCCTTTCTATGCGTTCTTGCGTATTTTGTGTATACTCAGTAAGCTTGCTCCAACTCTCTTCTTATTTCTAGTTTGTCTTTTCCTGAGGCTTCTGATAGTATCTCTGCCATTTTCTCTTCCAAGTCTTCATCCTTTTCTTCTGGAATATTTTGGAATCTTAAAAATAATGAAGCTTTTTACATTTCCAAATGCACAATTGACACACTTAACTCACTATTTAATTGTAGGGCTTTCTGCTCCATCTTTTCTATTTTATTGTCAACTTGCTCTATTTTAGATTCCACTTTTTGAATTCTTTGTTCATTTTCTAACATTACTTGTTGAATAACCCCCACTAGCAGTTAAAAGGAAGAAACAGCTGTGATCACACATTGCTCCCAGAAGCATGAAGCTGAAGCCTGAAGATGACGAATGAGACTTCATCGAAACGTCACCAAGACACTTCCAATTTTACGCGGGAGAAAACCCAAATAACCAAAGTCCTACATACAAACACCTGCGAAAACCTCAGAAAACAAATACACACACACACACACACACACACACACACACACACAAAATTCTTAATCACCTTATGTAATACATATATTTATACAGTTCTGTTTTTTTTTATACTCCTCTTAATTTCTTAAATTACTTTTGACAAAATTTCTTTGCTCAGCATTTATATAAATATATAAAGTTATCAATATAAATCCGGTATTATTCCAGTTAATCCAATGATCAACTTAATTCTGTTCAATAATTCATTCAGTTCCTTTGGTTTGTCATCTGTACCTTCTTTTTTTTTCTCCAAGGTGTTGCAATATCACATCAGTCTTATTTCCAATTTCTTCTTCAGAGTCAATTTTTAATATAACCACAATTCCACCGGGCGGTTCCTCTTATTTCTTCTTCCGCTTCTTCTCCTCTTTTTGTTTTTCCCTCCTTCTATAAGTCCAATCAATCCACTATTCCATTTTACAGAAGTATTTGTCCATTAAAGTTCAAATTTCACAAATCATTTGTCTTGCCAAATTATATTCTGTTAGCCAGTACTTTTAGTCTCTATTTTCTGGTTCAAATTTAAATTTTTAATTCTAATCAGTCCTTATTTATGTTTTCAAATTCTCTTCATCTCCTTTTATTTATCTCAGCTCATTTTTCTTTAAATCTCTCACTCACCAATCATTGCAATTTATGGATTTCAATCTGGGGCCCAAACTGGTGTGCGCTGTTCTCTGTGTATTTTATCTCTCCATTCTGCAGTTTACTCCATTTTAGCTGCCTTCCCAGACCTGCTGAGTCACACTCTCTCTGCCTTTTTCTTTCGATGCTTTCTCTTTATCACACACCTCTGATCTTCTTCGGGGTTTTTTCCTCTGTCGAATGCTGCTGTGGTTTTCACTCTTTGCTTCCCACTTATGCAGTATTCATCACTCCAGGCCGGCCATAAAGACCGACTTCCTCTCCGCCAGTTTAAGAGTGCTGCTCCTGACTGCTCGGGTGGTTGCTTTCCATCACCAGTGCCTACGGAGCTTCCTCTTTAATTTATCGATCCCTCCAAGATCGATAGTGCCCTAAAAGCGGGCTCTTAGCAAAGGTTTTTCAGGGTTTAGGGACAGAGCTCCGTCCCTTTGCCTGCTCCACGATGACATCACTGCTAGAAGTCCTCAGGTTAGGCACTCTTTTGTAAGGCCTTGTTTAATGTTGCTTTGTAGTCCACGCAGATGTGGACAGACTCATCCGGTTTTACGGGAGTCACTATAGATGTCTTCCATTTTGCGTGGTCAAATGGGGACTAGTACTCCCTGTCTTACTAGCTTGTCTAGTTCTTGGTTGATTTTGGGCTTCAGTATAAAAGGTACCCTCCTGGCTTTCAGTCGGATTGGGGCGACTGTAGGGTCTGGGTTAAAAGAGATAGGGGTCCCCACATACATGCCGAGGTTGCCTGTCCTGGAATTTGCGTAGGAGGTCTTACTTCAGGCTTCGGTTGATAGTGTATATCCCAATGACCCTGGAGACTCCCATCCCTAGGCCTCTGAACCAGTCTAATCCAAGGAGGCTAAGGAGTTTTCCCCAGACAATGGTGACTGGTAGTTGCGTGTTGGCCATAGGTCACTCTCACAGTGGCGATTCCTTCCAAAGGGATCCAGTTCCCTTGGTAGTCCCGCACTCGAAGTCTTTGATATTGAAGATGATCATGATGGATGATCCGGTGTCGATCTCCATTTCCATCTGCATGCCATCAATACCAACCATAGTAAGAATCTTTTCCTCTGGGCTGGCAGTGGCTTGGCTGATCCGGGTTTGGTTTGATTTCGCACCCTTTTGGAAGGAGCCATTTTGGGGGGAAGGTTGACTCGCTTGGCACACTCTAACCAGGTGTCCGTTTTACTCACACCGCCTGCAGACAGCGTCCTTGAAACGGCATGTGTTTTTCTGGTGGCTTCCTCCACAGCTAGCGCATTCGTCCTCTTCATCCCACACTGTTCTCTCTGTTTTGAAAACTTCTTCCTCCTATTCACCTTCACTTTCAAATTTAGCCTGTTCTCAGTGTACCGGAATCGTGTTCGATGGTGTGTTCAATGTGCTCGGTCTCTGGAGTGTTTCCGCGGCTTTTGTTGATAGCTCGTGTGCCCTTGCTTCATCAAGGGCAACCAGTAGGGTTAAGTTAGATCTTGCCAGTAGTTTTCTCTGTAATCGTACATCCCTCACTCCACAAATTAGTTGCTTTAGGAGCGTGTCATCCAAATCTCGGTACTCGCAGTGCATTGCGCCCTTGTGCAGGGCGGTCATGTAGGCACTAATCGGCTCACCTTCTCTCTGTAGCCATTGGCGGAATTCATACTGCTGCATGAATTTGGATGGCACAGGGGCATAGTGTGCCCTGAGGATGTCCTTGAGTACTTGCCAGGGAATGGTTTGGATGGGCTTCAGTTTGGATAGCAATTCAGCAGTGTTGAAGACTGCGGGGCCACAGTGACTGAAGAAGTAGGCTCTTTTCCTGTTGTCCGGTAGTCCTTGAAAATTGTTCGCTTGTTCCTCAAAATTGTTGAGGAAGCAATCGAAACGAGCCATGTACGATCCCCACTTTTCAGTGGCTGGATTGAACAGGGCTGGCAGCATGTAGGCAGACATCCTGTTGCCTGGTCTTCGTCGAGGTCGTGCCAAACTTGGTTGGATTTAAAAGTGACTAGCTCATTCTTCGTATCTCTGTGCCAGCCTCAATCCCACCTTCATTGCCAATATTGAGTTGGGTGAATGAAGAGGTAAGAGACAAGTCCAGCGACAACAGCTCTTTAATGTAGGGTGGGAATCCAACAACTGGCACCAGGGAACAGCTCCCCTTTTATAACCACCTGACTGAGGCACCAGCCAATTAGCAACATGCATTTTCCTGCCCAAAATTCCCTCCAAAAGTTCCATACATAACAAAAATAGTGCCAAATAGTTCATTTGCCTTCTTGACTAGACACACTACACACACGTTACTTCATTCTAATTGTAAAAACATCTCAGTATATAGTAATAACGGTAGTACAAACATGCATTGGAAAGCCATATCCTGGGTTTTTTTATGTACCTGGAGATGAATCAGGAAATATTGTAGAATGAATGCACCAAATGCTGGTGCTGAATATACTTCAGCCCGATAAAACATGCAAGCTACACAGAAGACTGATCAAATGGAATCATGTTTTGCTTTGCATAATTTTGTTTTCAGGGTAATAGAATAGTATAACTAAAGAAAGCTAGTACATATTATTTTATTGCTTTCATATACACAGCTGTCTTTTCATATCCATTGTGCTGTTATCACTGTTATTTTATAATTCACTTACCTTTTTTTTTTTTGCTTCTGTTACAGTTTTTTCTCCAAGCATTCATAGGTATAATTCATGTCAGAAAAAGTTCAACATAATCAAACACAGCTAATCATGTAAAACAATCTTGGGTGTCAATTCACTTAGAGAGAAGCTGATTATCTTAAAATATATATTAACTGAAAAAAATTGAGCAAGACGTGCTATAGGAACTATTTTTTTCTAAAGCAGTACCATAATACAATAAAACATAATGTCAGCAATACTAACTCATATGATAGACTTCAGTTGAGAGGACAAAAGTAGGATTCACCTTGGTTTTCTAATTCAACTACTGTACAAAAAGGTACAAGGCAGCCATGTAAATAGTACTTTGTTTTGGTGATCCTGACAGTTTAGTCTGTAGCTATACCCGCCACTGAAGTGATGGTGAAATAACCCAACATGATTGAAAAATTTGGCAAATTTTGTCATTCAAACCTTTGTTTATGATCTTGATGAAAAGACCAAATCTACTTGTCTTGAGCAATCCCACAAAGAACAAGAAACTGCTTCTCTGAGACATTCTAGAACTTGAAGAAAACATTTAAACCCATAACTACTAGTCAATAATCTGACAATCTCACTCCAGTGGGAAAGTTGCTTATGTCAATCACTGATGGAAAGGAGGCAGCTCATAAGACAAGTTTAATGTTATAGGATATGAAAATGCACATGAATTTTCTTTGGATGTAGGATGTAATTTTAATAACATTCTAAAAGTCACATTTGGTTTCTAATTGTAGATCAATATATATAATATTTTACAATCACTTCTGTTTGCAGCATCTTACATGGCTTGCTAAGATTGAACAACAGCAATAACAATGTTTAATAATATAATAGTAATAATATTACCTTCATCAATGTCTATCTTCTCACATTCTTTTTCCCAGTTGTCTACCAAGACGGGAAAAATTCTGTCATAATTCTCTATCATCATCATCAGTTAAGAGACAGAAGGCACTACAAAACTACTTAAATAAAGACTTTGATCCTCCACTGATTTCAACTATTAAATTAGTTTTGGTTCAGCAACAGAATTGTTTGCATTCTATAGTTGGCTGGATGGCTGCTAGCTGAATTTTAAAGATACTTACTGCAGAATAGACTATCATCTTTCTTTTCTGAGGAAACTGAGCTTCTGAGAACTTTTGTAGAATATCTTTCACAAGAAGACCTTACTTAATAAAAGAGTAAATGAGTGTTATTAATAATAATAAAAAAGCAAGCAAGGTTATAGTCTCCAATGAACTCAAGTGGAATGTACTTTAAATATTCCTAATATTTAGGTAGTAATTGAGATAGAATTGAGATTCTGAATAAAGAATCTATTAAAGAAACTAATGAATGATAATATATATGTGCTATTGCTAGCAATTAAACCAAAATTAAGCTTAAATATGCAAGTTAATATTAAGCAGATGTCCTATTTTCTTATACAGTAGAAATAAATAAAGTGTGTATTATCCATAAGAAATATTTCTCAAGATATATATCTCAAGATTTCTTATATCTTTTAATTTAATAATTTAAATAGAATAGAATAGAATAGAATAGAATTTTATTGGCCAAGTGTGATTGGACACACAAGGAATTTGTCTTGGTGCATATGCTCTCAGTGTACATAAAAGAAAAGATACGTTCATCAAGGTACAACATTTACAACACAATTGATGATCAATATAGTTACATATTATGTAACTATAGTTACATATAGTTACATATTATGCTAGATTCATCTACTCCATTATTCCTTTAGGGATAACAAACAATTCTTTTCTCTACATCAAGGGTTCCCAACCTTTTCTCTCTTTTTTTGGAATTTTAAAAATTATTTTTTAAAACAAACCACATACAATATGTTTTTTGAACAAAATATCAGCCAGATACATAATCAAATCCAATTCAAGTTTCCCCCACCCACTTATATATTTTATCAATATATTTCCCTTCCCCCCTTTTTAATTTCACTATTTGCATATCTCCAGTGGGAAAAAAAATCTAGTCTAACCCTCTGTCCTGAATTTAACTCTTTGATCAAGTCTACCCCCACTTTTTTGCCCCCTTTCTTATCTCTTCCATCTATATTTGAATTCTATATTCCCATTTGCTAATTTTTTTCTTTTCAATCTTTATAACATCAACATCCATAATCTCATTACATTTCAATAAACATTTTTAAAATCATTATTCTTAATCCTCTAAAAAGAAAAAAAAAAAGAAAAAAGAAAAATTGATACAGTCTAACATTCATTATTTCAAAAAATCTCTTATGCATTAACTCTCATCTCTTTAACATTTCAATCTTGATCTATATTAATTCCCTTTTTGTTTTTCTTTAAAGTTCCTTGCTTTTCAAACAATGTATCTTATGTTTCTATCAATTCTGCCCATCTCCATTATATCAATATCAATCATTTCTTTATCAATGAAGGTTTTAAGGTTATTATTCTTAATTTTATAAATGAAAGTAAAAAGTAAAAAGGAGCAAACATCTCTTATTTCAAAAAGTTTCATGCTTATACTTGTATATTCTCATCTCTTAGACGTGTTAATCTTAATCTATTTCAATTTTTATTTTTATTTTCCCTTAAAATTCCATGCTTTCTTAATTTATCCTATTTTTCTATTTAATTCTCCTTTTCCCTCTTCCCCGCTTCTTTATTTCTCTCTATTAGCCTCTAAGTAATCCTTTTGGTTCTGCGCACGCGCAAGATGGTGCTACGCTGAAGATTTGGCTCCGGCGATTAAGGGGCTCTCCAAGGATGGCGACGCCTGGACCGCCCGCCTAGCTGCTTGCTTCTCCTGGTCTGGCTGATCATCTTTTCGGCAGCCGTGGGAGAGGTCTGTGGACCGTTTTGGACCCACGGCTGTTGAGAACGGGGCCGGGAAGGCGAGCGGAGAATGGCGGCGGCCATGTTTTCAGGCCCGGAGGTGGGGCGATGAGTCAGCTTTTCCCGGCTGGTTTTTTCGGCCGACTTTTTGGCCGATTTTCTCGGCCTGGTCTTCGGTCTGCTTTTTAATTGTGATGCGTGGGCTTCTTTCTCTGCTATGATTTGGACGATCTGGACTAGCGGTTATGTTTCATCTGTTGCATCTGCACGATGTTTTGGCTTTTCTGGCTTTTTTCCTGCTGCCAGATTACGAACTTGCCGTCTTCCACATCCCCAGCCTCTCAGAGAGGCTCAGCCCTGTGGATAGGCTTGACCTCTTGGAGGGAGAGGTTTGGTGAGATCTGGCCCCCGGAATGGTTAGGATTTACTAGGGGGGTGATGGAGATGGAGGTGACCCCCTGGACGGTATCTTCTGGCCATGGTTGGAGGCGGATGTTGGAGGACTGCGGGGGAAGCAACGGAGGTATTTCCTGACTTGTCCCCGGCCAGTCATCCCTCGACTGTTGCAGTACCATCTATGCCTCTCCCTGGCCTTTTGGGATCTTTATGGCCATTATTGGTCCTGTTTTGACTATTTGGGAGTAGGTGGGAGATTTGCTTGGGGATAGATACATTGCTTGCGACCGAAGCACCCCCACCCCCAGTTCCATGATGTTTGGACTGGGCTCTGGACAGATTACCACCTAGACTGCCCTTCTTTGTTTTCCATTCTATGCCCGTCCTTACTTTGGATAACAATTAAATTTTAACATTCTTGCCATTCCGGAGATGGAGACTTTTTATCGCCTTTCTATCGCCGACTTTTATCTTCAGTCGTTATGCGCTACTCTTCTTGTGAACTCTTGCGCCTGCGAGGTGCCCCCGCCTCGCAGGAATGGCCCTCTATATTATCGAGGGCAGGCCTCAATGATGGGTTTTGGGACCCACAGAGGTGGCATGCGAAAAAAAAAGAACTTATGGGGTTTTGTAGATAGGGAATTTTTAAGGGGAGGGAGGGTAAGGTCGGGTAGTGGGGGTAACCCGTTGGGTGGGGGCCCAGTTCCTACGTTTCTTTATTAGATTCGAAGGTAAGGGGGGAGGATTATGTTCCTATTTATGAGGGTGGTCGTATTGATACGGTAAGTGGGAGGGGCAGATACGGCGGAAGTGAGGGGTCGTATCGATTTTTGGGGGCGCGTGCTCGATGTGTGAAAGCGATCACCCGCTCTGACCCCTCAGACTTCTCCTGTTCCCCGGATGGTCAGGATCCTCAGAGCTTGGGCCTTCGGGTGATGCTGTGCAATGCATGGTCCGTGGCTAACAAAGCCCCCCTCATTTGTGATCTTATACAGGAGGGCTCCGCGGATCTTATGGGCATTACGGAAACCTGGTTGGGCACAGAAGGGGGGTGCCCCTTGTGGAAATGTGCCCACCGGGTTTCCGAGCATTCCATCAACTGAGGGCCCAAGGTAGGGGTGGTGGGTGGTGGCGGTTGTTATAAAAGAGAGTCTAGAACTGAGGGAGACCACTGTTCCTCAGATTGCCGGTTGTGAATCCCTCTTTGTGAAGTGGGGCCATAGAGGTCAGTTGGGTTTGTTGGTCACGTACCTGGCTCCTTGCTGCGTGACAACAGCCCTGCCCGAGTTGTTGGAGGTGCTTGCTGGGGTGGCGGTTGAGACTCCTAGGCTTATGGTCATGGGGGACTTTAACCTGCCATCTACCGGCATGTCATCGACTTCGGCTCAGGAGTTGATGGCCCTACCCACATTGGGGGAGGCACACTGGACTTGATTTTTATCTCTGGACAGTGGGTGAGTGATCTGGTTTTGGGAGATGTAGTTACTGAGCCGTTGTCATGGTCAGATCACTCTCTCCTTCATCTGGACTTTCGGACCGCCACTCAACACCGCAGGGAGACGGGATCAATACGCTGGTACCGTCCCAGGCGCCTGATGGACCCAGAGAGATTCCTGACGGAGCTTGGGCCATTCCCTGAGGATCTTGCCCACGGCACGGCTAAAGAACTAGTCGTGGCTTGGGAACTGGCCGCGGCTGGGGCTCTAGACCGTGTCGTGCCTTTGTGGCCTCTGACCCGGCGTATGTCTCAACCAGCTCCTTGGTTCTCTGAGGAGCTGAGGGAGATGAAATGCCGGAAAAGACGCCTGGAGAGTGCCTGGAGATCCAGCCGTTCGGAGGCTGATCGGACACTAGTTAGGTCTTATAGTAGGATTTACCTAGTGGCATTGAGGGAAGCGAGGCGTTTTTACGTCTGCTCCCTCATTGCATCGGCAGATAACCGCCCGGCTGCCCTTTTTCAGGTGACCCGCTTCCTTCTTCAACAGGGGATGCGGGATGACCCGCTACAAGGGCGTGCCGAGGAGTTTAGTGGGTATCTATACGATAAAATCGCTCAGCTTCGGGATGGTTTGGATCAAAATTGGGTGGATCCAGGTGAGATGTCAGAGACTCGTCTTGTTGAGACTGTTTGGGATGGATTTGATCCTGTGGCTCCTGAGGACATGGACAGGTTGCTGGGTAGGTTGAATGCCACTATATATTTGCTGGACCCGTGCCCCTCCTGGTTGGTGCTGGCCACACAGGAGGTGACACGAGGCTGGCTCCGGGGGATTATAAATGCTTCTTTGTTGGAAGGAGTTTCTCCTGCCGCCTTGAAAGAGGCGGTAGTGAGACCCCTCTTCAAGAAGCCTTCCCTGGACCCGGCTGTTTTAGGAAATTATCGTCCGGTCTCCAACCTTCGCTTTGTGGCGAAGGTTGTAGAGAGTGTGGTGGCATGTCAATTACCCTGGTATCTGGATGAAACTGTCTATTTAGACCCGTTCCAGTCTGGTTTTCAGCCCGGATACAGCACTGAGATGGCTTTGGTCGCGTTGGTTGATGATCTCTGGAGGGCCAGGGACAGGGGTTATTCCTCTGCCTTGGTCCTATTAGACCTCTCAGCGGCTTTTGATACCATCGACCATGGTATCCTGCTGCACCGGTTGGAGGGATTGGGAGTGGGAGGCACCGTTTATTGGTGGTTCTCCTCCTATCTCTCTGACCGGTCACAGACGGTGTTGGCAGGAGAGCAGAGATTGACCCTGAAGCACCTCACTTGTGGGGTGCTGCAGGGGTCGATTCTCTCACCTCTCCTGTTCAGCATCTATATGAAGCCGCTGGGTGAGATCATCAGTGATTTTGGGGTGAGGTATCAACTGTACGCTGATGACACTCAGCTGTACTTTTCCACCCTGGGCCACCCCAACGAAGCTATCAAAGTGCTGTCCCGGTGCCTGGAAGCTGTACGGGTCTGGATGGGGAGAAACAGGCTCAAGCTCAATCCCTCCACGACGGAGTGGCTGTGGATGCCGGCACCCCGGTACAGTCAGCTGCAGCCGCGGCTGACTGTTGGGGGCGAGTTATTGGCCCCAATGGAAAGGGTACGCAACTTGGGCGTTCTCCTGGATGGACGGCTGTCTTTTGAAGACCATTTGACGGCCGTCTTCAGGAGAGCTTTTTACCAGGTTCGCCTGGTTCGCCAGTTGCGCCCCTTCCTAGACTGGGATGCCCAATGCACAGTCACTCATGCGCTCATGACATCTCGCTTTGATTACTGCAATGTTCTCTACATGGTGCTCCCCTTGAAGAGCACCCGGAGGCTCCAGCTAGTTCAGAATGCAGCTGCGCGGGTGATAGAGGGAGCCCCTTGTGGCTCCTATGTGACACCACTCCTGCGCAGGCTGCACTGGCTACCTGTGGCCTTTCGGGTGCCCTTCAAGGTTTTGGTTACTATCTTTAAAGTGCTCCATGGCATAAGGCCGGGTTACTTACGGGATCGTCTACTGCCACTGATTGCCTCCCACCGACCCGTATGCTCTCACAGAGAGGGACTCCTTAGGGTGCCGTCCGTCAGGCAGTGCCGACTGGCGACACCCAGGGGAAGGGCCTTCTCTGTGGGGGCTCCCACCCTCTGGAATGAACTCCCCCCAGGACTTCGCCAACTTCCTGATCTTCGAACCTTTCGCCGTGAGCTTAAGACACATCTATTTATCTGCGCAGGACTGGCCTAGAGTTTAAATTTTTAAATTTAGCTTTTAAATGGGGTTTTTTACTATTTTAATTATAATTTTAAATCTGGCCTAATTCAATAAGTTTTTAAAATATTGTTTTTATCTTGTATTTATTCTTGTGTTTTTATCAGGCTGTAAACCGCCCTGAGTCCTTCGGGAGATAGGGCGGTATAAAAATTTGATTAAATAAAAAATAAATAAATAAAATTTATTTTTTAACATCTAAAGCAGCTCTTATTTTTTCCATTCAATCTTGTAATTATTTCTTGTATTGCTTGCTTAGAAATCACTTGTGTGTTTCTGTTATTTTCATTTGTTCTCTGCTTTGTTCTTTGAAGATGTAGTTCTTGTTCATGTGAAGGTCAAACAGCTTGTTGATAGAGACCTCCCTTAAAGTTCTCACCAGTCTTATTACAGTCATAGAAGGTTTTCAACAATGACCAAAGTGCTTGTAATTCCTCTTCCGCCTTTAGGTGTTGCTTTGCAGTCCACAGATCCAATTAACAAAAGTATCCATTTTATTTCCTTAACTTAAAACTGCGCCTTGTTTTGTTTCAATTTTTTTTTTTGCTTTTCCAATTAGTCCAATTAATCTCCTTTAAAATCCATAGCTTTAATTTTAGAGTTTGCTTAATTCCATTCCATAGAGGAAAAAGGAAGTCGGAGATATTCCATCATAGTCAAATTTTAAAATCCTCGGTTTTTTTCCTTTTTTCCCTTTTTATGATCTAAAATAACTATGATAGTCAGTTATTAAAAACCTCCAAATTGTCCAAATTCCAGCTCTAGTTAAAGATACCATTTTTCTCTTTTTGTTTGAGGGATCTGGACTTCAATTTCAAAAGTCAAATTTTTGTCAGGTCTTTGGGTGCTGCTTTTATTCTATTGTATTACCAGTCTTTGTCAATTTAGCCGCTATTCCACGGTTTTAAACATTTGTTGCAGATATCAATTTTAAGGTGCCTCCTCGTGAGTTGGTGTTCACTCACCTGCTTCAATATCTTTTCCAATTCACTGCTTCAACACTCCAGCACCATCTTATGTGGCCTTCCTGACTTTGGCAGCTTGAAATGGCTGCGGTCCTCATCGCTGGGTTGAAGGCTAAAAGGCCAGTGCTGCAGGGAATTTGCAACTTCCCTGTTCATTCCAGCAGTTCCTTCTTTCTTCACTGTCCCTGCAGGACAGCTATGGTCCATTATGGACCACCATGTCAATCGGGATATTGGCGCTTCCCCCTGGAGTTCCTGGAGTTCGCGACCATCTTGTTGCGACGTTGGCCATGCCCCCCAGCCTTTTCTATACCACTCACCTAGAGGTGGGATTCTACCGGTTAGCACATATTTGCTAGAACTGATAGTCAATTTTCTAAGCAGTTCGGGGAACTGGTTGTTAGAAGAAATATTTTGGTTTTTCCCCCCACTTTACAGGACTAATCCTGTAAGGAAGGCATTCTGGTGTTGTTTCTAACCTAATCTTTATTGACCTGCTCACAGAAACTGCCACTCTGTTAACCCTTATTGCATTCTTGGCAGTACGCCCTAACTTACTGTCACCTGAGCTTCTCTGAAGTTTTTTTTTTTTGGCTGGTACTTTACTGGGCTTGACTTTCTTAAAGGGGAAGGGGTGTTTTAAGCTTTTTACATTGCTGTTAGGAGGAAATACTCCCTCTTGGAGTTCTTCCAGCTGGGATGCAATGATCAGCACTTTGAAGAAATAATTGAATAACGAAGCAAAGCTGCTGAAAAGAAGCTTTTAATGACAAGGAACCAAGATAGAATAGAATAGAATAGAATAGAATAGAATAGAATAGAATAGAATAGAATAGAATAGAATAGAATAGAATAGAATAGAATTTTTATTGGCCAACTGTGATTGGACACGCAAGGAATTTGTCTTGGTGCATATGCTCTCAGTGTACATAAAAGAAAAGATACCTTCATCAAAGTACAATGATAAATTACATTCAGTAAGGCTTCTTGGCTAGCTAGAAAGATTGACATTCAAACATGAATATATATACCCTTTCTGTGTTTTGGTCTAAAACTGGTTTTTGGTGATGTTCAATTCTGGCTTGGTGATGTTTAATCCTGTGTTTATTGATGGAATAATTTTCCCTATTCAGCTTTAATTGGCAGGAAAAAGGTTATCTCTGTTCCTGAAAAGAAGCAGCTTCAGAAATCTGGCTAGTTCAAGAGGCACGGTCAGTGTCGCAACAGCACGACATGAACCCTGGGGAGCTTTGGGGAAAGCACCAAAATTCCTGCCATTTTGGGCTTCCCAATGAACCATAGCTGTCCTGGAGGGACAGCAAAGAAAGAAGGCACCGGCCAGCTCGAACAGGGAAATTCCCTGTAGCACCAGCACCCAGCCTTCGACCCAACAACAGGAAATGCAGCCATTAGAAGCTGCCAAAGTCAGGACGGTCACACATTGAGCAGGAGGCAAGATCTGAACAGAGCATTGTTACCGGGCAAGCAATTGGCCAACTCACAGGTAAGAAGAATTTTTTTTTAAAGCTCAAAAACTTCCAGCTTGAAGTTAGCGGCTAATTAGCATGCAGAAACCTAAAGTGAGAGGAAACAAACAGTAAAAATGATTTATAAGACAAAAGCCCTAAAAGAAACAACGATCCATCTAGATTTAAAATTGGTTTTGGAGGAAAATATAAATATTAAAGGGAGAAGAAGATTGAGAAAAAGCATTTTCTACTAACAAAAGGACTTAATAGAGGAAGAAAAAGAAACTGCTTTTGTGGATTAACAAGTGACATTTTGTTGCCAGGACTTGTGGATTGGAGAGAATCATTGTGGAGAAGGGAAAAAAATAACATTGCATTGTTTAGACTAAGAAGAAAGGAACATTGAAGGAGTACTTGCTTGAGCAGCTGTATAAGAACTGGAAAGATCAAGACTGGAATTTGGATGACCTAGGAAAAAATAAAAACATTTGAAGTGGCTTGCATTTGGAAAAAGAAAAAAAGGGGGGAAAAAGAGAGACAATATTTTGGACTTGAATTTGGACCATACATAATGTAAATTAAGATAAATAAATCTAAATAGTTTTTCTCCTTACATCAAAAACATGGAGAACTGGAAGGAATTATGAGAGATGCTTCAAATGGTGCAAGAGTCCTTTAATGGGAACAAACAAGCAGAACTGTGGCTTAAAAATTAAAAAAAAAAGAAATTATGAAGAAATTATGAGAAAACAAGAAGAACAAAAATATAATGTTGAAAAAGAAATGAGTGAGGATAATACAGATGGGATTGATAGGGAAAGAATAAAAATGGAGAGGAAGAAAGATATTTCAAAGAGAAAGGGAAAAAAGAAAAGAAGAAAAGATTGAGGGGGAAAATTAAAAGAGTGAAAAAAATAGAGTGAAAAAAAAGAGTGAAAAAAATAGATGATTACATTGGGATTGGATAAAAGAACGGGAGAAAGGGAGAAAAATATTAAGAGATGAGATCTGGGAGAGACTGAAAGAAAATGGTTAAAAGGAGAAAAAGGAGAAAAGGAGAAAAATAGTTAAAAGGAGAAAAATGAATAGTAGAAAAGAAACTAAAAGAGTGGTAGAAACTTTATTTTTTTTGGAATAATGGAAATTAGTATTAATATAGATTATTGTAAAAAGGTAGTAAAAAAGGTTGAAATGAAATGAATGAAGGAAATTTAAAAAAAAGGAATAAATTAAATATGGAAGAAATAATGGGATATGTTTTCTTTTTCTGTTTGTGTCTGAGAATCCATGGAATGAGAGAGAATTATAGTTGATGGTAAGGAAATAAATTTTAAATATATAAAAGAATGGAAAATCCAGCAGATGAAATGTGAAAGATAGTATGGTTTATAAGTGAAAATGATTGAAAAAGAGAATAAAATTGAAATGTTAGTAAATGATGTACACTATTGGAAGAAAATAATAAGTATTGAATTATGAACAAAAACTCTAAGAAAATAAGAGGTAGAAAGTTGCATCAATGGACTGTATGATATAAATGGAATAAGATGAAGACAATGTTAATAACTAAAATATAGGAGACAAGAAAGTAGGTAGGATGAAAGGAGGGAGGGAAAGAAGTGAGAGGAGAAGAAAGAATTGCTGTGAAAAGGAAAAGATGAAATGGAAGAAAGGCAACCCCGAATATATTTGAATATATTAGGATAAAAATTGAAATAGTTAAAAAAATAACGCCTTTTGGCGGCTGTGCCAACGTGGACGGTGTCCCGCGATGGCGATGGCGGCTGCTCTTCCTCCCCTCCTGGAATTTTTGCCTGAGCCCGGGTGGCTGACTGGGGATTGTCAGTTGGGCCTGGCGTCAATGATATCTTTCCGACAATGGATGGCGCAGTTGGCGCGGCCTAGGCCGATGGCAGTTGCAGTGGTGATCTCCCACCCCATGTCAATATAGTATCATATTCATTCCACCTGAATTCTCACTGTCTCCATTATCATTATCATCATTAAAAACTCCTGTTCCGAGCCGGTGGTCTGTCTAGCCGTTGCACCATCTTTTAACATCTTGACAAACCAGGATTCTGCCACTCCTCAGGACTCCCGTGATGTACTCGTCGAACCAACTTCTTGCACTGCGAGATGCCCCCCTCTCACGGGTTGGGCCCTCCTCTCTATCGAGGGCCTACCTCGATGACGGATTTTGGAATCCCGAGAGGTGGCATGCATCTAAGAAAGGGTTAAGGGGTTTTTTAAATATGTTTTTACAGAAATTTTTAATTAAACCAACCAAAGGTTTTTAAGGGGTGGGTTGGGTGGGTGGGGGACACCCACAGGGGGTTAGGCTGGTCCCTTCTAAGGTTCGCGATTTGGAGGTCTTTGAAACAAAGGTAAATGATAAGGCTAAGACTCAACCATGTATGGGCATTCCCATCGGCACGGTACGAGGGAGGGGCAGATATGGCAGAAGCGAGGGCTCATATCATGTTCGGGGAGTGCGCTCTCACTGTTTGCAAGCGATTGCGCACTCCGGGCCCCCAGGCTTTACTCGTTCCCTGAGTGGCTATACTCCCTGGAACCTGGACCTTCAGTTATGCAATGCCAGGTCCGTTGTGAATAAAGCCCCCCTCATAGCCGATCTTATTCAAGAGGGGGGTGGGGACCTGATGGGCATTTCGGAGACCTGGTTGGGCACAGAAGGGAGGTGTTGTGTCTCGCTCGCTTTTCCCGCAGCCAGGTCCCTCTTATCTCCTGCCGAACACTGAGGAATGTCCTGGCATGCCTCCAGGCCCCAGCCCTGGCACCATGCCTAGACCGGCCGAGCAAGACGAAGGGCCTGACGTGCCTCCAGCCCCCAGCCCTGGCTCCATGCCCAGGCAAACGGAGCAACTAGACCCCTCCCCCTCCCCCACAGCATGTGAGCCTGAGGAATGTGAATTGCCAACAGCTGGAGCCTGGAGAGATCCTCGCTTCAGGAGAATTGATAGGCAGCGTCAGCAGAAGGAAGGGAGGGGCAGGCCTGGATAAGTGCTGAATCATGGAGCCACACCCCATGGCCTATATAAAGGATCTGCTTTCTGGCATTCTCTGAGTCAGGCAAAGTCTATCTTGGATTGCTGAAGTCACTTCCTGGTCTCCTGCCTGCCTTGAGAACTTTGCTAGGACTTTGGCAGAGCTGCAGAGGCACGCCTGATACGGACTTCCCCGACCCGGCCATCAGCGGAGGAGTGGGACACAACAGGGGGGTTCCCCTTACTGAGATGTGCCCACCAGGCTTCCGTGCATTCCATCAGCCGAGGGCCCCAGGGTAGGGGTGGGGGGGTAGCAGTTGTTATAAACGAGGATCTAGAACTGAGGGAGGTCACTGTCCCGCAGATAGTCGGCTGTGAAACCCTCCTTGTGAAGTGGGCCATGGGGTGCAGGTGGGCATGCTGATTACATACCTGGCTCCTTGCTACGTAGCAGCAGCCCTGCCCGAGCTGTTGGAGATGATAGCTGGGATGGCGGTTGAGACCCTCAGACTTATGGTTATGGGGGATTTCAGCCTGCCGTTGGTGGGTGAATCATCAACGACAGCTCGGGAGTTCATGGCTTCCATGATGGCCTTGGACCTGACCCAGGTAATTAATGGTCCCACCCACATTGGGGGTAACAGTCTGAACTTGATTTTTGTCTCGGGACAGTGGCTTAATGATCTGGAGTTAAGGGATTTAATTTTTAAACCCCTGTCATGGTCAGATCATTTACTCCTTCAGCTAGACTTTTGAAACGCCGCACCACAACTCAGGGAGACGGAGTCGATTCGATGGTTCTGTCCCAGGCACCTGATGGACCCAGAGAGGTTTCTGACGGAGCTTGGGCCGTTTCCCGGGGAATTAGCCCACGGCTCGACCGAAGAACTGGTGGCCGCCTGGGAGGAGGCAGAGGCCGGGGCTTTAGACCGCGTTGTGCCTTTGCGGCCTCTGACCCGGTGCCGAACTCGACCAGCTCCTTGGTACAACGAGGAGCTGAGAGAGATGAAATGCCGGAAAAGACGCCTAGAGAGTGTTTGGAGGTCCAGCCGCTCTGAATCTGACCGAACACTAGTGAGGTCATATTTTCAGACCTACCTAGTGGCGATAAGAACGGAGAAACATAATTATTTTTCCGCTCTTATCGCATCGACAGATAATCGCCCAGCCACCCTGTTCAGGGTGACCCGCTCCCTGCTTATGCAGGAGGCTTGGGAGGACCCCTTGCAGGGGTGTGCTGAGGATTTTGTACAGTATCTGTCCGATAAAATTGCTCGGATCCGGGACCGACTGGACGCTGATTGGATAGATTTGGGTGGGATGGCGGGGACGGGTCTTGTGGATATTACCTGGGCTGAGTTTGATCCTGTGACTCCCGATGACATGGACAGGTTGTTGGGTAGGCTGAATCCCACCACATGTTTATTGGAGCCATGTCCCTCCTGGTTGGTACTGGCCACATAGGAGGTTACACGAGGCTGGCTCCTCGGAGTTACCAAGGCTTCCTTGTTGGGGGGCATTTTCCCCACCGCCTTGAAAGAGGCGGGGGTGAGGCCTCTCCTCAAGAAGCCTTCCCTGGACCCAGCTGTATTGGCAAACTACCGTCCAGTCTCCAATCTTCGCTTTTTGGCGAAGATTGTTGAGAGTGTGGTAGCATATCAGCTTCCCCAGCACCTGAAGGAAACTGCCTATCTAGACCCGTTCCAGTCTGGTTTCAGACCTGGATACAGCACGGAGACGGCTTTGGTCGCGTTGGTGGATGATCTCTGGAGGGCCCGGGATAGGAGTTGTTCCTCTATCCTGGTCCTATTAGATCTGTCGGCGGCTTTTGATACCATCGACCATGGTATCTTGCTGCGGCGGTTGGGGGGCTTGGAAGTGGGGGGCACCGTTTTTCGGTGGTTCTCCTCCTATCTCTCCGACCGCTCGCAGACAATGTTGGCAGGGGGGCAGAGATCGACCGCAAGGCACCTCACGTGTGGGGTGCCACAGGGGTCGGTTCTCTTGCCACTCTTGTTTAACATCTATATGAAGCCGCTGGGGGAGATCATCTGTGGTTATGTGGTGAGTTGCCAGCTGTACGCTGATGACAAGCAGCTGTACATTTCCACCCCGAACCACTCCAACGAAGCCATCGATGTGATGTCCCGGTGCCTTGAAGCCGTTCGGGTCTGAATGGGGATGAACAGACTTCGACTCAACCCATCCAAGATGGAATGGCTGTAGATGCCGGCCTCCCGGTACAGTCAGCCCGTTCCGTTGCTGACTGTGGGGGGTGAGTCATTGGCCCCCAGGGAGTTGGTTTGCAGCTTAGGCATTCTCCTGGATGCACGGCTGTCATTAAAAGAGCACTTGAAGGCCGTCGCCAGGGGAGCTTTTTATCAGGTGCACCTGATTCGCCAGCTGCGTCCCTTCCTGGACCGGGACTTGTTATGCATGGTCACTCATGCCCTCGTTACTTCCTGCCTGGACTCTGCAATGCTCTCTACATGGAGCTCCCCTTGAAGAGCACCAGGAGACTTCAACTGGTACAGAATGCGGCTGCGCGGGGGATAGAGGGAGCGTCTTGGAGTTCCCATATAATACCTCTCCTGCGCAAGCTGCACTGGTTGCCGGTGGTCTTCCGGGTGCAATTCAAGGTGCTGGTGATCACCTTTAAAGCGCTCCATGGCATGGGACCAGGTTACTTACGGGACTGCCTTCTGTCTCCAATAGCCTGCCATTGACCTGTGCGCTCTCACAGAGAGGGCCTCCTCAAGGTGCCATCAGCCAAACAATGTCGGTTGGTGGCCCCCAGGGGAAGAGCCTTCTCTGTGGGGGCACCTACCCTGTGGAATGAATTACCTTTTGGACTATGCCTACTCCCCGACTTCCGGACCTTTAAGCACGAGCTCAAGACCTTCTTGTTTCACCGAGCAGGGCTGGCCTAAGGGCAATTTTAATGGGTGGTTTTATGGCTTTTCATAGTTTGCTTGTTATTTTAATATTTGGCCCATGGAATCAGATTTTTAAATTGAAATATTGTGTTTTAATTTTTGTATATGTCTTTTTAACTTGGCTGTAACCACCCTGAGTCTTTGGAGAAGGGCGGTATAGAAATACAAATAATAGATAAATAAATGTATACTCTGTGACAAAATAAATAAATAAATAAATAAATAAATAAATAAATAAATAAATAAATAAATAAATAAAATAACATAATTGTTAAATGAATTTGTTTTCCCTTTTGACTTTGCTTGTCAGAAGGTTCCAAAAAGTGATCACGTGATCTTGGGACATTGCAACCATCATAAAGATGAGTCAGTTGCCAAGGGTCTAAATTTTGATTATGTGACCATGGCAATGCTGCAATGGCCATAAATGTGAAAAATTGTCATTTTTCAGTGCCATTGTAATTTTGAATGGTCACTAAATGAGCTGTTGTAAATCAAAAACTACCTGTACTTGTAAGGTCCTATTTAGTGTAATAGATCATCACTATTGTCTCCAAATATCCATCTATAGGTAGTATAAGAGTGTGTGTGTGTGTGTGTGTGTGTGTATGTGTGTAATATACAAATATGTGAGTAAATAATAAAAGCAGCTACTTCTTCCAGTTACTTTTCAGTATAAAAAATTAATTATACAGAAATATTGATCATACACAAAAAACTCGAAAACAGAATTTCTCATATTATTAGTCTCTTATACTGCTTGACAAGCAACTGGAAACTTGTAGATATCTTTTCTGTTACTGTGCACTTAAGTATGTGCCAAATGCAACATCTTTTCTTATCTGATACATCTTATTTAACAGCATCATTGATTTCCTACTTAACAAATAACATATGCTTTTGGGGTTGTTTACATTTAATGACTAGCCATTTCTACTACCTATGAGCTTCTTACATTTGAAAGCCATAAAGCATTTAACTCTTTGTAGGCTGAGGCTGACTCTTACTGTACTTCTAGGGATTATGGACAGCTCTTTAATGAAGAGGGAAAAATCCCATCTTATAAAATCAGATATAAGAGAAAATCTTTTAAGATAACATACTATAGGACACTGGATTTCATCATATCTGCTTGAATATTTACACAAAACAGCCACATTGATAAAATACGAGCCTGAACAAACTGCACCTTTTTCATAACCTTACAAAGGAAGAAGAATTGTACTGAGATCTTGATATGTCCAGGATCACAGATTAATCATGCCAGGCTCATTTTAAATTAAACCATAAACATTTATAAACCCATTCCCTTTCCCATACTTACTAAAATCACAAATTTCAACTCCCGTATTGGAGAAGAGAAACAATGAGGGCCAGCAGAACAAAGCGTAGATTCTTGGAGCTTCTTGCTAGACTTGTTTCTTCCATTCTGCTAGCAGTTATGTAAATGCTCTGCCACCAGAATGCATGCTTTTTAAGGAGCATTAAAGGGTGGATACCTACCAGATAATTAAAAGAGGAAGTGACAATTACATTTATTGACCTATTTCTTAATTTAGGATTTTTTTAAACAACTTTAGCTCTAGAAAATGAAAGATTTGTGATTGGTGAAATCAGATTTCAGATTCAACTTCTAGAATAGAATAGAATTTTATTGGCCAAGTGTGATTGGACACACAAGGAATTTGTCTTGGTGCATATGCTCTCAGTGTACATAAAAGAAAAGATACGTTCATCAAGATACAACATTTACAACACAATTGATGGTCAATATATCAATATAAATCATAAGGATTGCTATAAATCATAAGGATCAATATAAATCATAAAGATTCAACTTCTATATAATATAAAGAGATGAATATACTTACATATTGCAATACATAATACGTTAATTTGATTTAGCATGTTTGTAAAATATGAGGCTTAGTATGTATGCATGGAAGCCATTTTACTTAAGGTAAAGTGATTGAGTAAATTACTTGGATTATTGAAATGCTCTCTACATGGGGCTGCCCTTGAAGTGCACCCGGAGCTGAAGTTAGTCCAGAACGCGGCTGCGCGAGTGGTAACGGGAGCCACTTGTGGCTCCCACGTAACATCACTACTCCGTAGTCTGCACTGGCTTCCTGTGGTCTTTCGGGTGCGCTTCAAGATTTTGGTCATCACCTTTAAAGCGCTCCATGGCTTAGGACCATGGCTTACGAGACAGTGTCGGCTGGTGGCCCCCAGGAGCAGGGCTTCTCTGTTGGAGCTTCGACGCTCTGGAATGAACTTCCCCCTGGCTTACGCCAAGTGCCTGATCTTCGGACCTTTCGCCGTGAACTAAAAACATACTTATTTATTCAAGCGGGACTGGCATTCATTTCATTTCATTTCATTTATTTGATTTTTATACCGCCCTTTTCCCGAAGGACTCAGGGCGGTGTACAGGCAAATAAAAACAGACAAGACAGTATTATATAAAATGCAAGATTAAAAAACTTATTATAATTTGCCTAAAAATTTAAAAAATATAGAAACCAAAACCCCATTTAAAATTAATAATAAAAACTATAAAATCCATAAAATTTAAGCCAGCCTCGCGCGAATAAAAAGGTGTGTCTTCAGTTCGCGGCGAAAGGTCCGAAGGTCAGGTATTTGGCGTAAACCGGGGAAGTTCGTTCCAGAGTGTGGAGCCCCACAGAGAAGGACCTTCCTGGGGCCGCCAGCCGACATTGCTTGGCGGACGGCACCCTGAAATCCTCTCTGTGAGGCGTGCGGGTCGGTGGGAGGCATATGGTAACAGCAGGCGGTCCCGTAAGTACCCAGGCCCTAAGCCATGGAGCGCTTTAAAGGTCATAACCAAAACCTTAAAGTGCACCCGAGCCACAGGTAGCCAGTGCAGTCTGCGCAGGAGAGGTGTTACATGGGAGTACGCGCTCCCTCTATCACCGCGCAGCTGCATTCTGGACTAACTGAAGCCTTGAGTGCACTTCAAGGGAGCCCCATGTGAGAGCATTACAATAATCCAGCGAGAGGTAGCGAGTGCGTGAGTGACTGTGCACAAGGCATCCCGATCAAGGAAGGCGCAACTGCCGAACCAGGCGGACCTGGTGGAAGGCCCCCTGGAGCGGCCGTCAAATGATCTTCAAACGACAGCCGCTCATCCAGGAGGACACCTAAGTTGCGCACCCTATCCTTTGGGGCCAATAACTCGCCTCCAACAGTCAGCTGCAGCTGCAGCTGACTGAATCGAGATGCCGGCATCCACAGCCACTCCGTCTTGGAGGGATTGGGCTTGAGCCTGTTTCTCCCCATCCAGACCCGTACGGCTTCCAAACACCGGGACAGCACTTCAACAACTTCATTGGGGTGACCTGGGGTGGAGAAGTACAGCTGAGTGTCATCAGCGTACTGATGGTACTTCACCCCAAAGCCACTGATGATCTCACCCAATGGCTTCATGTAGATGTTGAACAGAAGAGGCGAGAGAATCGACCCCTGCGGCACCCACAAGTGAGGCCCTCGCGGTCGACCTCTGCCCCCTGTCAACACTGTCTGCGACCGGTCGGAGAGATAGGAGGAGAACCACCGATAAGCGGTGCCTCCACTCCCAATCCCCAGCCGGCGCAGCAGATACCATGGTCGATGGTATCAAAAGCCGCTGAGAGGTCTAATAGGACCAGGGCAGAGGAATAACCCTGTCCCTGGCCCTCCAGAGATCATCCACCAATGCGACCAAAGCTGTCTCCGTGCTGTAACGGGTCGGAAGCGGACTGGAGCAGGTCTAGATAGACGGATTCTTCCAGGTATTGGGGTAGCTGACGCGCCACTGCACTCTCTACAACCTTTGCAACAAAGCGAAGGTTGGAGACTGGCCGATAATTTCCCAAAATAGCCGGGTCCAAAGAGGGCTTCTTAAGGAGGGGTCTCACCACCGCCTCTTTCAAGGCGGCAGGGAAAACCCCTTCCAACAAAGAAGCATTTATAATCCTCTGGAGCCAGCCTCGTGTCACCTCCTGAGTGGCCAGCACCAGCCAGGAAGGACACGGATCCAGTAAACATGTAGTGGCGTGGAGCCTCCCCAACAACCTGTCCACGTCCTCGGGAGCCACAGGGTCAAATTCATCCCAAACAGACTCAACAAGACGTGCCTCCTCTCCCTCGCTTGGATCATCCCAATTTCAGTCCAGACCATCCCAGAGCTGAGCGATTTTGTCGTATAGATAACCACTAAACTCCTCGGCATGTCCCTGTAAAGGGTCATCCCGCACCTCCTGATGAAGAAGGGAGCGGGTCACCCGAAACAGGCGGCGGGCGGTTATCTGCCGGCGCAATGAGGGTGGGCGTGGCGCCTCGCCTCCCTCATTGCCACTAGGTAGGTCCTAGAATAGGATCTAACTAGTGTCCGATCAGCTTCGAACGACTGGACCTCCAAGTGCTCTCTAGGCGTCTTCTCCAGCGTTTCATCTCTCAGCCCCTCGGAGAACCAAGGGCCGGACGAGATCTGCGCGGGTCAGAGGCCGCAAAGGCACGACACGGTCCAAGGCCCCAGCCGCCTGTTCCCAGGCCGCAACTAGTTCCTCAGTCGTGCCGTGGGCCAGATCCTCAGGGAATGGCCCAAGCTCCGTCAGGAACCTCTCAGGGTCCATCAGGCGCCTGGGACGGAACCAACGTGTAGGTTCCGTCTCCCTGCGATGGTGGGTGGCGGTTCGGAAGTCTAGGCGAAGGAGAAAATGATCGGACCATGACATTGGTTCTGTTACTAAATCGTCTAGTATCAGATCATTTAACCACTGACCAGAGATATAAATCAGATCCAGCGTGCCTCCCCCCATGTGCGTAGGGCCATCATTTACTCGAATCAGGTCCAAGGCCGTCATGGAAGCCTGGAACTCCCGAGCTGTAGTCGATAATAAGCCAGCTGATGGCAAGTTGAAATCCCCCATAACTATAAGTCTGGGGGTCTCAACTGCCACAGTGGCAAATAACTCCAGCAGCTCGGGCAGGGCTGTGGTCACACAGCAAGGAGCCAGGTACATGATCAACAAGCCCAACTGATTCCTATGGCCCCACCTCACATAGAGGGATTCACAGCCGGCAATCTGAGGAACAGTGGCCTCCCTCGGCTCTAGATCTTCCTTAATGACAACCGCCACCCGTCCACCCCTACCCTGGGCCCTCGGCTGATGGAATGCTCGGAAACCTGGGGGGCACAGTTCAACGAGGGGAACCCCCCCTCTGGCCCCAACCAGGTCTCCGTAATGCCCTTAAGGTCCGCGGACTCCCCCTGAATAAGATCGCAAATCAAGGGGGCTTTATTTACCACGGACCGGGCATTACATAACATCAACCGAAGATCCAGGCATAATAGTTTTACTATTTAAATTGGGTTTTTACGGTTTTTGGGTTTTTAAATTTTTTAAATTTTAATATTGGCCTTCGTTTGTAATTTGCTCTATTTTAAATTTTGGTTTTAATTGTATTTATATTGAATTTTATCTTGGCTGTACACCGCCCTGAGTCCTTCGGGAGAAGGGCGGTATAAAAATCTAATAAAACTAAACTAAACTAAACTTCCATTTTGGCCCCCACAACGCTGAGACGTTAAGTCCAGATCAAGTGTGCCCACTGTATTACTATCAACCATTCTAATTCATAGTAACATAAATTAAAGCGGTAATAACTCTGGAATGAAATACTTTGGAACTAAATTGGCTAAGGTAACACACATTTCTATAACATATTAAATAATTAAAAAAATTAATAGTGAAATGAAAAACTTATCACAACACTGACATACAGAACAAAAACCAAATAGTAATTATACAGTGAAGAATGAAAACTTCTATGAAAATAAATTAAACAGAATTTTTTCACACAATTATGGATAATTTAATAATTTATTTAAAGCTTTTTAATAATAATTAATATATAAATAATATTTACAATAATTAATATAATTAATTAATTAATTAATATATACATAATTAATTAATATATACATAAATAAATAAATATATTTTATTATACAAATTAATATATAAATAATAAATAAATAATATTAAATAATTTAAAGCTAATTTCATTCAGAAGTTTGCCATTAAATCTGGACCATATAGTATATAGTAGATTATCCTGATTCTCATAACATGGAATTTTTTTAAAAAAAATTGATAATGAATTCCCATCTTGGATCCATTCCTTAAAGTAAAGAAATTAAGTTTTTCTCCAGCTGTATAAATGTATCCTCTTTTCCAAATACCAGAACCAGTAGTGCTTTTCATGATATGACAAATTCCATTTTTATATATATGTTTTGACATCACATTGAGATTCTTACTTAGAAGATTTCCTCCCAAAATTGGACTGACATATGCAATGCTTTGAAATCAAAACAAGGTTATAATTGTGCAAGAATTTATTTTCCTCAGGAAATTGAATTGTTGATTTCCATTCAAGTGCTGCATCTGTCAAAGAATCTAAAATAGCAGGTACATTGCAGATTGCTACAGCATCCAAACCATTACTGTTTAATTAATACATTTCAATTGTAAATATTTCCAAGAGATTATAAATGTAATATTCAGCACACACTGTACTATCTTAAAATCTTTAAAACATTAGAAATTAACCAATTTAAAGTGTGGATTTCTTGTTTAACTCAAGGATTTCAATAAAAGATTTTTACGTCTATTTTTAAATGTGCGTTATTCTACAATTTCTGTTTTTCATGTGATTTGGGTTCAATATTGTTTATCAAATAATAAACAAATGTGCTTGTCAGCATGAAATGTGCTTGCAAAGCATGAAAAGAAGATCCTGGGATAGTATTGCTGGAGTTTAAAAGAAGAAGTCAAAGAACTACATTCATGCTCCCTAAATATTCCTAAAGAGTAGATAAATCATAAGATGTTTTTTAAAAATTGTTGAAATATGTGAAATCATAGTGAATAAACTACAAGATATAACATATAGGTAAAAATATATTATAATCATGGAAATTCTAGTTAGGCACAAAGCCAGTCGTTTTCTAGGAAGGAGGCAACAGCAAACCATTTCTGAAAAAACTTGCCCAGAAAACTATAGTGACTTGTCCAGGCAGTCCCTGGAAATCAGACACAATTGAAGGGAAGAATAGATGGAGAAAGAGAGAATTAAAAGACTGGTAGCCATCCAGAGTTATCAAAATAAACTAGAGGGCTCAGCAATGTTCCAGCTATACCTGATACTTTTTTTTTTTCAGGTTAAAGAACTATTTTAGTAAGTCAGCAAATCCTAATCAACCTAAAACTTTAACTAACCATCAGACAACAACATCTGCATATCCTAGACCTAGATCCTTGGAAAAGTGGATGAAATTACCAAATTCAACCTAAATATCTAGCTGACTGTCCAAGCAATTACAACAACAACAACAACAACAATAACAACAATAATAATAATTAGCAGTAGCAGCAGTATTATACCATTTCAAAACAGTGATATTTTCCATGTCATAGCAAAGAGCAACCAGCATGTTTATTTGATACATTTCTGATGAATAATAATGTGGGAATATGGATGCGGGGCAATGATACAAAAATGGCAGGTGTGACTTGATAACTAAGCATAAGATGTTCAGTTCTCTTACATACCTATACACTCATTCACAAGTATGCAAACACACTTTTACATGCAAAGTCACTTGAGAAAGGACAATACTTTAACCTCATCTTTGCACAATTAATATTGTTATTTTTTCGTTTTCTTTATTTTTCCCTTTTTAATTTTACATTAAGCATTAGTACTGACTATGTAAGATTCCAAAAACCAATTAAAAATTAAACTAGATTAATCAGTTTTCGAAGACATTTGCAGTCACTCACAGCAGACTTCATGTCTAATGAATGAATGAATCTAATGAATAAAACATATTGACTTTCTCTTCTGCATTCAACAAATATTGTTCTGAATGTCTAACATTAAAGATTCCCAGATTCTAATTTGGTAAGAATGCATGTTGAATAATACAAATATTTAAAGGAATCTCCAAAAGTTAACATCAAAACCAGTTTGGTCTAATGGTTAAAGCATTGGTCCTCAATCTTTTGGGCACCAGGGACTGGTTCCATCGAGAAAGGTTTTTCCATAGACTAGAGGGGACATGGTTTTGCATGCTGCCTGCATCCTGTGAATGGGGCTTCGCTTGTTTGGGCAGCTCGGTTTATGGCATGCCAGTGCCAGCACCAGACTAGAAACCAGGACTCTATATGAGTTCCAGTCCTGCCTTAGGCATGAAAATCAGCTAGAGAGTTTGGGTCAGTCCTCTCTCAACCCGGCTTACCTCAGAGGTTGTTAGGTATGTTTGCTGCCTTGACTTATTTATAAAAAGATGGAATATAAATAAATAAATCATACTAAAATCAAACTTACAGTGCTTTTCAATGACATATATAGCCACATGAAATATTGTATATAATCTTTCTATAATATTTATAAGTTTAAATTATTATTTTAACAACATAAAATTATGTTTTATCTTTCATGTTAAAAGACCTCTGAATATTGCAATCTTCTGCAGCTGTCATGTGAGTTTATAGAAAATATGGCATAAAAATAATTATGCATGGTTTTCTTTTGGTCTTTTGTAATTTTCCTCCGATCATCCTCTGATAGTGGTCTATGAAATTTACCAAGTTTAGCATTTTTAAAAAGCAGGCATTGCTTGTATCTCTCTTGAATAATAGTTGGTTTTGTATAATGTTCCCCCTAAATAATGCATTGGCTACAAGAGTTTTAGACCCTTTCTCTTTCTTATCATTTGAAGAAGAAAATAGCACTTTGAGAGATAATCACATAGAAATTTTAATTTCCTGTGAGCAGTATTTTATGATGTACTGACAGACAGGGCTTTACTTTATCTTTCTCTGAACTTTTATAATTTTAAGCAAAAAGCAGTGTTCTAACTTTTCCATTGAAATAATATATATATTATAAGCCTATTATAAACTGGAGGGGTTCAGAGGTACAGTAGAAGGCCGTAGAAGGTACAGAGGGGCCGTGATAGCTCAGGCTGTTAAGAAGCCTGTTATTAGAACACAGTAGCCTGCAATTACTGCAGGTTCAAGCCCGGCCCAAGGTTGACTTAGCCTTCCATCCTTTATAAGGTAGGTAAAATGAGGACCCAGATTGTTGGGGGGGCAATAAGTTGACTTTGTAAAAAAATATATATATATACAAATAGAATGAGACTATTGCCTTATACACTGTAAGCCGCCCTGAGTCTTCGGAGAAGGGCGGGATATAAATGTAAACAACAACAAAAAACTATCAAAAGGTGAAAAGAAGTAAACCATTGTATGAATATGCTATCCCAGTTATGTAAAACAGCAAAATGTTTTTTTAAAAAAGATCACTTGAATGAAAAACTACCTGATGCATTATAAAGATCATTTCAAAGACCTTTAAGCACGATGTACTATAATATCCAAATGATAAAAGTGCTTCACTGCTGGTTACCTCTTAAAAGACATATTTAATATCAGCGGCATATAGAAACCAGCAGAGAATTATTTTTCATTGTTGTGGATTCTTTGTGTGACAGGAAGCAAACCATTCGTTGTATATGTCTAAACAATGGAGGATCAGACCAGCCCATTTATTCAGTTCAGTTTTTAAATCTAGCAAAACATTTTACATACAAGCATAAATTTTTCTCTCTCACATATACACACAGAACACATACACGCACACAAAGAGACATGAGAAACACAGACATATTGTATAAAGAGACACAGATGTATAATGACAGCTACACACTTAAAAAAAAGAACAGCCATGAACATTACCTCTCATTAACTGGACAACTAATGAATGTTCAACTGACCCAATCCATACTACACTATACCACACTGTTAAAAACCTAGGTCTTGAACAACTTGTAACTAACAATACAAGACTCAACAACTGCCTTGACTTCATCTTCTGCAACAATTCAAACTCAATTTACGGACTACAAATTAAAGAACCTTTTTCCAACAGTGACCACTGCATGATTGATTTTCGTCTCAATATACGTCCATACTTAAATCGTCATAACAACAGTAGTCCCAACTACAACTTCAAAAAAGCCAATTACGACCTTATAAACAACGATCTTTCATTTCTGGACTGGCAAAATCTGTTTGCAACCTGCATAACCGCTGAAGACCACTATAGAGTCTTCCTACTTGAAATCAATAGAGTTATTAAACTATACGTACCACAAATGACTACCATGACCAAGAAAAACAAACTACCCATATCAATAAAAAAAATCCCTCTGGAAAAGAAATGAAAAAGGCTATGTTACAAATTTCAAAAACCGCTATAGAAACATATGCAACCAAATAAAAACTGAATGCACAAATTACCACACCAAGCAAGAAGAGAACCTTCTGTGCACAATTCCAATCATGCCTTTTATAATTTTGTCAACAATAAACTTAAAGACTCAAGATCCATCCCACCACTAAAAGATTCTAACAACAAAGAATGCAATGACGAAACAGTCAAAGCAAATCTCTTCAACATTTTCTTTGGCTCAGTTTTTGTTAACTCCGATAACACATATCCGACATTCCACAAATGAACCAGCAATGACTATGATGATTTAACTCATATAGATTTCACAGAAGACAATGTTGGAAAAGCTCTTCACAACTTAAAACCATCGCTTTCTATTGGACCCGATGGACTATGTGCATACTTCTTAAAAAAAATTTCCATTAATATAGCAGAACCCCTAAGTATTATCTTTGATAAAGCTTTCACTACCAGTTCTCTTCCCAAACTTTGGTCACTAGCCACAGTCATCCCTATCTTCAAAAAAGGAGACCCCAGCTTAGTCGAAAACTACAGACCGATCTCCCTTTGCTGCGTCACCTGCAAAATCATGGAATCTATCATCAACCAATCACACTTAGAAACTAACAACCTAATCTCCAACAAACAATTTGGTTTCAGGAAAAAATTATCATGTAACTTACAACTTCTCCACTGCAAAAACATATGGACTTCAAATCTCGATCAAGGCAAATCAATAGATGCAATCTACATAGACTTCTGCAAAGCTTTTGACTCAGTAGTACACGATAAACTTCTCCTAAAACTAACATCCTATGGCATCTCAGGACCCCTCCACAAATGGATATCTGCTTTTCTGTCTAACAGACAACAAGTGGTCAAAATTGGCAATGCTTTATCAAATCCTGTTCCTGTCAAGAGTGGCGTTCCTCAAGGCAGCGTCCTTGGACCAACACTCTTTATACTATACATTAATGATCTCTGTGACCACATCTCAAGTAATTGTGTTCTCTTTGCTGATGATGTCAAACTATTTAACACCACAGACAATACTTCTATCATTCAAAACGACCTTGATCATCTATCCGCTTGGTCTAAAAATTGGCAGCTCCAAATTTCAACCAGCAAATGCTCAGTCTTACATATAGGAAAAAAGAACCCCAAAACTAAATACATACTAGATGGACATTACCTTACAGACGACCCCCATCCCATCAAAGAACTTGGAGTTTTCATGTCAAATGATCTAAGTGTCAAAGCCCACTGTAACTACATAGCAAAAAAAAGCTCTAAGAGTTGTAAACCTAATTTTGCGTAGCTTCTTTTCCAAAAACACCACATTACTAACCAGAGCATATAAAACATTTGCTAGACCAATTCTAGAATACAGCTCGCCAGTTTGGAACCCTCACCACATCTCTGACATCAATACAATTGAACGTGTCCAAAAATATTTTACAAGAAGAGTTCTCCATTCCTCTGAAAACAACAAAATTCTTTATCCCACCAGACTTGAAATCCTAGACTTAGAAAACTTGGAACTCCGTCGCCTTCAACAAGACCTAAGTTTAACCATAGAATCATCTATTGTAATGTCCTTCCTGTTAAAGACTACTTCAGCTTTAATTGCAATAATACAAGAGCAACTAATAGATTTAAACTTAATGTTAACCGCTTTAATCTAGATTGCAGAAAATATGTAACAGAATCATCAGTGCTTGGAATACTTTACCTGACTCTGTGGTCTCCTCCCATAATCCTAAAAGTTTTATCCAAAAACTTTCTACTATTGACCTCACCCCATTCCTAAGAGGACCATAAGGGGCATGCATAAGTGCACAAACGTGCCTACCGTTCCTGTCCTATTGTTTTTCTTTTCTTCTTCTTATATATATGATTATACCTCCTTATATTTACCCATATATGTGTTTATTTACTATATAATCTTTTTGTATGATACCTACATATATTGTTGTGACAAAATAAAATAAATAAATAAATAAATAAACAGCTCTGCTGAGGCTGAGGAGGAAAGTTCAACTGAAGCAGAATCTATTCCAAAGAAAATAGGTTAAACAACCATGTAAAATATATCCTGGGAATTTAACCAATCAATAAAAATATAAGATTTTGATTTATATTTCTAACCCTTCTCAGATAGCATTCTAACTTTTCTCCCTTTGCAAAGGTTCTTTGAAAGATGTTTCTCAGGAATGTCAGCAATGTATTGTCCCCGCCCTATAAAGTAGAAAAGGAATTAAACTATCAGGATGACTACCATATTCCTGTACAGTACTTTAAAGTTAAGAAACTAAGTGTCTCCCCTGGATATGACAAAACCCTGAAATTCTTACTTTATTTGACTTCCTTGTCAGTTAAAATCTATTCTTGTTTGCAGTGTCTTCATATAAAGGTAAAGGTAAAGGTTTCCCTCGCACATATGTGCTAGTTGTTGCCGACTCTAGGGAGTGGTGCTCATCTCCGTTTCAAAGCCGAAGAGCCAGCGCTGTCGAAAGACATTTCTGTGGTCATGTGGCTGACATGACTCAACACCAAAGGCGCACGGAACGCTGTTACCATCCCACCAAAGCTGGTCCCTATTTTTTCTACTTGCATTTTTATGTGCTTTCGAAACTGCTAGGTTGGCAGAAGCTGGGACAAGTAACAGGAGATCACCCCGTTACACGGCAGCACTAGGGATTCAAACCGCTGAGCTGCCGGCCTTTTGATTGACAAGCTCAACATCCTAGTCCCTGAACCACCCTGTCCCTTCATATAGGAGGTGGAATTCATCTATAAGTACCGTGTGATCTTTGCTTGGCATTGTTTATCTCAGGTGGAGAATACAGTGACATTGTAATAGTTTTAGGTCTTATTGGCTTTATTTGGTGAGACTTTCCATGACACAACTGAGATAGTTTTCAGCTATCCTCCTCAACTCTCTGAGAGGCTTCATCTTATGTAGAGAAAGTCCAACCAAAGCAGATAGAAAAGATTATCTACCTCCCTTCTCATTTTCTGTCAAACTATTTACTAAATCTGCACTACTATTAATCTCATCGTTCCCATCACCAATCTCTTTCCACTTATGACTGTGACTGTAACTTTGTTGCTGGTAATCCTTATGATTTATATTGATATGTATTGGATTCTATTCAGCGCATGCTCAAGATGGCGCTGCGGAGCTGAACATGGAGTGGCAGTTGGTGGCCTTCTCGGCTGGTCTGAGATTTAGATTAGATTTAGATTTATTGGATTTTTATACCGCCCTTCTCCCAAAGGACTCAGGGCGGTTTACAGCCAAAATAAAACAACAAACAAACACAGTAAAACAATAGTTAAAAAACTTACTAGATATAAGGCCAAAATTAAAACCATTTAAAACCATAAAAACCCCATAAAATTTATATCAAATATTAAAAACTATTAAAAATTTCTATGCCAGTCCTGCGCGAATAAATAGGTAAGTCTTCAATTCGCGGCGGAAGGTCCGAAGGTCAGGCAGTTGATGAAGTCCTGGGGGAAGTTCATTCCAGAGGGTAGGAGCCCCCTCAGAGAAGGCCCTTCCCCTGGGGGCCACCAGCTGACATTGCTTGGCGGACGGCACCCTGAGGAGTCCCTCTCTGTGGGAGTGCACGGGTCGGTGGGAGGCATTCGGTAGCAGTAGGCGGTCCCGTAAGTACCCCGGCCCTAAGCCATGGAGCGCTTTAAAGGTAGTAACCAAGACCTTGAAGTGCACCCAAAAGACCACAGGTAGCCAGTGCAGCCTGCGCAGGAGTGGTGTTACATGGGACCCACGAGCGGCTCCCTCTATCACCCGCGCAGCTGCATTCTGAACCAACTGGAGCCTCCGGGTGCTCTTCAAGGGGAGCCCCATGTAGAGAGCATTGCAGTAATCCAAACGAGAGGTAACAAGAGCATAGAGCATCCCAGTCAAGGAAGGGGTGCAACTGGCGAATCAGGCAAACCTGATAAAAAGCTCTCCTGGAGACAGTCATCAAGTGATCTTCAAAAGACAACCGCCCATCCAGGAGAATGCCCAAGTTGTGCACCCTCTCCATCGGGGCCAATGATTCGCCCCCAACAGTCAGCCACGGCTGCAGCTGACTGTACCGGGGTGCCGGCATCCACAGCCACTCCGTCTTGGAGGGATTGAGCTTGAGCCTGTTTCTCCCCATCCAGACCCGTACGGCTTCCAGGCACCGGGACAGTACCTCGACAGCTTCGTTGGGGTGGCCTGAGGTGGAAAAGTACAGCTGCGTATCATCAGCGTATAGTTGGTACCTCACCCCAAAACCATTGATGATCTCACCCAGCGGCTTCATATAGATATTGAATAGGAGAGGCGAGAGAATCGACCCCTGCGGCACCCCACACGTGAGGCGCCTCGCAGTTGATCTCTGCCCCCTTGCCAACACCGTCTGCAACCGGTCAGAGAGATAGGAGAACCACCGATAAACGGTGCCTCCCACTCCCAAACTCCCCAGCCGGTACAGCAGGATACTATGGTTAATGGTATCAAAAGCCGCTGAGAGGTCTAATAGGACCAGGGCAGAGGAATAACCCCTGTCCCTGTCCCTCCAGAGATCATCAACCAATGCGACCAAAGCTGTCTCTGTACTTTATCCGGGCTGAAAGCCGGACTGGAACAGGTCTAGATAGACAGTTTCATCCAGGTAATTGATGTGCCACCGCACTCTCTACAACCTTCGCCACAAAGCGAAGGTTGGAGACCGGACGATAATTTCCCAAAACAGCTGGGTCCAGGGAAGGCTTCTTGAGGAGGTATCTCACCACCGCCTCTTTCAAGGCAGCAGGGAAAACCCCTTTCAACAAAGAAGCATTAATAATCCCCTGGAGCCAGCCTCGTGTCACCTCCTGCGTGGCCAGCACCAGCCAGGAGGGGCACGGGTCAAGTAAACATGTGGTGGCATTCAACCTCCCCAACAACCTGTCCATGTCCTCAGGAGTCACAGGGTCAAATCCATCCCAAACAGTCTCATCAAGATGAGTCTCCGACCTCTCACCTGGATCTACCCAATTTTGATCCAACCCATCCCGAAGCTGAACGATTTTATCATATAGATAACCACTAAACTCCTCAGCATGGCCCTGTAAGGGGTCCTCCCGCACCTCCTGTTGAAGGAGAGAGCAGGTCACCCGAAACAGGGCGGCCGGGCGGTTATCTGCCGACGCAATGAGGAAGGAAACGTAAAAACGCTTTGCTTCCCTCAATGCCACTAGGTAGGTCCTACTATAAGACCTAACTAGTGTCCAGTCAGCTTCGGAACGGCTGGATCTCCAGGCACTCTCTAGGCGTCTTCTCCGGCGTTTCATCTCCCTCAGCTCCTCGGAGAACCAAGGAGCTGGTTGAGATCTACGCTGGGTTAGAGGCCGCAAAGGCACAACACGGTCTAGAGCCCCAGCCGCGGCCAGTTCTGAGGCCGTGACTAGTTCTTCAGCTGTGCCGTGGGCCAGATCCTCAAGGAACAGCCCAAGCTCCGTCAGGAACCTCTCTGGGTCCATCAGGTGCCTGGGAATGAACCAACTCCGTTGGTCCAGAATGCAGCTGCGCGGGTGATAGAGGGAGCCACTCGTGGCTCTCATATAACACCTCTCCTGTGCAAGCTGCACTGGCTACCTGTGGTCTTCCAGGTGCACTTCAAGGTGCTGGTTATCACCTTTAAAGCGCTCCATGGCATAGGACCCGGATATTTACGGGACCACCTTCTGTTACCATATGCCTCCCACCGACCAGTGTGCTCCCATAGAGAGGGTCTCCTCAGGGTGCCGTCAGCCAAACAATGTCGGCTGGCGACCCCCAGGGGGAGAGCCTTCTCTGTGGGGGCACCTACCCTCTGGAATGAGCTTCCTCCTGGACTCCGTCAACTTCCTGACCTCCGGGCCTTTCGCCGCAAGCTGAAGACGTATCTTTTCTTCCGAGCAGGACTGGCATAACATGGGTTTTAAATTGGATTTTTAAACGGGGTTTTATATTATGTCTTTTATAATTATAATTTTAATTGGGCCACATCGAATACGTTTTTTAAATTGGTTTTATTGTATGTCATATTGTATTTTAGCTGGCTGTTAACCGCCCTAAGTCCTTCGGGAGAAGGGCGGTATAAAAATTAAATAATAATAATAATAATAATTGGTCGCGTTGGTTGATGATCTCTGGAGGGCCCGGGACAGAGGCTGTTCTTCTGTCCTGATCCTATTAGATCTTTCAGCGGCTTTTGATACCATCGACCATGGTATCTTGCTGCGGCGGCTAGGGAGGCTGGGAGTGGGGGGCACCGTTTTTCGGTGGTTCTCCTCCTTCCTCTCTGACCGGTCGCAGACGGTGTTGGCAGGGGGGCAGACATCGACTGTGAGGTGCCTCTTATGTGGGGTGCCCCAGAGGTCGGTTCTCTCACCTCTCCTGTTCAATATCTATATGAAGCCGCTGGGCGAGATCATCCATGGTTTTGGGGTGCGATGTCATCTGTACGCTGATGATACGCAGTTGTACATTTCCACTCCCAACCACCCCAGCGAAGCCGTTGAGGTGATGTCCCATTGTCTGGAGGCCGTGCGGGTCTGGATGGGGAAAAACAGGCTTCGACTCAACCCCGCCAAGACTGAGTGGCTGTGGATGCTGGCGTCCCAGTATAATCAGCTGAGGCCAACGCTGTCTGTGGGGGACGAGTCATTGGCCCCCACAGAGAAGGTCCGCAATCTGGGCATCCTTCTGGATGCATGACTGTCGTTGGAAGAGCATTTGACGGCCGTCGTCAGAGGAGCTTTTTACCAGGTCCGCCTGATATGCCAGTTGCGTCCCTTCTTGCACCGGGATTCCTTGTGCACAGTCACTCACACCCTCATCACTTCTCGTCTGGATTATTGCAATGCTCTCTACATGGGGCTTCCCTTGAAGAGCACCCGAAGATTCCAATTAGTTCAGAATGCGGCCGCGCGGGTGATAGAGGGAGCGACTCGTTGCTCCCATATAACACATCTCCTGCGCAGGCTGCACTGGCTTCCAGTGGTCTTTCGGGTCTTTCGGGTGCAATTCAAGGTGTTAGTTACCACCTTCAAAGCGCTCCATGGCATAGGTCCGGGTTACTTACGGGACTGCCTGCTGCTACCGACGACCTCCCATCGACCGGTGCGCTCCCATAGGGAGGTTCTCCTCAGGGTGCCATCGGCCAGTCAATGTCGGCTGGCGGCGCCCAGGGGGAGGGCCTTCTCTGTGGGGGCACCAACCCTCTGGAACAAGTTACCACCAGGTATCCGTCAATTCCCTGATCTTCGGACCTTTCGACGCGAGCTGAAAACATTTTTGTTTCACCGTGCAGGACTGGCCTAGTGGGGTTTTAATAAGGGGTTTTATTGGTTTTAAGTTCTTCAACCTACTCTAAATTTTCCTTTTAAACTGGTCTTAAAAATTGTACTAACTGTCTTTACTTTGGCTGTAAACCGCCCCGAGTCCTTTGGGAGAAGGGCGGTATAGAAATTGAAACAATAAATAAATAAAATAAATATTGATTGTCCCTGATTGCTTATTTGCACCCTATGATTATCATTAAGTGCTGTATCATTAAGTGTTAAATTTGTACCCTATGACCATCATTTGTGTGGTAAATGTTGTACCTTGATGAAGGTATCTTTTCTTTTATGTACACAGAGAGCATATGCACCAAGACAAATTCCTTTTGTGTCCAATCACACTTGGCCAATAAAAATTCTATTCTATTCTATTTATACTTCGTTACAAAATTAACTTGAACAGTGTGTATTTATTAATATCCTTGATTATTATGGGCTGATAAAAAGTGAACTCTACTTTCCTCACCAAATGTCTACAAATGTGATTGCTCATCCATGTCAACACTTAACCCTCTCCTATGTGTAAATCTACAAGCCAAGGAGATTTCACGGAGACTTATCTGAGTCCAGCAAGATCCCTCGGAGTGGCCGGGACGAGAGCCCTCTCGACGCTGGGCCTGGAACTATAATGCGGGGGCCCGAGTTCTAGGTGCTTCCATTGCTGCCAGACAGAGACGCAACAGGTCCAACCTCACCTGAGGGAGACCAGAGAACAACTGATTTGTGCAGGCCCAGTAGGACTATTAGGCGCCCCGTCTACTTGCGCGATTACGTGAACAGTGTGAAACGCTGATTGGTTAATCTTCATTCTAGGAGGGGATGGGTGTTATGTATGGAGTACATGATGTTATTTGCATGTCCGCCGCTGATTGGTTGTTTCAGCACGGAAAAATTAAAGCACTGTCAGTGGCCAGCTTGCATGCCGACGCTCTGTAAAGAGCAAGGCTCGGGGGCTGCTGAGCCGTTCATATTCTGCCTACTGCTGAATAAAGTGCTGAAAGCTACCGCTCATCTCTTCCTTGCCTCAATCTAACACTTTAAATATTTTCACAGCCCTCTTTTTGACTTGTATAGTATACAGGTCCTCAATGGAAGGCAGGTTGGTAACAATTGTTTTTTCTGCAGTTCTAATTATCATCTGAAGTCTGTGTCTGTCTTATTGGGTTGCAGAACCAAACCAGACAGACCAGACCAAACTTTCTGTAGTTAATCTCTTAAATTGAAAAGCAAAATGAAAATGCTAGGTCAATCAATCTTTGTCAACAAAGATTCATTAAGGACAATTAGATATAACTATTTTTTTTCATAATCTCTCTTCTGTCCATAACTCATCTGTTAGATAAGAAAAACAAATCCCTAATACTGAATCAATCTTTGCCAGCAAAAATCCAAAGATTTAACTATCTTCTACTTTTAACCCTGATAAAACAAGCCAATTTTACAAATATACCCTAATTTTTTTAAAAAATGTTCTTTAACTCCTTAAAAAAAAATTCCCAAAGGTAATTTGCTGCTCATTTGTTTTTCAAAGCAAATTTTTTAAAGAACTTTTAACAGTTTAGTTAAAGTATCTATAAGTAAAATTTATCCTTTTGCTTGTCACCTCTAAAAATGTCTTTCCAAATTTTAGCAGAGCTTTTTAGTGAATTTGAGCCTCTTCTAAAATTGCAGCCAAATTATCATATTTATCTTAAGGGGAAAATTAAATATATAAGAAATAATATTTTGGTGTTGTAGTCCCTAATCCCTGAAAGTTATACACTCAAAGAAGAGTGAGTTTCTTGAAGAAAAATGTCAGTGTATTACAAAAGGGAAAGGAAGAAAGATAAATTATTGATTATTAGAATTATATCCTGCCTTTCCTTACATAGACTGATAAAAAATATAAAACAAAATAATAATTAAATATAAGCATCATTATGAAGTTATATTTTATGAAATTAGTTCAGAAGTATGTCCTATGTTTGTTTTGTATTTGCATGTAAGACATTCTAATTATAATTAGAATTTTTCCATTCTAATTATTAATTATGTGAGCTTGAAGAAGTGTCTGAATCAAATATTACAATCTTATATTTTAAAAAAAAGAATGAAGGAAACAATCTAAATTTTCTCTTTTAGTCCAATTTGAGAAATGAGAGTAGCACTACCGTTACAAGTAGTCCTCTGTTTAAGACCACAATTAAGCCCAAAATTTATGTCGTTGAGAAATTTGTTCAGTGAGTTTTGTCCATTTTATGACTTTTCATAACGGATGCTACAACGTTCATAAGTGTGGAAAAACAGCCATAAGTCACTTTTTCAGTGAATTTGTAACTTTGAACAGTTGTAAGTCAAGTAGTACCTGTATTATCCTCTCTGGCTTTCAACCATTGAAAACATAATTTCATTGTGGAATTAGATTATAAATATAATTTTTTTCTTTTTTATGACCCTGTAATCCCTTGATTTGGGTTGTGGGGTCAAGGCAACAGGGTGGAGCTGAGCATTTACTGGCTGGATGCTCTTCCTGATGCTTATGAGGAGTTCACAGCAGATATTTTAATAAGCAATCGCAAAAGAGAAGTGTGAGTAATATTTGTTATGTAGAAATATGTAGAAAAACTTACGTAGAAATATCCATCATCATATTTGTATACTACATACTACATACTAGTATATAGTATGTATCCTAGTACCTAGTATAAATCCACATATATTATATCCTGAGCTTCTTTCTCTCACTCTTTTGCTGAAATGAACTGCTTGCTGCCTATTTTTTATATAGTCCTTTTTGGTAAAACCTAAACCATCTTCTTTGTTCACAGGTTTCTTGTGTCCTCCCTTATCAACTTCGGCCCCTTGAAGTTCAGGTTGCTTATTCACAGTTCAGCTCCAGAAAATAAAAGTTTATTAAAAAAGCCAGAATGTATATTTGTCAAAAGTTAGGTTTCGGGAGAAGGAAAGGGTTATACATGGGAAGAGGTAGGATTAGAGTTAAATTTGCACTTTCGGGTATTATCAGCATGTGACACTGACTACTGCTTTAGATCAGGAACAGATTACACTGATATCCAACTCCCAGTTTATTGTATAAGAACCCCACACCTATATTTTCCTGCTTCAACTCAAAACTAGTTTTCTGACCTAAGCTGCCTTAAGCCCTTCAGAGAAGCTGATCTCCAGTACTTGGTTCTGTTCTAGTAGTAGCCCCACCTCTGACTGCTTGCAATGCCCAACATGCCTCCGCTGCTCCATCCTGGGCTTTTTAAGGAAGCTGTTCTCTGCTGTTGACAATTGCTTGCCTCTCTTTTTTCTTCCCAATAGTCATGTGGTTGATCCAATAATTAAGTCAATGCACTATCTTTAACTGTATGCGCTCATGCTGCATTCAACCCCTACCCATAGTACAGTGAAACTGCAGTTCCCTTCATTTTTCTATACACATCTTTAGACAGATATGAGCTTTGCCCCACTACAAACCTAATACATTCTCTTTGCAGGTTGGTTTAAGAAATAAATAGGGGCAGCACAGAAGACAAATAGGTTAGGGTACAGTGTGAAATTCCCTTCAGAATTAAGTCTGCTATTAGCTGTGGAAGGTCATTGAATGACTTCAGATTGGTATACTTTCCAAGTCCAGCAGAGTCCTCACAGAGTTACTGCAGCAGAGAAAATTGGATGAAGAAGGACTTGCTATCCTACTTTGAACTCTGGAGTAAAGATATGATGACGTCTGGGTGGGTGGGCGGAGCCTTCCACCACTAGAGCTACCAGTTCACTGGAGCTGGATAGAACTGGCTGAATTCACCACTGGAAGAATTCCTTTCTAAGTAAGACTGCAGCTTATGCACAGGCAGAAGTAAGGTGATTTAGATAGCAGTTCTGGTAGCAACAAGGAATAAAAATAATGTACAAACAACCTAGGCAAAGAAAGTTTGGAAAGGTCATCCCTGGATTGTTTAATATGACAAATATCCCCCGCCCCCGAATATGATTTGTAGTGGAATGATTCAGCCCGTGTGGCAAAGATTGGAGACGTCAGTGCCTTCTTCTAGAAACTGGGGTGTCTTCTCACCCTGACCCTATCTTCTGCTTTGGGTTAGCAGCTTAGTACTTCCCACTGCTACCATCTGCCTTCCATGAGGACAAGGAGGAAATGTGCAAAAGCGGTGCTTCAGTATATGTATCTTTGGATGTATGAATGTTATATCTTTCTGAGGCCAGGAAGCCTCAGTAAATCTGACTTGTGCATCATAGAATGAATCAATTTCTTTCTTTTGTCTGTATTGTATAAATCAAATAACTTCTTGAAACAGCAGCCCTTTTCTCTACCATGCTGAACTTCTACTTCATCTCATTGGAGATGCTGCCCTCTGAACCCCTGGCCTTTCTCTCAATGAACTGAATGAATTAAATTCTTTAGAAGTTAACTACTTCATGAGGATTTATCAAATCCTCATGAACTTCATTTATCAAATCTTCATCCCTCATTTGTAGGTTTTTCAGATGCATAAGTCTGTTTAATAGCCTATCGTTTGTATAATTAGCAGCTATGTTTGTAAGACATGATTATTAATTGAACATGATTAATGAAAATAAGCCAATTTTATGTATTTGTATAGCACATTTCAATTTAGTCCACCATCTGGTACAAATCCAGTCACTTATGGATAGGGGAGAAATCCATGAAAAATAGTTCTTTATCTTATATGATCTTCTATTTCTTTGACCCCTGAGAACTCTGAAATGAAAAATTGAGTCACATGCTGTGAAAGAAAAGTCACCCCCTCAAGGCGGGGTGTCTTTAGAATAAAGACAATTCCTTCTGCTGTATCAGTTTCTTACACCAATGAAAAATTATTGCTTTGAATAGCAGCTATTCTTTCTACTTCTTGTCTTTGTGCAGTGTAAATATCCTTCATGTATCTTTTGTGGATAATACAAATTAATTTCCAGATGCATAATTAAGCTACTCATATTTCAGATGTAAAAAAAAAAGTGGGACTGCAATTGCAGCCCCCAGTCTTGTGCTTCCAGTTGTAGCCTTGGTTGTTCTTAGATGCAGTTTACTGAGGGACTGTTCTACAAATGCTGCTGAATGCACATCTTCGCACAAAGATAAAAAAAAAAGAAAGAAAGAAAAAGAAAGAAATAAAATAAAATAAAAGAAAGAAATAGAAATAGAAATAGAAAGGTATAATTTAACTGAAACATGAGAGAGAAAAGAAACAATTGAAGAAATGGAAAACTTTCATTTCTTTCAACAGTTGAAGAGTACCACAGAAGTAACATAGAACTTTATCAGTATCTCTGTTATGTTAGAAATATAATATCTTAATTTACAATGAGTCAAAATAATTGTAACAGTTATTTAAAGAGTCTCATTGCAATGGAACCATAAATGCATTACTGGTTTTACGTAATATGCTAGAACAGAGTTCCCCAATCTTTCCAGCTCTGGGGACTGGCGGAGGAGGGGGAGAGGGGATGGTTCCATATGAAAAGCCAGCAAACATGGGTGCACGCACAGCTCCATTTACAAGAGAGGCATGCATGCACACCAGCCACTCATGCAAATGGAGTGCGTGTGCATTCGCTCACCCACTGCTCATGCAAGTGAAGATGGGTGTGCAATCGTCCGCCGTTTCCATAGCCTGGTTGCAAACATAACACAGCCCACTAGTGGGCTGTGGCCCAGAAGTTGGGGACCTCTGTGTTAGAAAAAGACTGCAATCCTAAATGCTTATGTTTGAGCACAAAATATTAGATACAGTACAGGGGTGAAATCTAAAAATTTTCCCTACCAGTTCTGTGGGCGTGGCTTAATTGATGGGCGTGGCTCGATGGTCAGATGACTGAGTGGGCATGGCCAATAACAATAAATAATAAAAATAATAAAGTATAAAAAACAATAAGAGGTATCAAAAACCAACTTTCACACTTTACACACACACAACACAACACAACACAACTGACTCACACACAATGTAAAAGCAGCTGCACTTCACACTTCACACAGCCACAAAAAGCTCAAAAACCAACTTCACACTTTACACACACACAACTCACACACACACACACTCACAAAATGCCATATACAGCTTTCTGAGATTTTGTGTGTTTGTGTAGTTAGAGTGAAACACTACAGAAACACACCAAATCTCAGAAAGCTGCACAAATATTTTATTATTTTATTTTATTTTATTGTGGACTTCAAATTCCAGAGTTCCTCAGCCAGCAAAGCAGTAAGTCAAAGCAAGCTTTTTTTTTTTCTTCAGTAGCTGAAGAAAGCATGCCATTGCCAGCCCGAAAGAGCAGTAATTATAGGTAAGTGAGGAGGGGGAATTGGCTGGGCATGGGGGGGGGCTTTTGTAAGTGGGGGCTGTTAAAAAGTGAGTTTAAAAGCCTGTGAGGATCAGGAAACTCCTCTGGGATCACCAGAGGAGGCTTTTAGAACCTTGGGTTTTTTTCTTTTTTCTTTTCCCCTTTGGCTGAAGGTTTTTTTAAAAAAAACTTTTAAAGTGTTCTGATGATCTCTGCTCAGCCCCGCGATCATCAGAGGTTTTTTTTTTTTTACTTTTCAAGGCATGTTTCAGCTGAAGAAAAACTTTTAAAAGTAAAAAAAAAAAAACTCTGCTGATGGTGCGGCTCAGCAGAGGCAGGGGGGGCGGGGCCAGGGATTTTTGCTACCGGTCCTCCAAACCAGCAGCTGCCATCGCTACCTAATCGGGAGAGCTGGTGCGAACCGGGAGCATTTCACCCCTGATACAATACAATCTAGTGAAATCTGAACCAGTTTATTACCGGTTTGTGTGCACAGTGTGCACCACACACCAAATATGAGGTGCGCAGTGCACGCCAAAAGGAGGCATGCAGTAAGTAGAACAGCGTGCGGGGGTGGGTGGGTAATCAGCTGTGGTGCACAATCTTTTTTTTTACTTTTAAAAGCATTGCCGAAGGGCCTTCTCTGTGGGGGCTCCACCCTCTGGAATGAACTTCCCCCAGGACTCCGTCAACTTCCTGACCTTCGAACCTTTCGCCGCGAGCTTAAGACACATCTATTTATCTGCGCAGGACTGGACTAGAATTTTAAATTTTAAATTTGGTTTTTAATGGGGTTTTATTATTTTAATCGTAATTTTAATATTCGGCCTTATTCAATAAGTTTTTTAATTGGTGTTTTATCTTGTATTTATATTTGTGTTTTTATCAGGCTGTAAACCACTCTGAGTCCCTCAGGAGATAGGGCGGTAAAAATGTGATTAAATAAATAAATAAATATGATTAATGTGTAGATAACCCCTGCCCCCCAAAAACTGGGACAGTGCCAGGAAAACACCAAAAGACTAACAACAGTTGTCCCCCAAAAGACTGAAGATAAAACCAGTTTTTTCCTAACCTTTAGGACAGGAAAGAAAGCCACTAAAATAAAAGCCATCATCAAGGCATTGTAGGAAGTATGGTATACACCCCAAAAGGACAGTGCCAGAAACCTCACAACACCAGAAACCTCAGAAAACAGTGCTAAGAAATTCAAGCCAGCCCTTCCCCCTTTAAGAAAACCCCAGGCAAAATCACTTAAGTACAGTCATTACCATAAGGTGAATCAAGCTAAAAATAACTCTCCTGGACAACCCATTTCCTCTTTCATGGCAGAATTAACCCCCAGGATAGGAAAGACAAAAGACCTGGGACCAAGATTAATCCAGGTACACAGGAAAAGGACACCCAGGGCAATCAGAAATACATCAAGCTGCAGGAGCTCACAAAGCTGAACATATGAAATCAGCTATTGAGTCACATTAAATGTGGTTGCTGCAAGAAGCAACCACCCACAAAAATTACACAACCTCAAAAACCAGTTATCAGTGCACAAAATCTCACAAAGCTTGCACAAATCTGAGCATATGAAAGCAGCTAAAATTTACAAAATTTTATGTGACTATTTTTCCCAAAAATCCATTTCCTAAAACAAATGACACTTCCCCCAAAATCCTTTTCCTAAAACGAATGACACCTGCCCCAAAAATCCATTTAGTAAAAAGAATGATACTTCCCCCTGTTGGAAGAAATATCCATCTGGGTTCAGTTCCAAGTGGGGACAAAGACACTACTTTTTTTTTTTTCAAAACATGTGAGTTTTGAAACATGCTCTTGGCAAAAAATTAAAATTGATCAAATCAATGGTTGCTTTTAATTTTCCTGAAGCCATTGATTTCCTGAAGCCTGCTGTTACCGTATGCCTCCCACCGACCAGTACGTTCTCACAGAGAGGGACTTCTCAGGGTGCCGTCCGCCAAGCAATGTCGGCTGGCGGCCCCCAGGGGAAGGTCCTTCTCTGTGGGGGCTCCCACACTCTGGAACGAGCTTCCCCCGGGTTTACGCCAAATACCTGACCTTCGGACCTTCCGCCGCGAACTGAAGACACACCTTTTCATTCGCGCGGGGCTGGCTTAAATTTTTTAATTTTTATAAATTTTAAATTTAATTGATTTTAAATTTGTTATTTATTTTAAATGGAGTTTAGTTTTATAAATTTTTAAAATGCTAGGCTAATTATAATAAGTTTCTTAATTTCTATTTTAAATTGTACATTGTATTGTTATTTTTTACTGCTGCCTGTACACCGCCCTGAGTCCTTCGGGAGAAGGGCGGTATAAAAATCAAATAAATAAAATAAATAAATAAAATAATAGATAGAGACAACAGAAAAAAGATTCCTTCAGTGGCTCCCAAAAGCTTTCAACCATGAAGGTCTAGCAGCCAGGGGAAAAGTTCTGGTAAGAATTTTACAGTATCCAATTTTTTATGCCAATTAATTTCAGCTGTTAGATATCACTTTCTGAGAGCTTCCAGTCAGGTTTCAAGCAAGCACACATCCCAAAATTTTCACAGCCATGGTTTTCCTTTAAATTACAGGCTGCCCATTTCCAAGGGTTGGTTACTGAACCTGCCCTAGCTCTTACTTTAGTCTATCCAAGATTTTTTCCAGTCCAAATTGAGGTTAATCAGTGTGCAATCCAGGCTTTTCCTTTTTTTTTTTTAAATGAGCCCTGGGACTTCTACTCATGAGACCACCAGTGCAACATATCTTGCTTTACTGGGCAACTGGGCAGCATCATTTGTGAGTCATAGTCAGGGCTTGGGTTTTGAATATCACTTTTTCTGCTATCTCTTCAAGAGAGGAATTGCCTGAGGGGGATGCCCCTCCCCCATGGAATTAGCAGGGAGATCTGATTCCTTGGGCTTTTAGTGCCACAGAGCAAAATCAACCTAGAAGTCTTGTGTGGAGGTAAGTGAAGGGAATAGTTTCAGTCTAATTCTGAATGGTGTGTCTCTCTGTGTGTGCCTGTGTATGCAGCTACTTTTACAATACAGGCAATACAAACATTTTGGACATATTTCCCTCCCACCAGACAAAAATCTAAGGTGTTCAGAACTTGCTGTGGTAGCCACTCAAATACAATCCTTACATGAATACTTTAGACTGATTACAATATAAAGGAGACAAGACAGAAAGACCTTACAATGAATTTCCACCCTTCCCCATAGTCTTTCCAGTTGTCTTCTGGGGATTGAAAAGAGTCTTTTAGTCTTTACTTGTACATCTCAGGGTCCTTTCTTTCATGTTGCTAGGTGGCATGCTTGGTAATAAGGCTGGTTAGTCAGGCTTGGAAGGTCTGCTCCACTCTGGTTGCTGTGATGACTTTCAGTGGGGGCTGGATTCAAACTCAATTCCTGGCTCCAACAAATGGAAGGTCTCCTCTGGGGGCAGCATCTGGAACCATGTGCTCTGCTTCCACAGTTGCAGAGTCATCTTTTCAGGGCTGAAAGACATTAGAACAGGATCTCCTCCCCACTTTTGTGGGTAATCTTCTCAGGAAAGGCATTGTAACAGGATTAAAAAAAGGGGGGGTAGATATCTTGCAGGCAGAGTTTGAAAAGAAACAACACATCAATATTGCAGTTACTAAAAGATAATGCAGTTTCAACAAAATGCAGTTTCAACAACTGATGAGAAAGAAAAAACTGGATTTGCATGCTTCAGGAAGAGGTACAGGTAAAATCATTTAAATACACAGTAAATGCAAGACTGAATTTTTTTTTCTTGTAAGTGAACTTAAAACGTTTCCTCATAAACTTGTCTTGTTACTTTAAGATAAAGAGAAAGAAAGAGAAAAAAACAGAAATGAAAAGTTCTCTGTACCCTATTCCCGGTGGCCACACGAAAACAGGGTAAAGGCTCTTTCTTTCCTCTTTCTCTCTCTCTCTTTTCCCTATTTTCATTGTTTCAACCTTTTGTTTTTGTTTTTCCCTAACAATTTAAAATTCTTGTCTCTAGAGATCAAATACATTTTACAGTTACAATTACCTCAAGGGCCCACAAAGACAGACATACACACATAAAAAACAAGGAGGACAAAGAGAGGAAAACAAAACTCTGAGATTTACACACACACTGATCATTCCCGCCATAAATCTCAGTTAAATTAGGGAAGGCACAAATCTTAACAGACAGACCACGTGGTTCCATAGAAGACAGAGAAAGAGACAAACAAACAAACAAAACAAAAACCCAAACATTCCTATTTATATATTTCCCTTTTCTTTTAAGTACCTTTATTTAGCCAAATTTGTTTCCTATTCTCATCTCTTAGCAAAGCCCATTTATTACACAATTTCCTCAATTTCTTTTTTCGCATACCAGGCAAAACTGGCAGCCTGCGGGCATCCAGGGCCCCAAGCAAGTCTCCTATCGCATACCAGGCAAAACTGGCAGCCTGCGGGCATCCAGGGCCCCAAGCAGGTCTCCTAGGGGATTTCCCGCCACCCTCGAGCTACTGCTTCTCATGTTTACCTCTCCGATGTGAGATTTTATTTTTCACTTTGGCTTAGCCGGGTGGACCCTCCTACAGTTTTCAGAAAAAAAAGTTCTGGGAAGGACTTCAACTCCCTTCTGTCGAAGTATGGGCCCCTTCCTGTTAAGGGAGCTTCGTTTTGGATCAAAAAGGTGATCCCAGGGGACCTACTGCCCCTCCAGCAGGTACGAGCACCTCCTCAACACTGCTTCCTGCTTTGCTTTTTTGCATACCAGGCAAAACTGGCAGCCTGCGGACATCCAGGGCCCCAAGCAGGTCTCCTGCTTTGCTCTTTACTCTCTTAATTGCTTCATTCACACTTACTTTCCTCTCGCTCGGCTTCCGTTCCCAATAAACACAAAGTTCCACGTTTGGCTTCCCCCCCTTGCTTTCTCTATCCTACCGGTCATGGCTCGGTGGAGCTAGCAGTAGGCAGAGGTGCGGCTAGAGGTTGCTCAAAGAGGTGGAATCAGACTGTTTCCTTAGGTGGAATCCCACACACACACTTCCTCCTTCCCTAACAGAAGGTCCTGTGCTCTGGCAAAACCCCCATGCTCTCCAGACTGTTGGTCTTTCTGCGGTTAGGAAATGCACAGAGGAAGCAAGATCCAGCTATGATTGGGAGAAGGGCTCTCTCATTCACACACATGCAGGCATACACATATTTCCCATGCTTTTCCATGCTTAAAAATTAAAATTTAGAGGTACTCACCTTCTTTCCAAGCAGCCTTTGAGCTCAACACTCAAAACCCCTTTAAAACCTAGTTCCAAATGGCCAAGGTCCAGGAAAACTTACCCACAGACTCAATGGGTCTGCTGCTAGCAAGGGAGGCTTACCTGGGCCAGGTCCATTGGTTAGGTTAGCTTGGAGTCCCATCTGCGGGTGCCAATTGTTGGAAGAAATATCCATCTGGGTTCAGTTCCAAGTGGGGACAAAGACACTGGAAACATGGAGGCTGCTTGGAAAGATGGTTTAATGGTGGTCAGGATCACATGGCTTGAGATCCTGAACAGAAAAGGGCTGAGATCCTATGTGCTCCCTGGTTTTATGCTTTTTCTGAGCTTTGAACTTTCTGGGGCACAGGAAGAGTATCCTGATTGGTTGTCAGACTCCCAGGGGGTGGGGATCTTAGCTAGCCTTGCTGGCTGATGTAATCTTCCCAGGTGCCATGTGGTGAGTTTCAGTTCTAGATGGGTTCTATTATGATGCAGATGATGGCCCATTAGCAAAGGTGGGGGGTGGCAGGAAGTTGCAGGGAGCTGCTTTGTCTTTAAAACATGTTTTTTCATTTCTCATCCAGGGAAATATATTCTGCCTTTTAAGTATTTTCTAAAATATTTCATTCTTGTAGGAGGGGGGTGGGTGCTAAATTCCTACACCCCAAAATCCATTTCCTAAAAAGAATGACACTTCCCCCAAAATACATTTCCTAAAAAAAAGACACCTGCCCCACCAAAAAACATGATTACAAACATTTTTTTAAAGGCATAAATAAAAAAACCCAGCCACTTACCAAATTGAAGCTGTATCAGGCAGGCAGGCAGGCAGGCAAGATCAATACGCATGTCCAAGATGGCGCCGTGCCGCTGAACGGGAGATGCGGCGACGGGCCTCTTCTGGACCTGACCGGGCTTGGGGGGGTCTTTTGGAAACTTGGACCCCCCGCCCGGGTAGAGGGCAGTGTGCTCAATCAGGGGAAGGGTAGATTGGGGCTGGGCGGCTCCGGGTTGCTTCAGGAGGAGCCCCAGAGCGCTCTCCCCCCAACGGCGATGGCCTGGCCTTCTCCAGTGGCGGCTGCCATGGCCGGGCTTCTTTGGATTCTCCGGCGGCGGTGGCGGCTGATGTTATGTAATGCCAGGTCCGCGGTTAATAAACCCCCCTGATTTCAGATCTTATTCAGGAAGGGACCGCGGACGTTATGGGCATTACGGAGACCTGGCTGGGCACCGAAGGGGGGGTCCCCCTAGTGGAGATGTGCCCACCAGGCTTCCGAGCATTCCATCAGCCGAGGGCCCAGGGTAGGGGTGGAGGGGTGGCGGTTATCATTAAGGAGAGTCTTGAGCCGAGGGAAACCACTGTGCCTCAGATAGCTGGGTGTGAATCCCTCTTCGTGAAGTGGGGTCGTAGAACTCAGGTGGGCTTGTTGATCACGTACCTGGCTCCTTGCTGCGTGACTACAGCCCTGCCTGAGCTGTTGGAGTTGCTGGCCGGGTTGGCAGTTGAAACCCCCAGACTGTTGGTCATGGGGGATTTCAATTTGCCATCAGCCGGTGTAGCATCCTCGGCAGCTCAGGAGTTCATGGCTTCCATGACAGCCATGGACCTGATTCAGTTAATTGACGGCCCTACCCATGTCGGGGGAGGTACCCTAGACCTGATTTTTATCTCTGGCCAGTGGTCTAATGATCTGGTTTTAAATGATTTAGTTGTTGAACCTTTGTCATGGTCAGATCATTTTCTCCTTCGTCTAGACTTTCTGACCGCTACCCACCACCGCAGGGAGACGGAACCAATGCGCTGGTTCCGTCCCAGGCGCCTGATGGACCCGGAGAGGTTCCTGACGGAGCTTGGGCCGTTTCCCGAGCACCTGGCCCACAACTCGACTGAAGAGCTAGTTGCGGCCTGGGAACGGGCCGCGGCTGGAGCTTTGGACCGTGTCGTGCCTTTGCGGCCTCTGACCCGGCGTCGGTCTCAACCAGCTCCTTGGTTCTCCGAGGAGCTGAGGGAGATGAAACGCCAGAGAAGACGCCTAGAGAGTGTCTGGAGATCCAGCCGTTCTGAGGCTGACCGGACACTAGTTAGGTCCTATAGTAGGACCTACCTAGTGGCAATGAGGGTTGTGAAGCGTTCCTACGTTTCCTCCCTCATTGCGTCGGCAGATAACCGCCCGGCCGCCCTGTTTCGGGTGACCCGCTCGCTCCTTCAACAGGAGGGGTGGGAGGACCCCCTACAAGGGCATGCCGAGGAGTTTAATGGTTATCTATGCGATAAAATTGTTCAGCTTCGGGACGGATTGGATCAAAATTGGGTAGATCCAGGCAAGGGTTCTGAGGCCCGTCTTGTTGAGGTGGTTTGGGATGACTTTGATCCTGTGACTCCCGAGGACATGGACAGGTTGCTGGGTAGGCTGAACGTCACCACATGTTTACTGGATCCGTGCCCCTCCTGGTTAGTACTGGCTACTCAGGAGGAGTAGGCTGGCTCCAGGGGATTACAAATGCTTCTTTGCGGGAGGGGGTCTTTCCCGCGGCCTTGAAAGAGGCGGTGGTGAGACCCCTCCTCAAGAAGCCTTCCCTGGACCCAGCTGTTTTAGGGAACTACCGGCCAGTCTCCAATCTTCGCTTTACGGCGAAGGTTGTAGAGAGTGTGGTGGCATGTCAGCTACCCCAGTACCTGGATGAAGCTGTCTATCTAGACCCGTTCCAGTCCGGCTTCCGGCCCGGATACAGTACGGAGACAGCTTTGGTCGCGCTGGTGGATGATCTCTGGAGGGCCAGGGATAGGGGTTACTCCTCTGCCCTGGTCCTATTAGACCTCTCAGCGGCTTTTGATACCATCGACCATGGTATCCTGCTGCGCCGGTTGGAGGGGTTGGGAGTGGGAGGCACCGTTTATCGGTGGTTCTCCTCCTACCTCTCTGATTGGACGCAGACGGTGTTGACAGGGGCAGAGATCGACTCCAAGGTGCCTCATGTGTGGGGTGCCGCAGGGGTCGATTCTCTCACCCCTCCTGTTCAACATCTATATGAAGCCGCTGGGTGAGATCATCAGTGGCTTTGGGGTGAGATACCAACTGTACGCTGATGATACCCAGCTGTACTTTTCCACCCCGGGCCACCCCAGTGAAGCTGTCGAAGTGCTGTCCCGGTGTCTGGAAGCCGTACGGGTCTGGATGGGGAGGAACAGGCTCAAACTTAATCCCTCCAAGACGGAGTGGCTGTGGATGCCGGCACCTCGGTACAGTCAGCTGCAGATGCGGCTGTCTGTCGGGGGTGAATCATTGGCCCCGATGGAGAAGGTACGCAACTTGGGCGTGCTCCTGGATGGTCGGTTGTCCTTTGAAGACCATTTGGCGACCGTCTCCAGGAGAGCATTTTATCAGGTTCGCCTGATCCGCCCTTCCTGAACCGGGATGCCTTATGCACAGTCACTCATGCTCTCGTTACCTCTCGCCTGGACTACTGCAATGCTCTCTACATGGGGCTCCCCTTGAAGAGCACCCGGAGACTTCAGCTAGTTCAGAATGCGGCTGTGCGGGTTATTGAGGGAGCGTCTCGGAGCTCCCACATAACACCTATCCTGCGCAGACTGCACTGGCTACCTGTTGTTTTCCGGGTGCGCTTCAAGGTATTGGTTACCACCTTTAAAGCGCTCCATGGCTTAGGACCGGGCTATCTACGGGACCGTCTACTGCCGGCTTCTATCTCCCATCGTCCGGTACGTTCCCACAGAGAGGGACTCCTCAGGGTGCCATCAGCCAAACAGTGTCGACTGGCGGCCCCCAGGGGGAGGGCCTTCTCTGTGGGGGCTCCGACCCTGTGGAACGAACTTCCCCTCGGACTTCGACAATTACCTGACCTTAGGACCTTTACATGAACTTAAAACTTATTTATTTCGTATGGCTGGACTAGCCTGATTTTTATTTTTATTGGATGGGTTTTTAAAATTTTGTGATTTTACGGGGGAGTATGTTTTTTAACATTTTGGGCATTTAAATTAGTTTTTTAAGGGATGTTTTTAATTATTGTGTGTATTTATATTTTATCTGCCTGTTCACCGCCCTGAGTCCTTCGGGAGAAGGGCGGTATACAAATTAAAATATTATTATTATTATTATTATTATTATTATTATTATTATTATTATTATTATTATTATTATTATTATTATTATTATTATTATTAGTTGCTCAGCGATGAGATGGATGCAGCAGATGGATGCCTTCCACTTCCAGCCAGGCAGGTCCGCAAGCTCTTTGTATTCAGCTACTCAAGGCTGGCTGGAGGATTGAGGCTTTCCAAGGCAAGCAGGTAGGATTGGCTGGAGGCTGGAGGGATGGTGGAAATATTAGACCACCTGGGATGTAGCTGAGGCAGCTGCGAAGCATGTGGATTGGGATGGGCAGACCAGAAAGCAGCAGACAAATTCCAGCTGGTGGCAAAGGCACCAGCTGGGTCCAGGTAGCTGCAGCAGGCCAGGGATTGGCGCGGATGACCCTGAAGGCCTCAGCCAAGCCCCAGCAAGCATGGGAGAGGGAAAAACAGGCCCGGGTAGCCACGGCAGGCCAGGGGTTGGTGTGGGCAGCCCTGAAGGCCATGGCCAAGCCCTGGCCAGCATGGGAGAGGGGGAAATGGGCCTGGGTAGCCACGGCAGGCCAGGGATTGGTGCAGGTGGCCCCGAAGGCTGCAAGGCAGGCAAGCTCCAGTCAGTTCAGGGGTAGCTTACCTGTAGGTGGGATGAGGCAGGTTTTCTGGAACACTGACAGCAGCTCTGTTGGGTCACAGGTGAATTCAGGAGGCAGGAGCAGAAGTCACGAGGTTTGAATGGGCAAGTGAACAGTGAGCATGTGAGTGTCGCGTGGGCAAGGCAAGCGAGCAGCAACTGGGCAGGTGGGGCAAGTGAGCGGCAATTTGGTGGGTGGGGTAAGTGAATGGCAACCGGACTGGGAACCAGTTCAGGGGCAGGGGCAGCCATTGATTGTTACCAGTTCTCTGAACTACCACAGATTTTTACTACTGATTTTCCCGAACCAGTGAAAACCGGGAGCAACCCACCACTGCTATCCTCGCTAATGCGCAGCTCATTCCTGTGCACTGTGCACTGTGCACACAACTGCACCATTTGTGCATGCACATGGCTTTTGCGCGTGACCCTCCCCCGCGTGCACTGTGCATACAATCACACCACGATCTGCACATGCATGAGGTTTTTGCATACCCAATGCATGCACACAAACACTATGTGTGCATGTGCTTCATGTAAGTACTCTTTCATGCATGTACAAATGCATGTACAAATGCACCCGCATGCGCAGGGAAATTCTGAAGACCAGCTAGGTCCCTTGAATTATGCACACGTGCACCAGAGGCCCGAACACCATCTGGGGTGCACATGCATGCAGGTGAATTTGGTGACAGCTCATATGCCCAGAAGGATTACTTTGTGTGCCACCTTGGGCACGTGTGCCATAGGTTCACCATCATGGGCCTATTAAAATAAGAGGAGAGTATTGTATATTTTTGTATTATTTTGTACTATTTGTTTGTTAATAAAATCTCAATTTTTGTGCAGACTTCCTCTCAGGACACAATTACCAAGGATACTTCACACATGGAATTTCAATGCAACCTAGCCATTGTTTCATAGACTTTACTATTAAAAAATCTTGGTAGATTTTCATAGTATTTTTCTTTAGAATTTCACCTGTGAATTCTATATTCAGTGAAGTATACTGTGGCTCAAGGGTGGATACCTTTGCCACCAGTTTGCAATGGGACCATGCGCATGCGCACGCTCACTTTGCTCATGCGTGGCGCTTCTGTGCATGTGCAGAGAGTCCTTCATGATGTCCGGGCGGATGGGCGGAGCCTCCTGCCACAATTCCTACCGATTTGCAAGATCTGGACCGAACCGGTAGCAAGTCACCTCTGCTGTGGCTCACTAAAGTTTATGTCATTTAATAAAATGGGATTGTCTGAAGAGGAGTCTGCCATTGACTAAGATAGCAGTTCAGGTATAATTGAAAGGATCAAGAGATTGAAACTGATTCCCTCATAAAGTAATACAATTCACAGCCACCTCCCTCACCCTCTTCTCTCTCAGTTGCACCTCTGTCCTTGGCTTCAGTCCTCTCTTTTTCTGTTGCCAAGCATCATACCTAGAGTCAGCTATAAAGTTTCTGGCTATCTTAACTATTTCTTATGCAGATTTCAATACCCTGTATCTTCCAGTTTTTCTCTTTATTCAAGTAGAAATTTATTTTGAAATGGAAGTTTAGCTCCTTCATTCTAACCAATAATGTATTTCTAACTGAAAGCATTCAAAGAGCCGTTTTGATCTTGTTTCATAATTTCTTCAAATATGTAACTATTTTATTACCAATCAAATTCCAATTGAGAAAACATTTTTTCCTGTCCAGAATAGTAGGCCTCATTATTTAGAAGTGCGAATTGAAGTATTATTTTAGCACCTTTTGATACTTTTCTGCTTTCTCTTCTCACCCTCTTAGTCTAAGTGATAAATATCATTTTTCATGTAGTTATCTAATGAGTATGTCCATATAGATGATATTTCTTTTGTTACTTTGTTCTTATCTTATTCCTTTAATATTTTTGGTTCTCCCCCTCTCTAACTTCCACAATGTAAAAGACAAATGGATTATGCTACAGCAGAAGCAAAAACAGAGCCCTGAAAGATATGCAAGAAAGAAAGGAAGACATGAATGTTCATTAGTGACCTTTCTCATGTTTCCTTTGTGCAAAGTTCTGCCCAACAATGGCAGCTGGTAGGCAACTAGGCACAGATGCTTACTGCTATGTGAATGAAAACATTACCATCAAAACTCGTATTCTCCTTACTTCTATATATACAGTAAATGCTTGCTAGCAGACTAGGGGATACTCAGAAAGAATTTAGAAATAGGTGTTCCTATGCTGTGATCATTCTCAGTTTCATATTGGAGGACAGTGCTTTCAAATAAAGCTGCTTCAAGAATGTTTGGATTTTGTTATTTATTTTGTAAAATATTCATATATATTAATACATCTGTTTTAAAAAAGAACCCCATAGAAATTAAGTCTAAAATAAAATACCATTTTATATTTTTATATTTATATTTTTTTAAAAAAACTATTTCTATAGATGTCCTTTCATTGAAGGGTTATTTAGCATTCTATTTCTCACTTAAAATTTGCTATAGTATGGGTGTCAAACTCGAGGCCCATGGGCCAGATGTGTCATGTGCTGGCCACGCCCACCCTTGATTTAGCAAAGGGGAAAAAAGTCATGATACATCACGTGACAGCAACATGATACCACGAGTTTGATACCCCTGCACTATAGTATAAATGTAAGGACCAGCTTCTCCCCACCCTTCCAAGAAAGTATGAACTCTTGAGAACTTTGTATTTCAAAATGAATCTTTTATTGAAAGGGATGAAAGCAAGTCTAAAACTCAAAGCAGGCTGCGGGGTCCCTCAGGACATGCAGTTCAGGATAAAGGAAATTAGGAACCCCTGCCCACTTTCCGATGTGGATTCCAGCCAATCTGCAGATGGAAATACGAATTGCATCAGCCTCTCTGAGAAACAGATACGAAGAGTTTCTTAGGGTTCTTTTTACAATCCACTCCTTCCCCCTTTTTCCCGAGGTATGAGATTTCTTCAGGGATTCCTGGCACCAGGCAATAATTATAAATCAGGGTAAAGTTTATACAAAGAGGATCAGGCAAGAAATTGGATACTCAGGAAAGGACCTAAATGTGACACTCCAAATCCCTCCTCCTCCTTCCACGAAGAATAGCAGATACACAGATCTGACAGTAAATCAACTTATACAGTATATGGACTTAGCCCAATGTGATAACCCAGCCAGAGCTGATTATTTAATGAAAAATGGGATGGAGCTTTAATTAATAAGCCTTTAATTATTATTAACTGTGTTTTTGATTCAGCTGAATTCTGGAAACTGCCTAGACTGCAGAGTTCTTGGCACAGTTTTTCAAAAGTTGTTTGCCATTGACTTCTTCTTTCCAGGGCTAAACAAGAGTGACCGGCCCCAAAGTCATCCAGCTGGCTTCATGCCTAAAGTGGAAATAGCACTCACAGTCTCCCAGTTTCTATTCTATACCATACCCCGAACCTTTAATAGTCTAGAAAATATGGGAGTCCAGCAAATTTAGGATTCCAGAAGCACCAAATTAATTATTTTGTTACTGTGAAATCTTAGGATTTGAAGGAACTGTTTCCTCATGTATATCTCGCCAGTGTAGAGCGGAACTGGGTCTGGATGCTCTGAGTTGTACATATTACAGAACATTTGGCCCATATTGTTTATTTCTCCTGTATTCTTTATACACAGTGAGTAAGCTTTACATAGCACTGGAATATAAAACATGTTGTAAAACATGATGCAACAAAATGTGCTTGGATGTAAGTATATGAAACCCTTGCAAGACCATGGTTGACATGTACATCAACATGCATCAACCGAGAGACAGAATCAAGATCATGTGAAGTGTTAGAGTTAGATCATGGGAGGCAATGAAGAGGCAGGACGACGGACAGTAACTTCAGCTCTTTATTTAATCCCTCCAAGACGGAGTGGCTGTGGATGCCGGCACCTTGGTACAGTCAGCTGCAGATGCGGCTGTCCATCGGGGGCGAGTCGTTGGCCCCGATGGAGAAGGTACACAACTTGGGCATGCTCCTGGATGGTCGGTTGTCCTTTGAAGATCATTTGAGCGACTGTCTCCAGGAGAGCTTTTTATCAGGTTCGCCTGATCCGCCAGTTGTGTCCCTTCCTGGACCGGGATGCCCTATGCACGGTCACTCATGCTCTCGTTACCTCTCGCCTGGACTACTGCAATGCTCTCTACATGGGGCTCCCCTTGAAGAGCACCCGGAGACTTCAGCTAGTCCAGAATGCGGCTGCGCGGGTTATTGAGGGAGCGGTTCGGAGCTCCCACGTAACACCTATCCTGCGCAGACTGCACTGGCTACCTGTTGTTTTCTGGGTGCGCTTCAAGGTATTGGTTACCACCTTTAAAGCGCTCCATGGCTTAGGACCGGGCTATTTACGGGACCGTCTACTGCCGGCCTCTATCTCCCATCGTCCGGTGCGTTCCCACAGATAGAAACTCCTCAGGGTGCCGTCAGCCAAACAGTGTCGACTGGCGGCCCCCAGGGGGAGGGCCTTCTCTGTGGGGGCTCCTACCCTGTGGAACGAGCTTCCCCTCGGGCTCCGACAACTACCTGACCTTAGGACCTTTCGCCGCGAACTTAAAACCTATTTATTTCATATGGCTGGACTAACTTGATTTTTACTTTTAAATTTTAATTGAATTTGATGGGTTTTTAAAGTTTTGTAATTTTATGGGGGTGTATGTTATTTTAATATTTGGGCAAATTTAAATCAGTTTTTTAAGGGATGTTTTAACTATTGTGTATATCTGTATTTTATCTGCCTGTTCACCGCCCTGAGTCCTTCGGGAGAAGGGCGGTATACAAATTAAAATATTCATTCATTCATTCATTCATTTAAGTAAGTGACTTCTACAAAGGCTTAACCAGCAGTGCTCAATTTTAAAGGGAGCTGTCCCACTGATTTAGCCACTGACAACGCTTTACTTTTCCCTCCATTTGAATCCACCAATCAACGATGGTTCCATTTGAATCCACCAATCAGCAGCGGGCATGCAAATGTCCAGCAAAAGCTGGACTTAAGTGAAGCCTACATCCCTGGCTTTACTTGCTATTTAGATATATAACAGTTAGTATAGCATTATAATCTTTGATAAGACATCTCTTGGTATACTTACAGTTTTGGTCATCATTTATACAAAAAAAGATCTTGAGATTTAGAAGCAGTGTAGAGTAGAGCAACAAAGGGGATGGGAGGCTAAAACATATGAAGAATGGTTGCAGGAATTGGCTATGTCTAGTCTAACATAGAAAAGGATTAGAGGTGACACGACAGCAATGTTCCAATAGCTAAAGGGCTACCACAAAGAAGAGGGTTTAACCTATTCTCCAAAAGCAACTAAAGGCAAGCAAGAAGTAATGGATGGAAACTTATCAAGGAGAAATCCAGCCTAGAATTAAGGAGAAATGTGCTGACAATGAGAACAATTAATCAGTGAATGCATGCATTCCATCAACCGAGGGCCCATGGTAGGGGTGGCGGGTTGGCGGTTGTGATAAAGGAGTGGCTAGAACCGAGGGAGGTCACTGTCCTGCAGATAGCCGGTTGTGAAACCCTTCTTGTGAAGTGGGGCCATGGGGTGCAGGTGGGTGTGCTGATTACATACCTGGCTCCTTGCTACGTGGCAGCAGCCCTGCCTGAGCTGTTGGAGATGATAGCCGGGACGGCGGTTGAGACCCCCAGACTTATGGTCATGGGGGATTTCAACTTGCCATCGGTGGGCGAATCATCGACGACAGCTCAGGAGTTCATGGCTTCCATGGTGGCCTTGGACCTGACCCAGGTAGTTAATGGTCCCACCCACACTGGGGGTAACACTCTGGACCTGATTTTTGTCTCGGGACAGTGGCTTAATGATCTGGAGTTAGGGGAGTTAGTTTTTAAATCCCTGTCATGGGATCATTTACTCCTTCAGCTAGACTTTCGAACCGCTGCACCACAACGCAGGGAGACAGAGCCGATTCGATGGTTCCGTCCCAGGCGCCTGATGGACCCAGAGAGGTTTCTGACGGAGCTTGGGCCATTTCCTGGGGAATTAGCCCACGGCTCGGCCGAAGAACTGGTGGCCGCCTGGGAGGAGGCGGCGGCCGGGGCTTTGGACTGCGTCATGCCTTTGCGGCCTCTGACCCGGTGCCGAACTCGACCAGCTCCTTGGTACAACGAGGAGCTGAGAGAGATGAAGCGCCAGAAAAGACGCCTAGAGAGTGTTTGGAGGTCCAGCCGCACCGAATCCGACCGAACACTAGTGAGGTCACATATTCAGACCTACCTAGTGGCAATAAGGACAGCGAAACATAACTATTTCTTTGCTCTTATCTCATCGACAGATAATTGCCCAGCCACCCTGTTTAGGGTGACCCGCTCCCTGCTTATGCAGGAGGCTCGGGAGGATCCCTTGCAGGGGCGTGCTGAGGATTTTGTACAGTATCTGTCCGATAAAATTGCTCAGATCCGGGACGGACTGGACGCTGATTGGATAGATTCGGGCGGGATGGTAGGGACAGGTCTTGTGGATATTACCTGGGCTGAGTTTGATCCTGTGACTCCCGATGACATGGACAGGTTGTTGGGTAGATTGAATCCCACCACATGTTTATTGGAGCCGTGTCCCTCCTGGTTGGTACTGGCCACACGGGAGGTTACACGAGGTTGGATCCTGGGAGTTACCAATGCTTCCATGTTGGGGGGTACCTTTCCCACCGCCTTGAAAGAGGCGGTGGTGAGGCCCCTCCTCAAGAAGCTTTTCTTGGACCCAGCTGTATTGGCGAACTATCGTCCAGTCTCCAACCTTCGCTTTTTGGCGAAGGTTGTTTAGAGTGTGGTGACATATCAGCTTCCCCAATACCTGGAGGAAACTGTCTTTCTACACCCATTCCAGTCCGGCTTCAGACCTGGTTACAGCACCGAGATGGCTTTGGTCACGTTGGTGGATGACCTCTGGAGGGCTCGGGACAGGGGATGTTCCTCTGTCCTGGTTCTTTTAGATCTCTTGGCGGCTTTTGATACCATCGACCATGGTATCCTGCTGCGGCGGTTGGAGGGATTGGGGGTGGGGGGCACCATCTATCAGTGGTTCTCCTCCTATCTCTCTGATCGTTTGCAGACAGTGTTGGCAGGGGGGCAGAGATCGACCTCAAGGTGCCTCACTTGTGGGGTGCCTCAGGGGTCGATTCTCTCGCCTCTCCTGTTCAACATCTATATGAAGGTGAGGTTATCCGTGGTTTCGAGGTGGAATACCACCTGTACACTGATGATATTCAGCTGTATATTTCCACTCCGAACCACCCCAACGAAGCCGTCGAGGTGATGGTCTGGTGTCTTGAGGCCGTGCGGGTCTGGATGGGGAGGAACAGGTTCCAGCTCAACCCCTCCAAGACTGAGAGGCTGTGGGTTCCGGCGTCCCGGTACAGTCAGCTTACACCTTTGCTGACTGTTGGGGGTGAAGTATTGGCCCCCAGGGGGAAGGTGCGCAACTTGGGCGTTCTTTTGGACTACTGGCTGTCTTTAGAAGAACATTTGACGGCCGTCACCAGGGAAGCATTTTATCAGGTTCGCCTGATTCGCCAGTTGCGCCCTTTCCTTGACCGGGACTCCTTACACACAGTCACTCACGCCCTCGTTACTTTCCGCCTGGACTGTTGCAATGCTCTCTACATGGGGCTCCCCTTGAAGAGCACCGGGAGGCTCCAGCTAGTCCAGAATGCGGCTGCGCGGGTGGTAGAGGGAGCACCGCATTGCTCCCATATAACATCTATCCTGCGTGGCCTGCACTGGCTGCCGGTAGCCTTCCGGGTGCACTTCAAGGTGTTAGTGGCCACCTTTAAAGCGCTCCATGGCTTAGGACTGGGATATTTACGAGACTGCCTTCTGCCACCTATAGCCTCCCAACGACCTGTGAGCTCCAATAGAGTGGGCTTTCTCAGGGTGCCGTGGACCAAACAATGTTGGTTGGCGGCCCCCAGGGGGAGAGCCTTCTCTGTGGCAGCACCGGCCCTTTGGAATGAGTTGCCTCCAGGTTTATGCCAACTCCCTGACCTCCGGACCTTCAAGCGGGAACTGAAGACTTTATTATTTCATCGGGCAGGATTAGCCTAAGTGTATTTTAAGTGTATTTTAATTGTAATTTTAAGGGGTTTTATGTTGGTTTAAGACCGTTTTAGTCAATTGCTTTGTTAAATATTTGTTTTTAAATTCTTTTTAAATTTGTTATTTATTCTCTGTATTTTAATATGGTTGTACACCGCCCTGAGTCCTTTGGGAGAAGGGCGGTATAAATTATAGATAAATAAATAAATAATCTGGGTCCTCATTTTACCCATCTCAGAAGGATGGAAGGCTGAGTCAACCTTGAGCTGGCGAGATTTGAACTGTTGAACTGCAGCTAGCAGTCAGCTGAAGTAGCCTGTGGTACTGTACTCTAACCACTGTGCCCCCTTGGTTCAGCGCCAACTCTTATTCTGTTAACATTGGTCCTTTAATAAACTTCTTGCATATTTTTTCCTAGACTAGTGAGCGCTCAAGTTTGGATTTCTGACCTCAATTCATGTAGATTGTGGGTGATATTTTTATCTCTTCCAGGTTCAAAGGGGCATTTCTAAATATAATATCAAGTGTATATTAGTTTTGTTAGGTCACCAATTTTGCCTCCCCCTGGGTAGATTTAGAACACTGAACTCAAAGGTGCTATTCAGCAGGTTTGGACCAGTTCAGGTGAACCGGTAGCAGAAATTTTGGGTAGTTTGGAGAACTGGCAAATACCACCTCTGGTTGGCCCCACCTCTGCCCGCCCAGTCACTAGTCACCCTGCCATGCCCACCCTGCCCTGCCATGCCCCCCCACCCCCCACCCCATATATCTTGCCTTCGCCACATGGCCCAGCTAATCTCCACACCTCGCCTTCGTGCCTCACCTGCTCTGCTCACCAAAGGTAAGCATGCCACCTGCTTGCCCTTTGCCTCGGTTCAGAGCCCAAGGATGTGCCATTCCCTAGCCCCAGCCTTGCCCCGGAGCCTCCACCCTTTCACAATTCACCTTGGCCGGGTCAGGGAACATGCCATTCCCCCATTCTGGCCTTGCCCCAGGCCTCCATCGCATACCACCACCCCCTCTGGCTTCAAACTACACCCCCTTGAGCCAAAGCAATTTATTCGGCCTGTGGCCTGCCACACTAGGCTGAAGGGCTGCGGGGTGGTGGCTTTGGCGCAGGAGGGCCGAAGCGGTTTGGGAATGGACTGGAGACAGGACGGTTCTTCTTACTTGTAAAAAGTCCCATCCAGAAAGTGTTGCAGTGGAGATCTTGCAGCCACTCTTCCATCCCTTGGTTTCTCATAGAGATGGTCCATGTGCTCTCCCAGTCAGCAACTGCTTCTCTTGATGGGAGAGTGTCCTGTGCAATTTAGCAGCTGTGAGCCACCGCTTTCCTCTAAGTCCCATCCAGAAAGTGCTGCAGATGAGAGAAACAGCAGACATGTTGAATGCTGTTTCTCTCAGCCAAAGTGCTTTCCAGATGGGACTTAGAGGAAAGCAGTGGCTCACAGCTGCTAAATTGAGCAAGATGTTCTCCCAGCAGTACAGAGAGAAGCAGCCACTGTCCTGGAGAGCAGAGATGGAGGGGAGCAGGCCTCAAAAGTCTGCTCGGTCGAGCCTTGCCATGTGGTGGAAGCCACGCATGCATGGAAGTTGTGTGCGCACGCATGCACTGAAGCTGTGCATGCATGTGCAGAAGCCATATACTTGCAGGCACAGAAGCTGTGCATGTGTACATGTGCGCATGCATATTTTTGGTGAACCGATGGTGGAATTATTTGAATCCCATCAGTGACTGAACTGTAAATGGAAATTTATTTTCTGCTTAATAGGATAGACTCTTGGAATAATTACTAAATGAAACATGTGCGTAAGAGTGGTTTATAAAACATAATATTGAAAACATTTAAAATATAATAAATAAAAATGTAGTAATGAAGCGAAAATAATGGCCACATGGTGGCACTCTTAACAGCAATTTTTGAAATATGATAAGCAATGTATTTAGAACAAGAAGATTTGATGCTTTATAGTTCAGCAAACTTGAACTATAGATGAATCTAGAATTGTTGTGGTGGTGTGTGCATTTGCTTATTGTTCTTTAATTTTCAGAATTACAAAACCAGTATCAGAGGTGGAAGAATAGCATATTGCATAAATGTTACAGTTGGAATGGCCATCTACTGTATTATTAACTTCTGTTTATAAGTAAAAGTTATATGACAAAAGAATTGCAGTTGCCATTAGATCTAAACTAGTCTCCTTTCTAGCATAAATTTCAAGGCTTAAAGAGTTCCTAGTCATATGCTTTTGTATTTCTAGCTAATAAAATATGCCAATACAATATTCGGTCAATGTCCACTAAAATTTAAAAAACAAAATTTAAAAAACAAAAACAGCAAATAGATTCAAATCTGAGTCCTATGTCTTGGATTTAGCTGGCTTTCAGAAATAAATTTAATTTATTTAATTTTTTGTTATCATATCATTGTAAAGATAAATTCTTCAACTTCTCGTGATTTTGCAGGAAGTTATGAAGAACTTTTAATGGGAGCCATTAAAAGCTCCCAAGGGAAATACCAAACAATTTTAATACCCAACAATTTATGACCAAAACAATATAAACCTTAAAAGTTAATTATGAAAATTCAGCAGCAATTGCACAAATTTATTTACCAGATTACGGAGCTGAAATTCAACAAATCTTCAGAAGCCCTCATGTGAAGAGTTCTGTGGATTTGAAATTTCTGCCATTTAAGAATCAAAGAATTGGTATTTGGGTAAACATATGGCAGCCTCTGAAAGCAGTATTGAATGTACTGCATCCAATTCCCTTATGATCATTTGAAATCATAATGCCAGCTGTAATGTATTTGACTTTTGGAGGGAACTTTTGGAGGGAAAATAACGTTGATGATTGGCTGGTGCCTCAGCCAGAATAGTATATAAGGAGAGCTTCTACTATGGTTTAGTTGCTGGGTTCACACTATACAATAAACAGCTGTTGTTATACACAATCCGTCTCCTGCCTCCTCAATCATCCGATCGAACATTAGTGACGAGGATGGGATCGAGGTAGGCAGTGAGACCCCAAAAAGAGCTGATAGCTTCGGAACCCAGCCCAGTGTCAGAGTGGCACAATCAAGACAGACTGACATGATGTCTGCATATACACTGCCAGCACCATATGATTCAGCCAAGGACAAATGGGGATCATACATGGCACGCTTCAAGTGCTTCCTCGAAGTGAACGATTTCCAAGGACTGTAAGATAACCGCAAACAGGCATACTTTCTGAGCCACTGCGGCCCCGTCATTTTTGACACTGCAGAATCGCTCTCTGAGCCAACCCCGGTACAGTCAGTGCCCTGGCAGATCGTCCAGGCGACCCTAAAGGCACACTATGCTCTGGTTCCCTCAAAATTCATGCAGCAGTACGAATTCAGACAAAGACTGCAGTGAGAGGGAGAGCCGATCAGTGCATACATGGCTGCCCTGCGCAAGGCCGCAACGCATTGCGAGTACCGAGACCTCGATGATGCGCTCCAAGAGCAACTAATTTGCGGCATCAAAGACATTCCAATCTGACTTTACATGTAGCTCTAGATGAGGCTACAGCACACAAACTGTCTACAAAGGCTGCCGAAATCCTGCAGAGACCAGGACCACAACAATCCTTTTCAAAAACAACTCTGGTGCACACAGAAGAAGCCCAACCCGAGAGCAAGGATGAAGAGGAAGAAGAAAATGTGTTTAAAACTGAGAGACTGGGGTGCAATGAAGAGAATGACTGTGCCAGTTGTGGAGGCTACTACCCATGAAGCACATGCCAATTCAGAGACGCTATATGCAGGAGATGTGAAAAAAGGGACATTTGGTGTGGGTGTGCTGGGCAAACCAGACTTCCCGCCAAAAGAATAGAGTTGTCACTAAGCCAGCCAACCAGCAACCGCCTTTCCTTCAAAAGAGCCAACCTAAAAAGGGCGCAAAGGCAAACAACTATGGGGCTTTTCAAACGAAAATTGGCCAAGCCATGGCCACCCCAGAAGAAAAGATGCACACGATTGTCGAGATAGAAGGAGTTCCATGTACAATGGAAATTGACCCAAGATCATCAATTTCGATTATGTCCTGGGCCATATTGAAAGCAGCATTGCCGAATCTCAGAAGGAACCAGCTACAACCACAGTGGCTGAGGGTCCGAGACTACCAGGGGAATTAAATCCCCGTCGAAGGCATTGGCACGTTTTGAGTAAAATACAGCCAACATGACAAGAACCTGTCTGTCACCATAGTCAGTGGAAACCTCCTGAGCCTCCTGGGACTATACTGGTTCTGAGCCTTGGGGATGGGGGTCCCTGGCATCCATACCACTGGAAACAGCCTGAAAGAAGACCTCCAGGAATTCCAGGACGTTTTCAAGGAACACCTGGGCAAGTATGTGGGGACTCCTATTTCTTTTAATTTAGATCCTTCTGTAGCCCCAATTAGATTAAAAGCCAGACGGTGCCTTTCGTCCTCAAACCTAAAATAGACCAAGAGCTTGATAAATTAGTGCAGCAAGGTATCTTAGTCCCCATTGATCACGCCAAATGGGAAACGCCAGTAGTGACCCCAGTAAAACCAGATGGGTCTGTTCGCATCTGCGCGGACTACAAAGCAACCTTGAATAAAGCACTTCAAAAGAGCACCTACCCAGTCCCAATAGTGCAACACCTCCTGCACTCCTTAGGCCCTGGCAAGACATTCACTAAGTTGGATCTTGCACAGGCGTATCAGCAACTGCTGGTAGATGACACTACAGCAGAAGCACGAACATTTGTAATGTACAGAGGTGCTTTTAAATGTACCAGACTCCAATTCAGAGTCAGCATAGCCCCCTGTCTCTTCCAAAATCTAATGGAATGTCTGCTGCAAGGAATATCTGCGGTCGTAACCTATTTTGATGATGTACTAATATCTGCAGCAGACGAACAACAGTTGGGGGACCGCTTGAGGAGGGTACTGTCAGTTTTTAGGGCTGCTAGATTACAGGTCAAACTAAATAAGTGTCAGAACTCTGTGCTAGCTGTGGAATTTCTAGGGTATCGGATTGACCAATCAGGCATACACCCCAAAGAGAGTAAAATTAGAGCTATAAGAAGGGCTCCACCCCAAAGAATAAGGCTGACCTGCAAGCCTGCCTGGGGCTGCTGAATTTCTACTCTATTTTTCTGAAAAACAAGGTGACTGTTGCAGTGCCTCTACACAAATTACTAGTGAAAAAGTCACCATGGGTCTGGGGTAAAGCAGAATCTGAGGCATTTGCTGCTGTTAAGAGACTCCTGTCTATAGATAGCCTCCTTATCCAGTACAACGGAACACTCCCCCTTATGCTAGCTTGTGTATGTGTGTGTGTGTGTGTGAGTCAGTTGTGTTGTGTGTGTGTAAAGTGTGAAAGTGTGAGGTTCCTGCTTGTTGCAGGGGCAATGTTGGGTGAAGTGCAGCTACTTTTACATTGTGTGTGAGTCAGTTGCGTTATGTGTGTGTAAAGTGTGAAAGTTGGATTTTGATACCTCTTATTGTTTTGTATACTTTGTTTACTATTTTTATTATTTATTGTTATTGGCCACGCCCACCCAGTCATCTGACCACCAAGCCATGCCCACCAATTAAGCCACGCCCACAGAACCAGTAGGGAAAATTTTTAGATTTCACCCCTGCACACGACTCGTCTCCTGCCTCCTCAATCATCCAATCGAACAGCCAACTATTTGTTAATTAAAAACAGATGCAGGATATATTTTGAAATATATTATGTTTTTTTTTATTGAAAAAGTTTTACAATTTTTTTTTACCAATTAATTCTCCCCCATCTCCCCTCCCCTCCTCCCTCTCCCTTTCCCCCTCCCCTCCACCCTTCCCCCCGAGACTTCCCAGAGCAAAATACAGGATATTGCATCTAACAATCATAAGCTAAATTACACCAATAAACCATAATCCATAATCTTTCCTCTCCCCTTGGAAACTTTAACTCCCCTTCCTCATATAAACAAATACATTAATACAATACAATTCTTACAGTCACTCATAAACTATTTGATACTTCAGTCTGATATTTGATTTGAATATAATCAATTCAGTTTTTCCATTCCAATATATGTCTTTCTTGTGGGTAGTCTTCAAATACGCTAAGAATGTTTTTTCGTAGACATTCTTTTGAATACACTAAAATTTCTTCTTTCTCTCTTAACTCCATTAAAATTAGTCCAATCTTCATACAATCATATCTCCAAGATTTAAATTATAAATTCAAACAAATACCAAAAGATTTTTTACAAATTCCAAATAACTATTCTTACAAAAACCATTATATAAATTAACCTTTCTTCTTATATTATACTCAATGTCAATTATAATTTATCCTTTCCCATAAGAAAAAAGCTCTTTTCGCTTAAAACTATTTCTTGTTTCCTCTTTATACCTCCCTACTTTTCCCACCATTTCTTCTTCAGTAATTACAAGCCCAACTTTATCTTGTGTTTGTTTTACTTCTTTCTCCCATCTTTTTGCCATCTCCATATCCACTCCTGTTCTCATTTAGCTTCTAGCAATAAAGGATTTCCAGCCTTTAATACTTTAGTATAAAAATCTCTTGCTTTGAAAACTGTGCTAAGACAAAACTTTCTTCCTTTATAATTCACTATTAGTCCAGCTGGAACATCCCATCTATACTGTATCTGATGTTTCCTAAGTTCATCCACCAAAAAGGCAAACTCCTTTCTATTTCTTAACATTTTAGGAGGAATGTCTTTCATCATTAATACATCTTGTCCTAATATTTGAATTTTATTTTTATAAAATGCTTGTAAAATTCCATTCCTAATCTTCTTGGTTGTGAAATAAATCACAACATCTCTTTGTAGCTGCCTTTGTCTAGCAATCCAAGAATTAACTTGGTAAATTTTTTCAATATGAGCTTCAAAATCTACTGGATACTCTCCAATTATACTTATAAAAGCCTGTATAAAAATCTCTTTTAAATTCTCCTGCTTATTTTCCTTCAATCCTCTAACTCTCAAGGCATACTCCATCAATCTATATTGCAATATAACAATTTCTTCATCCACCCTATCCATTTTACTCTGAACTTCCTCTATTTTATTTTCCAAATTCAAATTAACTTGGTTACTCTGAACCATCTGTATTTTCATTTCCAAATTCAAATTAGCTTGATTAATTTCTTCCATTCTTTCATCCAACTGAATCTCATATTTTGAAAAACATTGAAAAGCTGCCAGCACACTTTCACTCATATCCTTATTCCAAGCTTCCACCATACTTTTAAGTTCCAATATTGCTTTTCAGTTTCCTCTATTTTATTTTCCAGCTTCAAATTAATTTCATTATTCTGAACCTCCTCTATTTTCTTTTCCAAATTCAAATTAACTTGTTCAGTTTCTTCCATTCTTTCATCCAACTGAATCATACATTTTGAAAAACATTGAGATACTACCATCACACTTTCACTTATATCCTTATTCTGGGCTTCCACCGTGTTTTTAAGTTCCAATATTTCTTTTTCTAATTCACTAAATTTTTGATCTATTAATCCCTTTAGGTATTCTTTCATATCTTCTTTTAGCTTGTGTATTTGAACTGGAAAAGCTTCAACGTCCTTAAAAATATTTAACTTGTTTGCTTAAAAGCCATTTTCTGTTAAACTTTAAACTCTACAAAAAGGAAAAAAAAAGAGGAAATCTTCAGATCTTCTCTTAAGCACTGTAATTAAATTAATCAAATTAATTAAAATCATTCCTTGGCTTAATCTCTTCGCGTAACTTCAGTGCTGACAGCTTTAATGAGCACTTCCTTTAACTTTCGTTTTCACGCCTTGTTACAACAGAGATGCCATTTCCTGTCTTCTTCTTAAGTCATTTAAAAAAAATACTATGACTGAGGGGTTAAAATTTGATACTTGCAACTGCCGGTACTCCTAATTTTGCTCTGTCTGCTTAAAAATTAATTCCAGATTCAATATTGATTGCAGATGTGGTTGCAGCATTTTGCTCTGCTTTATTGCACAGGCCCCCCGGATCCGGAGCTTGTCGAGCTTGGGAGGGAGCCCTCACCCTCAAGCCTCCAGTATCATCCTGGGGCTTTCCGGGGGGGGCTCTACATCAGCTCGATTGCTCACCTTTTCTTCTTTCTTTTTTTTATTTGCATTTATATCCCGCCCTTCTCCGAAGACTCAGGGCGGCTTACACTATGTTAGCAATAGTCTTCATCCTATTTGTATATTTATATACAAAGTCAACTTATTGCCCCCAACAATCTGGGTCCTCATTTTACCTACCTTATAAAGGATGGAAGGCTGAGTCAACCTTGGGCCTGGTGGGACTAGAACCTGCAGTAATTGCAGGCAGCTGCTGTTAATAACAGACTGTCTCAGCAGTCTGAGCCACAGAGGCCCTTATCACCTTCTTCACCCGAGGGAAAGGTTTCTGAGCCGCCAGACAGCTGATTTGTGCTGTCTAAGTGGCTCTATGAGATCATGGGGCTGGCGGTCTAAAAAAGATCTAAAAAAGACCGCCATCAATAACGCGGTGCCACCAGAAGCTCCGAAATATATTATGTGTATTGACTACACATGGTGGAATGATGTGCTTCAAGGAGAAATGAAATATTTCTGCAAGGAAATAAATCCAGCAATTAAAAAGCATTGGTTTTTTTGCTTTGTTGTCTAGCAATACTGATGATGATACAATTTTAGAATCCATTACTAATAATTAATTACTAGGTTCAGGACAGTCTAAAGCATCTGTGCATGTTGGCTTTTATATGGAGTCATATTCTATTATCAATTTCTAGCAGCCTTGCCCTATGCCATACGCTAAATAAATAAATAATAACATGCAACATACAATAGATTTTCCTATTATAGTCAACAATAAAAGAAAGAAACATTGGTTATGAATTCTGTTGTTGGATTCCAAGCATTATACTCCAATTTTGGCTTTAATACTAATAGCAGAAATAGGAGTTAAACTGACATGACTTAGGAAGATAGGTAACATCTGCAATTTCTCTGATGTAATTAGCTGTTATAGCTATTTTTGTCTAAAACTCAATAAATTTTGAGGACTGATCAAACCATTATTTAAATAATAGAGAATGTCAGCCTGCCCCAGATCAGTGTTTGAGAAAATAAAGACCCAACTCCATCATGTTGAAGAAATTGGTAATTTATACCAAACAAGTCTGTATGCAGTAGAAGCAAAGCTGGAACTGGAAGTAAATCAAAACCACAGAGTCATATTCTCTCCTGAACCCTCTCCCTACTAGAGATCAATACAGTAATAGTCCAATGTCTTCTTCCTCCTCGGCCATGTGTAGTTTCACTTCCAATATTCTCCCTCTGTCAATCTTCTGGATGGAATTGGAGCCAGCAGCTGCTGTTACATTCACGCGCCAAAACAATTCAAACACCTATTTTAAAAAGGCTTTTTCCCTCTCCCACACATGCAATGTCAGCCGATGCTGGAAACAGTGAAAACCTCCCCCCTCCTCCATAAAGCATGTAAGACACTCAGTAGAGCAAACTTTTAACAAGGTAATAAAACAGTCAGATAATCTAGAAGGAGAAATACACTTAATTAAAGCGGAGGCTGACAGAGTGAAATGCAGCATGTTAAACTGATATATCAATCAGCCTTTCCATTCTGGTTCTACCTTCTTTGTTGTACTGTTAGATTGAAACTATTAGTCTACAAAATTACTTTCAATTCTAGAATGAAGTTTATTTATTTTTACTTATTTAAAATATGTATAGCAAAGAATAAACAAAGGATGTTGGGACATATCATCCTTTGAATTATTTGGATTTTAAAATAATAATTTTATTAAATACTACAATTTTATTTATTTGTTAAATTTATTGGCCACCTATCTCGCCATGGAGCTACTCTAGGTGGCTTACAATAATAAAAAAAATAAAGAAAAGATAAATAGTGTAAACAGAGCTAAAAGAATTAGAATATTTTTTATTTTTAATTGTTTAATTATTTTAATCATTAATTAAATAGATAAAAACTAATGCAGACTAAAAGAAAAATACAAAGAAACAAAAAGATTGCAGAAAAGAAGAAAAATATAGCAAGAAAAATAAAAAAGAAAGAAAAATAGCTTATCAGCTTCTCTTAAAATATAACAACCGATTTCTTCTTCCCATAACTCATTTCTTATTTGGAAATAAATTCTTAAAGCCTCATCGTTTTAGTCCTAATGTTAGCAAAAGTCCATTAAAAGATACCAGGGGCAACAATGTATCCTTTTAACTTTGTTCAGCAAAACAAGCTTTATATTTCTTTTTTTTTACATTTAAAAAGCTTGTTTTTCAATCCTTTCAAATAATGTCCTAAAACTTTATTTATTTATTTATTTATTTATTTTGCTTCCTAAAAATACTTCAAACCTTATCAGGTTGTTGTTTTTTGTAACTCCAATATAGAAAAGTTATTCAGGTCATTCTTTTGGTTTGTTATTTGTATATCTTTTTTAATTATTAAGATTTCAGCCAGTTATGTTTGCTTGTCTATTACAGCATCTTTTTCCATATCATTCTTGTAGCCTGTCATTTTTAAATCTCTATTCAAATCAGGCTCAGTCTTACCCAATCAAACTTGTTCCTCCATAGCATCTTTTAAACATATCTATAAAGGCATGTATAAAGGCATGAGTAACATTCTGTTCACAAATATCTTTCAATGCCCAATGTTAAAGTACTTTACTTCAATTCTGTAGTAGTAATTTAAATGTTCTTCATTTGTAATCTTTAGTCTCTTCTAGTTCCCTCTAATATTCAATCTTCAAATGTCACCCTATCATCTTCTTTTAAGAATTCAAAACAATAGCATTATCCCATGGAAGGGACTTTGTAATAAATGTATAATTTGCTCTTGATAGTGAAATGGGTGGCATAAAATTAATAAATAAATAAATTCAATTGTTTATTTGGATTCCTTGTGTGTTTATAACTTTCTAAAATCAAAGTTCTATATAATTTTAAAAATGTAGTTTAAGAAGAAATACATATAAAGATATATGCTGCTTGATAAATGGTTGAATTGTATATAACTGCAGTGCAATCATGGGTGGAAGCTTATAAATATTCAACTAAACAAACAATTCCCAAAAGTTAGCTTGCAAACTGGTTTAATAATACTATAAATGTAGACAGCTCTTTTATTTTTTTGATCCAATAAAATGATTTTAAAACATACAAGAAAAATAAAAGAAACTTTGGACAAATATAAACATATTTGATTAGTTCATCAGAAACTTCACCTCTCACATTGCTAATATTATGGATATAGCTCTTTGAATGCACAATTCAAAGACAGTATTTGATTCTGAAGGAAATAATGTAAAACACCATTTAAAAGGTAGAGTGAGAAAATTTCAGGAACAAAATATAACTGAGAGATCATTGCCTGCAGGTGAGAAACTGCAGGAAACAATCATATCAAAAATAATATACAAATAAACTTGCAAAACAGTATATGAAAGAAGACTTAATTAAAAACACTAAGGGCAAAATCCCAATTTATTTTCCAACTTACATATGATAAACTGGACCTTGATGTGAAAATTTGCCCCATGCTTTCCTTCTTTCAACTTCCTTGCCATCTGGCAGGAAGAATAGATTGTCATGAAAGATTCATTGTGTTTTTCCGGCTGAAGCTTGAATGCCATTGTGCTAAGGTATTGTGCAAGCATAAGAAAAGGTCAGGTCTTGATTTTGCTTAATGTTGTTTAAGTTCAGTCAAGAAGAAAAACGGAAGAACATTTTGGATGAATTTCAAATGAAGATCAAAATAATTCTTCTATTCTATAAATCCCCCCCCCTCATATGGTAGGTGGAGTTAATGTTTTCTGATGACACAGCAGTTCTATTCTATTTCTAGAAACAACCATTTTAATTAAAGGATTGTAGGAATTTAGCACCCACCCCCCTCCTAGAAGAATGAAATATTCTAGGAAATATTTTAAAAAGCAGAATATTATACCTTCCTGGATGAGAAATGGAGAAACATATTTTAAAGACAAAGGAGCTCCCTGCAACTTCCTGACTCCCCCCCCCACCTTTGTCAATGGGCCATTAAAAGCCTCAGCTAAGCTCACTCATTCTCCCCACCTTTGTCAATGGGCAATTAAGGCTTCAACCAAGCTCACTCAATCCCCCCATGATTTGCAACACAATACAACTGAAACTCACCACATGGCAAGGCTCAAGCAAGCTTGAGAGACAGCCAGCAAGGCTAGCTAAGACCCCACCCCTGGGAGTCTGACAACCAATCAGGATACTCTTCCTGTGCCCCAGAAAGGTCAAAGCTCAGAAAAAGCATAAAACCAGGAGCACACAGGATCTCAGCCCTTTTCTGTTCAGGAACTCAAGCCATGTGATCCTGACCACCATTAAACCATCTTTCCAAGCAGCCTCCATGTTTCCAGTGTCTTTGTCCCCACTTGGAACTGAACCCAGATGGATATTTCTTCCAACAATTGGCACCCCAGATGGGACTCAAGCTAACCTAACCAATGGACCTGGCCCAGGTAAGCCTCCCTTGCTAGCAGCAGACCCATTGAGTCTGTGGGTAAGTTTTCCTGGACCTTGGCCATTTGGAACTAGGTTTTAAAGGGTTTTGAGTGTTGAGCTCAAAGACTGCTTGGAAAGAAGGTGAGTACCTCTAAATTTTAATTTTAAGCATGGAAAAGCATGGGAAATATGTGTATGCCTGCATGTGTGTGAATGAGAGAGCCCTTCTCCCAATCACAGCTGGATCTTGCATCCTCTGTGCATTTCCTAACCGCAGAAAGACCAAAAGTCTGAGAGCATGGGGTTTGCCAGAGCACAGGACCTTCTGTTAGGGAAGGAAGAAGTGTGTGTGGGATTCCACCTGAGGAAACAGTCTGATTCCACCTCTTTGAGCAACCTCTAGCCGCACCTCTGCCTACTGCTAGCTCCACCGAGCCGTGACCGTAGGATAGAGAAAGCAAGGGGAAGCCAAACGTGGAACTTTGTGTTTATTAGGAGCGGAAGCCGAGCGAGAGGAAAGTAAGTGTGAATGAAGCAATTAAGAGTAAAAAGGAAAAAAGGAGAAAAAGGAAGCAGGAGATCTGCTTGGGGCCCTGGATGCCCGGAGGCTGCCAGTACTGCCTGGTATGCTAAAAGGAAGCAGGAAGCAGTGTTGAAGAGGTGCTCGTACCTACTGGCAGGGCAGTGGGTCCTCTGGGATCACCTTTTTGATCCAAACGAAGCTCCCTTAACAGGAAGGTGCCCATACTTCGACAGAAGGAGTCAAGTCCTTCCCAGAACTTTTTTCTGAAAATTGTAGGAGGATCCACCGGCTAGGCCAAAGTGAAAAATAAAACCTCACATCGGAGAGGGAAACATGGGAAGCAGTAGCTCGAGGTGGAGGAAATCCCTGGAAAACCTGCTGGGGCCTGGAGTGCCCGGAGGCTGCCAGTTTTACCTGGTATGCGGAAAAGAAATTGAGGAAATTGTGTAATAAAGATGAGAATAGGAAACAAATTTGGCTAAATAAAGGTACTTAAAAGAAAAGGGAAATATATAAATAAGAATGTTTGGGTTTTTGTTTTGTTTGTTTGTTTGTCTCTTTCTCTGTCTTCTATGGGACCACGTGGTCTGTCTGTTAAGATTTGTGCCTTCCTAATTTAACTGAGATTTATGGCGGAATGATCAGTGTGTGTGTAAATCTCAGAGTTTTGTTTTCCTCTGTCCTCCTTGTTTTTATGTGTGTATGTCTGTCTTTGTGGGCCCTTGAGGTAATTGTAACTGTAAAATGTATCTGATCTCTAGAGACAAGAATTTTAAATTGTTAGGAAAACAAAAACAAAAGGTTGAAGCAATAAAATAGGAAAGAGAGAGAGAGAAAAGAAAGAAAGCCTTTGCCCTATTTTCGTGTGGCCACCGGAATAGGGTACAGAACTTTCATTTCTGCTTTTTCTCCTCTTTATCTTAAAGTAACAACTCAAGTTTATAAGGAAACATTTTAAGTTCACTTACAAGATAAGTTTATGAGGAAACGTTTTAAGTTCACTTACAAGAGAAAAAATATATATTCAGTCTTGCATTTACTGTGTGTTTAAATGATTTTACCTGTTCCTGAAGCATGTGAATCCAGTTTTTTCTTTCTCATCAGTTGTTGAAACTGCATTTTGTTGAAACTGCATTATCTTTTAGTAACTGCAATATTGATGTGTTGTTTCTTTTCAAACTCTGCCTGCAAGATATCTACCCCCTTCCCTTTTTAATCCTGTTACAATGCCTTTCCTGAGAAGATTACCCACAAAAGTGGGGAGGAGATTCTGTTCTAATGTCTTTCAGCCCTGAAAAGATGACTCTGCAACTGTGGAAGCAGAGCACATGGTTCCAGATGCTGCCCCCAGAGGAGACCTTCCATTTGTTGGAGTCAGGAATTGAGTTTGAATCCAGCCCCCACTGAAAGTCATCACAGCAACCAGATTGGAGCAGACCTTTCCAAACCTGACTGACCAACAAGCATGCCACCCAAAAGATATGAAAGAAAGGACCCTGAGATGTATAAGTAAAGACTAAAAGACTCTTTTCAATTCCCAGAAGACAACTGGAAAGACTATGGGGAAGGTGGAAATTCATTGTAAGGTTTTCTGTCTTGTCTCATTTACATTGTAATCAGTCTAAAGTACTCATGTAAGGATTGTATTTGAGTGGCTACCACAGCAAGTTCTGAACACCTAGATTTCTGTCTAATGGTAGGAAATTTGTCCAGCATGTTTGTATTGTTTGTATTGCCTGTATTGTAAAGTAGCTGCATACACAGGCACACACAGAGAGACACACCATTCAGAATTAGACTGAAACTATTCCTTCACTTACCTCCACACAAGACTTCTAGGTTGATTTTGCTCTGTGGCACTAAAAGCCCAAGGAGTCAGATCTCCTGCTAATTCCATGGGGAGGGCATCCCTCAGGCAATTCCTCTCTTGAAGAGATAGCAGAAAAAGTGATATCCAAAACCCAAGCCCTGAATGACTCACAAATGATGCTGCCCAGTTGCCCAGTAAAGCAAGATATATTGCACTGGTGGTCTCATGAGTAGAAGTCCCAGGGCTCATTGTGTGTAACTTTAAAAAAGGAAAAAGGCTGGATTGCACACTGATTAACCTCAATTTGGACAAAAAAAAAAAAATCTTGGATAGACTAAAGTAAGAGCTAGGGCAGGTTTAGTAACCAACCCTTGGAAATGGGCAGCCTGTAATTTAAAGGAAAGCCATGGCTGTGAAAATTTTGGGATGTGTGCTTGCTTGACCTGACTGGAAGCTCTCAGAAAGTGATATCTAACAGCTGAAATTAATTGGCATAGAAAATTGGATACTGTAAAATTCTTACCAGAACTTTTCCCCTGGCTGCTAGACCTTCATGGTTGAAAGCTTTTGGGAGCCACTGAAGGAATCTTTTTTTCTGTTGTCTCTATCAATGGCTTCCTTTGCATCAGGAAAATTAAAAGCACCCACTGATTTGATCAATTTTAATTTTTGCCAAGAGCATGTTTCAAAACTCACGTTTTGAAAAAAAAAAAAAGTAGGGATTGTAGGAATTTAGCACCCCCCCCCCCTAGAAGAATGAAATATTCTAGGAAATATTTTAAAAGGCAGGATGTTATCCCTTCCTGGATGAGAAATGGAGAAGCATATTTTAAAGACAAAGGAGCTCGCTGCAACTGCCTGACTCCCCCCCCCCACCTTTGTCAATGGGCCATTAAAAGCCTCAGCTAAGCTCACTCATTCTCCCCACCTTTGTCAATGGGCAATTAAGGCTTCAACCAAGCTCACTCAATCCCCCCATGATTTGCAACACAATACAACTGAAACTCACCACATGGCAAGGCTCAAGCAAGCTTGAGAGACAGCCAGCAAGGCTAGCTAAGACTCCCACCCCCTGGGAGTCTGACAGCCAATCAGGATACTCTTCCTGTGCCCCAGAAAGGTCAAAGCTCAGAAAAAGCATAAAGCCAGGGAGCACACAGGATCTCAGCCCCTTTTTCTGTTCAGGATCTCAAGCCATGTGATCCTGACCACCATTAAACCATCTTTCCAAGCAGCCTCCACGTTTCCAGTGTCTTTGTCCCCACTTGGAACTGAACCCAGATGGATATTTCTTCCAACAGTATGTAGCATTATCCTGACAATTCAGCAAAACTAAGCCGTACCTGGAAGACAGCTTTTTCTCACATGCATTTCCCTGAATCTGAAATTATTATCTGAGACCCACCTCACAATGCCTTTTCCAGATAAGTAGTTCCAAAACAGAGAATTCTGAGTTAGGATATTCAGGTTGTGGACATCAATTCTTATGTATCTGGTGCGGCATCTACTTTAAAGACTTTTAGATGTTATATGATGGAGTTTTAAATTTCTTTATTATTGCAGCTTATCTTTTACTTTTATTCTTAAGAATATTTGTTCCCAAAGTGTAAAATATAGGATCCTTTATAAATATTGAAAATAGAGAAATCAGTATGATTCAGATATTGAAGAATTAAGTATCTTTCATGAAGCACAATCCATATAACATGAGAAATTAGCTTAAGGACAAGAATAACTAGAGGAGAGGATAAGAAAGGCAAGAATTGGAATATTGGAATAATGATGCAGGTAACCACTCAAAGAGCCACTAAGAGTTAATTTTCCCTTAGAGCTTTTTTTTTTTTTTTTTTTTAAGATAAAACTCTACTAGAGGTCACTCACAATACAAATCTAATTTAGAAGCTCTCTATTTATGTTGCCTAGCAATGCAATGACACTGAGGAACTTAGATGGGCGTTTTGTGTGAATAGTAGTTCTGCTCTGGGCAAGTCTGAAGACCTTGTGACCCCCCATATGCTGAAGAATTACAATTCCCAGAAACTCCAGCCCTTGATGCCATTTGTGAGAGATACAGAATGTTGCAGTTGAGCAGCATATGGAAAGCTGTTATTTATGCTGTATGTTGCTTTCAATACTTTACTGAAAAGCTAATTTTCTTACTTGAGTATGGTCTACTTTTGAACCTAGTAAAGTTTGTCAGATACTTCATTCATTGACTATATTTTATTTTATTTATTTTATTTTATCACATTTATATACCGCTCTATCTCCCAAGGGACTCAGGGCGGTTCACAGGCAGGTAAAAAAGCACATATAAATACAGACTAAAATAACAGTTAAAAAACTTATTCTACATGGCCGAATTATTAAAAAGCAATATAAATAATAAAACCCATTTAAAACCAGTATAAATTTAAAATCTAATCCAGTCCTGCGCAGATGAATAAATGCGTTTTAAGCTCGCGACGGAAGGTTCGGAGGTCCGGAAGTTGACGAAGTCCTGGGGGGAGTTCGTTCCAGAGGGTGGGAGCCCCCACAGAGAAGGCCCTTCCCCTGGGTGTCGCCAGACGGCACTGCCTAGCTGACGGCACCCTGAGGAGTCCCTCTCTGTGAGAGCGCACGGGTCGGTGAGAGGTATTCGGTAGCAGTAGTGTTGTGTCTTGCCTGCCCTCAGAGCAGCCGGGGCCTTCTTACCTGCTCCCGAACACTGAGGAATGTATGCCTCCCGGCCCAAGTCCTGGCTCCATGCCCACACAAATTGCAGAAGAAGGAGCATCTCCCTGCCCCAGCCCTGACTCCATGCCCAGGCAAACGGAGCAGCTAGACCCCTCCCCCTCCTCCACAGCAGGTGAGCCTGAGGAGGGTTTACTCCCAACAACAGCTGATTGTAGTAATCCTCGCATCAGAAGATTGGAGAGGTGGAGGCAACAGAAGGAAGGGAGGGGCAGGCCTTAATGAGTGCTGAGTCATGGAGCCACACCCCATGGCCTATATAAAGGATCTACTTTCTGGCAGTCTCTGAGTCAGGCAAAAGTCGAACTTATCTTGCTGAAGTCACTTACTGGTCTCCTGCCTGCTCTGAGGACTTTGCTAGGACTTTGGGCAGAGCTGCAGAGGCAAGCCTGATTCGGATTTCCCTGACCCAGCCGTCAGCGGAGGAGTGGGACACGACAAGTAGGCGGTCCCATAAGTAGCCCGGCCCTATGCCATGGAGCGCTTTAAAGATGGTTACCAAAACCTTGAAGCGCACCCGGAAGGCCACAGGTAGCCAGTGCAGTCTGCGCAAGATAGGTGTCACACGGGAGCCACGAGGGGCTCCCTCTATCACCCGCGCAGCTGCATTCTGAACCAACTGAAGCCTCCGGATGCCCCTCAAGGGGAGCCCCATGATATAGGCTTATTTAGAAAACTTTTGTCATAATGTGTACTCCAAGATGCAGGTGGAAGGAGATGGGTGATGGGAACAATGAGAAGATTAATAGTAATGAAGACTCAGTAAATAGTTTGACAGTGTTGAGAGAATTATTTGTTTAGCAGAGTGATGGCGTTTGGGGAAAAACTGTTCTTGTGTCTAGTTGTTCTGCTGTGCAGTGCTCTATAGCGTCTTTTTAAGGATAGGAGTTGAGCAGTTTATGTCCAGGATGTGAGGGGTCTGTAAATATTTTCACAGCCCTCTTTTTGATTCGTGCAGTATACAGGTCCTCAAAGGAAGGCAGGTTGGTAGTATTTTTTTTTCTGCAGTTCTAATTATCCTCTGAAGTCTGTGTCTGTCTTGTTGGGTTGCAGAACCAAACCTGACAGCTATAAATGTGCAGATGACAGACTCAATAATTCCTCCGTAGAACTGTATCAGCAGCTCCTTGGGCAGTTTGAATTTTCTAAATTGGCACAGAAATAACATTCTTCGTTTTTGATGACTTTTTAATGTTAGGTGTCCTTTTTAGATCTTGCAGTAAGGTGGAAGCTGGAAATTTGAAAGTCTCTACTGTTGATAATGGGATATCTAGTATTGTAAGAGGTGGAAGTATGGAAGGGTTTCTCCTAAAGTCTACCATCATTTCTATGGTTTTGAGTGTGTTCAGTTCCAGATTGTTTTGGTTGCACCACAAGGCTAGTCGTTCGACCTCTCGTCTATATGCGGATTCGTCATTGTCTCGAATGAGACCAATCACTGTTGTGTCATCTGCGAAATTCAGTAGCTTCATTTCATTTCATTTCATTTATTTGATTTTTATACTGCCCTTCTCCCGAAGGACTCAGGGCGGTGTACAGGCAAATAAAAACAGACAAGACAATAATCTATAAAATGCAAAATTAAAAAACTTATTATAATTTGCCTAAAATTTTAAAATATATAGAAATTAAAACCCCGTTTAAAATTAATAATAAAACTATACAATCCATAAAATTTAAGCCATCCCCGCGCGAATAAAAAGATGCGTCTTCAGTTCGCGGCGAAAGGTCCGAAGGTCGGGTATTTGGCGTAAACCCGGGGGAAGTTCGTTCCAGAGTGTGGGAGCCCCCACAGAGAAGGACCTTCCCCTGGGGGCCGCCAGCCGACATTGCTTGGCGGACGGCACCCTGAGAAGTCCCTCTCTGTGAGAGCGTACGGGTCGGTGGGAGGCATATGGTAACAATAGGCGGTCCCGTAAGTACCCAGGCCCTAAGCCATGGAGCGCTTTAAAGGTCATAACCAAAACCTTAAAGTGCACCCGAAAAGCGACAGGTAGCCAGTGCAGTCTGTGCAGGAGGGGTGTTACGTGGGAGGTACGAGATCCTCCCTCTATCACCCGCGCAGCTGCATTCTGGACTAGCTGAAGCCCTCGGGTGCACCTTAAGGGGAGCCCCATGTAGAGAGCATTACAATAATCCAAGCGAGAGGTAACGAGTGCATGAGTGACTGTGCACAAGGCATCCCGATCAAGGAAGGGGCGCAACTGCCGAACCAGGCGGACCTGGTGGAAGGCCCCCCTGGAGACGGCCGTCAAATGGTCTTCAAACGACAGCCGCTCATCCAGGAGGACAACTAAGTTGCGCACCCTATCCTTTGGGGCCAATAACTCGCCTCCAACAGTCAGCTGCAGCTGCAGCTGACTGAATCGAGATGCCGGCATCCACAGCCACTCCGTCTTGGAGGGATTGAGCTTGAGCCTGTTTCTCCCCATCCAGACCCGTATGGCTTCCAAGCACCGGGACAGCACTTCGACAACTTCATTGGGGTGACCTGGGGTGGAGAAGTACAGCTGAGTGTCATCAGCGTACTGATGGTACTTCACCCCAAAGCCACTGATGATCTCACCCAACGGCTTCATGTAGATGTTGAACAGAAGGGGCGAGAGAATCGACCCCTGCGGCACCCCACAAGTGAGGGCCCTCGCGGTCGACCTCTGCCCCCTGTCAACACCGTCTGCATCGGTCGGAGAGATAGGAGGAGAACCACCAATAAACGGTGCCTCCCACTCCCAATCCCCCCAGCCGGCGCAGCAAGATACCATGGTCGATGGTATCAAAAGCCGCTGAGAGGTCTAATAGGACCAGGGCAGAGGAATAACCCCTGGCCCTGGCCCTCCAGAGATCATCCACCAATGCGACCAAAGCTGTCTCCGTGCTGTAACCGGGTCGGAAGCCGGACTGGAACGGGTCTAGATAGACGGATTCTTCCAGATATTGGGGTAGCTGACGCGCCACAGCACTCTCTACAACCTTCGCAACAAAGCGAAGGTTGGAGACTGGCCGATAGTTTCCCAAAATAGCCGGGTCCAAAGAGGGCTTCTTAAGGAGGGTCTCACCACCGCCTCTTTCAAGGCGGCAGGAAAACCCTTCCAACAAAGAAGCATTTATAATCCTCTGAGCCAGCCTCGTGTCACCTCCTGAGTAGCCAGCACCAGCCAGGAAGGACACGGATCCAATAAACATGTAGTGGCGCGGAGCCTCCCAACAACCTGTCCACGTCCTCGGAGCCACAGGGTCAAACCCATCCCAAACAGGCTCAACAAGACGTGCCTCCTCTCCCTCGCTTGATCATCCCAATTTGGTCCAGACCATCCCGGAGCTGAGCGATTTTGTCGTATAGATAACCACTAAACTCCTCGGCACGTCCCTGTAACGGGTCATCCCGCACCTCCTGATGAAGGAGGGAGCGGGTCACCCGAAACAGGGCGGCCGGGCGGTTATCTGCCGATGCAATGAGGGTGGAGGCGTAGGAGCGCCTCGCCTCCCTCATTGCCACTAGGTAGGTCCTAGAATAGGACCTAACTAGTGTCCGATCAGCTTCGGAACGACTGGACCTCCAAGTGCTCTCTAGGCGTCTTCTCCGGCGTTTCATCTCTCTCAGCCCCTCGGAGAACCAAGGGGCCGGACAAGATCTGCGCCGGGCCAGAGGCCGCAAAGGCACGACACGGTCCAAGGCCCCAGCCGCGGCCTGTTCCCAGGCCGCAACTAGTTCCTCAGTCGTGCCGCGGGCCAGATCCTCAGGGAATGGCCCAAGCTCCGTCAGGAACCTCTCAGGGTCCATCAGGCACCTGGGACGGAACTAACGTAGAGGCTCCGTCTCCCTGCGATGGTGGGTGGCGGTTCGGAAGTCTAGGCGAAAGAGAAAATGATCAGACCATGACATTGGTTCTGTTACTAAATCGTCTAGTATCAGATCATTTGACCACTGACCAGAGATATAAATCAGGTCCAGCGTGCCTCCCCCCATGTGCGTAGGGCCATCATTTACTCGTATCAGGTCCAAGGCCGTCATGGAAGCCTGGAACTCCCGAGCTGCAGTCGATGATAAGCCAGCTGATGGCAAGTTGAAATCCCCCATAACTATAAGTCTGGGGTCTCAACCGCCACAGTGGCAAATAACTCCAGCAGCTCGGGCAGGGCTGTGGTCACGCAGCAAGGAGCCAGGCGTGATCAACAAGCCCAACTGATTCCTATGGCCCCACCTCACATAAAGGGATTCACAGCCGGCAATCTGAGGAACAGTGGCCTCGGCTCTAGATCTTCCTTAATGACAACCGCCACCCTCCACCCCTACCCTGGGCCTCGGCTGATGGAATGCTCGGAAACCTGGGGGCATAGTTCAACGAGGGCACCCCTCTGGCCCCAACCAGGTCTCCGTAATGCCCATAAGGTCCGCGGACTCCCCTGAATAAGATCACAGATCAAGGGGCTTTATTTACCACGGACCGGGCATTACATAACATCAGCCAAGATCCAGGCTCTGAGGATCACGGCCACCGAGGAACGGGTAGGGACTAAGGGGCGGAGCACGTGATCGCTTTCAGACATCGCGCACGTGCTCCCCAAACTCGATCGCCCCTCCGCCATATCTGCCTCTCCCACTTACCGTACAGATTGAACCACCCTCTAGTCCTGCAACAAACCCCTCCCCCCCTGCCTTCAGACCAGATGTAGTAATGCCGCAAACTGGCACCGGGGCTGGATCCCTCCCCGACGGGTTCTCCCCCCCACCCCTCTTGTCCCTCCCCCCCTTTAAAAAACCCTTGTTTAAAAATCTATTTAAAAAACCCCATACATTCTTCTTAGCAGCATGCCACCTCTCTGGGTCCCAAAACCCTTCGTTGAGGTAGGCCCTCGATAACTTGGAGGGCCATTTCTGCGAGGCGGGGGAACCCCGCAGTTGTAATAGGTCGGTGGACGAATATCTCATGAGAATGTCAAGTTCAAGACAGCAGAAAGTGTACATCCCAAGCCAGCATAGATGTTAAGCAAGTTCTAGGCCCGCAGACTTAGCCACTTCGTCCCTGTCCTCATCACAGACGGAGAAAGGGAGGCTGAAATGCCAAACCCACAATCCGTTGAAATCCGGGGAACATAACCGGCCCAAGTCCAGATGATCCAGGAAACAGCCAAGGGGACCAGAGGTCCGGCCAGATCCAATGGCCTCCCTCCTAATAGTTGGTACAATAATATCCTCCTCGGTTGCCGACCGCTAAGATGACATAATGTCCCTCGGAGACCCGGGCTCACTCCGTCCTGAGGAAGGGGCTCATACGGTTCGGTGGTCAGATGGAAAGCCACACGTAATACCATTGCCGCTAATGTTGTCACTGCCGCCGCCGTTCCTATGGCCGCCATTAACAGATGGATCATTGGAGATGCAGTCATTGGTATACAGAGAGAAGAGAAGTGGGGAGAGCATACAGCCTTGGGGGGGGGGCCTGTGCTAATTGTACAGGTATTTGATGTGATCTTGCTTAGCTTCACCTGCTGCTTCCTGTTTGTTAGGAAGCTTGTGATCCACTTACAAGTCTGTTCCGGTACCTGTAGCTGGTTTAGCTTAGTTAGAAGAATGTCTGGAATGATGGTATTGAATGCTGAACTAAAGTCTACAAAAAGGACCCTTGCATAGGTCTTTGAAGACTCAAGATGCTGTAGGATGTAGTGCAGAGCCATATTAACAGCAACATCTGTTGATCTGTTTGCTCGGTATGCAAATTGCAAGGGGTCTAACAGAGGATCCATGATGGTTTTCAAGTAGGAAAGCACTAGCTTTTCAAAGGTTTTCATGACTACAGATGTTAGAGCAACTGGTCTGTAGTCATTCAGTTTGTTGATGGTGGGCTTCTTCGGCACTGGGATGATGGTAGAGCGTTTGAAGCAAGAAGGAACATAACACATCTCTAGTGATTTATTGAAAATATGGGCGAAGATGGGGGCCAATTGGTCAGCACAGACTGTTAAGCAAGAAGGAGTTATCTTGTCTGGGCCTGGAGCTTTAAATGCAAAGGAGGGAGGGAGGCCACTTTGGGTTTTTGAAAACCCTCCATTTGACTAGGAGACAATTCTGGTGGCCAAAAATGAAAACTGATGTAAAAGACTATGTGAGGAGCTGCGCCACCTGTGCCACCATGAAATCCAGATCAGGGAAACTCCCTGGTCTTCTCCAAACCATGGCCAAGCCATGTGGAGGGAATACAGTGATATGGACAATTGTTGATTTGTTTTCCAAATAAGCCCTCTTCACTGCCTGCAGCGGGTTACCATCGGCAAGGAAATTAGCGAAGCTCTTTGTGAAGCACATTTACAGACTACATGGCATTCCAAAGAGGATAATATCAGACTGTGGAGTCCAGTTTACAGCTAAGTTCTGGAAGGAGTTCCTACGGTCCATTGGGTCATCCTGTTCTGCCTGGCTCGGAGGGCACAGACACAACACATCCCAGGGACTTAGCTCTGCTTTTCATCCTCAGACTAACGGAGTGGCAGAAAAATTGAACTCGATGGTGGAATAGTATATTCGGTGTTATGTAAACTACCAGCAAGAAAACTGGGCAGACCTGTTACCTTTTGCAGAAATAGCATATAATAATGCCGTTCACAGTAGCACGGGGTTAACTCCTTTTCAGATAACCACCAGCATGAATTTTGGGCTGATGCCTGGGCTCCCAGTACACCCTCCCACTTCCATGTCCCTGACGGACTGGATGAATTCATTGGAAAAGGGGTGGGAGGACACAAAAAAAGCGTTTTCAGCTGAAGCAGCTGAAAAATATAAAACCCAAGCCGACAAACACCACTCCTTTCAACCCCCTTTTCGGGTGGGGGATAAAGTGTTTTTGTCTACTAAATATTTAAGATTAAGATTACCTAGTAAAAAATTTGGTCCTAAGTTTTAGGTCCTTTCCCCATTGTAAAGGTAATTAACCTGGTAACTATCCAACTTAGCCTCCTTCGAATATTAGGGAAAATACACCCAGTGTTTCACAGTAGCTTATTGAAACCAGCTAGGGAATCTAGGTTGAGACTGTTACCAGCTGCTCCCCCCCCTCCCTTGGTAATCCAGGGGGAGACCCACTACAAAATTTAAAAAATCCTTGGCTCTAGACTATACAGAGGTCGCTTACAATATTTGGTCCACTGGAAAGGGTACCCATTGTCTGAAGCTACTTGGGTAAAAAGCTGGGATGTAAATGCTGATGCTCTAGTCAAACAATTTCATGATAAATTCCCTGACAAACCAAAAGATCCTCCTGGGTGGGGGAGAGGGGGTTAGAAGGGGACATAATGGATATTAACCCCATTTTTTGCTTTTGTCTGTTTTGTTTTCTAGGATGTGTTTTTTCTGCAAGGGGGGGATGCCTGTCAGCTTTGGAAGCCATAGTAGGCCGAAGGCTTCCATACGCTGCCACAATTCTCCTCTGTGGGAAAGGAGGGGAGGAGGGTGGTAGTGCAAGGGATGATTAGACATAACAACATTGTTTTCCTGCCGGTCAAGGTCAGGCAGACCCAAACCCACACTGATGATGAAGCACAACCAAGGACCAGAAGCCAGACTGCAGCTGCATCATTAGCCATTTCAAACCCCTCCAATCTATACATGCAGCAGACTGACACCCACTATGAAGATGTAGCACGACCACGACCACGAAGCCAAATAACAGCAATGCAGCTCACCAACTCAAATCCCCCTGCAACTCAAACTTATCTGAGCACAACAAAGCCCCCACCCAAACAGGACATGCCCCCAGCCAATCAGAGCACAAAAAAACCTCATCCAATCAGAGCACAGCCAAGCTCCCACCCAATCAGTTCAAACCTCCTCTAGCAGTTAAAAGGAAGAGACAGCAGCGATCACACATTGCTCCCAGAAGCACGAAGCTGAAGCCTGAAGATGACGAATGAGACTTCGTCAAAACGTTGCCAAGACATTTCCAATTTCACGTGGGAGAAAACCCGAATAACCAAAGACATACATACATACATTCATACATACATACATACATACATACATACATACATACATATATATATATATATATATATATATATATATATATATATATATATATATGTTTTCTGAGGTTTTCACGGGTGTTTGTATATAGGTCTTTGGTTGTTCGGTTTTCTCAAGTCTCATTCGTCATCTTCAGGCTTCAGCTTCATCTCTTCGTGCTCCCAGAGGCACGGTTGAAGCCTGAAGATGACGAATGAGACTTCACAAAACGTTGCCAAGACATTTCCAATTTCACGTGGGAGAAAACCCGAACACCAAAGACCTATATATATATATATATATATATATATATATATATATATATATATATATATGTGTGTGTGTCAGTCTTTGGTTATTCAAGTTTTCTCCCGAATATATATATACACACACAAAAGTTGTCTGCATGGACTTGTCTGGAATGGCGTCCCGAACCGAGATCCTGTAAAAGCTGGTGTAACAGCGGAGAACAGCTGTTAGCCAGCTTCAAAGTTTTTCTCTGGGTGACAGAGAATAGCCTAGAGTGGCTGAAGAGCAGAAGATTGCCCCAGGGGCTCTGCTTTGTTATGCAGAGTCTTGGAGGGGTGCCTGCCTAACCCAGCCCTACTCCAGATATGGCTCGATCCTGCTAATTAGGCAGGACAAGAGGAAGACACCCACCTCTGCTCAGTTGATTCCGTTTTGAATACTAGAAGCAGACGGGAAAAATACAAGTGATCGATTACTGGGGAAGCAAGAAGAGAGCTGACTTCTACTTTTTTTTAAAAAGGGGAAAACTTTTTCTCACTTTAACTTAGTGAAGGAAAAAATGGCGTCTGAGAGGAAGTGGATTGGAGGCTGCTTGTGAGAGAAAGCGAAGTTCGTCTTTGTGGATTTTAGCTGAATAGAAGCTCTCCATAGGAGGCAAGGTGAAAGTTTTTATTTTACAACTTTAATTTGAGACTTTTTGACACTTTGAGATTTTACAATTCTAATTAGAGACTTTACTTAAATTAAAATGGCTTTTAAACCACCAAAAGCTCCCATGACGAGAAGGGGGTTTGAAACTACTTAGAAGATATATTAAAGGAGCAGAACAGAGTTTCTGAAGAACGATTTAAAGAACTTATGAATAATATTCATGGTGTGAAGGATCAACTTAGGGAGGAAATTAAAGAGACTAATAAAAAAAATTAGAGAAGATTTATTGATGGCTTTTCAAGGTTTGGCAAAAAAATTGGAAGTAATGAAGGATAAAGTGGAAGTAATTAGTCAAGCAAATCAGTATTTGGATAATAAAGTCGGAGAGCTCCAAAATAAAGTGGATAAAAATGAGGACCATGTGGTGGTGTTGCAATATAGAGCGTTGGAGAAGGCTTTGAGAATTAGGGGTCTCCAGGATCAGAAGGAAGAAGATCTTTAAAAAGTTATATCAGAAGCCTTAGCAGAAATGTTAGGAATGGACCCTCGAGAAGTTGATTTTCAAATTGATAAGGCATACAGGGTTAATTCTTGGGTAGCGAGGCAGAAAAAGCTCCCAAGAGACATTGTAATTTATTTTTTGACTTCTACAATAAGAAATCAGATTTTGCAAGCTACATACCAAAAGAAATTGCAAATAGGAGAACAGGAGGTGTTGGTTTTGAAAGAGATCCCTGCAAAAATGTTAAAGGATAGAAGGGACTTTAGGTTTTTTACACAAGAGCTTAAGAAGCATCAGATTCAATATAGATGGGAGGTTCCAATTGGCTTAACAGTATTTTTTCAAGGCAGGAGATATCGAATTGATACTGAATTGAAAGCAAAAGATTTTCTTTTTAATGTATTGAAAGTGGATGTAGAAACAGTGGATAAAAGTCTTCAAGAGAAACAGAGCGGGGAAGTTGAAACTGCACCTGTGATGTCAGTACCTCAAGAACAACTCAAGAACAAAGAGTGACAAGGGGAGCTATTAAGGAGATAGAGGAACGACTTCAAAGACAGGAACGGGATTCTACTACTGTGGGAGGAGCCAAGCTGAAGAGTGAGAGTCTTCAGCTAATTGCTCAGAAGCTTCAAGAGGCCAGTGATGGCAAATACATTTTTGACATGGAATGTTAATGGTTTGAATTCAGGGCCAGGGATAGGGGTTATTCCTCTGCCCTGGTCCTATTAGACCTCTCAGTGGCTTTTGATACCATTGACCATGGTATCCTGCTGCACCGGTTGGAGGGATTGGGAGTGGGAGGCACCGTTTATCGGTGGTTCTCCTCCTATCTCTCTGACCGGTCGCAGACGGTGTTGACGGGAGGGCAGAGGTTGACCTCAAGACACCTCACTTGTGGGGTGCCGCAGGGGTCAATTCTCTCGCCCCTCCTGTTCAACATCTATATGAAGCCGCTGGGTGAGATCATCAGTGGCTTTGGTGTGAGGTATCAATGGTATGCTGATGATACTCAGCTATACTTTTCCACACTGGGCCACCCCAATGAAGCTGTCGAAGTGCTGTCCCGGTGTCTGGAGGCCATACGGGTCTGGATGGGGAGAAACAGGCTCAAGCTCAATCCCTCCAAGACAGAGTGGCTGTGGATGCCGGCACCCTGGTACAGTCAGCTGCAGCCATGGCTGACTGTTGGGGGTGAGTCACTGGCCCCAATAGAAAGGGTGTGTAACTTGGGTGTTCTCCTGGATGGACGGCTGTCTTTTGAAGACCATTTGACGGCCGTCTCCAGGAGAGCTTTTTACCAGGTTTGCCTGGTTCGCCAGTTGCGCCCCTTCCTTGACCGGGATGCCCTATGCACAGTCACTCAGGCTCTCGTGACATCTCGCCTGGATTACTGCAATGCTCTCTACATGGGGCTTCCCTTGAGCAGCACCCGGAGGCTCCAGTTAGTCCAGAATGCGGCTGCGCGGGTGATAGAGGGAGCCCCTTGTGGCTCCCATGTGACACCACTCCTGCGCAGACTGCACTGGCTACCTGTGGCTTTCCGGGTGCGCTTCAAGGTTTTGATAACCATCTTCAAAGCACTCCATGGCTTAGGGCCGGGCTACTTAAGGGACCATCTGCTGCCACCAACTGCCTCCCACCAATCTGTGCGCTCTCACAGGGAGGGACTCCTTGGGGTGCCGTCCGCCAGGCAGTGCTGACTGGCGACACCCAGGGGAAGGGCCTTCTCTGTGGGGGCCCCCAACCTCTGAAATGAACTTCCCCTGGGACTCCGTCAACTTCCCGACCTTCGAACCTTTCCCCGCGAGCTTAAGACACATCTATTTATTTGCGCAGGACTGGGCTAGGATTTTAATTTAATGTAGTTTTAATGGGGTTTTATTATTTTAATTATAAATTTTAATTCGGCCTTATTTAATAAGTTTTTTAATTAGTGTTTTATTTTGTATTTATATTTGTGTATTTGTGTTTTTAATAGGCTGTAAACCGCCCTGAGTCCCTTGGGAGATAGGGCGGTATAAAAATGTTATTAAATAAATAAATAAAATAAAAGCACAGAAAAGAAGAAAAATATTCCATTATTTGAAACAATTTAAAAATGATGTGATATGTTTGCAAGAGACACATATAAAATTATCAGATCAGAAATATTTGATTAATTCGAAATTAGGTAAACATTTTGTTTCTTCTGCTCCGAATAAGAAAAATGGTATAGTTATATACTTGAAGAAAAATATATCAGCTAAATTAATTGAAACGGACATTCAAGGAAGACATATTGCTATTGAATTGATTTTAGAAGGAAAAAAGACACTTGTGATTGGCATATATGCACCTAATCAACAAGAAAAATTTTATAAACTGTTACATGAAAAATTGACTCTTTGGGACTATAAAACATTTATTATATTAGGGGATTGGAATGGTGTAATGGATATTAGAAAAGATAAAAGAACTCTTTCTAAGAAAATTCCTACGCATGCAAAACTGCCTAAATCTTTTTTTGATTTGATGGAAGATTTTGAGTTGAAAGATATATGGAGAAGGCAAAATTTTGATGATAGAGACTATACTTATTTTTCGGACAGGCATCAATCCTTTTCACGTATTGATTTTATATTAATTACTAATGACTTGCTTTCTAGGGTTAAGAAAACAAAGATATTTCCAAGGTGTTTAACTGATCATAGTCCGGTATGGATGGAGTTGCAATATGAAGGAAGAAGACGATCATGGAGAATAAATGAATATTTGTTTAGATATGAGGATAATGTAAATCAATGTAAAAAACAAATGAAAGAATTTTTTGATTATAATTTGAATAAGGGAATTTCTATTGAAATGGTGTGGGACGCTAGCAAGGCCTTTATGAGAGGAAATTTGATATATATTAATAGTAGACAGAGGAGAAAATTAAAAAAACAGCGTAGGGCTTTAGAAGAGGAAATTCAGAGAAAACAACAATTACTGGTATATAATCCATATGATTTAAAATTAATGAGGCGATAAAGATATTACAGAGTCAATTTAATATGTTAATGGCAGATCAGGTGGCAACCAATATACAATATGCTAAACATAATACTTTTTGTAATGCCAATGAATCAGGGAGATGGTTGGCTTATATGTTAAGGAAAAGACAGAAAGTATGTACTATTGAAAGAATTGAATACAAGGGTAAAGTGAGATTTCAACAGGATAAAATTAAAAAAGCTTTTTTGGAATATTATACAAATTTATATGCCAGAGATACAATATTGAATATGGATATTGATAAATATTTGAAAGAATATAAGGTTAAAGGTTTAACTAATGAACAAAGGGAAGAGTTGAATCGGCCTATAACTTCTGAGGAAATTATTTTGGTAATAAAGCAATTAAAAATAGGTAAATCCCCGGGCACAGATGGACTTACAGCGATATATTATAAAAAGTTACAGGATGAGATAGTTGGTCCACTTATGGAGTTATTTAATCAGATACTAATGGGAGGAGGTGTGCCACCATCATGGAGGACTACTTTTATTTCATTATACCAAAAGAGGATCAGGATTGTACTAAGCCTGGGAATTATAGACCAATTTCACTCTTGAATAATGATTATAAGATTTTTGCGAAAATAATGGCAAATAGGTTAATGGAAATTGTACAACAAAGGATTCATACTGACCAGTCTGGTTTTATAAAAGGGAGGCAAATGAGGAATAATGTTAGGCAGATAGTGAATTTATTGGAATATTTGGAAAAGAAAAATCAGATTCCGTCAGTGTTTATATTTTTGGATGCAGAGAAAGCTTTCAATCATTTGCATTGGGAATTTTTATTTAATTAAATGCAATTTGGAAATGGTTTTATACGAATACTTAGGGCAATTTATGGAGAGCAAACAGCTCAGATAATAATTAATGGTAGTTTGACAGATAGTTTTAAAATTGCAAAAGGAACAAGGCAGGGGTGTCCTTTATCATCTTTATTGTTTATTCTGTCTTTGGAACCTTTATTGGATAAGATAAGAGAGTTAAGGGAGATAGAGGGTATTAGAATTAGAAGACATGAATACAAAGTCAGAGTATTTGCAGATGATTTGGTTGTTATATTGACTCAGCCTATAAATTCGAGTGTATATTTGTTGGAAGTAATTAATCAATATGGAAGGATCTCAGGGTTTAAAGTGAATCAAAATAGAACAAAAGTGTTAATCAAAAATATGATTAAGAATCAGAAAGAAATCTAGAGGCAATAACAGGATTTGAAATTGTAAAAAAGGTTAAATATTTAGGAGTCTTTCTTACTTCATCAAATGTAAAATTGTATAAGAATAATTATGATGTGTTATGGAAAAAAATTCAGAAGGAAATGAATACTTGGAAAAAATTACAATTATCTTTGTTGGGGAGAATAGCAGCTATAAAAATGAATGTTTTGCCTAAATTCTTGTTCTTGTTTCAGATGATACCAATAATTAAGAAAGACAAAAATTTGGAAGAATGGCAGATTGGAATTAATAAATTTATATGGGAAGGGAAAAAAGCAAGAGTCAAAATGAAAATAATGCAAGATACACGGGAAAGAGGAGGATTAAAAATCACTAATTTAAAATTGTATTATGAAGCAGTTGTTCTTTCGGTAATAAGTGATTGGTTTAATTTGACAGAGGAAAGGATTTTGAATATAGAAGGTTATGATTTATTATATGGTTGGCATGCATATTTACTGTATAATAAGAAAGTAGATAAAGCTTTTAAGAATCATGTGTTGAGAATTTCTCTTCGGCGTGTCTGGAAAAAATATTACTATAAGTTAAATTATAAAATTCCTATATGGGCAAGTCCTCGGCACGCAGTAGAGAATATAAATATAGAACAGGAACAAGAAACGATTACTTATAAAGATCTTTTATATAATGAGAGGGGAAATTTACAACTAAAATCTTTGGATACATTAAAAGAAGAAGGGAGGAATTATACTTGGTTTCAATATGGACAGTTAAAGGCTAGATGGAAAGAAGATCAGAAAATTGGTATCATTCAAAATGAAGAAAATCTGGTTAAACAAATTAGAAATCAAACTCAGGGGCATATAAAGAGATTGTATACTGTGTTGATAGAAATAGATTCTGAAAGAGATTTAATAAAGGATTGTATGATAAAATGGGCACAGAATATTCAGGAACCAATAATGTTGGAAACATGGGAAAAAATTTGGGTTAGAAATGTTAAATTCATGCAAGCGCAGAATTTAAGGGAAAATTTTTATAAAATGATTTATAGATGGCATTTAGATCCTAAGAAATTATCATGTATGTATCCAGATATGCAAGTGAAATGTTGGAGATGTAATTGTGATGATGCTACATATTTTCATGTATGGTGGACTTGTAAGAAAATTAAGTCTTTCTGGGTAAGAATTTGGTGGATTATGCAGAATGTTCTGAAGAAGAAGATAAAGTTCCTATCACAATTTTTCCTTTTGGGAATAACAACAGACTGTACAGTGATTGAGACTAAATTGATTTTGAACTTAATAACAGCAGCAAGACTGTTGATTGGACAATATTGGAAGAAAAAAGAATTACCCACAATAGAAGAATGGATATTGAAAGTTTCCAATTTGGCTGAGATGGCTAAAATCTCAGCCTTCTTGAAAGACAGTACTCAAGAAAAATATCTAAACGAATGGAAGAATTGGATTGATTATATTCAAAATAGATATCAGATTAAGAAATTTCAGATTGCCTTTGAATGAAGGACATTGTTTTTGATTTTAATGGAAGAAGTCAGGTTATGTGAGAGAGAAGGATTAGAATTGTGTTAGATTTTAAAAATTTAATGTATGACTGTTTGTTTATTGAACTATACCTTGTGTTTGCTCCGGGAAGTCAGGGGGGGGAGGGGGTTTTGGAAGGAGGGGGGAAGGAGGGGGAGGGGGGAGGGGAGGGGAAAAATTTAATTGATGTTGTAAAACTTTTTCAATAAAAAAAAGAGTTGTCTGCATGTATGAATGTGCATGCCTGTACATATTAGCATTATTAAATTAATGTTAATGCTAGTGTCATAAACTCTCATGTATGACAAGAAGTCTAGATGTTGACTTTTTCTTCGAACATAAAGCATTTGAAATTTATGATACCTTATAATATTTTCTCATAAATAAGAAAAAAATACTAGATATAAGTAAAATCCACAAACAAACAAACCTATATCAAATTCCTTAAAGCAATACAAACATCTTTCTCATAATCTAAATCTATTATTTGACTGATTCTGTGTAAGAAACTAAATCTAGAATTAGCTACAGATATCTCCTTTCCCTCTTAAGCAATGGGAGGTATTCCACCTGATCAGAAGGACAAGAAAAGCTCTTCTGTTCTTCTCCACTTATAAGTTTGTCAAGCCAGTCCATCAGCCAAAATGCATTTATGCTACTTGCAACAACTGAATTCCTAAAATTATATTGATTTTTTGTTCTGAATAATAGTGTTTGGAAAAGGAGATAAAGAAACAGCAATACTTTTGAAAATCCAAACTTTAGAAGTATTACTAATCACATACTTGTGATATGATGTGTTTTGACATGGTGGATGAACTACACACAATCCTCCTTTAGAACAAATCAGCTTCAGCTTCTATTCCTCTACATCTCATCAGATTAATATAGGGAGGAGGAAGCAAACCAGTTTAGAAGTGGACAATTTCCCAGATCTTTCATTGTGCTGATTAATACTAGGGGGAGGGAGGGAAATGGAAAAATAGAAGAAGAAAAGTTGAGACAAAGTTGAAAATTCCAATTTTTCATTATATAAAATACATAAGTGTTTATTTCTTAAAGAAAGTGAGTTATTTGCACTGAGATTTTAGACAAAAGAATTCTTCTCTCTGAATTATCAGTGCAAATGACCATAGGGGATATGACCTGATCACAAGATAAAGGTTGGAACACAATCAGTCTTTACTGATTAGCCCTTGGGCCATATCAAAGTGCAAAGTTCCAGAAACAATTTATCACTAAAATTTGATAAAAACAATTTAAAATGGACTTGGATAAAATACAATTTAAAATGAAATTGGAATAAAATATGATTTTAAATGAAATTGGAATAAAATATAGTCTAAAACGAAATTGGAATGGAATACAATAATTTAAGATATAGATAAAATATGATAAAATTATATTTTGGTGTTACTCCTGCAATCTACCCCAATCTATGCACATTTTAACAGAACCATTTTGTACTGTACTGTGTTAAATGTTATTTTCAGATTCTGGTGGCACATAAGGTAAATTGTTTTGATATGGGGATCCCAATGGGTCATTCATTTGGTATATAGACTGAGGTACCTGTCTCTCACCCTCTTGTACAGGCAACAATCAAATAGGATTGTTATATAATATTATATATTATACATTAACGACCTCTGTGACCATATTATAAGTAATTGTGAATTGTATTCTCTTCGCTGATGACGTTAAACTATTTAACACTACCAACAATGCGGCTACCCTTCAAAAAGACCTTGACTTTGTATTGGAATGGTCAAAAATTTGGTAACTCCAAATCTCAACCAACAAATGCTCTGTCTTACACATTGGAAAAAAGAATCAGAACACTAAATACAAGCTTGATGGACATTACCTTGTAGATGACCCTCACTCCGTCAAAGACCTTGGAGTTTTCATATCAAACGATCTAAGTGCCAAAGCCCAGTGCAACTACATCGCCAAAAAGGCTTTAAGAGTTGTAAACCTAATCTTGCGTAGCTTCTTCTCCAGAAAGATTACACTACTAACCAGAGCATACAAAACATTTGCTAGACCAATTCTCGATTACAGCTCACCTGTCTGGAACCCACACCTCATTTCGGACATTAATACAATTGACCGTGTCCAAAAATATTTTACAAGAAGAGTTCTCCACTCCTCTGATCACAAGAAAATATCTTATGCCACCAGACTTGAAATCCTGGGTTTAGAAAATTTAGAACTCCGTCACCTTCGGCATGACCTGTGTATAACTTATAAAATCATCTGCTACAATGTCCTTCCTGTCAAAGACTACTTCAGCTTCAACCGCAACAAAACACGAGCACATAATAGATTTAAACTTAAAGTGAACAGCTTTATTTATTCATGGAGGCTGAAGCCAAACACCCTGATTCACTGGCCATTGTTTTGGGAGATCTAAACAAGGCAAACTTAAGGAAAGAACTACCAAAATACTTTCAGCATGTCAATTGTCCCACCAGAGGCAAGAATACTCTAGACCACTGCTACACAACACTAAAAGATGCCTATCGGTCTTTACCACGTGCAGCTGTAGGACACTCTGATCATTGCATGATTCACCTTGTACCTGCTTACAGGCAAAGACTTAAAGCCATAAAACCAATAATTAAATCAGTGAAAACCTGGACGGAGGAATCAGAATTAAAGCTACAGGCATGTTTTGACTGCACTGATTGGAATATTTTTAAAGATACCTCTGCAGACCTGGATGAACTCACAGATACTGTAACATCATATGTCAGCTTCTGTGAAGACCTATATGTACCTACAAGGAACTTGCGAATACACAGTAATAACAAACCTTGGTTTACACCTAAACTTAAGCAGCTACGACATTCCAAAGAGGAAGCCTACAGAAAAGGTGATAAAATGCTGTACAATCAGGCCAGAAATGCACTAACAAGGAGATAAGAGCAGCAAAAAGAAGCTACTCTGAAAAGCTAAAGAATCAATTTTCAGCAAATGAACCAGCAAACATGTGGAAAACTCTTAAAAATATCACCAGCTATGGCAAACCTCCTTCCCAGGCTGAAGGTAATCAACAACTGGCAGATGACCTGAATGAGTTTTACTGCAGGTTTGAAAGGAAACTACAGCCACCTATCTCCACAACCCCCATCTCAGACACAGCAACAACAGCCAAGCCTCCTACAACTGACCCCATTTCATTGGGTTCACAACCCCTAGTGATCACAGAAAAGGAAGTGCAGGACCTATTTCACAGACAAAAGCCAGGAAAAGCGCCAGGCCCAGACAAGATAACTCCTTCTTGCTTAAAAGTCTGTGCTGACCAATTGGCCCCCATCTTCACCCATATTTTCAATAAATCACTAGAGATGTGCTATGTTCCTTCTTGCTTCAAACGCTCTACCATCATCCCAGTGCCGAAGAAGCCCACCATCAAGGAACTAAATGACTACAGACCAGTTGCTCTAACATCTGTAGTCATGAAAACCTTTGAAAGGCTAGTGCTTTCCTACCTGAAAACCATCACGAATCCGCTTTTAGACCCCTTGCAATTTGCATACCGAGCAAATAGATCAACAGATGATGCTGTTAATATGGCTCTGCACTACATCCTACAACATCTTGAGTCTCCAAAGACCTATGCAAGGGTCCTTTTTGTAGACTTTAGTTCAGCATTCAATACCATCATTCCAGACATTCTTCTAACTAAGCTAAACCAGCTACAGGTACCGGAACAGACTTGTAAGTGGATCACAAGCTTCCTAACAAACAGGAAGCAGCAGGTGAAGCTAAGCAAGATCACATCAAATACCTGTACAATTAGCACAGGGGCCCCCCAAGGCTGTGTGCTCTCCCCAGTTCTCTTCTCTCTGTATACCAATGACTGCATCTCCAATGATCCATTTGTTAAGCTACTGAAGTTCGCAGATGACACAACAGTGATTGGTCTCATTCGAGACAATGACGAATCCGCATATAGACGAGAGGTCGAACGACTAGCCTTGTGGTGCAACCAAAACAATCTGGAACTGAACACACTCAAAACCGTAGAAATGGTGGTAGATTTTAGGAAAAACCCTTCCATACTTCCACCTCTCACAATACTTGACAACACAGTATCAACAGTAGAAACCTTCAAATTTTTGGGTTCTATCATATCGCAAGATCTCAAATGGACAGCTAACATCAAAAACATCATTAAAAAAGGACAACAAAGAATGTTCTTTCTGCGCCAACTCAGTAAGCTCAAACTGCCCAAGGAGCTGCTGATCCAGTTCTACAGAGGAATTATTGAGTCTGTCATTTGCACCTCTATAACTGTCTGGTTCGGTTCTGCAACCCAACAAGAAAAACACAGACTTCAGAGGATAATTAGAACTGCAGAAAAAATAATTGCTACCAACTTGCCTTCCATTGAGGACCTGTATACTGCACGAATCAAGAAGAGGGCCGTGAAAATATTTACAGACCCCTCGCATCCTGGACATAAACTGTTTCAACTCCTACCCTCAAAACGACGCTATAGAGCACTGCACACCAGAACAACTAGACACAAGAACAGTTTTTTCCCGAAGGCCATCACTCTGCTAAACAAATAATTCCCTCAACACTGTCAGACTATTTACTGAATCTGCACTACTATTAATCGTTTCATAGTTCCCATCACCAATCTCTTTCCACTTATGATTGTATGACTATAACTTGTTGCTGGCAATCCTTATGATTTATATTGATATATTGATCATCAATTGTGTTGTAAATGTTGTACCTTGATGAACGTATCTTTTCTTTTATGTACACTGAGAGCATATGCACCAAGACAAATTCCTTGTGTGTCCAATCACACTTGGCCAATAAAATTCTATTCTATTCTATTCTATTCTATTCTCCAATCTTGATTGTAGAAAATATGATTTCAGTAACAGAGTTGTTAATGCCTGGAATGCATTACCTGACGCTGTGGTCTCTTCCCAAAATCCCCAAAGCTTTAACCAAAGACTATCTACTGTTGACCTCACCCCATTCCTAAGAGGTCTGTAAGGGGCGTGCATAAAAGCACCAGCATGCCTACCATTCCTGTCCTAATGTTCCTTTTGATTGTATCCAATTCGTATGGTTATTTCATGCTTATACTTATATATATTGTTGTGTTTGACAAATAAATAAATAAATAAAATAAAATAAATAAATAAAATAAAAGGATGTGAACCAGGTCTTTTACCTCTGCCGCTCCACAAATACAGAGACATTCATTGTAGGGTATAGAATGGAAATTCCCATATCTGACCATTGTGTCGAGCTGTTCAAATCTCGCTCAAGTAAATGTCTTCCTTAGATGTTTTGGCAATTGTAACTTCAAATTGCTGTCTACTTGAAAAGAGTGTTTGTATTTGCTCAGCCATTTCAAGTTACCTACCTTACTAAGGAGAGCTATGTCATTTTGTGTTTTTATATCCTTAATTCTTTGGGCAGCTCTTTTTTTAAATTGTTCTCCTTTAAATTGTTCTTCCTATCTCACAAGAGATAGGAAGGCCACAGCTTTTTACAAAATTTGTTAATTTGGTGATTGGAACACAAAAGACAGTGATCTAGAAATAAATTATTCACTTAATAAACAGTAAATATTTAATTTGGGAAGAGATTCTATGGCTGTATGTTCTTCAAAGCCTAATTTCTGGTTCTGGATTTGACTATACAAACACAGTTCATAAAACACTAGAGAAACACTTGTGAAACTGTATTAAACTAATCATGTGTTCCAGAATTTATTGTAGATGTCGTAAAACTCCACTGAAGTGAAAAGAACAAGGTCAAAGAACAAGGTAAATTTATGCTATTAGGCTGATGATCATCAGGTGTCTTAGCAAATTGTTAGTAATAAAACATCGTTCTCTTTGGGAAATGTCAAAGCATTGTTGTTTTATTATTTTTTCTTGAATCAGATTAGAATTTTAAACTTTTCAAACAAAAAGCAAAGTTGGTGCAATTATATTGGGAAATTTTGATTATTGTTATGCTTCCATAAATGCTAAGAAGGTAAGTGACTTTAGTAACATTCAAATACAGGACAGTCAGATGAAGGGAATGGGACATTTTTAATCTATCATTCAGAGAAATTTTTAAATTTTTCATTCAGTTGTGTCCAATTCTCAGAGACTGTCTGGACAAATCCCTGAAGTTTTCTTGACAACATTTTTTAGAAATAGTTTTCTATTGCCTCCTTCCTAGGGCTGACAAAAAGAGACTGACTCAAGGTCACCCAATTGGCTTCATGCCCAAGTTAGACTAGAACTCATGGCCTCCCATTGAAAATTCCCAAAATGACCAGTTACAAAACATATTGGAAATTGAAGTTCAACAATGCAAGGATTTCACTGAAGAACACTATTATGTTTGGAAAAGGAAGGAAAAGGAAACCAGGCTGCTAAAGAACACGTTGGCTGTAAACCATCAAAACTGACACCAGACAGAGCATAAAAAAACCTCCAAGAAGTAGTGTAAGATTGGAAGATGTGAAGAGAGCTGACCACAGAATAGCCAAGAATTGGATTTGACTGAATGGATATCATCATCCTCATCATGATGATGATTATATAATCCACAGCTGGAGCAAGATGCTTTTGAGGTGAGCTCTTGGAAATTTGACAATTCTATATTCCTGGCTTTTAATGAAAAAAGAAAGAAAACAAAAGAACTAGTTTAGTATAATGGTTAAAGAATCAGGCTAGAAACCAGAAGAATGTGAATTTTAGTCCCATCTTGGGCTGAGTGACCTTGGACCAATCATTCTAAGTCCTAGAGAACTGGTTGTTAAATTATTTGAATCCCACCACCGAGACACACATACACAAAGTATCAATGAAAGAAATTGGTGTATAGATTCATATGATGTTTGGTTCTTCTCACTACTGAAATAATATCTGCTCTGGCATTACTTCTGCAATTTGGAAGGGAAAATTAAAATTAAAAACTAACATCCAAAACTAGGTATGCACGCCCCTTACCTCTTCAACACCAATCACTACAGATCTCAAATGCAAATTGATAAATGCAAGAAGCATTGTTAAAAAATTACCTGAATTTATCCTCTTGTTAAACAGTGGTACATTTGATATCATATTTGTCTGTGAAACATGGCTGAACTCATCCTTTCCTGACTCCATTGTCTCAAACAAAGAATATCAAGTTTATCGATCAGATTGTATAAACCGAAGAGATGGTGGAGTGGCTATCTTTTACAAAAAGTCACTGAATCTAAAAAATATCCAAGTTGCACAAAAACTTTCTCTTCCTGAAACTATTGTATGCGACCTATCCCTTAACACCACTCTTTGATTCTTACTATGCTACAGAGCCCCTGACTATGACCTTACTCATGCAAATATGTTAACCTCACTGCTCACATGGGCTACCTCTTGCCCATATCCTCTCATCTTCCTGGGTGACCTAAATCTACCTCTCATTAACTGGATAACTAATGAATGTACAACTGATCCAATCCATACTACACTATACAACGCTGTTACAAACCTAGGTCTTGAACAACTTGTAACTAACAATACAAGACTCAACAACTGCCTTGACCTCATCTTCTGCAACAACTCAAACTCAATTTATGGACTACAAATTAAAGAACCTTTTTCCAACAGTGACCACTGCATGATTGACTTTCGTCTCAATATACTTAAATCGTCAGAACAATAGTATTCCTAACTACAACTTCAAAAAAGCCAACTACGACCTTATAAACAATGATCTTTCATTTCTGGACTGACAAAATCTGTTCACAACCTGTAAAACTGCTGAAGACCACTATAGAGTTTTCCTACTTGAAACCAATAGAGTCATTAAACTATATGTACCACAAATGACCACCATGATCAGGACAAGCAAACTACTCATATCAATAAAAAAGCTTCAATAAAAAAAAATCCCTCTGGAAAAGAAACAAAAAAGGCTATGTAGCAAATTTCAAAAACCGCTACAGAAATATATGCAACCAAATAAAAACTGAATGCACAAATTATCACACCAAGCAAGAACAAGACCTTCTGCGCACAAATTCCAATCGTGCCTTTTATAATTTTCTTAACAATAAACTTAAAGACTCAAGATCTATCCCACCACTAAAAGATTCTAACAGCAAAGAATGCAATGATGAAACAGTTAAAACAAACCTCTTCAACATTTTCTTTGGCTCAATTTTTGTTAACAGCGATGACACATATCCGACATTCCCCAAACATACCAGCAATGACTATGATGACTTAATTCATATAGATTTCACAGCAGATAATGTTGGAAAAGCTCTTCATAACTTGAAACCATCGCTATCTATTGGACCTGATGAACTATGTGCATACTTCTTAAAAAAGCTTTCCACTAATATAGCAGAACCCCTAAGCATAATCTTTGATAAAGCTTTCACTACCAGTTCCCTTCCCAAACTTTGGTCACTAGCCACAGTCATCCCAATCTTCAAAAAAGGAGACCCCAGCTTAGTCGAAAATTACAGACCAATCTCTCTGTGCTGCGTCACCTGCAAAGTCAGGGAATCAATCATCAACCAATCCATTACCTCACACTTAGAAACTAACAACCTACTCTCTAATAAACAATTTGGTTTCAGGAAAAAATTATCATGCAACTTACAACTTCTCCACAGTAAAAACATATGGACTACAAATCTTGATCAAGGCAAAACAATAGATGCAATCTACATAGACTTCTGCAAAACTTTTGACTCAGTAGTACACGATAAACTTCTCCTAAAACTAAAATCCTATGGCATTTCAGGACCCCTTCACAAATGGATATCTGCTTTTCTGTCTAACAGACAACAAGTGGTCAAAATTGGCAATGCTCTATCAAATCCTGTTCCTGTCAAAAGTGGCGTTCCTCAAGGCAGCGTCCTTGGACCAACACTCTTCATACTATACATTAATGATCTTTGTGACCATATCTCAAATAATTGTGTTCTCTTGGCTGACAATGTCAAACTATTTAACACCACAGACAATACATCTATCATTCAAAAAGACCTTGATCATCTAACCACTTGGTCTAAAACTTGGCAACTCCAAATCTCAATCAGCAAATGCTCAGTCTTACATATTGGAAAAAAGAACCCAAACACTAAGTACATACTTGATGGACATTACCTTACAGATGACCCCCATCCCGTTAAAGACCTTGGAGTTTTTTTTTCATATCAAATGATCTAAGTGCCAAAGCCCACTGCAACTACATAGCAAAAAAGGCTCTAAGAGTTGTAAACCTAATCTTGCAAAAACACTATACTACTAACCAGAGCATAAAAAACATTTGCTAGACCAATTCTAGAATACAGCTCGCCTGTCTGGAACCCTCACCACACCTCTGACATCAATTCAATTGAACGTGTCCAGAAATATTTTACAAGAAGAGTTCTCCATTCCTCTGAAAACAACAAAATACCTTATCCCACCAGACTTGAAATCCTAGGCTTAGAAAACTTGGAACTCCATCGCCTTCGACAAGACCTAAGTTTAACCATAGAATCACCTATTGTAATGTCCTTCCTGTTAAAGACTACTTCAGCTTTAATTGCAATAATACAAGAGCAACTAATAGATTTAAACTTAATTTAAATGCTTTAATCTAGATTGCAGAAAATATGACTTTTGTAACAGAATCATCAGTGCTTGGAACACTTTACCTGACTCTGTGGTCTCTTCCCATAATCCTAAAAGCTTTAATTAAAAACTTTCTACTATTGACCTCACCTCATTCCTAAGAGGACCATAAGGGGCATGCATAAGAGCACAAATGTGCCTACCGTTCCTGTCCTATTGTTTTTCTTTTCTTCTTCCTATATATATATATATATATATATATATATATATGCTTATACCTCCTAATATTTACTCATATATATGTTTATATACTATATAATCTTTTTGTATCATACTTATATATATTGTTGTGACAAAATAAATAAATAAATAAATAAAATGCTTTGTGGCTTCCTTTGTGATCTATGAAGTGACTGAGAACCTCAGAAGAATAATGAATTGGAGAGGAACAAATGAATGTCATAGGTCTTTGCTATCAGAGAATGATATGTATTGGTTATTGAGTTATATGAGGAAAGTTGAAGAAAAAGATGCTGTGTAACAGAAGGAAAATGAATTGTTGTTGAAAATTGAATAGATGCTGGAAGGGTGACTGTGACAGTACATTTAATGCCCCTGACAGCTGAGTAATGGATTAGCCCTAAGAAAGGCCATGATTCCCAAAAGAAAGCACCAGTGGAAAAGATTATTTTTGTTTAATTCCTTAATAAAATAACTAAACTGATGGAGAAACAAAAAGACTGAAGGCTGTGATTTAAATTTATTATTGTAGTAACTTGTAGGTTGGTCATCTTTGCTATGGGTTGCTAAACTTTTCTGATCCTCATCAAAAGAGGAAGCCAAGATGGTGGAGCAACGTATTAGAGATATATTGGACTTCTGGCAGTGACATCATTGTGGTGCAGGGTGAGGGAATGGACCTCTGTCCCTAAACCCTAAAAAATTTCACTAAGAGCCCCTTTAGGGCATTAATGATCTTGGAGACATTGATAAATTAAAGTGGAAGCTCTGTAAGCACTGGGGTTGGAAAGCAACCACACAAGTAGTCAGGAGCAGCACTCTTAAACTGGTGGAGAGGAAGTCAGTCTTTATGGCCGGCCTGGAGCAATGACAGCCGCATAAGTGGGATGCAAAGAGTGAAAAGCAGCAGCAGCATTTGACAGATCAAAAACTCCAGAAGAAGGTGAGAAGTTTGTGGCAAAGAGAAGGCATGGAAGAGAAAAGGCAGAGAGAGAGTGACACAGCGTGTCTAGGAAGGCAGCTAAAATGGAGTAAACTGGAAATTGGAGAGATAAAATAGAGCGAGAACAGTGCACAGCAGTTTAGAGCCCAAATTGAAATCCACAAATTGCAACAATTGGTGAGTGAGAGACTTAAAGAAAAATGAGCTGAGATAATAAAAGGAGATGAAGAGAGTTTGAAAACATAATAAAGATCTGATTAGAACTAAAGATTAAAATTCGAACTGGAAAATAGAGCCTAATAAAATACAATTTGGCAAGATAAAGGCTTTGTGAAATTTGAACTCTGATGGACAAATACTTGTGCAAAATGGAATAGTGGATTGATTGGACTTACAGAAAAGGGTGGGGGGAATAAAAAGAGGAGAAGAAGCAGAAGAAGAAGTAAGAGGAGCCATCTGGTGGATTTGTGGATATACTAAAAGCTGAGTTTGAAGAGGAAATCGGAAATAAGACTGATGTAATATTGCAACACATAGGATTTTTCTTTAAAAAAGGTACAGATGATAAACTAAATGGAACTGAATGAATTATTGAATTAAGTTGATTATTGGAATAACTGGAGTAATATTGGATTTATATTGACAACTCTATATATTTATATTTAGTAAAGAAATATAGTTAAAGGTAATTTACGAAATTAAGAGGAGTATAAAAAAATAGAGAACTGTATAATATATGTATTACATATGGTGATTAAGAATTATAAAAAAAATATATGTATAATATATATAAGAAAGTGTTATGAATAATAGACAGTATATTAGACAAATGTGGAAGAAGAAAAGGGACAATTGTATAAAGAAACAATAAAGTTACAAAGACTGTTAAAAATTAGATATATTTGTGTATTTAAATATAGAATGCCCTGTGTGAAAAATATTTTAAAAAAGAATACCAAGATATACTTTCTCATATGTGAAGGTGGGAGAATTTTACCCACACGATAAACATGACAGCTACAGCAACTATCACTAAAGTAGGTAAAAAAATAGCGACAATCCCTTTACCTATTTCAGCTTCACCTACAAGTCAAAAAATCAACAGCAACCGCACTTGGCAAAGATAAATCAGATCCGGCAATGAACCTGCAAAACATGCAAATAATGTTACAAATGATACAGGAAATAATGAATAAAACTCAAGAATAAAATGCAATAAAACGCAATAGAATAAAACGCAATAGCAAACAATCACAAAGAAACAAAAATGCTACTCAAAGAATTAAAGACTGAAATTGGTGAAATGAAGGAGGAAATTAAGAACATGAAGGATAAAATTGGCGATATTCAACAAGTAATGCTAGAAAACGAACAAAGAATTCAAAAAGTGGAATCTAAAATAGATCAAGTTGTTAACAAAATAGAAAAGATGAAGCAGAAGGTCCTACAATTAAATAAAGAGTTAAGTAAGTCAATTGCGCATTTGGAAATTGAAAAAGCTTCATTATTTTTAAGATTTCAAAACATCCCAGAAGAAAAAGATGAAGACTTGGGAGAGAAAATTGCAGTGATATTAGCAGAAGCTTTAGGAGAAGATAAAGTAGACATAAGAAGAGAAATGGATGAAGTTTACCAAGTATACACAAACTATGTAAGAAGACATAGAAAGGCGAGAGAGATACATGTAAGGTTTATTAAAAGAGCAATGAGAGATGAAATATACAAACAGAGAGGAACCTATAATATACAAAGGTAAAGAAATTATAATATTAAAACAAATACCATGCAGAATAAGGGACCAGAGACAACAATACCAATTTCTCACAACACAATTAACAAGATACAAGGTCAGGTTAGTACTGGAAGGCATACTCATAAGATGGCAGGCAAAAAAATATAAGGTAGACACAATTGAAAAAGTGCAAGATTTCTTTGAACAACACTTTGCACAGGAAGAAGAACAAGAAAGTAAGGAAGAATTTGAAAGCAGAAGTCAAGAGGAAGAGATACTAGTGGAAATAGAACAAGAAAGAGAAACACAAAAGAGACAAGAAAAAGAGTGGATAGAAAGAGAAGGAGAAGGAGGAAGGGTAGTAAGAGAGACAAGAAGCACAAAAAAGGCAGAACAAATAAAAAATGGGAGAGGCACTTAAGGTATTTTTAGTAAATGGTTTAAACATACCAAGAAAGCTCAAGCCTTCAACAAATTAAAAAAAAAACCAACAGATGCAGATGTGATATGTTTACGGGAGGTCCACATCAAAAAGGATTACAGAAAATTGTTAGAAAATGTAAAATTAGGGACATTGTACACAACATTAGCACAGAAAAAGAAAGGCTGAATCACAATATATGTCAAACACAGAATAAAATGAAAGTTAGTATATTCAGACAAGGAGGGTAGAATATTAATGATAGAATTAGAATGGGAACATAAACAAATTTTACTCACAGCAATATATGCCCCAAATAGAAATCAGCATGAATACTTTCAGAAGGTACACAACAAAATAGTAGATCTGGATTATGAAAACATTTATCTGATTGGAGATTTTAATGAAATTGTGGAAGTCGAGAAAGACTACAAAAGTAGCAAAAAGAATAAAAAGTTAGAGATGATTCCTCAACACAGAATTTATGGGATACAACAAAAGTCTATATCTGGGGATTAACAATCGCATATAATTCTAGGAAAAATAAATAAAATAAATAAAATAAAATAAAAATAAAATATATTTTTATAAAATATTTTTTATAAAATAAAAATAAAGAAAGGAAAATACAAACATATTAACTCATTAATATGAGTTAAACACAGGTCCTTAATTCATAGAATCCTCTATTGCAATGTCCTTCCTGTTAAAGACTACTTCAGCTTCAATCACAACAATACAAGAGCAAACAATAGATTTAAACTTAATGTTAACTGCTTCAATCTTGATTGCAGAAAATATGACTTCTGTAACAGAGTTATTAATGCTTAGAATACACTACCTGACTCTGTGGTCTCTTCTCAAAATCCCCAAAGCTTTAACCAAAAACTGTCTACTATTGACCTCACCCCATTCCTAAGAGGTCCGTAAGGGGCGTGCATAGAATAGAATAGAATAGAATAGAATAGAATAGAATAGAATAGAATAGAATAGAATAGAATAGAATTTTATTGGCCAAGTGTGATTGGACACACAAGGAATTTGTCTTGGTGCATATGCTCTCAGTGTACATAAAAGAAAAGATACGTTCATCAAGGTACAACATTTACAACACAATTGATGATCAATATATCAATATAAATCTTAAGGATTGCCAGCAACAAGTTATAGTCATACAGTCATAAGTGGAAAGAGATGGGTGATGGGAACTATGAAACGATTAATAGTAGTGCAGATTCAGTAAATAGTCTGACAGTGTTGAGGGAATTATTTGTTTAGCAGAGTGATGGCCTTCGGGAAAAAACTGTTCTTGTGTCTAGTTGTTCTGGTGTGCAGTGCTCTATAGCGTCGTTTTGAGGGTAGGAGTTGAAACAGTTTGTGTCCAGGATGCGAGGGATCTGCAAATATTTTCACGGCCCTCTTCTTGATTCGTGCAGTATACAGGTCCTCAATGGAAGGCAAGTTGGTAGCAATTATTTTTTCTGCAGTTCTAATTATCCTCTGAAGTCTGTGTTTTTCTTGTTGGGTTGCAGAACCGAACCAGACAGTTATAGAGGTGCAAATGACAGACTCAATAATTCCTCTGTAGAATTGGATCAGCAGCTCCTTGGGCAGTTTGAGCTTACTGAGTTGGCGCAGAAAGAACATTCTTTGTTGTCCTTTTTTAATGATGTTTTTGGTGTTAGCTGTCCATTTGAGATCTTGCGATATGATAGAACCCAGAAATTTGAAGGTTTCTACTGTTGATACTGTGTTGTCAAGTATTGTGAGAGGTGGAAGTATGGAAGGGTTTTTCCTAAAGTCTGCCACCATTTCTACGGTTTTGAGTATGTTCAGTTCCAGATTGTTCTGGTTGCACCACAAGGCTAGTCGTTCGACCTCTCGTCTATATGCGGATTCGTCATTGTCTCGAATGAGACCAATCACTGTTGTGTCATCTGCAAACTTCAGTAGCTTAACAGATGGATCATTGGAGATGCAGTCATTGGTATACAGAGAGAAGAGAAGTGGGGAGAGCATACAGCCTTGGGGGGGGGGGGGCTGTGCTAATTGTACAGGTATTTGATGTGATCTTGCTTAGCTTCACCTGCTGCTTCCTGTTTGTTAGGAAGCTTGTGATCCACTTACAAGTCTGTTCTGGTACCTGTAGCTGGTTTAGCTTAGTTAGAAGAATGTCTGGAATGATGGTATTGAATGCTGAACTAAAGTCTACAAAAAGGACCCTTGCATAGGTCTTTGGAGACTCAAGATGTTGTAGGATGTAGTGCAGAGCCATATTAACAGCATCATCTGTTGATCTATTTGCTCGGTATGCAAATTGCAAGGGGTCTAAGAGTGGATTCGTGATGGTTTTCAGGTAGGAAAGCACTAGCCTTTCAAAGGTTTTCATGACTACAGATGTTAGAGCAACTGGTCTGTAGTCATTCAGTTCCTTGATGGTGGGCTTCTTCGGCACTGGGATGATGGTAGAGCGTTTGAAGCAAGAAGGAACATAGCACATCTCTAGTGATTTATTGAAAATATGGGTGAAGATGGGGGCCAATTGGTCAGCACAGACTTTTAAGCAAGAAGGAGTTATCTTGTCTGGGCCTGGAGCTTTTCCAGGCTTTTGTCTGTGAAATAAGTCCTGCACTTCCTTTTCTGTGATCACTAGGGGTTGTGAACCCAATGAAATGGGGTCAGTTGTAGGAGGCTTGGCTGTTGTTGGTGTGTCTGAGATGGGGGTTGTGGAGATAGGTGGCTGTAGTTTCCTTTCAAACCTGCAGTAAAACTCATTCAGGTCATCTGCCAGTTGTTGATTACCTTCAGCCTGGGAAGGAGGTTTGCCATAGCCGGTGATATTTTTAAGAGTTTTCCACATGTTTGCTGGTTCATTTGCTGAAAACTGATTCTTTAGCTTTTCAGAGTAGCTTCTTTTTGCTGCTCTTATCTCCCTTGTTAGTGCATTTCTGGCCTGATTGTACAGCATTTTATCACCTTTTCTGTAGGCTTCCTCTTTGGAATGTCGTAGCTGCTTAAGTTTAGGTGTAAACCAAGGTTTGTTATTACTGTGTATTCGCAAGTTCCTTGTAGGTACACATAGGTCTTCACAGAAGCTGACATATGATGTTACAGTATCTGTGAGTTCATCCAGGTCTGCAGAGGTATCTTTAAAAATATTCCAATCAGAGCACAAACGTGCCTACTGTTCCTGTCCTATTGTTTTCTTTTATTATATCCAATTAATATAGTTATTGCATGCTTATATATATATGCTTATATATTATATAGTTACTTTCATGTTTATGCTTATATATACTGTTGTGACAAAATAAATAAATAAAAAATAAATATCAAAAACTACAAGAAGGATTGCAGAAAACAGAATACGATTTACAGAAAGACCCACAAAATAAAAGAATAAAAGAAAAATGGAACATTCTAAAACATAAGAACAATTTGATAATACAAAAAGAATTGGCACAGAAGATTAAGATGGCAAAACAAAATTATTTTGAAAATGCAAATAAAACTGCCTGATGGTTAGCGTACAAATTAAAAAAAGCAAAAGCAAAAAGAACAATACAGCAACTCCAAGATGAAAGTGGAACAATACAGTATAGATGGGAAGAAAAAAAGAAAATAATACATTTTTTTTTCAAAATTATATAATCAGGAATATATAGCAGAAGATAATTTCAAACAATACATAGAGGCAACAAACATGGATAAAATCACTAAAGAACAACAATAAATGTTAAATAGCCCGATAACTGCAATAGAATTGGAAGCAGGATTGAAAAAGCAGAAAAATAATAAATCACCAGGACTGGATGGATTGCTGATTGAATTATACAAAAATATGAAATAGTTGTTAAAACCAATATTATTGGAGATTTTCAATGAGGCATTGGAGGAGGCCAAGATACCAACAACATGGACAGAAGCAATCATTACCTACATTCCCAAGGAAGATACTGATCTACAACAAATTCAAAATTACATATATCTTTATTGAATACTGACTACAAAATATTTGCAACGATAATAACAGAGAAAAAATTTATTCAAAAAAAATTGAATAAATATATACACTCAGACCTGAATGGTTTACTCACAGGAAGACAGATAAAAAATAAGATTAGGATCATAATGAACACTCTGGAATACTACAAAGCCCACCCAGAAAAACAAGTGTCACTGGTTTTCCTTGATGCCCAGAAGGCATTCAATAATTTGAATTGGAAATTTATCAAAACACAAATGAAATATATGGATTTCAGGACTAAATTTGAAAAAATGGTAAATACAAGATACATAAAACAAACAGCTAGAGTAATCATAAATGATCAAATGACAGAAAACATTGAGATAACTAAAGGAGTTAGACAAGAGTGTCCACTTTCTCCACTTCTATTTATTTTATCAATAATAATAATAATAATAATAATAATAATAATAATAATAATAATAATAATAATAATAATAATAATAATAATAATAATAATGTTTTAATTTGTATACCACCCTTCTCCCGAAGGACTCAGGGCGGTGAACAGGCAAATAAAATATAAACAGAAACATACACCATATTTAAAACAACCCTTAAAAAACTGATTCAAGTATGCCAGAAATTTAAAATAACATTACACCCCATACAAATTACAACAATTTAAAACCCACAATTAAAATTTAAAATTTAAAATCAGGCCAGTCCAGCCATATGAAATAAATAGGTTTTAAGTTCGCGGCGAAAGGTCCTAAGGTCAGGTAGTTGTCGAAGCCCAGGGGGAAGCTCGTTCCACAGGGTAGGAGCCCCCACAGAGAAGGCCCTCCCCCTGGGGGCCGCCAGTCAACATTGTTTGGCTGACGGCACCCTGAGGAATCCCTCCCTGTGGGAACACACCGGACGCTGGGAGATAGAGGCCGGCAGTAGGCGGTCCCGTAAGTAGCCCGATCCTAAGCCATGGAGCACTTTAAAGGTGGTAACCAATACCTTGAAGTGCACCCGGAAAACGACAGGTAGCCAGTGCAGTCTGCGCAGGATAGGTGTTACGTGGGAGTTCTGAACCGCTCCCTCAATAACCCGCGCAGCCGCATTCTGGACTAGCTGAAGTCTCCGGGTGCTCTTCAAGGGGAGCCCCATGTAGAGAGCATTGCAGTAGTCGAGACGAGAAGTAATGAGAGCATGAGTGACCGTGCATAGGGCATCCCGGTCCAGGAAGGGACGCAACAGGCGGATCACGCGAGCCTGATAAAAAGCTCTCCTGGAGATGGTCGCCAAATGATCTTCAAAGGACAACCGACCATCCAGGAGCACGCCCAAGTTGCGTACCTTCTCCACCGGGGCCAACAACTCGCCCCCGATAGACAGCCGCATCTGCAACTGACTGTACCGAGATGCCGGCATCCACAGCCACTCCGTCTTGGAGGGAATAAGTTTGAGCCTGTTCCTCCCCATCCAGACCCGTACGGCTTCCAAACACTGGGACAGCACTTCGACAGCTTCGCTGGGGTGGCCCGGGGTGGAAAAGTACAGCTGGGTATCATCAGCGTACAGTTGGTATCTCACCCCAAAGTCACTGATGATCTCACCCAGCGGCTTCATATAGATGTTGAACAGGAGGGGTGAGAGAATCGATCCCTGAGGCACCCCACACGTGAGGCGCCTCGGAGTCGATCTCTGCCCCCCTGTCAACACCGTCTGCGTCCGGTCAGAGAGATAGGAGGAGAACCATCAATAAACGGTGCCTCCCACTCCCAACCCCTCCAACCGGCGCAGCAGGATATTATGGTCGATGGTATTGAAAGCCGTTGAGAGGTCTAATAGGACCAGGGCAGAGGAATAACCCCTATCCCTGGCCCTCCAGAGATCATCCACCAGCGCGACCAAAGCTGTCTCCGTACTGTATCCGGGCCGAAAGCCGGACTGGAACGGGTCTAGATAGACAGCTTCATCCAGGTACTGGGGTAGCTGACATGCCACCACACTCTCTACAACCTTCGCCGTAAAGCGAAGATTGGAGACTGGCCTGTAATTCCCTAAAACAGCTGGGTCCAGGGAAGGCTTCTTGAGGAGGGGTCTCACCACCGCCTCTTTCAAGGCAGCGGGAAAGACCCCCTCCCGCAAAGAAGCATTTGCAATCCCCCGGAGCCAGCCTCGTGTCACCTCCTGTGTAGCCAGTACTAACCAGGAGGGGCACGGATCCAGTAAACATGTGGTGGCATTCAGCCTACCCAGCAACCTGTCCATGTCCTCGGGAGTCACAGGGTCAAAATTATCCCAAACCATCTCAACAAGACGGGTCTCGGATTGCTCATCTGGATCTACCCAATTTTGATCCAATCCATCCCGAAGCTGAACGATTTTATCGTATAGATAACCGTTAAACTCCTCGGCACGCCCTTGTAGGGGGTCCTCCCGCCCCTCCTGTTGAAGGAGAGAACGGGTCACCCGAAACAGGGCGGCCGGGCGGTTATCTGCCGATGCAATGAGGGAGGAAACGTAGGAACGTTTCGCATCCCTCAGTGCCACTAGATAGGTCCTGCTATAGGACCTAACTAGTGTCCGGTCAGCCTCAGAACGGCTGGATCTCCAGACACTCTCTAGGCGTATTCTCCGGCGTTTCATCTCCCTCAGCTCCTCAGAGAACCAAGGAGCTGGTTGAGACTGATGCTGGGTCAGAGGCCGCAAAGGCATGACACGGTCCAAAGCTCCAGCCGCGGCCTGTTCCCAGGCCGTGACTAATTCTTCAGTCGTGCCGTGGGCCAGATCCTCGGGAAGTGGCCCAAGCTCTGTCAGGAACCTCTCAGGGTCCATCAGGCACCTGGGATGGAACCAACGCATTGGTTCCATCTCCCTGCAGCAGTGGGTAGCGGTCTGAAAGTCCAGACGAAGGAGAAAATGATCTGACCATGACAAAGGGTCGATAACTAAATCTTTTAAAATCAGATCATTCAACCACTGGCCAGAGATAAAAACCAAGTCTAGGGTGCCTCCCCCAATGTGAGTACGGCCATCAATTAATTGAGTCAGGTCCATGGCCGTCATGGAAGCCATGAACTCCCGAGCGGTCGAGGATGCCGTGCCAGTTGATGGCAAGTTGAAATCCCCCATGACCAACAGTCTAGGGGTTTCAACTGCCAACCCAGCTAGCAACTCCAACAGCTCGGGCAGGGCTGTTGTCACGCAGCAAGGAGCCAGGTACGTGATCAACAAGCCCACCTGAGTCCTACGACCCCACTTCACATAGAGGGTTTCACATCTCACTATCTGAGGCACAGTGGTCTCCCTCGGTTCCAGACTCTCCCTAATAATAACCGCCACCCCGCCACCCCTACCTTGGGCCGTCGGGTGATGGAATGCTTGGAAACCTGGTGGGCACATCTCTACTAGGGGAACCCCCCCTTCTGTGCCCAACCAGGTTTCCATGTTGCCCATAATGTCCGTGGTCCCTTCCTGAATTAGATCTAAAATCAGGGGAGCTTTATTAACCACGGATCTTGCATTACATAACATCAGCCGAAGGCCCAAGTCCCGGGTATTCTGGCCACTCGGGGAACGGGAAAATTCTGGGGGGCCGGAGCACGCGATCGCTCTTAAATAGCGAGGGCATGCCCCCAAAACCTGATATGGCCCCCCTTTCCGCCATATCTGCCTCTCCCACATACCGTATTGATCGCAAAACCCTGGTGAACTGGAACGAGACCCTCCCCCACCACCTTCGGACCTATTAAATTATCGCCGCGAACATTTGCTGGACTCGTCACCCCCCCAATGGGTTCCCCCCCCACCCGCCCACCCGCCCCCCCGACCCAAACCCGTCAATTTTCACCCTCCCCTTAAAATTCCCATTAAAACTTCCCTTAAAAAAACGATTAAAACAGTTAATTAAAAATCCCCTAAGTCTCCTATTTTTGGCGTGCCACCTCTCAGGGTTCCAAAACCCGTCCTCAAGATGGGCCCTCGATAGTGTGGGGGGCCAAACCTGCGAGAGAGGGGAATCTCGCAGGGCAAGAAGGTCAGCCACTGTGAATGTCCGCATAGTAAGAGTCCGACAAGCAGGCCCATCCTGGACCAGTCAAGATGGTGACTGACAACACCAGCAAATCCGGGTGAGCCACAGTGAGGAATAGTTCTTAGGTGGTAGATGAATAAAACCGCCATGATTCAGTCAGATTCACCAACCCCTCATATACAGTACATAATACAATAATATTAGAAATATTATTGACAAAAATCAGAGAAGATCAGGAGATAAAAGGCTTAAAAACCAAAAAGGAAGAATACAAGATTCAAGTCTTTGCTGATGATATAGTATTCATTTTGGAAGATCCACTAGAAACTGATGGCCCCAAACTGATTCAAAAAAATTGAGGAATTTGGTGAAGAAGTGGGACTCAAGATAAACAAAAATAAATGTAAATTAACAATGAAAAATCTCACCCAAAGTCAAAAAAATGAATTGGAAGACAAAATCAAAATAAACATAACTAAGAAAATAAAAGATATAGGGATTTGACTTACAGTGAAGTGTCCATCAATTAAGGAGGAGAATTATGATAAAATACTAAATAATATAAAAATAGAGTTGGATAATTGGAAAAATTTACAAATTTTATTATTGGGCAGAACCGCTACGATTAAAATGAATATTTTGCCGAAAAATTTATTCCTGTTCCAAGTCATTCCAATAAAATTAGGGAAAACATTCTTTCAAGAGTTGAATAAATTAATTGCTAAATTTATATGGCAAGGGAAAAAAGCTAGGATTAAATTAAAATTATTGCAAGATACAAAAGATAAAGGGGGTTTGGGCTTTACCAGATTGGGAATTATATTTCCAAGCATCAATTATCACATGGCTAAAAGATTGGATGGAATTGGAAAATAAAAGAATTCTAGCAATAGAAGGTCACGATTTGCAAGTGGGGTGGCATGCATTCCTGTGGGATGACAAATACAAAAGACATAAATATTTTCAGTAAAACAAAAACATTTTACAAGAATCCCAATGTGGCTATCTCCAACAGAAATAATGAAACACCCAAATTTATTAGATGTAGACAAGATAATTAGATACGAGAAATTAATAAATGTACAGGGAAATTTGAGAACAAAACACAAATTAGAAAAAGCAATAGGTAGGGAAGTAGACTGGTGAACATACACACAAATACAATCAAGATATACAGAGGATAAAAAATCATACAAAATACAAAAAGAGCAGTAAGAACTGGATAAAACTGTACATGGAACAGAATTAAAATTAATAAATAAAATATATGAATACCTATTGTGATATAAAATGGAAGATGAGGTGGTTAAAGAAACAATGATCAAATGGGCAAAAAACGTCAAATACAATATAAAATTGGAGAAATGGGAAAAAATGTGGAGAACTAATATAAAAATGACAATGTCAGTGGCATTCAAGGAAAAACAGTTGAAAATATTTTATAGATATCCTGCAATATTTAGATTCCACCTGCAAGGTTTGCTAAGATGTACCCAAATAGCTCCACATTATGTTGGAAGTGTAAAAAGATATATGGAACGTATTACCATTTATGGTGGACATGTCCAACAGCGAAAAATTCTCGATTAAAATTAAAAAGAGGCTGGAAGAAAGAACTAATCAATCTATAAACTGGAGACCAGAGACATTCCTGCTGGGAATATTCAACATGAAATACAGTAAAGAAATAGGATATCTAATTCTACATATAATAACAGCTGCCAGAATAGCATACGCACAGAAGTGGAAAAACGGGAATATACCAACGGAGGAGGAAGTGATAAAAAAAATGTTGGACTGTGCTCAGATGGATAAACTAACGAAGGAGTTAAAAGAAAAAGAAGAGTCAGAATATTACAAAATATGGAACAAATTGTATAATTGGCTAGAGACTAGAAATACTAAATGATGAAAAAAGGTGAAAAGCTTATATATACATGTATATAAAATGGCAATGTATGAAAGAAAATGAATAGTTAGAAGGATAGATAGGATAGAAGATATAAAGAAACAAGGGAGAACAGGACAAAAAAGAAAAGTATAATTAAATGAAACAAGAGGGGTAATAAGGATGTAAATATGAGAAGAATAAGGAAATGAAGCTGATGTAAAGAAGGAATATATGTTTTATGTTCATGTATGTTATGTATTGCTGTTTTTCTTTTGTTTGTTCTTTTTTGTTAATAAATAAATAAATAAATTAAAAAAAGAGATATATTTGAAAGGTCTCTAAATAAAATCCACCAATTTGTTGACCAGCTGTGCTCCAAGGATGATAAAAAATTCTCTCAAATTACTTTTGAGATGCAAATATGTGGAGAATGTTACCAAACTACTGAGGCAATTTCACAAGTAGCTGAAAATACAGAGGAGTCCATTGCAATTTTGGAAAAACCTGGTGTTAACTTTCACTCTGATGGTTTAAATATTTATTTATTTAGCGTATGGTAAATACATGGACTTATAGTAGTTCAAATGTTAATGTCTAGCCCACCCAGCCATCCAAGGACGGGGTGGTCTATGTTGAAAAAATCAGACATTGGGCCAATGTAGGCTTTTGATGGACATTCGGACACAAGGTGATGGATATTTTGTCAAGGAGCACCACAGTTACACTGAGGGGTAGAGACAAGACCCCACTTAAATAATGAGTCCTGACAGACACCATGTTGAATATGGATCTTGTTCAGAGTTGACCAATGCTGGTGAGGAAGGTCAAAATCTGGTGTCTTTTGTGTTGGGTTATCTACATAACTGCCTGCATCTGGGAATTCAGCAGCCTATTTTGCTTTCCACTGTGTGTTGATGTCAAAGTTGTTAGACAGCTGTTGATGAGTTGTAATTTTCTTGTACTCCTTCATTAAGGCTTTCTGCCTCTGTAGAGCTGGTGGTGCAATATGGCTCAGGATGGGGATCCATTTTGTTTATCCATTGCCACATATTTAGAGAGCCAGGAGTTCTACAAAGATGTCTGACTGCCAACTGTTGTTAACTGCCAATTGTTCAATGTAGTCTGGCTGCCAGTTATTATCTGGGGTGCCCCACGAGGAGGTGAACTAGCATCATACCCCAATATAAATATACATTTAAATAACTTAATATGTTTAAATATAAAACTATCAATACAACTGAAAGAAGAGCATTGAGAAAAAAGACAAATTTGGGACTTTTTCTTTAAGGGCATTAACAAAGTTGAGGATTGCATGATAGAAAGGGAGGCTAATAAATACTAGATCAGGGGTGTCAAACTCATGGACTGGGGGCTGGATGCATCACACACCGGCCACACCTGGTTTAACAAAGGAGGAAAAAGTCGTGATACATCACGTGATGACACCATGATGCCTCGTGTTTGACACACCTGTATTAGATACACAGAGAAGAAAAAGATTTTACTCCATGAAGACAAGCTGGAAGGAGTGACTTAAACTCAATCAGTTAACTGGAATTAGGATGGATCTTTCTTTGTTTGATATTTGTGTGTATGCGCGCTTAGACGAAGTAGGCAAATGTTATTGAAAATATATTTGAGAATACCTGTATTAAGAGAAAGTTAAGAGAAAGTTAAAATGATGTACCAATTGAAAGAATTTTGTTTGTGTGTTAAAAAGGGTTTCTTTATAAAAGAAAAAAAATATTCTATGATGGTAGTTTGGAAGTAGGAATCTAAATTTAATACTGAAGTTTAAACTTGTATGTTAAGAAGTGAAAGAAAAAGATGCATTAGAAAGTTTTCACTTTAAAAAAAGTGTTTAAAGAAAGTTTAGCACTTCAAAAAAGGGTAAAAAATAAAGAGTGGTTTTTTTCAGTAAGGTCAAAGAATTTGAAAGAATACTATCAGGGCTGCCTCTGTTCAATTCCTAGGAAAGAAAAATCCGTGGCTCCATAGATTTAGAAAAAAGTACTTTTACTAGGAACAAACTGACTGCAAGCAGTTTCAAGCAAACTCTGAGGCACAGAGCGGGATCATCACAGCTACAGTATACAGCTCAGCCCCTTTGTGACTGACAGCCATTGCATGCCCAGTGGCACTAGGCCAGTATTGGCGAACCTATGGCACGTGTGTCGGAAGTGCACACGAAACCATCCTGAAGCAAATGCACAACCTCACCAGCTCCTCGTCATGTTCCTGTGCTCAAATGTGCGCCAGTCAGCTGGACATTGTGCGCACGCGATGCCGGCAGACCATGCATGCACGAGGTGGCATGCATGCCAGAGGTTCACCAACATGCATGCGTGATGGACCGCCGCACTTCCGGGGTCACCAACACTGTGTGCATGATGGCCAGCTGGCCGGTGCGCATTTGAGCACAGGAATGCGATAGGAGCTGGCAAGGCCGTGCATTTGCCTCAGGACGGTTTTGCATGCCTCTTCTGGCATACAGGCGGCACGCAAGAACGTGAAAGTTTCACCAACACTGTACTAGGTGGTTTGGCCAAACCATTTGTTAAATTGGTGGCTCGCCCCGCCCCTTGCCCCGCCCCTCCCCACCATCACTTACTGGCCTTGGAGCACACCAAACCGAACCTTTTGTTAAATTGCTGGCTCGCCCACCCCTTGCCCTACCCTGCTTTCCTACCTTTGCTATGCCTCCCACTCTGTTCCCCACCTCGGACTGCCCACCTCAGACTGCCCTAACCACACCAGCAGCAGAACAGACAAGTACAGCCAAGTGCTGCCCTTCTGGAAGCGAGACTGGGAAAGGTGGTTGACCTGTACTCACCCGGCTGCCAGCCGTGACCTACCCCCCATCCAACGACCCCGCTGGCCACGTGGCTGCCAACTGTAGCCTACCACAATTAAAGTGCCTCGCTGCTCACCCGATCCAAGTGCCTCTGTTGTGTCTGCGCCCCCGAGCCAGGCCCCCTGCCAGAAAGTGACTTGGAAAGTGAGGGGGAAGGGCCATCAGGACTTACCTCAGGAGCACCGGCTTCCCTGGCTCAGCTCCAGGAGCCAGAGGCAGGCCAGGTGGAGGAGATAACGAGGCCTCCGTCCCCTGACTCTCCCACCCAGGCCACGCCTCCAGATCCGGCTGATGGCAATCAGGCCTGGTTGGACCCTAGGTTTCGTAAGCAGGAGAAGTGGGAACAACAGAAGCAGGGGTGGGACAGGTCTAGGAAGTGCTGAGTCATGGAGCCACACCCCACAGGGTATAAAAGCAGCAAGGGCTGCTATGTCTCTTTGTAGCAGGCAAATCAACTGCTTGACTAGAGCTGAAGTACTGTTTGTTGATTCATCGGCATCAAGGGAGATAACAGAGACACTGGCAGACACTCGCTAGTTTGCAGCCAGAGCTGATAGTGTCAGCTAATTAAGTCATCATTCGGACTGGCGGGGGGGGGGACAGAACAGTCTCACTGGCCGCAAACTGCAACTATGTGGCCAGTGAGGCTCTTGGATTAGATGTCTAGCGAGATGCTTGGATAGGGGTAGACTGTGGTCGGCAGCCGCATGGCCAGTGAGGTGCTTGGATCGGGTGGGCAGCGAGGTATGTATTAATTGCCTTGGCCTGCCACTGACCCAGAAGGATTGTCCTGTGGCCACTTCCCACCCACACGGTGCCAGCCTACCCTTACCCCATCTGGAGAAAGAGAGATGGAGAGAAAGGGGGGGAAAGATGAAGGAGAGAAAGGGAGAGAAAAAGGGGGGAGAAAGAGATGAAGGAGAAAAAGATGGAGAGAAAGAGGGGGAAAAAGTGATGGAGAGAAAGAGATATGAAGGACAGAAAGGGTGCGGGAGAAAGAGAGATGAAGGAGAGAAAGGGGGAAAAGATGAAAGAGAAAGAGGGGGAGAAAGAGATGAAGGAGAGAAAGAGAGGGGGAGAAAGGGAGAGAAAGATGAAAGAGAGAAAGGGGGAGAAAGAGATGGAGAGAAAGAGGGGGGAGAAAGAGATGGGGAGAAAGAGGAGGAGAAAGATGAAGGAGAGAAAGAGAGGGAGGAAGGGAGAATGGATTTGTTCTGGTAATTGGTTTAACAAGCATGGCACTGAAAAAATGACTTATGACCATTTTTCACTCTTACAAACTTTGCAGCAAACTGTCATTAGGGCAAAGAAGCTATGTCACATGACCACATGGCCACCCCCACTCAGTCACATGAAGCACCGGAGTTGTGAAATGAGTGACATGGTTGTTAAGAATGCTGCAACAGGCGTAAATGATGACCGGTCATAAGTGTGAGGACTGGATAAAAGTGCGAGAACCTGTCAGAAATCACTTTTTTCAGCCCTCTGGATGGTCCCTATGTGCATAGGGACTACTCAGAGGGCTGAAAAAGTTAATTTTGACCGGTCCTCGCACTTTTGATCAGTCCTCGCACTTACAATTGTCCTCACATTTTATATTTTGCACCCTATCTTGTAACCGTGGTGAAGAGAAGTAGTTGTGAAATGAGTGACACGGTTGTTAAGAATGCTGCAACGGGTATAAATGTGAGGATGGTCATAAGTGCGAGGACTGGTCAGAAATTACTTTTTTTAGCCCTCTGAATAGTTTCTATGCCCATAGCCATGGTCACATGACCAGCTAGGCTCGCCCACCCAGTCACATGACCAGCTAGCCATGCCCACCCAGTCACTTGACCACCAAGCTACACCCCAAAATAAGCCATGCCCATAGAACCAGTTGTTAAAAAATTTGAATCCCACCACTGCTTGAAAGTAATCGCAGTTGCAAAGTTGCAATGTAAACTTCCCCACGGTTCTCCCCCCATCCTATTTTATGGCAACAAGCATCCAGCTAGCTGACAATTACAATGAATCTTGCTAATAAAAATGGTGACAGTTCACAAATATTATTAGGTATAAGTAGAAATAAATACTATTTCCACAGCAAGGAAGATAAAGCAGGAATGATTAAATTGATTATTTTATTCAAAGAGGAAAATATATTTTCACTTGGATATCACTTCTGAATTTTGTGCTTGTGATGAAAAAAATAAAACTTTGACTTTGGTTTTGTTGATCAGAAAGATTATTGTTATAGAAATGGCTAGTTATATATTAATGTGTAAAAGCAAAAAGTTGAGGCTGGAGTATTTTTATCTTGCACTGTGTTAAGAAGAGTCTGAAGTCAATGCCTCCCACCCCCCACCCCCGTTTTCCCCCTTATATCTCATACCTTTCCCTCCACCCCGCCCCCCACAACTCTTTTTCCTTCTCTTAATTTCCTATTTTGATTTTTTTTGTTTCTATTTTATATAATCAAATAAATGAAAATGTGAAAATGAAAAAAAGAAAAGTATTGCCTCTGCAGATACTTCTATAGAGTTTTGATTTGCTCTGATGTATAATAAAAGGATTATTGGAAATCTGTGGTATGTCCCTTGAGTTCTCTTTTTTAAAAGTTTTTTTTATTTATACCTTTTCCTTTAACATATATGAGTGCTTAATAAATTGTGTATTGTCTGAATTAATTCATAAATAGTATAGTAATAACAGTAATAATATTTTTTACTTATATATAATGATATTCTTACAATCTCTATTTTCTACCTTTATTATCTATTACCCTAACCCTTTATCATATTTTTTTGGCAGTATACCTAACAAAAATATTTCTAGTTTTAGGTCTATATGTTGTTTTATCATTTTCTCTAGCCAGATATGTATTTTCATCCAAATTATTTTTGCCTTTGGACATGTCCACCACATATGATAATATGAGCCTGATGTGTAGTTATATTTCCAAAATTTGGCGGACACCTTTAAACATCTTTGCTAGTCACCTATAATGCCACCTATAAAACATTTTATGTAAGTTTTCTTTATATGCAGTTGCCATTGTCAATTTATAATTTATATCCCAGAGTTTTTGCCATTTGTCTAATTCTACTGTATATCCAAAGTTTTTTTGCCCATACTATCATTCTTTCTTTCATTTGTTCACCTTTCATTTTCAGCTTTAATAAATAACTATTTACTTTATTAGCTTTTCAACTGTTCCTAATAGAATCTGAAGTTCACATGTTCCTTCTCTAGTTCCTGTTTAGTTTTTAATTCCCTTTCTCATTTAAAATATCTTTGTATGTTATAATTTTTCCAAGTTTACATCATTTGGATCAGTGGTGGGTTTCAAATTTTTTTACTACCGGTTCTGTGGGCGTGGCTTGGTGGGCGTGGCATGGCTTGGTGGGTGTGACAGGGGAAGGATACTGCAAAATCCCCATTCCTTCTCCACCCCACTAACTTGCTCTGGGAAGGAATCAAACTCCCCCCTCTTCATTTCCCCAAATAAAATATTACTCATAAGAAAAGGCTCCCAAGCTGCTAACAAAGGAGCCTGAGGCTCATTCACGTTCCTGCCAACTGTATAAAGGAAACTTTGTAAGATAAAAACAGTTACCAGTGCTTAGAGATAATAGAAAGTGGAAGCCAGAAGTTTGGCTCCATTTACAAGCAGGCAGAAAACTCATTCAAGACAGGATATTTCACAATGGAAATCACCCAAACCTTTTTAGAAACACAAAGCTCATGTTGCCCAAACCCCAAAACTTCAAAAACATAGAATCATATGTTGTTCAGCTGACCCAGAAACAAACTGCTGAATGTCACTTCGTTTCTGCAAGTAAAAACCTACTTCCAGCAGCTGTTTCTTGGCTTGTCAATTTAAAACGATGGTGTCTTCTCCTTCTCCTTCTCCTTCTCCTTCTCCTTCTCCTTCTCCTTCTTCTTCGCCAAGTGATCTCCCATCTGAAAAGCAAGCCCTGATTTTTTCCTTCTAGCCTTCAGTTGGGAGGCTTTTTGGCTTGTCAATTTAAGGCAACGGTGTCTTGCTTTTTTTCTTCTTCTTTGTCAAGTGATCTCCCCGCTGAAAACGCGAATCTTGATTTTTTCCTTCTAGCCGATCAGTGGGGAGATTGGGAGGCAGCGAATAGATTGGGGGTGGGGTCAGACAGAGGTGGTATTCACTGGTTCTCTCAACTACTCAAAATTTCCACTACCGGTTCGTAAGAACCAGTCAGAACCGGCTGAAACCCACCTCTGATTTGAATGTATTAGTGCTTCCATTGTGGAAAGTCAGACTGTAATTTTCATATAGTTTTTTGCTTTAACTTTTTCCCATATTAAGAGTAGAACATTCCTTACATAATGTCTTTGGAAGTATTTATGTATTTTATTTTTTCTATACGACAAGAAGGCATGCCATCCCACTTGGAGGTCATGTCCCTCCAGCAGTAACAAACTTCTATTTCTCAAATTTATCCATTCTTTCATCCAAATTAGCGCAGAAGCCTGGTAATAAAGCTCAGAATTCGGCAGTCCAAAGCCCCCATTCTTCTTTGAGTCTTATAACATTTTCAATCTTATTCTCGGTCTTTTCCCTTGCCAAACATATTTCAAAATTATTGTATTTAATTCACCAAAGTATTTTTCTCTAATTTTATAAGAATCATTTGAAACAAAAACAGTAGCTTCAACAGAATATTCGTTTTTATAGTTGCTACTCTTCCTATTATTAATAATTGCATTTTTTTCCAATTCTCCAAGTCAAGTTTATTTGTTGTATCAACCTTATATAGTTATCTTCTTTAATAGTTGTACATCTAGAAGACTTGCCATGATGTCACGGCAATTTCAGACACAGAGGAACATGTCTTCACATTATGTGTGCTGCATTCTTCCTGTTTGTGGGCTCTGGAGAGAGCCTAAGTCACCCTGAAGGGAGGGTGAAGCAAAGGGGGGTGTCCTGTGAGGCCAGGGAGAGTCGTGGCTTTCCTGTCTGGCCCGGGGGCTTTTTCCCCTCTCAGCCATGGCAAGAAGAAGCAGCAGCCTAAAGATGGCTACTACAAAGCTGGGACAACCAATGAATAACATCTAAGACTGGTGCAGGAGAGAAGGTGAGCTGTGGTGGAACTGGGGGAGAGGATTTTTCTTTGTTTTAAATTATTCCAAGAAACAATTCAGAACTATGTGTTTAAGTGGCACCTAAGCCTTTTGGGGCATGCTGAAGAAATAACCAGAAAGGAAAGAATAGAGAATAAATAATAGACTTTGAAATAAACAGAAAAGGGACTCCTAAATAGGGAAGAAGCAATACTGGGAAGGCATTTTTTGAAATACTGGAATTATATATACATAAAACTTACTCTGTTTATATATTTGTTGAATAATCCAAGTGACAATGGATTAAGATAAAGGTAAAGGTTCCCCTTGCACATACGTGCTAGTCGTTGCCGAAACTAGGGGGCAGTGCTCATCTCCGTTTCAAAGCCGAAGAGCCAGCGCTGTCTGAAGACATCTCCATGGTCATGTGGCCGGCATGACTCAATGCCAAAGGCGCACGGAACACTGTTACCTTCCCACCAAAAGTGGTTCCTATTTTTTCTACTTGCATTTTTACATGCTTTCGAAACTGCTAGGTTGGCAGAAGTAACGGGAGCTCACCCCGTTACATGGCAGCACTATGGATTCGAAACGCTGAGCTACCGACCTTTCGATCGACAAGCTCAATGTCCTAGGCCCTGAGCCACCGCTAATCCTTGACAACGGATTTGTAAACTGAAATCTAAGTGGAGTGCCAGCTGCTGACAAACAGGGAAATTACAAGGAAGTGATTGGGGCTTTTTGATAGCCCCTGGGAGTATTCAAATTGGAAATGAATGCTTAAAGACTAAATAAATAGTTCTTGGACTGTTGGATAAAAATTAACTTTCTTTAAAAAATAAAATAAGACATTTAAAAAGGAGATATGAGTGGAATTGTTCAGGAGCTGGATCTACTCTTTCAAAATACAAAGGATATCATGGACAAAAGATTTAAGGACATTTGGAAAAAATGGAAAATATCATACAAGGGATGATGGTTACAGACCAAGATGTCCAAGAAAGGGAGGATCCAAAAGAAGAAATGAAGAAGGAAGAGGACAGAGAGGAGATTACAATGAAAATTCTATTCTATTCTATTCTAAAGTAATAGTGATTGATGAATTAAACTAGGGAAAAACATTGAATTGGATGATATTGAAGTGGAGGCAGGAACCTCAGTAGAAATTTTAGAAAATAGACAATGGAGGAGAATAGAGGTGGGAGGAACACTTAGATTGGACTTCCAAAAAAAAAACATAGATGGAGACTTAAGAGAGGAATGGGGGAGGCAAGTAGAAAAAAAGCATAGCAATTGAAGTACCGAAGCGGGCAAGCGACGATGGGTAGACGGCTACTGTTTTCTTTCTTTATTGCTGTTTTGACTTGTTTTTCCGCTTTCCTCTCCTTCCTTTAAAGTATACCAATTAAAGTATAAAATGGACAAGAGATGATGAATGCATGATTCCATTTTTTTATTGCTGTTTGGAGTTGTCTTTTTCTTATGCTCCCTCTCTACTTTCTTTCTTTTCTTTTCACTTTTTTTAGGCAGGTGACATGATTAGAAGCATGGCAAGAAAGAAAGAAAAAGCCTTTTAAGATAGGGTGACATGATTAATAGCTAGAGTAAGTGATAGAAATAAAGGGAATTTTAATGTATACATTTTTATTTGATAAAATGAAAGTAACAATGAGAAATAGGTGGAATACTTGAATAATGATAGATTGTAATCTAAAATGAATGTGTATTGTTATTAGAAATACATAAGGTGATTGTCTAACCCAATCAGTTTTATTTGTATTGGAATGCATGGCGCCCAGGGGTCACATGCATTGATTTGACATTTTTATAACAATAAAAAAATAAAAAACTTAAAAAATAGTTGCACATCTAGCTGTTAGATAAATTCCCAAATATTTTACTTTTTTAACTACCTAAAGGCCTATTTTCTTTGACAGTTCATTTTTCTGTTTATCTGTATGGGTTCTAGCTAGTATTTTAATTTTTTTTATTTATTCTCAGCCTTGCTACTTGTCCATACTCCTCAATTTTTTCCATTAACTTAGGGCCAGATTCCAATGGTTCTTCTAAAATAAATACCAGGTCATCTGGAAATGCTTGTAATTTATATTTTTTTATTTTATTTTCAAGCCTTTTATTTCTGGATCCTGTCTAATACCTGTACTTAATACTTCCAGTGTTAATAAAAATAGTATTGCTTATTTGTACCCTATGACTATCAATAAGTGTTGTACCTTATGATTCTTGATGAACATATCTTTTCTTTATGTACATTGAGAGCATATGCACCAAGACAAATTCCTTGTGTGCCCAATCATACTTGGCCAATAAAAAGAAATCTATTCTATTCTAGTAATAGGGACAGCAGACATCATTGTCTTATGCCTTTTTTCGGTTAAAGTTTGTCGTCAAGTTTCCATTCACTATCACTTTTGTCATTTGTCTGGAGTATATTGTCTTAATCATGTTCATAAACTTCTCACCACACGCCATACACTCTAACTGTTGTAGCATAAATTGCCAATTTATATTGTCAAATGCTTTCTGTGCATTTAAAAAGATCAATGCCATTTGTTTATCAGAGTGTATTTCATAATACTTCAGCATGTCTAAGATAATTCTTACATTGTCCTTAACTTGCCTTTTGGGTAAAAATCTGTTTTGATCTGAATGGATAAGTTCATTCAAAAATCTTTTTAGTCTTTCTGCTTTTATTGATGCAAATATTTTATAATTTGCATTTAATAGTGATATAGGCCTGTAATTCTTTATCTATGTTAAGTCTGAGTCTTCTTTCAGTATTAATGTAATATTTGATTCTATCCATGAGTTTGGCATCTTAGCTTCCAATAATACTTGATTATAAACCTCTAGCATTGACAAATTCAATATATCCTGAAGGTATTTATACACTTGTCCAGATAGTCCATCTGGCCCTGTTGTTTTATTATTCTTCTGTCTATTAATATAATATAACAACAGAGTTGGAAGGGACCTTGGAGGCCTTCTAGTCCAACCCCCTGCCCAGGCAGGAAACCCTACACCATCTCAGTCAGATCTCAGTCATCTTATTGCCTCTGTTAATTCTATCATCATTATTCTTTCATTTAGCATTGTTCTCAGGTTTTCAGACATTTTTGGTAGTTTAGTCTTCTCTAGATATTGCTTTATCTTTTCCTCTGAATTTTTTTCTTGATCATATAATTTTCCATTTTGTTGTTGTTAGTTGCAAAGTCATGTCTGGCCCATCATGACCCCATGGACAATGTTCCTCCAGGCCTTCTCCGGCCCTCTACCATCCTCTGGAGTCCATTTAAGCTCACGCCTAATGCTTGAGTGACTCCATCCAGCCACCTCATTCTCTGTCATCCCCTTCTTCTTTTGCCCTCAATCTTTCCCCGCATTAGGCTCTTCTCCAGTGAGTCCTTCCTTCTCATTAGGTGGCCAAAGTATTTGAGTTTCATACAATCAAAGGCTTTAACATAGTCAATGAAGCAGAAGTAGAAGTTTTTCTGGAACTCCCTAGCTTTCTCCATGATCCAGCATATATTGGCAATTTGATCTTTAGTTCCTCTGCTCTTCTGGTAGTTCTCGATCGACATAATACTGGAGCCTAGCTTGTAGGATTTTGAACATAATTTTACTAGCATGTGAAATGAGTGCAATAGTGTGGTAGTTTGAACATTCTTTGGCATTGCCTTTCTTTGGAATTGGAATGTAAACTGACCTTTTCCAATCCTGTGGTCACTGTTGAGTTTTCCAAATTTGCTGGCAAATTAAGTGTAGTACTTTTACTGCATCAGCTTTTAAGATTTTGAATAGCTCAGATGGAATATTGTCACCTCCACTAGCTTTGTTGTTGCTCAGATTTCCTAAAGCCCATTTGTCTTCAAATTCTAGGATGTCTGGCTTGAGATCAGTGACCACCTTATCGTGGTTTTCAGGGACGTTAAGCTTGTTGTTGTATAGTTCTTCTGTGTAATTTTGCCACCACTTCTTAATCTCTTCTACCTCTGTAAGGTCCCTGCCATTTTGGTCTCTTATCATGCCTATCTTTGCATGAAACGTTCCCTTCATATCTCCAGTTTTCCTGAAGAGATCTCTGGTCCTCCCTATTCTATTGTTTTCTTCTATTTCTTTGCACTGTTTATTTAAGAATGTATTCTTTTCTCTTCTAGATATTCTCTGGAATTCTGCATTCAACTGGGTGTATCTTTCTCTTTCTCCCTTGCCTTTCGCTTCCTCAGACAGCCATTTTGCTTTCTTGCCTTTCTTTTTCTTTGGGATGGTTTTAGTTGCTACCTCTTGTACAATGTTGCAAACTTCTGTCCATAGTTCTTCAGGCACTCTGTCTATGAGATCTAATTCCTTAAATCTATTTGTCACCTCTACTGTATGTTCATCAGAGATATGATGGGGCTTTTCCCTACTTTCTTCAATTTAAGCCTAAATTTTGCAAGGAGAAGCTCATGATCTGAGCCACAGTAAGCTCCTGGTCTTGTTTTTACTGACTGTATAGAGCCAGGATGGCCACAGGTGGCACACAGCACCCTCTCTGCGGGCACGCGAGCTATTGCCCCAGTTCAGCTCCACTGCACATGCACACATGTCTCCCACTGGCCAGCTGGTTGTTGGGTCTCTGCTGCAAATGTGCGGGGGCAGGGCATGTGCAGGTATATGCAGGAGGCATATTTGAAGGGTGTGCACATGCAGGGGCGCATGGGGAGGCATGATACTTGCGGGGGCCACGCGCACATGTATGGGCAGGGCATGTGTGTAGGAGGCACATATGCAGGGGGAGGGGTGCATGTGTGGGGGCAGGTATGCATTGCATTTTGGAAGTTCAGGAACACATTCATGCATTCACCCATGTGCACGCTTTGGGCACTCAGTCCAGAAAAGGTTAGCTATCACTGGTATAGAGCTTCTCCATCTTTGGCTGCAGAGCACATAGTCAATCTGATTTCTGTGTTGACCGTCTGGTAATGTCCATGTGTAGAGACATTTTTGTATTGTTGGAAAAGAGTGGTTGCTATGACCATCGTATTCTCTTGACAAAATTCTATCATCCTGTGCCCTGCTTCATTTTGTACTCCAAGGCCAAACTTGCCTGTTATTCCAGTTATCTTTTGGCTTCCTACTTTAGCATTCCAATCCCCCATGATGATAAGGACCTCATTTTTTGGTGTTAATTCTATAAGGTGCTGTAGGGCTTCATAGAACTGCTCAGTTTCATCCTCTTCAGCACCAGTGGTTGGGGCATAGACTTGGATTACTGTGATATTGAATGGTTTGCCTTGGATTCAAACTGAGATCATTCTGTCATTTTGGGGATTGAATCCCAGTATTGCTTTCCCTAGTCTTTGATTGACTATGAAGGCTACTCCATTTCTTCTTAGGGATTCTTGCTCACAGTAGTATACCTGATGGTCATCTGAATTACATTCACCTATTCTTGTCCATTTTAGTTCGCTGATTCCTAAGATGTTGATGTTCAGTCTTGTCATCTCTTGTTTGACCACATCCAGCTTGCCTTGATTCATGGATCATACATTCCAGGTTCCTATGGACTATAGCTCTTTGCAGCATCACACTTTCCTTTTACTACCAGATACATCCACATCTGAGCATCCTTTCGTCCCAGTCTCTTTACTCCTTCTGGCACTACTAGTACTAGCCCTCTGCTCTTCCCCAGTAGCATATTGGACACCTTCCGACATGAGGGGCTCATCTTCCGGTGTCCTATCTTTTTTCCTTTTGGTACTGTCCATGGGGTTTTCATGGCAAAGATACTGGAGTGGGTTACTATTTCCTTCTCCAGAGGATCACATTTTGTCAGAACTCTCTGCTATCACCTGTCCACCTTGGGTGGCCCTGTATGGCATAGCTCATAGCTTCATTGAGCTATGCAAACCCCTTTGCCACGACAAGGCAGTAATCTATGAAGGAAATAATTTCCCTTAGAACCCCTGAATTATTTTCTTTTTGGACTTGTTTTGGTACTGTAAAGTTCCTCTCTCACCTGTATTTGAAGACCCAAATTCACAGTTCTCTTCAAATACTTGAGAATCCTTTTTACATAATGCAATTGCATCGGTGCAGCAGTAAAGCATTAAAAAAATACTTACTGCACAAGCTATGTCTGGTCTGGACCACTGTGATAGATATAACAGGCTCCCTATTGCTGACTGATATATCTCTTGATCAAAAGTTTCACTTTTGTCCTCACCCAAACTGTTATGAAAATCTGTGCCCATAGATGTTGGAGCAGTATCTTTCATGTTATATCTCTCCAATAACTGTTCAATTTTTCTTTTTTGACTAAGAACATAACTACCTTTCTCAGTCTTTTGTATTCAAGATAATTTTTTATTTCTCCCAAATTCTTTAGTTCAAATTTCTTCTCCAATTTCTTCTCCAACTTATTAGCAAATTCTTTTACCTGTGATACATCTTTTGCAATGAAACAAAGACCATCCACAAATGCTAATACTTGACAATTCTCACCATTTAACTTTGCAGTGTATATGCAACCATCAGCCTTGCAACTATTGAACCCAAAACCCTTCAATGCAGTATCTAGACAGATATTCTAATTCCTGGCTGACTATTTCATCCTATAAATGGCCTTGTTCAATTTATACACTGTGTTGGGCCTTTTACTTTCATACCCTGGTGCTTGAATCATGTAAATTTCTTCCTCTAATTCTGCATTGAGGAATGCAGTGATTATGTCAAAATGCCAAATTTTATGGCCATGTGCTGCTGCCAATGCTAGTGCAAGCTTTATGCTTTCACTCTTTACTGTTGGTGTGAATACCTCATCATAGTGCACATTTTTCATCTGTGAAAAACCTTGTGGTTTTATATTGTATCTCATTATTGGGCAGTACTTTCTTCTTGTACACCCACTTGCACCCTACAGCTTTGCTACACTGTGGTAAAGTCATAGATGTGAATATGTTATGATCATCCATGGATTTCATTTCCTTTTCCATGGCTTCTTTCCACTATTTTTGTTCAATTCTAGGTAATACCAATACTTCCCTATAGTTCCTTGGCTCATACCATACATTATATACTTTAACTTTACTAGCAGAATACCTGTCAGGTGGTTTATTTCATCACTCTGACCTGCGTGGTGTTGACTGCTCCTGTGTTTCAACTCTCTCTTGCTTCATATCTTGTTCAGCTTCTTCAGTTTCTCCTCCCTGAATGCTGACACCATCACTAAATGACTTACTGTCACTAATTGAGTTACCATCACTAAGTGATCATTGTCACTAAGTGAATCATTCCAAAAATTTGGATCAATTCTGCTTCATTCAAAGAATGAAGAAGGGAGTGGAGGCTTGACGGGTAGCAATAATCCTTTATTAACAACAAACTAACAGCGAGTAAAACTAGGGCAATATTCCCGAACAAACCAACTTCACTCACAGCTGCTACTTATAAAGCAGCTATCACCTGTTGGCCAATGATGGCCACTCATTTATAAGCCAATAGGCAACGATTCTCTAGCCTCATACGCTGCACTCCTCCCCCCATGGATAGCACATGCATAATCCTGCAAATATGCAGGGCGCCGATGCAATCATCCCGATCGACGCAGTTCAGGGCTTCCAGCAGGTTGAACAGAAGGAGGTAGCTCTGGAACCGCAGGAACAACCGGGACCGATGCGGGCGATACCGCAGGAGGGCTGGAAGGCGGCACCGCAGGAGGACTGGAGGGCAGCACCTCAGGAGGGCTAGCTGACGGAAGTGTTGAACCATCCGATAAAGTAGTCATCGGAAACTTTGGTTGTAGTGAGACATCGAAATTGCCGACCGGCTGAAGAGTAGGAACCGAACGTAATCCATCAGGGGTTCTGCCAGGTGAATCTTGGGGTATTGCAGGGGCAATAAATTTACATCCCCGAATCTGGTCCACATGACGCCGCCAAATCCGCCCATCCCCGAGCTCCACCTTGTAAGAACGAGGCCCCGTTACTTGGACAATTCGGCCCGGCAACCACAAGGGATAACCCCCATGGTTCTGGACAAAAACCTGTTCCCTCAGTAAAGGTCCTGATACGGCTAGTCGAGGCCAACGGGGTATCAGAGACATAATTAGGATGTAATCTGTCTAGGGTCGTTCGCAGGCGCCGGCCCATAAGAAGCTCGGCTGGGCTGCGATTGGTCATCGGACACGGGATAGTATGTTGCACCAAGAGATATTTTGTTAATTTCTCCTGCCATGTTCCCGATCCAAACCGGGTCAGGGCATCCTTAACAGACCGGACAGCTTGTTCAGCCCGGCCATTACTGGCCGGATGGTAGGGCGCAACCTGGGCATGCCTAATGCCCAAACTAGCCATGAACATCTGAAAAACGGCCGAGGTGAACTGTGGCCCATTATCTGAAACTACGACATCAGGCAAACCGTGGGTGGCAAACAATTTGCTCAGCGCCCGTTTGATAGCCTCAGACGTGGTTGATGCCATAAGAACTGCCTCCACCCAATTAGAGTAAGCATCAACCACTATCAGAAAATTATGCCCATGGACCGGGCCAGCCAGGTCGATATGAACCCGGGACCAAGGGCTTCCAGGGACCTCCCACCTCGTAGGCATGGCCACAGGTGGCGCAGCCCGGGACAGTTGGCAACTCCGGCAATTCTCTACCCATTCTGAGATGGCCTGATCCACTTTAGGCCACCAAACATAACTGCGGCCTAAAGCTTTCATCCTGGCAATGCCCAGATGACCTTCGTGTAGGTATTGCAATACAGAGGTGCGTAAAGGACGAGGGACCACTACCCAACTGCCCCACAGTAAACAGCCCCTCAAGACAGACAGCTCACGTTGCCTAGTCTTGTAGGGTTGGAACTCCCCCGGCAGGCGGTCTTGTGGCCACCCCCGTCGTACCCAATCCAGAACCTGTGCCAGAATAGGGTCACACTTGGAATGATATGCAATATCATCTGCAGTCATCAAGGCAGGAAGCTCATCCACAAAAAAAACGGAGGAGGCAGGGGCTGGGTCCTCGACCCCCAAAGGGAGAGGACAACGGCTAAGGCCATCTGCATTGGAAAGCTCTTTCCCAGGGCGATAGATCAACCGATAATTGTACGCTGCCAAAAAAATAGACCACCTTAATAGGCGAGGAGACATGATCTGAGGGGTCTGTTTGTCACCAGCCAACAACCCCAAAAGAGGCTTATGATCAGTGATCAATTGAAAAACGCCATAAATGTAATCATGAAACCGTTTAACGGCAGCTACAATGGCCAGAGCCTCCTTGTCTAGTTGACTATAATTCCTCTCTGCCGACGACGGAGTCCGAGAAAAATAAGCAATTGGAGCCTCAGATCCATTTGGTAGTAGGTGGCTCAAAACAGCCCCTACGCCATATGGAGAGGCATCACAAGCTAAAGTAAGGGGGACACTGTCGCTATATTGGACCAACACGGCATCCGAGGTAAGGAGAGCCTTGACAGCAGCAAAAGCAGAGGCCTGGGCTTTGCCCCATGACCAAGGAGTCCTACCATCGAGTAACCTATGAAGAGGCTCCGCCACAGAAGCCTTATGGGGCAGGAACACGCTATAAAAGTTAAGGAATCCCAAGAACGACTGCAAGTTTGCTTTGCAGGTAGGAGTAGGGGCATTTTTTATCACCTCCACCTTTGACAGGGTTGGATGCAACCCATCAGCATCAATTAGGAACCCCAGGAACTCAACCCTAGGCACCCCGAATTTACACTTAGACTTTTTAAGCTTAAGGCCCGTCTGTTGGAAACGGGTAAGAACCTGTCGCAGGCGGCTAATAAGGGCATCCTGGCTGGTAGCAGAGACCAACAAATCGTCAAAATATGGAACGACTCCAGGTATGCCCTGCAAGAGCCGCTCCATAAGACTCTGAAACAACCCGGGGGCCACACTAATCCCAAACTGCAGGCGGCGGCATTTAAAAGCGCCCCTGTGAGTGACAATGGTTTGTGCAGCCGCCGTGGCATCATCCACAGGAAGCTGCTGATAAGCTTGTGCCATATCTAACTTAGCAAAGATAGACCCCTGGCCCAAAGAGTGGAGAAGGTGTTGGACTACGGGAACTGGATAAGGGTGTGCCTGCAAAGCACGGTTCAATGTGCATTTAAAATCACCACAGATGCGTACCGAACCATCCGGCTTAATGGGGGTGACAACAGGAGTCTCCCACTTAGAGTGGTCGGTGGGCTCCAGCACCCCTTGCGCAATCAACTTATCCAGTTCCTTGTCCATCTTTGGACGCAGCGCAAAAGGCACCCGTCGAGGCTTAAGCCTAATAGGAGACACCTGGGGATCAAGGTTTAGAGATATAGGGTTGCCCTTATATTGACCCAGGGAATCAGCAAATACCTCAGCAAACTCAGACATCAGGGCCTCAAACCCATCTGTGGTGGTAGAATGAATGCCTGTGATGTTAAGGCCCAATGCTGAGAACCAATCCAACCCCAATAAGCTGGGTAGGTCACCCTTAACTACAAGCAATGGGAGGCGACCGGAGAAAACACCTTTCTCCACCCGAAGGCAGGCACCTCCAAGAATGGGAATATCGTTGCCCTGATAGTCCTTCAGTCTGGTGGTACAGGCAAGCAACCGACTTTCAGTGAAGCCTGGAGCTATCTTCTGTAAGGTGTTCCAGGCAATAATAGATTTAGAAGAGCCTGTGTCCACCTCCATTTTACAGGGCACCCCCTCCAACTTGATAGTAAGAAAAATTTTCTTGTTGGAGCCAGTCGAAGCCTGGCTGATCGACACTGCAGGGTTGGTGTTTCCTCGGTTCACGGTGAAGCAATCATCTTGGGACACAGAAGGACCTCTCTGGAACCGTCTAACCGGACGAGGACCTGATGGAATATTGTCCAGTGAGGTAGAACGACAAACCCTAGCCAGATGTCCCCGTTTGCCACATTTGCGGCAAACTGCAGTTTTAAAACGATACAACGAGCGAGGGTGATTCTCTCCGCATCCCAGGCAAGGCGCCGTCTGTGGTTTCCGCTCTGTTGGCCGCTTGGCTCCTGGGGCTACTCGGAGGCGACCCACTTCATCTTCCTCACCCTCAAATTCCTCGGAGAGAACATCGTCATGGTGAATAGAAGCAGAGTGGGCCACTGTATGTGTGGCCGGAACCCTATGCATCTCCGCCGATGACTTCTCTGACATTTCATAGGCACGTGCCTCATCCAAGGCAGACTGGAGGGTAATGTCCGTTCTAGATAAAAGACGGCGTTGCAATCTCAAACTTCTCACACCGCACACCAGCTGCTCAAGAAGGGAGTCATCCAAGTTAGGGAACTCACAATCTATAGCAGTGGTCCGGAGAGAAGCCATATACGAGTTGATGGACTCCCCGTCCATTTGAACCCTCTGGCGAAAGGTAAACCGTCTGGAAATGCGCGAAGGAGCAGGCGCATAATGAGCTCGCAATGTGCCCATCAAGGTGGCCCAAGGCACCGCAGAAACTGATTGAGGAGCCAACAGAGCTCTGGCTGTTGCAAATATTTGTGGGCCACAGGCATTCAGGAAATGGGCGCGTTTCCTATCTCCCGAGAGCTCGGTGAAATCGTTGGCTAGAAGATAACAGTCAAAACGCTCAACATACGCATCCCACGTCTCCTAGGCCGGGTCATATGGAGCGAAAGATATCTTAGCCGCCATGGAGCAATGTGGATTGACAAGAATAGAGGATAAATAAACTCCCCTACCGTAACCAGTACTCAACCGTCGCCTCAGGTATCCCACCTCCTTCGTCGCCAGTGCTTCATTCAAAGAATGAAGAAGGGAATGGAGGCTTGATGGGTAGCAATAATCCTTTATTAACAACAAACTAACAGCGAGTAAAACTAGGGCAATATTCCCGAACAAACCAACTTCACTCACAGCTGCTACTTATATAGCAGCTATCACCTGTTGGCCAATGATGGCCACTCATTTATAAGCCAATAGGCAACGATTCTCTAGCCTCATACGCTGCAAATTCTGTTCCAATTTTGCTCTGCAAAGCTAGCAGACCTTGAAATGACTGTTCTTTTCACTAAGACTATTCTTTTCACTTCACTTATCTAAAAGCTACCAACAGCTTTTAGAGCTTGCTTCATAGCCCATAAACCTGAGCTTTCCAGCCTTTGGTTGTCCCTTTCTTCTAACTGCTTTTGGAATATGCACCCATGCATTACTTCCAAAAACTCTTAAATGTACCAGAGATGTTTTTCTCCCATATAACACTGCATATAGAGTATCATTAATGGAGGAACTCCAAAGCCTATTAATTAAATAATTAGCAGTCAACATGGCTTCACCTACTCAGACCAGAGTCCTCCAGCAGCGAGTCCTTCATGGTTTGTAAGACTCCATTTCAACTCTCAACAACATCATTCACAGCAGCTGTGTATGGATTTGTGTGTCTTTGTTTTATTCCTAACTATCCCAACCATTGTTGAAAACTTGTTTGTTTTTTTGAAAAAGATTTTTTATTTTTTATAAACATAATAATAAAAAAATCATGGTAAACATATTATCAGTCAGGTACATTCTTAAACATATCTCAAATTTCACCTCCCATTATAGTCTAATGCAATATATTTTCTTCTCCTTTTTAAAATTAATTGTTGTTTGCACATATCTAATAAAAAAATACTATTCCATCCCATTCTGGAAAATATTTAAATGAAATCTAGTCCCCATATTTATTTCCCCAAAACATCATTGATAAAACTTCTGTTAACTTCTTGAAGTTCACAAATCTGAACATATTTCTGTTTTACTTAATCAGAGGTCAGACCATCTAACAATTCTTTCTTAAAACTGCCCAGCAATCACATAAACAATTTCCATCTCACTTAGGAATAGTCCTGAAATCACAAAGACTATTCCCTCTTATCATCTTCCTCTGCCTCTAAATAACCTATATTTTTTTAAAATTCCATCTATTCAATTCTCAATAAAACAACAACAACAAAACCCTTAAAATTAAAAAGGGTAATTGCTACTTATTTCTCCCAATAGTTCCTTCATTGTATTCAACTATTCCCTTGGAAGTTTTTATCACTAATCATTTTTGTTACTTTACATATTCTTAAAAACAAAAGAAATAAACTTTTTCCTGTACATAACACTAATTTTCCTCTCACCCCAGTTTATTCTGCAGTCTTTCCCTCCATTCCCCAAACATCATTAATAATTATTCTATAGTTGTGACTTGTATTCTTACATAAATGTTAAAATTCTCTACTTAATTCCTTAATATAAATCTGAGAACAGCCATTTAAAATCCTTTCTTAAAAATGTCATGCGATCACAGCAACATAACCATCTTTGTGGGAATAGTCCACTATTCCATTCTTACATTCTTCCTCTGCCTCTAGAAATCATTCTTTAATACAATTACAAATCACATATAACAGGTTAGACATTTTAAATCAAGTTTCCTCTTGTTTTAAATGTTTTCTTTTGTTCTATATTTGTTACTTATGTTCTTACTTAGATGACAAAATTTTCTCTTAATTCTATAATCCAAAGGCAGCCATCCAGAATCCTTTCTTAAAGCTGTTGCGTAATCACAACAACATCCATCTCCATGGGAATAGTCATAAAATGAAAGCTATTTGACTCTTACATTCTTCCTCTGCCCCTATATGTCACTCTTTGATACAATTGCAAACAACAAGTAACAAGTAGCCATTTTAGGTGACAATTAAATTTCTTCTTATTCTTAGATGTTTTAGATCATGGTCAATTTTCCAACATTTTTTCTTGAATGCATCCTAAAATCACATTATAGGTATCTTAAACTCGGAGAAACAATTTCTTTCTTTCATTTTCCCTCTGTCTTTAAGTATCTTCTTTTAAGTTACAATCTCAGTTGACACAGTGTCCATTTTATTTCTATGATGGTAAATCACACCTTCCCTTTGTCTTAGTTTTTGTCTTTATTCAAAATCTTCTCCCCTTTTAATAATTTCTTTGAATTTCTTTTGGTCCCAAATTAGAGGGTAGAGGGATTTGAGATATTCCATTAAAATCAATGCAGTATTCCCTTTAACTCTTTTTTCTTGTTTCTTCTATATCCTAAATAGTCCTTTAGAACTTCCAGGAATCTCAAAACAATTGCTTAATTAAAAAAATATTTATTTTATTTTCTTATTTAATTAGGGCTCTTAACTTCCATTCCAAGCCCTCACTTTCCAGAATTTGTGTATTCTTTAAATTGATTCCTTCCACTTCCACTTTCACTTTCCAGTATGTTTAGCCACTAGTTTAAAGTTTTTTTCCCCAAAGCTTGTGCCAATTTCAAAATAAGTTTTTTTCATGAGTTGGTGATAACTCACCTGACTTCAATAGTCTGTTTCTTTTGTGCTTCATCCTCCTGCCCAATCTTGTGGCCACTATGGCTTTGTTGCAGCTGATGGCAGCTGCATTCCTCCCCACTGGGTCAGGGGAAAGGAATCCAGAGCTGCAGGGAGTTTGCAATCTCCCCGTTCACTCCAGAGGCTCCCCCATTCTTCACTGCCCTTTCGAGGCAGCTATGGTCTGAACCAGGAGATGGACAGACCCCCATAGCGGGGGGGGGGGATTTTGGTGCATACCCTGGAGATACCAGGGTATGCAACTGTCTCACCCACAACATTGGCCATGCCTCCGAAAACTTGTTGACATGAATTCTGAACCTCTGTCAGTCTTCAGCTGACATATCTGCTGTTTATATCTCCTTTCTACAAAGCTTACCCATTCCTTACATTTCTGTAGCACTTCTGTTTTACTCTTTAGTAAATAGCAGAACTCAAACCTATGGTAATCATCTAAAATGACCATACTTTGCTCCTCCCAAACTGGTTTGCATTGGCCCAACCAAATCTGCATGTACCACCTGTAGGGCTCTTATTGTCTGCCTTGTGCTACACTTGCTTACTGGGAAAGCTTTGGACTTCGATGACTTGCATACTACACAGTCCAACTACAACCCTTTAAATTCAAACCTTTTGCAAATTCTTGCATTCGTTGCACAACTTTGAAGCTGGCATGGCCGAGATTTCTGTGCAAGAGATGAGTACATGAATCATGTGTGCCTCATTTCCAAATGTACGGGCATACTGAACCTTTTGACCCTGCAACACATAAATATTATCCTCTTTTATGCCCTGTGCGCATTTGTTCCCTTTATTAGACACCTCCCATTTGCAAATTTGGTCTCAGTTCCTTGCTTGTCTAAACTAGAGACACTCAGCAAATTATGCTCCATTTCAGGCACACATAATGCATCATTAAACCTTGTTTCCAAATATGAAATTTGCACACTGCGTCTTCCAATGACTTTAGCCTTCTGGCCATTTGCCAAAGCTATTGCATTTCCAGTAGCTGGATCCAACCTGTAAAACAATTGAGAATTATTAACAATTGTTTGACTTGGCCCACTGTCAATCAACCATTTGTCTTTGTTATTGCAACAGTTAACTTTTGCAACAGCAATTTGTCCATCTTGCAATTTTTCTTGCAAACAATTCTTGTCTTGCAAATAACTTTTTATTTGCAAACAGTCTTTCTTTAAATGTGTAGTTTCACCAAAAATGAAGTACCGCCTCTGATGCTGGGATTTCTGCTTGCAAAGTCTTTGCTGGGCTGTAATCTGATCTCTTCTGCTGCTACATTTCTCTTTGAAGACATCTTGTCTGTTGCTAGGCTCCTTGGAGACAGCCAGTGTATGAAATCTTCCACTCTGCTCCTCGGGCCCCCACCTCAGGAATTCCTCTTCACGCCTTTTTCTATAATGGCATTTGTTCTCCTCAGCAATCAAACAAGCCCTTAGAGCCTCCAAAAGCAACTCCTGCTGTGGTTTGCATTCAAACACTGCAGAAACAATGTTTCAAGTTTCATCCACTGTTTAACACTAACAGCACCTCTGGGACTCAGGAAACTTCATTCCCCATAGTTCTAACTCCACAGAGTTTGCATTCTTAGAAAATGCTGTACCACAGATTCACTTGCTTGCAAACAGGTTCTGTATAACTTTCTTGACAATTGAACAATATTGCATGCTGGCACACTCACATGCACCTTTCTTAATTTCAGCCAGACCTCCTTTGCAGTCTTTAAATCAGTTACATTCAAAAACTGTTCATCCTCTAAACTCAATAGGATATAAGCCATTGCTTTATCATGCTGCCTCTGATCTGCAGCAATAAATGGTACCTGTGGGATATAATCATATCCCACAGCTCCTTTGCCTTCAGGAAACATTCCATTTTTGCAGCCCAAATAATATAGTTCTTCTGTCCCAAATGAGGCAGAGACCTTTCCTGCAATTTAACAGCAGCCATTCTTATTGTCTTGTTTCTCTTTTAACACAGGCAGTCTTGTCAGCTCAACTTACAGTGCAGTCTTCTGTGTGCTCTGGGCCCATAACCTTTCAATGTTTCTTGCAAAATGTTTCTTGCAAAAATCAAACCCAGAAGCACACACAGATAACTGATTCAGTAACTTCTTTATATTCATAATAACTTCTTTATATTCATAACAACACATAAATTATATTTACAATACCAATAGTGGTTCTTCAGCTCAGATCAGCAGACATGTTCACACACCGAGTACAGCAGTAGGCTTAGTTTCACTTTAGCTCTGCACAGACTCAGAAGTTGCAGACTAAGACACACCCTGGCTCCAGTCTGTCTCAACTCCCAATTGGCTTACTTTGTTACTATGTCCTATTCCAGTTGATGAATATACTCTGACAAATCTGTTGTTATTATTATGTCTTAAACTTGTACTGTACTTTCCCAAGTCCATTAATTTGTAAAATATCTTTTCCAGTCATCAGAAACAAGTAATGACCATTTCTGGGCTAATGTCCAGACCAGTTTTTCCTGTTAAGATTTAATATATTCCCATTAAAATTCACTCTTTGCCAATCTGTCCTTTTTTTCCAACTCTAACTTGCCCCTTTTTTCTTTGAGGAGGAGGGAAAACAACCCCTTCCTCCTTCTTCTGAGGCGTCTCAATTTTCAAAGCTTTTTTCCCCAGGGGAATAGTAGAAAATAGAAAGTTCTCACCCAGATCAAGTACACTGCTTTGACGTCAGTACATGCTTCTCATCCCAGTTGTCACAGCTTCAGTCTGACCATAATGGCCGTCATCTCTGCTGTTGGTCAGAAGGGTTTCTTTAGATCTAGTGAGGAAACTGCCCTTCTCTCATGATCAACTAAGAGTCCCTTCTATCTTTTCCACCCCTCTTTGGCCCTGTAGGACCTCCTGGCAAGCAGAAGTCGGCTGAGTTTCATGGAGCCCCACTAAACCACGTCCGTGTTGCTGCAACACTAACCAGAAGGTCTCAGTTCTCAATGCTTTTATATGCAAAGAGGAAAGTAGCTACTTCTGTTTTAATTTTGCATATTTTGTATATAAGCAATTAATAGTGAAGGAAATAAATGGAAAAGTCTTAAATTATGTAGGCAAAAAAACAACAACACAACACAACACAATACAACACAATAGAACAAATGCTTACTTCCCATGAATTTAGAAGCTATTTTTTTCAATTCGGTCCTTACTGTTTGTGGGTAAATAAGATGTAATAGTGTTTAAATAACACAGACAATTTTTATTTTTATTCTGAATTTGAATTTATATCCCGCCCTTCTCCGAAGACTCAGGGCGGCTTACACTATGTTAAACAATAGTCTTCATCCATTTGTATATTATATACAAAGTCAACTTTATTGCCCCCAACAATCTGGGTCCTCATTTTACCTACCTTATAAAGGATGGAAGGCTGAGTCAACCTTGGGCCTGGTGGGACTTGAACTTGCAGTAATTGCAAGCAGCTTGTTAATAAAAGACAGACTTAGTCTGCTGAGCCACCAGAGGCAATGGAATTAAAGTTCATGGTTAATTTACAGAATTAGTCAAGGTCTATAAGGTGAGACACAGTACAGAAAAAGCTTAATTCCTTCTTTGTATCTGTTTTTATGCAAAGGGAGAAATAGCTCAACCTATCAAAAGCAACACTGACGGAAGTAGAACAGGTATATAAATCAAAATAGGCAAGGAATTAGTAAGAGAATACCTTACTTACCTTTCTATAAATCATGTGGACCAGATGAGTTCAGCAGGACCCAGGCAGTCGTGGGATTCAGCTGGTTTTGATTTATTTAGGAGAACTGGTTATTAACTTTCTAAGCAGTTTGGAGAACCAGTTGTTGGAAGAATTCTCCTTTTGTTTTGTTTTTTTCACTTTACAGAGCTAATAGCATTAGCTCTTGCTATTAATCCTGTAAGGTTTAATAGCAAAACCTCCAATCATCCAATGATCAACCACTCATTACTCAACCGACCTACCTTCTACCACCTGTTACAAAAAACCCTCAATCAACTACCAATCAAAACTAGGTATGCACGCCCCTTACCTCTCCTACACTAAATACTACAGGTCTCAAATGTAAATTAATAAATGCAAGAAGTATTGTAAACAAATTACTTGAATTTATCCTCTTATTAAACAATGGTACATTTGACATCATTTCTGTTTGTGAAACATGGCTAAACACATCTCTCACTGACTCTATTATTTCAAACAAAGAATACCAAGTCCTTCGATCAGATCGTGAACACCGCAGAGGTGGTGGAGTAGCTATCTTTTACAAAAAATCACTGAACTTAAAAAATATTCAAGTTGCACATAAACTCTCTCTACCTGAAACTATTGTATGTGACTTGTCCACCAACACCACACTTAGATTCATACTATGCTACAGAGCCCCTAACTACGACATTGCTCATGCAAATATGTTAACCTCACTACTAACATGGGCTACCTCCTGCCCATATCCTCTCATCTTTCTGGGTGACCTAAATCTACCTTCTATAAACTGGATAACAAATGAATGTACAACCGAACCAATCCATACTACACTATACAACGCAGTTACAAACCTAGGTCTTGAACAACTAGTAACTAACAATACTAGACTCATGAACTGTCTCGACCTCACCTTTTGTAATAACACGAACTCAATTTATGGACTACAAGTAAAAGAACCCTTTTCCAACAGTGACCACTGCATGATAGACTTTTATCTAAACATACGCCCTTGCATAAATCGTCACAACAATAGTACTCCAAACTACAATTTTAAAAAAGCCAACTATGACCTTATAAACAATGATCTCTCATTTCTTGACTGGCAAAATCTATTCTCAACCTGTATCACTGCAGAAGACCATTATAAAGTATTCCTACTTGAAATCAATAAAATCATCAAACTATACGTACCACAAATCACCACCAAAATTAAAAGGAAAAGCAAATTACCCATATCAATAAAAAAGCTGCAATCCAAAAAAAAAAAAATCCCTCTGGAAAAAAACCAAAATGGGTTATGTAGTAAACTTCAAAAACCGCTACAAAAATATTTGCAACCAAATAAAAACAGAATGTAACACTTACCACACCAAGCAAGAAGAAGACTTTCTACGCACTAATTCCAATCGTGCTTTCTATAATTTTGTGAACAATAAACTTAAAGAAACAAAATCCATTCCACCACTAAAAGAACCTAACGGCAAAGAATGTACTGACGAAACAGTTAAAGCAAACCTCTTTAACACATTCTTCGGCTCAGTCTTTGTAAACAGTGATGGCTCATATTCAACATTCCTCAATCGTACCAAAAATGTTAACAACGACTTAACACGTATAGACTTCACAGAAGATAACGACTTAACACATATAGACTTCACAGAAGATAATGTTGAAAAAGCCCTTCGCAATCTGAAACCATCATTATCTATTGGACCAGATGGACTATGTGCATACTTTTTTAAAAAACTTTCAATTAATATAGCTGAACCCCTAAGCATAATCTTTAATAAAGCCTTCAAAACTAGTTCCCTTCCAAAACTCTGGTCTCTTGCCACAGTCATCCCTATCTTCAAAAAAGGAGATCCAAGCCTAGTGGAAAATTACAGACCTATCTCTCTATGTTGTGTCTCATGCAAAGTAATGGAATCTATCATAAACCAATCCATAACAGTCCACCTTGAAACAAACAACCTTCTCTCTAATAAACAATTTGGTTTCAGAAAAAAATTGTCTTATAACTTATAACTTCTCCACTGCAAAAACAGATGGACTACCAACCTTGATCAAGGAAAAGCAATAGATGCAATCTACATAGACTTCTGCAAAGCTTTTGATTCAGTAGTACATGATAAACTACTCTTCAAACTAAAATCCTACAGCATTTCGGGACCTCTTCACAATTGGATAAATGCCTTCCTGTCAAACAGACACCAAGTGGTGAAAATTGACAATGCTATATCAAATCCTGTTCCTGTCAAAAGTGGCGTTCCCCAAGGTAGTGTCCTTGGACCAACACTCTTCATACTATACATAAATGATCTCTGTGACCTCATCTCAAGTTATTGTGTTCTCTTTGCTGACGATGTCAAACTATTTAATACCACTAACAATACTTCTACCCTTCAAGAAGACCTTGACTTAGTTTCCGATTGGTCTAAAACTTGGCAATTCCAAATCTCAACCAGCAAATGCTCAGTCTTACACATTGAAAAAAATAATCCTATCAACAAGTACAAACTTGATGGTCATTACCTTACTGACGACCCCCACCCTGTCAAAGATCTTGGAGTTTTCATATCAAATGACCTTAATGCCAAAGCCAATGCGTTGGTTCCGTCCCAGGCGCCTGATGGACCCGGAGAGGTTCCTGACGGAGCTTGGGCCGTTTCCTGAGGACCTGGCCCATGGCACGGCTGAACAACTAGTTGCGGCCTGGGAATGGGCTGCGGCTGGAGCTTTGGACTGTGTCGTGCCCTTGCAGCCTCTGACCCGGCACAGATCTCGGCCGGCCCCTTGGTTCTCTGAGGGGCTGAGGGAGATGAAACGCCGGAGAAGACACCTAGAGAGTGTTTGGAGGTCCAGCCGTTCCGAAGCTGACCGAACACTAGTTAGGTCTTACTCTAGGACCTATCTAGTGGCACTGAGGGATGCAAAACGTTCCTACGCTTCCACCCTCATTGTGTCAGCAGATAACCGCCCGGCCGCCCTGTTTCGGCTGACCCGCTCCCTCCTGCATCAGGAGGTGTGGGATGATCCGTTGCAGGGACGTGCCAAGGAGTTTAGTGGTTATCTATATGACAAAATTGTTCAGCTCCAGGATGGCGTGGACCGAAATTGGGATGATCCAGGCGAGAGGGCGGAGTCGTGTCTTGTGGAGATTGTTTGGGATGAGTTTGACCCTGTGGCTCCCGAGGACGTGGACAGGTTGCTGGGGAGGCTGCATACCACGACATGTTTACTGGACCCGTGCCCTTCCTGGCTGGTGCTGGCCTCCCGGGAAGTGACACGAGGCTGGCTCCAGGGGATTTTCAACGCTTCTCTGTTGGAGGGGGTTTTCCCTGCTGCTTTGAAGGAGGCGGTGGTGGGACCCCTCCTCAAGAAGCCTTCCCTGGATCCAGCTATTTTAGGAAATTACCGTCCGGTCTCCAACCTTCGCTTTATTGTGAAGGTTGTAGAGAGCGCCGTGGCACAGCAGCTACCCCAGTTTCTGGATGAAGCTGTCTATCTAGACCCGTTCCAGTCTGGCTTCCGACCCGGATACAGCATGGAGACAGCTTTGGTTGCGTTGGTGGATGATCTCTGGAGGGCCAGAGACAGGGGTTATTCCTCTGCCCTGGTCCTGTTTGATCTTTCAGCGGCTTTTGATACCATCGACCATGGTATCCTGCTGTGCCGGTTGGGGGGGCTGGGAGTGGGAGGCACCGTTTATCGGTGGTTCTCCTCCTATCTCTCCGACCGGTCGCAGACGGTGTTGACAGGGGGGCAGAGGTCAACCGCGAGGCACCTTACTTGTGGGGTGCCACAGGGGTCAATTCTCTCGCTGTTCAACATCTATATGAAGCCGTTGGGCGAGATCATCAGTGGCTTCGGGGTGAGATACCAGCTGTACGCTGATGATACTCAGCTGTACTTTTCCACCCCGGGCCACCCCAACGAAGCTGTCGAGGTGCTGTCCCGGTGTTTGGAGGCCGTACGGGTCTGGATGGGAAGAAACAGGCTCAAGCTCAATCCCTCCAAGACCGAGTGGCTGTGGATGCCGGCACCCCGGTACAGTCAACTGCAGCCGACTAATCTAATGTTTGGTAATTATGGCAGCTTTTTACAAGCAAACAAGCTTTTTGTATTTTTATACAAGTAATACTTGACTTACAACAGTTCATTTAGTGACCATTCAAAGTTACAATGGCACTGAGAAAAGTGATTTATAACCATTTTTCACACATATGACATTGCAGCATCCCCACACCTCACACTGAGGTGATGTCACGTTGGCCACACCCTCCCAGTCAGATGATCACCCAGGCATGCCTACCAAGTTGGTCATTAGGGCAGAGAACCAGTTGTTAAATTATTTGAGTCCCATCACTGGACCCAGGGTTCAGAAGGTACAAGTAAACATAATCTCAGATTATGTAATCTTTCAAAGTACATGGGAAATAACAGAGGACAGAAAAGAACTGGTTCCAATCTACAAAAAGAAAAGCAAGCAGAGGATTTGTAAGCACATAGAAACATGACAGATTGCAAAAGGATGAGCATAGTCAAAAATAAAAAAATACTCAGAAACTTGTATTCTAGCAAAACTCTGATGAGATGGAATCAATAATAATAATAATAATAATAATAATTTAATTTTTATACCGCCCTTCTCCCGAAGGACTCAGGGCGGTGAACAGGCAGATAAAATAATACAATACATTTCAATAAAAACACTATTTAAAAAACTTATTCCAAAAGCCTAAATTTAAAATACAATACAAAATATAAAATAAACCCCAATAAAATCCATGTTTAAATCCCTGTTATTTCTCACTTACTTCCATCCATTTCTATAGTTTTCCATAAATCCCAGAAAAATGACACAGCATTGAGACTCCAACACACAGACTTCACATTCACATAGTGGTTAAAGACCTAGAAGTTTCCTAAGGCCAGTCCTTTGCTTCAATTAAACCATAGGCTGCAGGCTCCCTTTGAAAAACAAAAGACAGGGATGAAAACAGGGGTGAAATCTAAAAATTTCCCCTACCAGTTCTGTGGGCGTGGCTTAATTGGTGGGCGTGGCTTGGTGGTCAGATGACTGGGTGAGCATGGCCAATAACAATAAATAATAAAAATAATAAACAAAGTATACAAAACAATAAGAGGTATTGTTGACTGTTGGAGGCGAGTTACTGGCCCCAAAGGATAGGGTGCGCAACTTAGGTGTCCTCCTGGATGAACGGCTGTCGTTTGAAGATCATTTGACGGCCGTCTCCAGGAGGGCCTTCCACCAGGTTCGCCTGGTTCGGCAGTTGCGCCCCTTCCTTGATCGGGATGCCTTGTGCACAGTCACTCACGCGCTCGTTACCTCTCGCTTGGATTATTGTAATGCTCTCTACATGGGGCTCCCCTTGAGGTGCACTCGGAGGCTTCAGTTAGTCCAGAATGCAGCTGCGCGGGTGATAGAGGGAGCTACTCGTAGCTCCCACGTAACACCGCTCCTGCGCAGACTGCACTGGCTACCTGTGGCCTTTCGAGTGCACTTTAAGGTTTTGGTTACGACCTTTAAAGCGCTCCATGGCTTAGGGCCTGGGTACTTACGGGACCGCCTGCTGTTACCTCATGCCTCCCACCGACCCGTACGCTCTCACAGAGAGGGACTTCTCAGGGTGCCGTCCGCCAAGCAATGCCGGCTGGCGGCCCCCAGGGGAAGGTCCTTCTCTGTGGGGGCTCCCACACTCTGGAACGAGCTTCCCCCAGGTTTACGCCAAATACCTGACCTTTGGACCTTCCGCCGCGAACTGAAGACACATCTTTTCATTCGCGCGGGGCTGGCTTAAATTTTATCGGTCTTTTAAATTTCTTAAATTTTTAATATCAATTTTAAATGGGATTTTAGTTTTTTATATATTTTAAAGTTTCGGGCTAATTATAATTAAGTTTTTTAATTTACATTTTAAATTGTACATTGTATTGTCTTTTTTACTTCTGCCTGTACACCGCTTCGGGAGAAGGGCGGTATAAAAATCAAATAAAATAAATAAATAAATAAATAAATAAGGTATCAAAAACCAACTTTTACACTTTATACAAACACAGCACAACACAACTGATTCACACACAATGTAAAAGCAGCTGCACTTCACCCAAAATGGCTCCTGCAACAAGCAGGAACCTCACACTTTCACACTTTACACACAACACAACTGACACACACACACACACGCAAAATGCCACATACAGCTTTGTGAGATTTTGTGTGTTTGTGTAGTCAGAATGAAACACTATGTCGTGTCCCACTCCTCCGCTGACGACCGGGTCAGGGAAATCCGAATCAGGCGTGCCTCTGCAGCTCTGCCAAAGTCCTAGCAAAGTTCTCAAGGCAGGCAGGAGACCAGAAAGTGATTTCAGCAAGATAAGGTAGACTTTGCCTGACTCAGAGAATGCCAGAAAGCAGATCCTTTATATAGGCCATGGGGTGTGGCTCCATGACTAAGCACTTATCCAGGCCTGCCCCTCCCTTCCTTCTGTTGACGCCACCTATCAATTCTCCTGAAGCGAGGGTCACTCCGGTCTGCAGCTGTTGGTAATTGACCTTCCTCAGGCTCACATGCTGTGGGGGAGGGGGAGGGGTCTAGTTGCTCCGTTTGACTGGGCATGGAGCCAGGGCTGGGGGCTGGAGGCACTTCTTCTTTCTTGGCCTGTCTGGGCATGGAGCCAGGGCTGGGGCCGGGAGGCATGCTAGGACATTCCTCAGCGTTCAGAAGCAGATAAGACGGGCCCGGCTGTGGGGAAAGCGGATGAGGCACAACACACTACAGAAACATACCAAATCTCAGAAAGCTGCACAAATATTTTATTTTATTATTTTATTTATTTATTTATTTAGATCAGGGGTCTCCAACCTTAGTAACTTTAAGGTTTGTGGACTTCAACTCCCAGAGTTCCTCAGCCAACAAAGCAGGCAGATTGAGTTGCTCAGAGGAGATGGATTTTAGGCAGGAAGAGTCAGTAGCTAGCTAATGCAACTGATTATAATAGCTGAAGTAAAGCATGGCTTTGCGAGACCAAAAGGAGCAGCAATTATAGTGAGGAGGGGGCATTGGGTGGGCATGGGTGGGGGCTCTTGTAAGTGGGGACTGTCAAAAATGATTTTAAAAGACTGTGAGGATCAGGAAACTCCTCTGGGATCACCAGAGGAAAAAAAGATTTTAAAAGCTTCTCTGATGATCTCAGCTGATGTTCCCTCATAGCAGCCCAGAACCTCTTAAAATAATTGTTTTAACAAGCTCTTTGGCTAAAGAGCTTGTAGAAAACATGTTTTTTAAGGTTCTAGTGATGAGGAACTCAGCTGGGATCGCCAGATGAGCCTTTTAAAACATTTTTTCCCAACCTCTTCAGCCAAAGAGGTTGTTAAAAAAAAACTTTTAAAGGGTTCTGCCGATCTCAGCTGAGTCGCGGGATCCTCAAAGGCTTTTTTTTTACTTTTAAAGGCATGTTTTTGGCTGAAGAAAAACTGCTTTTAAAAGTAAAAAAAACCTCTTCTGATGGTGTGGCTCAGCAAAGGCAGGAGGCGGGGCCAGGGATTTTTGCTACCGGTCCTCGGAACCACCAGCCGCCATCGCTACCATATCGGGTGAGCCAGTCCAAACCAGGAACATTTCACCCCTGGATGAAAACTAGTACTTATTTTCTCATCTGTAGAAAGAAGGCAATGGACAACCACTTCCATTGTAAGTAGTATTAATAGCAGCACAGAAAACAAATATAAAACCAACAGTATGTCTACTAGTACTACAACATTTGGAGAATTACAAGGTTTTCCCCACAAAACTGTAATCTTGCATTTTGCAGGGCTAGCAACTTAACAACTTTCTTTTATAGCCCCTGATTGAATTTGTTATTGCTGGATAATCTGTTTATATGTGTGGGCAATATAGATCTATCATGCCTCTATACATATTAATGCACCTATTTGCTCCCAGTACTGGTATATGCAACTAGGTTTGTGTTAGAATAACCAAATTATTTTTTCTTCCAGCCACAGGTTCTTCTGATTTAAAATAGTTTCCATGAGATGACCTCAGAATTATGCTTTGTTGGACTTAATTTATCTTTTAAATTCATCATCACTAATTACAGCACAGAATTGAAATTCTACAAATCATAGCATGAGAAAAAAATCAAGTCACTATCTCATAGTGAAATATTCCTGGGGATATTTTTTGTTGTAAATTTAAAGTAGTTATTGGAGACAGCACTTTCTTTCCTTCCTTGATCAAGTCTACAGAAAAACCACAATGTGGCTTTCAAAAGAACACAGACACAAGCTTGATCTTAATAACTGGGTTTCCTTGGTTAGTTTATACAAAACACCAAGGAAGAATGACAGCACCTTGCCTATATCACACATCTATTCTGTAGTCAAATAATGAAAATCTTATTTAAAAAAATAAGTATTTTGGCATTTAGCTAGGGAAATATTGTTGAAACAATTTATTGCTTTCTTGTTTCCAGTCTTATAACAATATTTAAATAGCATAAGTGATGATACAGGACTTGAAGTACTCATGGAATGTAAGTGAAAAATTGCCACAGATTTTATCACATCCGATTAAGTTAGAACACAGTGGTGGTTGTATTTATTTATTTATTTATTTCATTAGCATCTTCTGCTAAATTATATGCTCTACTCTGTAATTTTGTTACACCTTCTATCACATGCTGTAGTAATATCTTAAAGTCATTTATTTTTGGAAAATGAAGTGCCCTTTCTGTTCTTGAGGCAAAAGATTCTTAGCAGAGGAAAGAAGCCGCCTAAGCAGCTTCCTTTTCTCATTTCCACCTTGCCCTACCAGCCATCAACCAAATTTCTACTGGTTCCAAACACTTGTCCTCAACTACTCAATTACTTTTCTGGAGGTGTGGCCAGCATCACAGCAGTATGGCGTGGATCCCGGTGCTCTGGGAAAACACCAATATCTAAGCTGATTAGGGGATCCTTAATGGATCATACACTGGGAGAGACAGTAAAGAAGGGAGGCACAGGCTGGTGCGAACAGGGAAATTGCAAGTTCCCTGGAGTGCTGGCATTAGCCTTCAACCCAGTGGTGTGGGAAGATAGCCAGTAGGAGCTGTCAAAAGCTGGGATGGCCACGCAAAAGACTTGAGCAGGAGCGATGATTGAACATAGTATTGTTACCAAGTGAGTGATTGGCCAACTCACAGGTAAGAAGGAAATATTTTATAGCTTAAAAGAAGTCCCAACTTGGAATTAATGACTAATTGGCACATGGAAATTTAAAGTTAAGGAAAACAAAAAGCAAAGAGTAATTTTAAGATCAAAGCCCTAAAAGGAAAACTTTCCATCTGGACTTAAAATTGGACCTGGAAGAAATTAAAAATAATAAAGGAAAAAGAAAATTGAGGAAAAGCATCTTTTACTAACAAAAGGACTTAATTGAGGAAGAGGAAGTAATTAGTTTTGTGGATTAACAAGTGACATTTTGTTGCCAGGGGATTTGTGAATTGGAGAGATACATCTGCTGGTGGAAAGAAAGTATCGCATTACTTAGACTACCGTGGGAAGCGACCGGAGGAGTGTTTGTTTAAACAGCTGCAGTACAACTTCAAAAAAGGAGTGGAAAGAACAAAGATTCAAATTGGAATGGCTTAAATGAACATATGAACTGGACATTATTTGGAAAGAAAAAAGAGACATTATGTGGACTTGCATTTGAAATATATATAAGTTAAAATAATAAATTCAAAAATCCTTTCTCCTTAAATTGAGAGCATGGAGAGCTGGGAGGATGAGTATGAGGAACTAAGGGAGATGCTTCAAATGGTGTGAGAATCATTTAAGGAAAACAAAAAGCAAAGAGTAATTTTAAGATCAAAGCCCTAAAAGGAAAACTTTCCATCTGGACTTAAAATTGGACCTGGAAGAAATTAAAAATAATTTAAAAAAAGAAAATTGAGGAAAAGCATCTTTTACTAACAAAAGGATTTAATTGAGGAAGGAGAAGTAATTATCTTTGTGGATTAACAAGTGACATTTTGTTGCTGGGGGATTTGTGAATTGGAGAGAGACATCTGCTGGTGAAAAGAAAGTATCGCATTACTTAGACTACCATGGGAAATAACTGGAGGAGTGTTTGTTTAAAAAGATGCAGTATGATTTCAAAAAAGGAGTGGAAAGAACAAAGATTTAAATTGGAATGGCTTAAATGAACATTTGAACTGGACATTATTTGGAAAGAAAAAAGAGACATTATATGGACTTGAATTCAAACTATACATAAATTAAAATAATAAATTCAAAAATCCTCTCTCTTTAAATTGAGAACATGGAGAGATGGAGGATGAGTATGAGGAATTAAGGGAGATGCTTCAAATGGTGTGAGAATCATTTAAGGGAAACAAAGAAAAGGAGGAATGGTTAAAATGTAAACCAAAGGATGAAGAAATTATGAGGGAGAAGCAAGAGGAACAAGAATACAATGTTGAAAAGGAAATAATTGAAGATAAAAGAAGATAAAAACATAGATGATTACACTGGGATTGACAGTGATAGAATAAAAATGGATAGGGGGAAGTATATCTCAAAAAAGAAGAGAAAAGAAGGAAATGGGGAAAGATTGAGGGGGAAAACCAAAAGCGTAAAAATTAGAGAAAGGAGGTGGAAAGGAAGATACAAGAAAGAGAAAAAGAAGATAAGAGAAAAGGGGAGGAAAACATTAAGACATGGAATTTTGGAGAGACCAAAAGAAAATGGGTAAAAGGGAAAGAAAAATGAACAGCAGAAAAGAAATTAAAACAGTTGTAGAAATTTTATGCAAGAAGCAAATTAGAAGAAATATATAGATTATTGTAAAAAGGGAAGTAAGAAAGGATGAAATGAAGTGTATGTAAGAAGCAAAAGAAGAAGAAATATACTGTTTAATGTAAAAGGGAGAAGTAGATGAAATGTGAAATATATAATGGGATATATGTTTTATTGTCTGAGGATGCATGGAATTGGAGTAAATTATAGTGAATGGTAAAGAAATATATTTTAAATATTGAAAAGAATGAAGAAATTAACTGAAATTAAGTTTTAAAACTGAAAAGAAGTAAAGAAGGAAGAAGTATATTGTTTAAGAAAAATAGTCAAACAGATGAAATGTGAAAGATAGAATGGTTTATAGGTGAAAACAATTGAAAGTGGGATGCAAAATTGGATAAAAATGAAACGTTAGTAAATGATGTATCCTAATGAAAGAGAAATATAATTATCAAACTGGGAATAAGAACTTAAAGAAAACAAGAGGTGGAAGGTTGAATTAACTAAAAAGCTGTAAGGTAAAAATGGAATAAATTGAAAAACAATGTTAATAAAACATATGAGGGAAATTCTGAGAAATATATTCAATAAATGGGAAAATCGGGGTTGTCTGGACACCATCGTGAAAAATATTAAAATGAAAATGATTACAGCAATAGAGGAATAAAATAAAATAAGAAGGAGAGAGATGGAAGAAAGGGAGAAGAGAGAGGAAAAGAAGAAAGGGGAGAGGAAGAAAGGGAGGGGAAATAAGAGTAGGAGAGAAGAATGGAGGAGGGGAGAAAGGAAGGGAAGTAGAGAAGGAGTAAGAGAGGAGAGAAGAAAGTAGGAAGGATAAAAGAAGGAGGAGAGGAAAGAGAAAGAGAAGAAAGGGAGAAGAGAGAGGAAAGAGAAAAGAAGGAAATGGGGAAAGATTGAGGGGAAAACCAAAAGCGTAAAAATTAGAGAAAGGAGGTGGAAAGGAAGATACAAGAAAGAGAAAAGAAGATAAGAGAAAGGGAGGAAAACATTAAGAAATGGAATTTTGGAGAGACCAAAAGAAAATGGGTAAAAGGAAAGAAAATGAACAGCAGAAAAGAAATTAAAAATAATTTAAAAAAAGAAAATTGAGGAAAAGCATCTTTTACTAACAAAAGGATTTAATTGAGGAAGGAGAAGTAATTATCTTTGTGGATTAACAAGTGACATTTTGTTGCTGGGGGATTTGTGAATTGGAGAGAGACATCTGCTGGTGAAAAGAAAGTATCGCATTACTTAGACTACCATGGGAAATAACTGGAGGAGTGTTTGTTTAAAAAGATGCAGTATGATTTCAAAAAAGGAGTGGAAAGAACAAAGATTTAAATTGGAATGGCTTAAATGAACATTTGAACTGGACATTATTTGGAAAGAAAAAAGAGACATTATATGGACTTGAATTCAAACTATACATAAATTAAAATAATAAATTCAAAAATCCTCTCTCTTTAAATTGAGAACATGGAGAGATGGAGGATGAGTATGAGGAATTAAGGGAGATGCTTCAAATGGTGTGAGAATCATTTAAGGGAAACAAAGAAAAGGAGGAATGGTTAAAATGTAAACCAAAGGATGAAGAAATTATGAGGGAGAAGCAAGAGGAACAAGAATACAACGTTGAAAAGGAAATAATTGAAGATAAAAATATAGAGGATTACACTGGGATTGACAGTGTTAGAATAAAAATGGATAGGGGGAAGTATCTCTCAAAAAAGAAGAGAAAAGAAGGAAATGGGGAAAGATTGAGGGGGAAAACCAAAAGCGTAAAAATTAGAGAAAGGAGGTGGAAAGGAAGATACAAGAAAGAGAAAAAGAAGATAAGAGAAAAGGGGAGGAAAACATTAAGACATGGAATTTTGGAGAGACCAAAAGAAAATGGGTAAAAGGGAAAGAAAAATGAACAGCAGAAAAGAAATTAAAACAGTTGTAGAAATTTTATGCAAGAAGCAAATTAGAAGAAATATATAGATTATTGTAAAAAGGGAAGTAAGAAAGGATGAAATGAAGTGTATGTAAGAAGCAAAAAGAAGAAATATACTGTTTAATGTAAAAGGAGAAGTAGATGAAATGTGAAAGATATAATGGGATATATGTTTTATTGTCTGAGGATGCATGGAATTGGAGAGAATTATAGTGGATGGTAAAGAAATATATTTTAAATATTGAAAAGAA